>NC_092379.1:59609188-60209188 GCF_030028105.1 Mobula birostris
AGAATTATTGGGGATTGAATATCCTCAACTCCCAGCAAGGAGTATTGGGGATTGAACATCCTCAACTCCCAGCAAGGAGTATTGGGCATCGACGTCTCAACTCCCAGCAATAATTATTTGGGATTGAACATCCACAACTCCAAGCAAGGAATATAGGTGATTGAATATCCTCAACTCCCAGCAAGGAGTATTGGGATCCATGTTCTCAACTCCCAGCAAGTCGTATTGGGGATTGAACATTCTCAACTCCCAGCAAGACGTAATTGGGATTCAACATCCTCAACTCCCAGCAAGGTGTCCTGGAGATAGAACATCCTCAAATCCCAGCAAGGAGCATTGGGGATCGAAGTTCTCAACTCCCAGCAAGGAGTATTGTTGATCGACCATCCTCAACTCCCAGCTCGGAATATTGGGGATCGACGTTCTCAAATCCCAGCAAGGAGTATTGGGGATTGAACATCCTCAACTCCCAGCAAAGAGTATTGTGGATCGAACATCCTCAACTCCTAGCAAGGAGTACTGGGAATCGACCATCCTCAACTCCCAGCCAGGGGTATTGGGGATCGACGTTCTCAGCTCCCAGAAAGGAGTATTGGGGATTGAACATCCTCAAATCCCAGCGAGGAGTGCTGGGGATCGACGTTCTCAACTCCCAGCAGGGAGTATTGGGATTGAACATCCTCAACTCCAAGCAAGAATTATTGGGGATTGAATATCCTCAACTCCCAGCAAGGAGTATTAGGGATCGATGTTCTCAACTCCCAGCAAGGCGTATTGGGGATTGAACATTCTCAACTCCCAGCAAGACGTAATTGGGATTCAACATCCTCAACTCCCAGCAAGGTGTCCTGGAGATAGAACATCCTCAAATCCCAGCAAGGAGCATTGGGGATCGACGTTCTCAACTCCCAGCAAGGAGTATTGTTGATCGACGTTCTCAACTCCCAGTAAGGAGCATTGGTGATTGAACATCCTCAACCCCAGCAAGGAGTATTGGGGATTGGAAAGTCCTCAGCTCCCAGCAAGGAGTTTTGGGGATCGACGTTCTCGACTCCCAGCAAGAAGAATTGGGGATCGACGTTCTCAACTCCCAGCAAGGAGTATTGGGATTGAACATCCTCAACTCCCAGCAAGGATTATTGGGGATTGAAAATCCTCAACTCCCAGCAAGGAGAATTGGGGATTGAACATCCTCAACTCCCAGCATGGTGTATTGGGCATCGACGTCTCAACTCCCAGCAATGATTATTTGGAATTGAACATCACAACTCCAAGCAAGGAATATAGGTGATTGAATATCCTCAACTCCCAGCAAGGAGTTTTGGGGATCGACGTTCTCAACTCCCAGCAAGGAGTATTTGGGATCGACGTTCTCAACTCACAGGAAGAGCATTTGTGATTGAACATCCTCAACCCCAGCAAGGAGTATTGGGAATTGAACGTCCTCTACTCCCAGCAAGGAGTTTTGTGGATCGATGTTCTCGACTCCCAGCAAGGAGTATTGCGGACTGAACATCCTAAACTTCCAGCAAGGAGTATCGGGGATCGACGTTCTCAACTCCCAGTAAGGAGTATTGTGGATCGAACATCCTCAAATCCCAGCAAGGAGTACTGGGGTTCGACCATCCTCAACTCTCAGCCAGGAGTATTCTGAATCGACGTTCTCAACACCCATCAAGGAGTATAGGGTATTGAACATCCTCAACTCGAAGCAAGGAGTATTGGGAATCGACGTTCTCAACTCCCAGCAAGGAGTATTGGGGATTGAACATCCTCAACTCCTAGCAAGGAGTATTGGGGATTGAATATCCTCAACTCCCAGAAAGGAGTATTGGAGATTGAACATTCTAAACTCCCAGTATGGAGTATTGGGATTGAAAATCCTCAACTCCCAGCAAGGAGTATTCAGGTTCAACGTTCTTATCTCCCTGCAAGGAGTATTGGGGATTGAACATCCTCAGCTCCCAGCAAGGAGTATTGGGTATTGAACATCCTCAACTCCCAGCAATGAGTATAGGGGATCGACGTCCTCAACTCCCAGCAAGGAGTTTTGGGTATCGAAGTTTTCGACTCCCAGCAAGGAGTATTGCAGATTGAACATCCCCAACTTCCAGCAAGGAGTATTGTGGATCGACGTTCTCAACTCCCAGTAAGGAGTAATTGGGGATTGAACATCCTCAACTACCAGCAAAGAGAATTGTGGAGCGAACATCCTCAACTCCCAGCAAGGAGTATTGGGGATCGACCATCCTCAACTCCAGCTCGGAATATCGGGGATCGACGTTCTCAATCCCAGCAAGGAGTATTGGGGATTGAACATCCTCAACTCCCAGCAAAGAGTATGTGGATCGAACATCCTCAACTCCTAGCAAGGAGTACTGGGAATCGACAATCCTCAACTCCCAGCCAGGGGTATTGGGGATCGACGTTCTCAGCTCCCAGAAAGGAGTATTGGGGATTGAACATCCTCAAATCCCAGCGAGGAGTGCTGGGGATCGACGTTCTCAACTCCCAGCAGGGAGTATTGGGGATTGAACATCCTCAACTCCAAGCAAGAATTATTGGGGATTGAATATCCTCAACTCCCAGCAAGGAGTATTGGGGATTGAACATCCTCAACTCCCAGCAAGGAGTATTGGGCATCGACGTCTCAACTCCCAGCAATGATTATTTGGGATTGAACATCCACAACTCCAAGCAAGGAATATAGGTGATTGAATATCCTCAACTCCCAGCAAGGAGTATTGGGGATCGATATTCTCAACTCCCAGCAAGGCGTATTGGGGATTGAACATTCTCAACTCCCAGCAAGACGTAATTGGGATTCAACATCCTCAACTCCCAGCAAGGTGTCCTGGAGATAGAACATCCTCAAATCCCAGCAAGGAGCATTGGGGATCGACGTTCTCAAACTCCAGCAAGGAGTATTGTTGATCGACCATCCTCAACTCCCAGCTCGGAATATTGGGGATCGACGTTCTCAAATCCCAGCAAGGAGTATTGGGGATTGAACATCCTCAACTCCCAGCAAAGAGTATTGTGGATCGAACATCCTCAACTCCTAGCAAGGAGTACTGGGAATCGACCATCCTCAACTCCCAGCCAGGGGTATTGGGGATCGACGTTCTCAGCTCCCAGAAAGGAGTATTGGGGATTGAACATCCTCAAATCCCAGCGAGGAGTGCTGGGGATCGACGTTCTCAACTCCCAGCAGGGAGTATTGGGGATTGAACATCCTCAACTCCAAGCAAGAATTATTGGGGATTGAATATCCTCAACTCCCAGCAAGGAGTATTGGGGATCGATGTTCTCAACTCCCAGCAAGGCGTATTGGGGATTGAACATTCTCAACTCCCAGCAAGACGTAATTGGGATTCAACATCCTCAACTCCCAGCAAGGTGTCCTGGAGATAGAACATCCTCAAATCCCAGCAAGGAGCATTGGGGATCGACGTTCTCAACTCCCAGCAAGGAGTATTGTTGATCGACGTTCTCAACTCCCAGTAAGGAGCATTGGTGATTGAACATCCTCAACCCCAGCAAGGAGTATTGGGGATTGAAAGTCCTCAGCTCCCAGCAAGGAGTTTTGGGGATCGACGTTCTCGACTCCCAGCAAGAAGAATTGGGGATCGACGTTCTCAACTCCCAGCAAGGAGTATTGGGGATTGAACATCCTCAACTCCCAGCAAGGAGTATTGGGCATCGACGTCTCAACTCCCAGCAAAGATTATTTGGGATTGAACATCCACAACTCCAAGCAAGGAATATAGGTGATTGAATATCCTCAACTCCCAGCAAGGAGTATTGGGGATCGACGTTCTCAACTCCCAGCAAGGAGTATTCGGGATCGATGTTCTCAACTCACAGGAAGAGAGCATTAGTGATTGAACATCCTCAACCCCAGCAAGGAGTATTGGGAATTAAACGTCCTCAACTCCCAGCAAGGAGTTTTGTGGATCGATGTTCTCGACTCCCAGCAAGGAGTATTGCGGATTGAACATCCTAAACTTCCAGCAAGGAGCATTGGGGATCGACGTTCTCAACTCCCAGTAAGGAGTATTGGGGATTGAACATCCTCAACTACCAGCAAAGAGTATTGTGGATCGAACATCCTCAAGTCTCAGCCAGGAGTATTGGGAATCGACGTTCTCAACTTCCAACAAGGAGTATAGGGTATTGAACATCCTCAACTCGAAGCAAGGAGTATTGGGGATCGACGTTCTCAACTCCCAGCAAGGAGTAATGGGGATTGAGCATCCTCAGCTTCCAGCAAGGAGTATTGGAGATTGAACATTCTAAACTACCAGCAAGGAATATTCGGGATCAAAGTTCCTATCTCCCAGCAAGGAGTATTGGGGATTGAACATCCTCAACTCCAAGCAAGGAGTATTGGGGATTGAACATCCTCAACTCCCAGCAAGGAGTGTAGGGGATCGACGTCCTCAACTCCCAGCAAGGAGTTTTGGGGATCGAAGTTTTCCAATCCAAGCAAGGAGTATTGCGGATTGAACATCCTCAACGTCCAGCAAGGAGTATTGTGGATCGACGTTCACAACTCCCAGTAAGGAATATTGCAGATTGAAAATCCTCAACTCCCAAAAAGGAGTTTTGGGGATTGAACATTCTTTACTCCCAGCAAGGAGTATTGGGGATCGACCATCCTCAGTTCACAGCAAGGAGTATTGGGTATTGAACATCCTCAACTCCCAGCAAGGAATATTGGGGATTGAACATCCTCAACTCCCAGCAAAGAGTATTGTGGATCGAACATCCTCAACTCCTAGCAAGGAGTACTGGGAATCGACCATCCTCAACTCCCAGCCAGGGGTATTGGGGATCGACGTTCTCAGCTCCCAGAAAGGAGTATTGGGGATTGAACATCCTCAACTCCCAGCGAGGAGTGCTGGGGATCGACGTTCTCAACTCCCAGCAGGGAGTATTGGGGATTGAACATCCTCAACTCCAAGCAAGGAATATAGGTGATTGAATATCCTCAACTCCCAGCAAGGAGTTTTGGGGATCGACGTTCTCAACTCCCAGCAAGGAGTATTCGGGATCGACGTTCTCAACTCACAGGAAGGAGCATTTGTGATTGAACATCCTCAACCCCAGCAAGGAGTATTGGGAATTGAACATCCTCTACTCCCAGCAAGGAGTTTTGTGGGTCGATGTTCTCGACTCCCAGCAAGGAGTATTGCGGATTGAACATCCTAAACTTCCAGCAAGGAGTATCGGGGATCGACGTTCTCAACTCCCAGTAAGGAGTATTGTGGATCGAACATCCTCAAATCCCAGCAAGGAGTACTGGGGTTCGACCATCCTCAACTCTCAGCCAGGAGTATTCGGAATCGACGTTCTCAACACCCATCAAGGAGTATAGGGTATTGAACATCCTCAACTCGAAGCAAGGAGTATTGGGAATCGACGTTCTCAACTCCCAGCAAGGAGTATTGGGGATTGAACATCCTCAACTCCTAGCAAGGAGTATTGGGGATTGAATATCCTCAACTCCCAGAAAGGAGTATTGGAGATTGAACATTCTAAACTCCCAGTATGGAGTATTGGGATTGAAAATCCTCAACTCCCAGCAAGGAGTATTCGGGTTCAACGTTCTTATCTCCCAGCAAGGAGTATTGGGGATTGAACATCCTCAGCTCCCAGCAAGGAGTATTGGGTATTGAACATCCTCAACTCCCAGCAATGAGTATAGGGGATCGACGTCCTCAACTCCCAGCAAGGAGTTTTGGGTATCGAAGTTTTCGACTCCCAGCAAGGAGTATTGCAGATTGAACATCCCCAACTTCCAGCAAGGAGTATTGTGGATCGACGTTCTCAACTCCCAGTAAGGAGTATCCGGGATCGATGTTCTCAACTCACAGGAAGGAGCATTAGTGATTGAACATCCTCAACCCCAGCAAGGAGTATTGGGAATTAAACGTCCTCAACTCCCAGCAAGGAGTTTTGTGGATCGATGTTCTCGACTCCCAGCAAGGAGTATTGCGGATTGAACATCCTAAACTTCCAGCAAGGAGCATTGGGGATCGACGTTCTCAACTCCCAGTAAGGAGTATTGGGGATTGAACATCCTCAACTACCAGCAAAGAGTATTGTGGATCGAACATCCTCAAATCTCAGCAAGGAGTACTGGGGATCGACCATCCTCAACTCTCAGCCAGGAGTATTGGGAATCGACGTTCTCAACTTCCAACAAGGAGTATAGGGTATTGAACATCCTCAACTCGAAGCAAGGAGTATTGGGGATCGACGTTCTCAACTCCCAGCAAGGAGTATTGGGGATTGAGCATCCTCAACTTCCAGCAAGGAGTATTGGAGATTGAACATTCTAAACTACCAGCAAGGAATATTCGGGATCAAAGTTCCTATCTCCCAGCAAGGAGTATTCGGGTTAAACGTTCTTATCTCCCAGCAAGGAGTATTGGGGATTGAACATCCTCAGCTCCCAGCAAGGAGTATTGGGTATTGAACATCCTCAACTCCCAGCAATGAGTATAGGGGATCGACGTCCTCAACTCCCAGCAAGGAGTTTTGGGTATCGAAGTTTTCGACTCCCAGCAAGGAGTATTGCAGATTGAACATCCCCAACTTCCAGCAAGGAGTATTGTGGATCGACGTTCTCAACTCCCAGTAAGGAGTATTGGGGATTGAACATCCTCAACTCCCAGCAAAGAGAATTGTGGAGCGAACATCCTCAACTCCCAGCAAGGAGTATTGGGGATCGACCATCCTCAACTCCCAGCTCGGAATATTGGGGATCGACGTTCTCAAATCCCAGCAAGGAGTATTGGGATTGAACATCCTCAACTCCCAGCAAAGAGTATTGTGGATCGAACATCCTCAACTCCTAGCAAGGAGTACTGGGAATCGACCATCCTCAACTCCCAGCCAGGGGTATTGGGGATCGACTTTCTCAGCTCCCAGAAAGGAGTATTGGGGATTGAACATCCTCAAATCCCAGCGAGGAGTGCTGGGGATCGACGTTCTCAACTCCCAGCAGGGAGTATTGGGGATTGAACATCCTCAACTCCAAGCAAGAATTATTGGGGATTGAATATCCTCAACTCCCAGCAAGGAGTATTGGGGATTGAACATCCTCAACTCCCAGCAAGGAGTATTGGGCATCGACGTCTCAACTCCCAGCAATAATTATTTGGGATTGAACATCCACAACTCCAAGCAAGGAATATAGGTGATTGAATATCCTCAACTCCCAGCAAGACGTAATTGGGATTCAACATCCTCAACTCCCAGCAAGGTGTCCTGGAGATAGAACATCCTCAAATCCCAGCAAGGAGCATTGGGGATCGAAGTTCTCAACTCCCAGCAAGGAGTATTGTTGATCGACAATCCTCAACTCCAGCTCGGAATATTGGGATCGACGTTCTCAAATCCAGCAAGGAGTATTGGGGATTGAACATCCTCAACTCCCAGCAAAGAGTATTGTGGATCGAACATCCTCAACTCCTAGCAAGGAGTACTGGGAATCGACCATCCTCAACTCCCAGCCAGGGGTATTGGGATCGACGTTCTCAGCTCCCAGAAAGGAGTATTGGGGATTGAACATCCTCAAATCCCAGCGAGGAGTGCTGGGGATCGACGTTCTCAACTCCCAGCAGGGAGTATTGGGGATTGAACATCCTCAACTCCAAGCAAGAATTATTGGGGATTGAATATCCTCAACTCCCAGCAAGGAGTATTAGGGATCGATGTTCTCAACTCCCAGCAAGGCGTATTGGGGATTGAACATTCTCAACTCCCAGCAAGACGTAATTGGGATTCAACATCCTCAACTCCCAGCAAGGTGTCCTGGAGATAGAACATCCTCAAATCCCAGCAAGGAGCATTGGGGATCGACGTTCTCAACTCCCAGCAAGGAGTATTGTTGATCGACGTTCTCAACTCCCAGTAAGGAGCATTGGTGATTGAACATCCTCAACCCCAGCAAGGAGTATTGGGGATTGAAAGTCCTCAGCTCCCAGCAAGGAGTTTTGGGGATCGACGTTCTCGACTCCCAGCAAGAAGAATTGGGGATCGACGTTCTCAACTCCCAGCAAGGAGTATTGGGGATTGAACATCCTCAACTCCCAGCAAGGATTATTGGGGATTGAAAATCCTCAACTCCCAGCAAGGAGAATTGGGGATTGAACATCCTCAACTCCCAGCATGGTGTATTGGGCATCGACGTCTCAACTCCCAGCAATGATTATTTGGAATTGAACATCCACAACTCCAAGCAAGGAATATAGGTGATTGAATATCCTCAACTCCCAGCAAGGAGTTTTGGGGATCGACGTTCTCAACTCCCAGCAAGGAGTATTTGGGATCGACGTTCTCAACTCACAGGAAGGAGCATTTGTGATTGAACATCCTCAACCCCAGCAAGGAGTATTGGGAATTGAACGTCCTCTACTCCCAGCAAGGAGTTTTGTGGATCGATGTTCTCGACTCCCAGCAAGGAGTATTGCGGACTGAACATCCTAAACTTCCAGCAAGGAGTATCGGGGATCGACGTTCTCAACTCCCAGTAAGGAGTATTGTGGATCGAACATCCTCAAATCCCAGCAAGGAGTACTGGGGTTCGACCATCCTCAACTCTCAGCCAGGAGTATTCTGAATCGACGTTCTCAACACCCATCAAGGAGTATAGGGTATTGAACATCCTCAACTCGAAGCAAGGAGTATTGGGAATCGACGTTCTCAACTCCCAGCAAGGAGTATTGGGGATTGAACATCCTCAACTCCTAGCAAGGAGTATTGGGGATTGAATATCCTCAACTCCCAGAAAGGAGTATTGGAGATTGAACATTCTAAACTCCCAGTATGGAGTATTGGGATTGAAAATCCTCAACTCCCAGCAAGGAGTATTCAGGTTCAACGTTCTTATCTCCCTGCAAGGAGTATTGGGGATTGAACATCCTCAGCTCCCAGCAAGGAGTATTGGGTATTGAACATCCTCAACTCCCAGCAATGAGTATAGGGGATCGACGTCCTCAACTCCCAGCAAGGAGTTTTGGGTATCGAAGTTTTCGACTCCCAGCAAGGAGTATTGCAGATTGAACATCCCCAACTTCCAGCAAGGAGTATTGTGGATCGACGTTCTCAACTCCCAGTAAGGAGTAATGGGGATTGAACATCCTCAACTACCAGCAAAGAGAATTGTGGAGCGAACATCCTCAACTCCCAGCAAGGAGTATTGGGTATCGACCATCCTCAACTCCCAGCTCGGAATATCGGGGATCGACGTTCTCAAATCCCAGCAAGGAGTATTGGGGATTGAACATCCTCAACTCCCAGCAAAGAGTATTGTGGATCGAACATCCTCAACTCCTAGCAAGGAGTACTGGGAATCGACAATCCTCAACTCCCAGCCAGGGGTATTGGGGATCGACGTTCTCAGCTCCCAGAAAGGAGTATTGGGGATTGAACATCCTCAAATCCCAGCGAGGAGTGCTGGGGATCGACGTTCTCAACTCCCAGCAGGGAGTATTGGGGATTGAACATCCTCAACTCCAAGCAAGAATTATTGGGGATTGAATATCCTCAACTCCCAGCAAGGAGTATTGGGGATTGAACATCCTCAACTCCCAGCAAGGAGTATTGGGCATCGACGTCTCAACTCCCAGCAATGATTATTTGGGATTGAACATCCACAACTCCAAGCAAGGAATATAGGTGATTGAATATCCTCAACTCCCAGCAAGGAGTATTGGGGATCGATATTCTCAACTCCCAGCAAGGCGTATTGGGGATTGAACATTCTCAACTCCCAGCAAGACGTAATTGGGATTCAACATCCTCAACTCCCAGCAAGGTGTCCTGGAGATAGAACATCCTCAAATCCCAGCAAGGAGCATTGGGGATCGACGTTCTCAACTCCCAGCAAGGAGTATTGTTGATCGACCATCCTCAACTCCCAGCTCGGAATATTGGGGATCGACGTTCTCAAATCCCAGCAAGGAGTATTGGGGATTGAACATCCTCAACTCCCAGCAAAGAGTATTGTGGATCGAACATCCTCAACTCCTAGCAAGGAGTACTGGGAATCGACCATCCTCAACTCCCAGCCAGGGGTATTGGGGATCGACGTTCTCAGCTCCCAGAAAGGAGTATTGGGGATTGAACATCCTCAAATCCCAGCGAGGAGTGCTGGGGATCGACGTTCTCAACTCCCAGCAGGGAGTATTGGGGATTGAACATCCTCAACTCCAAGCAAGAATTATTGGGGATTGAATATCCTCAACTCCCAGCAAGGAGTATTGGGGATCGATGTTCTCAACTCCCAGCAAGGCGTATTGGGGATTGAACATTCTCAACTCCCAGCAAGACGTAATTGGGATTCAACATCCTCAACTCCCAGCAAGGTGTCCTGGAGATAGAACATCCTCAAATCCCAGCAAGGAGCATTGGGGATCGACGTTCTCAACTCCCAGCAAGGAGTATTGTTGATCGACGTTCTCAACTCCCAGTAAGGAGCATTGGTGATTGAATATCCTCAACCCCAGCAAGGAGTATTGGGGATTGAAAGTCCTCAGCTCCCAGCAAGGAGTTTTGGGGATCGACGTTCTCGACTCCCAGCAAGAAGAATTGGGGATCGACGTTCTCAACTCCCAGCAAGGAGTATTGGGGATTGAACATCCTCAACTCCCAGCAAGGAGTATTGGGCATCGACGTCTCAACTCCCAGCAAAGATTATTTGGGATTGAACATCCACAACTCCAAGCAAGGAATATAGGTGATTGAATATCCTCAACTCCCAGCAAGGAGTATTGGGGATCGACGTTCTCAACTCCCAGCAAGGAGTATTCGGGATCGATGTTCTCAACTCACAGGAAGAGAGCATTAGTGATTGAACATCCTCAACCCCAGCAAGGAGTATTGGGAATTAAACGTCCTCAACTCCCAGCAAGGAGTTTTGTGGATCGATGTTCTCGACTCCCAGCAAGGAGTATTGCGGATTGAACATCCTAAACTTCCAGCAAGGAGCATTGGGGATCGACGTTCTCAACTCCCAGTAAGGAGTATTGGGGATTGAACATCCTCAACTACCAGCAAAGAGTATTGTGGATCGAACATCCTCAAGTCTCAGCCAGGAGTATTGGGAATCGACGTTCTCAACTTCCAACAAGGAGTATAGGGTATTGAACATCCTCAACTCGAAGCAAGGAGTATTGGGGATCGACGTTCTCAACTCCCAGCAAGGAGTATTGGGGATTGAGCATCCTCAGCTTCCAGCAAGGAGTATTGGAGATTGAACATTCTAAACTACCAGCAAGGAATATTCGGGATCAAAGTTCCTATCTCCCAGCAAGGAGTATTGGGGATTGAACATCCTCAACTCCAAGCAAGGAGTATTGGGGATTGAACATCCTCAACTCCCAGCAAGGAGTGTAGGGGATCGACGTCCTCAACTCCCAGCAAGGAGTTTTGGGGATCGAAGTTTTCCAATCCAAGCAAGGAGTATTGCGGATTGAACATCCTCAACGTCCAGCAAGGAGTATTGTGGATCGACGTTCACAACTCCCAGTAAGGAATATTGCAGATTGAAAATCCTCAACTCCCAAAAAGGAGTTTTGGGGATTGAACATTCTTTACTCCCAGCAAGGAGTATTGGGGATCGACCATCCTCAGTTCACAGCAAGGAGTATTGGGTATTGAACATCCTCAACTCCCAGCAAGGAATATTGGGGATTGAACATCCTCAACTCCCAGCAAAGAGTATTGTGGATCGAACATCCTCAACTCCTAGCAAGGAGTACTGGGAATCGACCATCCTCAACTCCCAGCCAGGGGTATTGGGGATCGACGTTCTCAGCTCCCAGAAAGGAGTATTGGGGATTGAACATCCTCAACTCCCAGCGAGGAGTGCTGGGGATCGACGTTCTCAACTCCCAGCAGGGAGTATTGGGGATTGAACATCCTCAACTCCAAGCAAGGATTATTGGGGATTGAAAATCCTCAACTCCCAGCAAGGAGAATTGGGGATTGAACATCCTCAACTCCCAGCATGGTGTATTGGGCATCGACGTCTCAACTCCCAGCAATGATTATTTGGAATTGAACATCCACAACTCCAAGCAAGGAATATAGGTGATTGAATATCCTCAACTCCCAGCAAGGAGTTTTGGGGATCGACGTTCTCAACTCCCAGCAAGGAGTATTCGGGATCGACGTTCTCAACTCACAGGAAGGAGCATTTGTGATTGAACATCCTCAACCCCAGCAAGGAGTATTGGGAATTGAACGTCCTCTACTCCCAGCAAGGAGTTTTGTGGGTCGATGTTCTCGACTCCCAGCAAGGAGTATTGCGGATTGAACATCCTAAACTTCCAGCAAGGAGTATCGGGGATCGACATTCTCAACTCCCAGTAAGGAGTATTGTGGATCGAACATCCTCAAATCCCAGCAAGGAGTACTGGGGTTCGACCATCCTCAACTCTCAGCCAGGAGTATTCGGAATCGACGTTCTCAACACCCATCAAGGAGTATAGGGTATTGAACATCCTCAACTCGAAGCAAGGAGTATTGGGAATCGACGTTCTCAACTCCCAGCAAGGAGTATTGGGGATTGAACATCCTCAACTCCTAGCAAGGAGTATTGGGGATTGAATATCCTCAACTCCCAGAAAGGAGTATTGGAGATTGAACATTCTAAACTCCCAGTATGGAGTATAGGGATTGAAAATCCTCAACTCCCAGCAAGGAGTATTCGGGTTCAACGTTCTTATCTCCCAGCAAGGAGTATTGGGGATTGAACATCCTCAGCTCCCAGCAAGGAGTATTGGGTATTGAACATCCTCAACTCCCAGCAATGAGTATAGGGGATCGACGTCCTCAACTCACAGCAAGGAGTTTTGGGTATCGAAGTTTTCGACTCCCAGCAAGGAGTATTGCAGATTGAACATCCCCAACTTCCAGCAAGGAGTATTGTGGATCGACGTTCTCAACTCCCAGTAAGGAGTATTGGGGATTGAACATCCTCAACTCCCAGCAAAGAGAATTGTGGAGCGAACATCCTCAACTCCCAGCAAGGAGTATTGGGGATCGACCATCCTCAACTCCCAGCTCGGAATATTGGGGATCGACGTTCTCAAATCCCAGCAAGGAGTATTGGGGATTGAACATCCTCAACTCCCAGCAAAGAGTATTGTGGATCGAACATCCTCAACTCCTAGCAAGGAGTACTGGGAATCGACCATCCTCAACTCCCAGCCAGGGGTATTGGGGATCGACGTTCTCAGCTCCCAGAAAGGAGTATTGGGGATTGAACATCCTCAAATCCCAGCGAGGAGTGCTAGGGATCGACGTTCTCAACTCCCAGCAGTGAGTATTGGGGATTGAACATCCTCAACTCCAAGCAAGAATTATTGGGGATTGAATATCCTCAACTCCCAGCAAGGAGTATTGGGGATTGAACATCCTCAACACCCAGCAAGGAGTATTGGGCATTGACGTCTCCATTCCCAGCAAAGATTATTTGGGATTGAACATCCACAACTCCAAGCAAGGAATTTAGGTGATTGAATATCCTCAACTCCCAGCAAGGAGTACTGGGAATCGACCATCCTCAACTCCCAGCCAGGGGTATTGGGGATCGACGTTCTCAGCTCCCAGAAAGGAGTATTGGGGATTGAACATCCTCAAATCCCAGCGAGGAGTGCTGGGGATCGACGTTCTCAACTCCCAGCAGGGAGTATTGGGGATTGAACATCCTCAACTCCAAGCAAGAATTATTGGGGATTGAATATCCTCAACTCCCAGCAAGGAGTATTGGGGATCGATGTTCTCAACTCCCAGCAAGGCGTATTGGGGATTGAACATTCTCAACTCCCAGCAAGACGTAATTGGGATTCAACATCCTCAACTCCCAGCAAGGTGTCCTGGAGATAGAACATCCTCAATTCCCAGCAAGGAGCATTGGGGATCGACGTTCTCAACTCCCAGCAAGGAGTATTGTTGATCGACGTTCTCAACTCCCAGTAAGGAGCATTGGTGATTGAACATCCTCAACCCCAGCAAGGAGTATTGGGGATTGAAAGTCCTCAGCTCCCAGCAAGGAGTTTTGGGGATCGACGTTCTCGACTCCCAGCAAGAAGAATTGGGGATCGACGTTCTCAACTCCCAGCAAGGAGTATCGGGGATCGACGTTCTCAACTCCCAGTAAGGAGTATTGTGGATCGAACATCCTCAAATCCCAGCAAGGAGTACTGGGGTTCGACCATCCTCAACTCTCAGCCAGGAGTATTCTGAATCGACGTTCTCAACACCCATCAAGGAGTATAGGGTATTGAACATCCTCAACTCGAAGCAAGGAGTATTGGGAATCGACGTTCTCAACTCCCAGCAAGGAGTATTGGGGATTGAACATCCTCAACTCCTAGCAAGGAGTATTGGGGATTGAATATCCTCAACTCCCAGAAAGGAGTATTGGAGATTGAACATTCTAAACTCCCAGTATGGAGTATTGGGATTGAAAATCCTCAACTCCCAGCAAGGAGTATTCAGGTTCAACGTTCTTATCTCCCTGCAAGGAGTATTGGGGATTGAACATCCTCAGCTCCCAGCAAGGAGTATTGGGTATTGAACATCCTCAACTCCCAGCAATGAGTATAGGGGATCGACGTCCTCAACTCCCAGCAAGGAGTTTTGGGTATCGAAGTTTTCGACTCCCAGCAAGGAGTATTGCAGATTGAACATCCCCAACTTCCAGCAAGGAGTATTGTGGATCGACGTTCTCAACTCCCAGTAAGGAGTAATGGGGATTGAACATCCTCAACTACCAGCAAAGAGAATTGTGGAGCGAACATCCTCAACTCCCAGCAAGGAGTATTGGGGATCGACCATCCTCAACTCCCAGCTCGGAATATTGGGGATCGACGTTCTCAAATCCCAGCAAGGAGTATTGGGGATTGAACATCCTCAACTCCCAGCAAAGAGCATTGTGGATCGAACATCCTCAACTCCTAGCAAGGAGTACTGGGAATCGACAATCCTCAACACGCAGCCAGGGGTATTGGGGATCGACGTTCTCAGCTCCCAGAAAGGAGTATTGGGGATTGAACATCCTCAAATCCCAGCGAGGAGTGCTGGGGATCGACGTTCTCAACTCCCAGCAGGGAGTATTGGGGATTGAACATCCTCAACTCCAAGCAAGAATTATTGGGGATTGAATATCCTCAACTCCCAGCAAGGAGTATTGGGGATTGAACATCCTCAACTCCCAGCAAGGAGTATTGGGCATCGACGTCTCAACTCCCAGCAATGATTATTTGGGATTGAACATCCACAACTCCAAGCAAGGAATATAGGTGATTGAATATCCTCAACTCCCAGCAAGGAGTATTGGGGATCGATATTCTCAACTCCCAGCAAGGCGTATTGGGGATTGAACATTCTCAACTCCCAGCAAGACGTAATTGGGATTCAACATCCTCAACTCCCAGCAAGGTGTCCTGGAGATAGAACATCCTCAAATCCCAGCAAGGAGTATTGGGGATTGAGCATCCTCAACTTCCAGCAAGGAGTATTGGAGATTGAACATTCTAAACTACCAGCAAGGAATATTCGGGATCAAAGTTCCTATCTCCCAGCAAGGAGTATTGGGGATTGAACATCCTCAACTCCAAGCAAGGAGTATTGGGGATTGAACATCCTCAACTCCCAGCAAGGAGTGTAGGGGATCGACGTCCTCAACTCCCAGCAAGGAGTTTTGGGGATCGAAGTTTTCGAATCCAAGCAAGGAGTATTGCGGATTGAACATCCTCAACGTCCAGCAAGGAGTATTGTGGATCGACGTTCACAACTCCCAGTAAGGAATATTGCAGATTGAAAATCCTCAACTCCCAAAAAGGAGTTTTGGGGATTGAACATTCTTTACTCCCAGCAAGGAGTATTGGGGATCGACCATCCTCAGTTCACAGCAAGGAGTATTGGGTATTGAACATCCTCAACTCCCAGTATGGAGTATTGGGATTGAAAATCCTCAACTCCCAGCAAGGAGTATTCGGGTTCAACGTTCTTATCTCCCAGCAAGGAGTATTGGGGATTGAACATCCTCAGCTCCCAGCAAGGAGTATTGGGTATTGAACATCCTCAACTCCCAGCAATGAGTATAGGGGATCGACGTCCTCAACTCCCAGCAAGGAGTTTTGGGTATCGAAGTTTTCGACTCCCAGCAAGGAGTATTGCAGATTGAACATCCCCAACTTCCAGCAAGGAGTATTGTGGATCGACGTTCTCAACTCCCAGTAAGGAGTATTGGGGATTGAACATCCTCAACTCCCAGCAAAGAGAATTGTGGAGCGAACATCCTCAACTCCCAGCAAGGAGTATTGGGGATCGACCATCCTCAACTCCCAGCTCGGAATATTGGGGATCGACGTTCTCAAATCCCAGCAAGGAGTATTGGGGATTGAACATCCTCAACTCCCAGCAAAGAGTATTGTGGATCGAACATCCTCAACTCCTAGCAAGGAGTACTGGGAATCGACCATCCTCAACTCCCAGCCAGGGGTATTGGGGATCGACGTTCTCAGCTCCCAGAAAGGAGTATTGGGGATTGAACATCCTCAAATCCCAGCGAGGAGTGCTAGGGATCGACGTTCTCAACTCCCAGCAGGGAGTATTGGGGATTGAACATCCTCAACTCCAAGCAAGAATTATTGGGGATTGAATATCCTCAACTCCCAGCAAGGAGTATTGGGGATTGAACATCCTCAACTCCCAGCAAGGAGTATTGGGCATTGACGTCTCCATTCCCAGCAAAGATTATTTGGGATTGAACATCCACAACTCCAAGCAAGGAATTTAGGTGATTGAATATCCTCAACTCCCAGCAAGGAGTACTGGGAATCGACCATCCTCAACTCCCAGCCAGGGGTATTGGGGATCGACGTTCTCAGCTCCCAGAAAGGAGTATTGGGGATTGAACATCCTCAAATCCCAGCGAGGAGTGCTGGGGATCGACGTTCTCAACTCCCAGCAGGGAGTATTGGGGATTGAACATCCTCAACTCCAAGCAAGAATTATTGGGGATTGAATATCCTCAACTCCCAGCAAGGAGTATTGGGGATCGATGTTCTCAACTCCCAGCAAGGCGTATTGGGGATTGAACATTCTCAACTCCCAGCAAGACGTAATTGGGATTCAACATCCTCAACTCCCAGCAAGGTGTCCTGGAGATAGAACATCCTCAATTCCCAGCAAGGAGCATTGGGGATCGACGTTCTCAACTCCCAGCAAGGAGTATTGTTGATCGACGTTCTCAACTCCCAGTAAGGAGCATTGGTGATTGAACATCCTCAACCCCAGCAAGGAGTATTGGGGATTGAAAGTCCTCAGCTCCCAGCAAGGAGTTTTGGGGATCGACGTTCTCGACTCCCAGCAAGAAGAATTGGGGATCGACGTTCTCAACTCCCAGCAAGGAGTATCGGGGATCGACGTTCTCAACTCCCAGTAAGGAGTATTGTGGATCGAACATCCTCAAATCCCAGCAAGGAGTACTGGGGTTCGACCATCCTCAACTCTCAGCCACGAGTATTGGGAATCGACGTTCTCAACTCCCAGCAAGGAGTATTGGGGATTGAGCATCCTCAACTTCCAGCAAGGAGTATTGGAGATTGAACATTCTAAACTACCAGCAAGGAATATTCGGGATCAAAGTTCCTATCTCCCAGCAAGGAGTATTGGGGATTGAACATCCTCAACTCCAAGCAAGGAGTATTGGGGATTGAACATCCTCAACTCCCAGCAAGGAGTGTAGGGGATCGACGTCCTCAACTCCCAGCAAGGAGTTTTGGGGATCGAAGTTTTCGAATCCAAGCAAGGAGTATTGCGGATTGAACATCCTCAACGTCCAGCAAGGAGTATTGTGGATCGACGTTCACAACTCCCAGTAAGGAATATTGCAGATTGAAAATCCTCAACTCCCAAAAAGGAGTTTTGGGGATTGAACATTCTTTACTCCCAGCAAGGAGTATTGGGGATCGACCATCCTCAGTTCACAGCAAGGAGTATTGGGTATTGAACATCCTCAACTCCCAGCAAGGAGTATTGGGGATTGAACATCCTCAACTCCCAGCAAAGAGTATTGTGGATCGAACATCCTCAACTCCTAGCAAGGAGTACTGGGAATCGACCATCCTCAACTCCCAGCCAGGGGTATTGGGGATCGACGTTCTCAGCTCCCAGAAAGGAGTATTGGGGATTGAACATCCTCAACTCCCAGCGAGGAGTGCTGGGGATCGACGTTCTCAACTCCCAGCAGGGAGTATTGGGGATTGAACATCCTCAACTCCAAGCAAGGATTATTGGGGATTGAAAATCCTCAACTCCCAGCAAAGAGAATTGGGGATTGAACATCCTCAACTCCCAGCATGGTGTATTGGGCATCGACGTCTCAACTCCCAGCAATGTTTATTTGGAATTGAACATCCACAACTCCAAGCAAGGAATATAGGTGATTGAATATCCTCAACTCCCAGCAAGGAGTTTTGGGGATCGACGTTCTCAACTCCCAGCAAGGAGTATTCGGGATCGACGTTCTCAACTCACAGGAAGGAGCATTTGTGATTGAACATCCTCAACCCCAGCAAGGAGTATTGGGAATTGAACGTCCTCTACTCCCAGCAAGGAGTTTTGTGGGTCGATGTTCTCGACTCCCAGCAAGGAGTATTGCGGATTGAACATCCTAAACTTCCAGCAAGGAGTATCGGGGATCGACGTTCTCAACTCCCAGTAAGGAGTATTGTGGATCGAACATCCTCAAATCCCAGCAAGGAGTACTGGGGTTCGACCATCCTCAACTCTCAGCCAGGAGTATTCGGAATCGACGTTCTCAACACCCATCAAGGAGTATAGGGTATTGAACATCCTCAACTCGAAGCAAGGAGTATTGGGAATCGACGTTCTCAACTCCCAGCAAGGAGTATTGGGGATTGAACATCCTCAACTCCTAGCAAGGAGTATTGGGGATTGAATATCCTCAACTCCCAGAAAGGAGTATTGGAGATTGAACATTCTAAACTCCCAGTATGGAGTATTGGGATTGAAAATCCTCAACTCCCAGCAAGGAGTATTCGGGTTCAACGTTCTTATCTCCCAGCAAGGAGTATTGGGGATTGAACATCCTCAGCTCCCAGCAAGGAGTATTGGGTATTGAACATCCTCAACTCCCAGCAATGAGTATAGGGGATCGACGTCCTCAACTCCCAGCAAGGAGTTTTGGGTATCGAAGTTTTCGACTCCCAGCAAGGAGTATTGCAGATTGAACATCCCCAACTTCCAGCAAGGAGTATTGTGGATCGACGTTCTCAACTCCCAGTAAGGAGTATTGGGGATTGAACATCCTCAACTCCCAGCAAAGAGAATTGTGGAGCAAACATCCTCAACTCCCAGCAAGGAGTATTGGGGATCGACCATCCTCAACTCCCAGCTCGGAATATTGGGGATCGACGTTCTCAAATCCCAGCAAGGAGTATTGGGGATTGAACATCCTCAACTCCCAGCAAAGAGTATTGTGGATCGAACATCCTCAACTCCTAGCAAGGAGTACTGGGAATCGACCATCCTCAACTCCCAGCCAGGGGTATTGGGGATCGACGTTCTCAGCTCCCAGAAAGGAGTATTGGGGATTGAACATCCTCAAATCCCAGCGAGGAGTGCTGGGGATCGACGTTCTCAACTCCCAGCAGGGAGTATTGGGGATTGAACATCCTCAACTCCAAGCAAGAATTATTGGGGATTGAATATCCTCAACTCCCTGCAAGGAGTATTGGGGATTGAACATCCTCAACTCCCAGCAAGGAGTATTGGGCATTGACGTCTCCATTCCCAGCAAAGATTATTTGGGATTGAACATCCACAACTCCAAGCAAGGAATTTAGGTGATTGAATATCCTCAACTCCCAGCAAGGAGTACTGGGAATCGACCATCCTCAACTCCCAGCCAGGGGTATTGGGGATCGACGTTCTCAGCTCCCAGAAAGGAGTATTGGGGATTGAACATCCTCAAATCCCAGCGAGGAGTGCTGGGGATCGACGTTCTCAACTCCCAGCAGGGAGTATTGGGGATTGAACATCCTCAACTCCAAGCAAGAATTATTGGGGATTGAACATCCTCAACTCGAAGCAAGGAGTATTGGGGATCGACGTTCTCAACTCCCAGCAAGGAGTATTGGGGATTGAGCATCCTCAACTTCCAGCAAGGAGTATTGGAGATTTAACATTCTAAACTACCAGCAAGGAATATTCGGGATCAAAGTTCCTATCTCCCAGCAAGGAGTATTGGGGATTGAACATCCTCAACTCCAAGCAAGGAGTATTGGGGATTGAACATCCTCAACTCCCAGCAAGGAGTGTAGGGGATCGACGTCCTCAACTCCCAGCAAGGAGTTTTGGGGATCGAAGTTTTCGAATCCAAGTAAGGAGTATTGCGGATTGAACATCCTCAACTTCCAGCAAGGAGTATTGTGGATCGACGTTCACAACTCCCAGTAAGGAGTATTGCAGATTGAAAATCCTCAACTCCCAAAAAGGAGTTTTGGGGATTGAACATTCTTTACTCCCAGCAAGGAGTATTGGGGATCGACCATCCTCAGCTCACAGCAAGGAGTATTGGCTATTAAACATCCTCAACTCCCAGCAAGGAGTATTGGGAATTGAACATCCTCAACTCCCAGCAAAGAGTATTGTGGATCGAACATCCTCAACTCCTAGCAAGGAGTACTGGGAATCGACCATCCTCAACTCCCAGCCAGGGGTATTGGGGATCGACGTTCTCAGCTCCCAGAAAGGAGTATTGGGGATTGAACATCCTCAACTCCCAGCGAGGAGTGCTGGGGATCGACGTTCTCAACTCCCAGCAGGGAGTATTGGGGATTGAACATCCTCAACTCCAAGCAAGGATTATTGGGGATTGAAAATCCTCAACTCCCAGCAAGGAGAATTGGGGATTGAACATCCTCAACTCCCAGCATGGTGTATTGGGCATCGACGTCTCAACTCCCAGCAATGATTATTTGGAATTGAACATCCACAACTCCAAGCAAGGAATATAGGTGATTGAATATCCTCAACTCCCAGCAAGGAGTTTTGGGGATCGACGTTCTCAACTCCCAGCAAGGAGTATTCGGGATCGACGTTCTCAACTCACAGGAAGGAGCATTTGTGATTGAACATCCTCAACCCCAGCAAGGAGTATTGGGAATTGAACGTCCTCTACTCCCAGCAAGGAGTTTTGTGGGTCGATGTTCTCGACTCCCAGCAAGGAGTATTGCGGATTGAACATCCTAAACTTCCAGCAAGGAGTATCGGGGATCGACGTTCTCAACTCCCAGTAAGGAGTATTGTGGATCGAACATCCTCAAATCCCAGCAAGGAGTACTGGGGTTCGACCATCCTCAACTCTCAGCCAGGAGTATTCGGAATCGACGTTCTCAACACCCATCAAGGAGTATAGGGTATTGAACATCCTCAACTCGAAGCAAGGAGTATTGGGAATCGACGTTCTCAACTCCCAGCAAGGAGTATTGGGGATTGAACATCCTCAACTCCTAGCAAGGAGTATTGGGGATTGAATATCCTCAACTCCCAGAAAGGAGTATTGGAGATTGAACATTCTAAACTCCCAGTATGGAGTATTGGGATTGAAAATCCTCAACTCCCAGCAAGGAGTATTCGGGTTCAACGTTCTTATCTCCCAGCAAGGAGTATTGGGGATTGAACATCCTCAGCTCCCAGCAAGGAGTATTGGGTATTGAACATCCTCAACTCCCAGCAATGAGTATAGGGGATCGACGTCCTCAACTCCCAGCAAGGAGTTTTGGGTATCGAAGTTTTCGACTCCCAGCAAGGAGTATTGCAGATTGAACATCCCCAACTTCCAGCAAGGAGTATTGTGGATCGACGTTCTCAACTCCCAGTAAGGAGTATTGGGGATTGAACATCCTCAACTCCCAGCAAAGAGAATTGTGGAGCGAACATCCTCAACTCCCAGCAAGGAGTATTGGGGATCGACCATCCTCAACTCCCAGCTCGGAATATTGGGGATCGACGTTCTCAAATCCCAGCAAGGAGTATTGGGGATTGAACATCCTCAACTCCCAGCAAAGAGTATTGTGGATCGAACATCCTCAACTCCTAGCAAGGAGTACTGGGAATCGACCATCCTCAACTCCCAGCCAGGGGTATTGGGGATCGACGTTCTCAGCTCCCAGAAAGGAGTATTGGGGATTGAACATCCTCAAATCCCAGCGAGGAGTGCTGGGGATCGACGTTCTCAACTCCCAGCAGGGAGTATTGGGGATTGAACATCCTCAACTCCAAGCAAGAATTATTGGGGATTGAATATCCTCAACTCCCAGCAAGGAGTATTGGGGATCGATGTTCTCAACTCCCAGCAAGGCGTATTGGGGATTGAACATTCTCAACTCCCAGCAAGACGTAATTGGGATTCAACATCCTCAACTCCCAGCAAGGTGTCCTGGAGATAGAACATCCTCAAATCCCAGCAAGGAGCATTGGGGATCGACGTTCTCAACTCCCAGCAAGGAGTATTGTTGATCGACGTTCTCAACTCCCAGTAAGGAGCATTGGTGATTGAACATCCTCAACCCCAGCAAGGAGTATTGGGGATTGAAAGTCCTCAGCTCCCAGCAAGGAGTTTTGGGGATCGACGTTCTCGACTCCCAGCAAGAAGAATTGGGGATCGACGTTCTCAACTCCCAGCAAGGAGTATCGGGGATCGACGTTCTCAACTCCCAGTAAGGAGTATTGTGGATCGAACATCCTCAAATCCCAGCAAGGAGTACTGGGGTTCGACCATCCTCAACTCTCAGCCAGGAGTATTCTGAATCGACGTTCTCAACACCCATCAAGGAGTATAGGGTATTGAACATCCTCAACTCGAAGCAAGGAGTATTGGGAATCGACGTTCTCAACTCCCAGCAAGGAGTATTGGGGATTGAACATCCTCAACTCCTAGCAAGGAGTATTGGGGATTGAATATCCTCAACTCCCAGAAAGGAGTATTGGAGATTGAACATTCTAAACTCCCAGTATGGAGTATTGGGATTGAAAATCCTCAACTCCCAGCAAGGAGTATTCAGGTTCAACGTTCTTATCTCCCTGCAAGGAGTATTGGGGATTGAACATCCTCAGCTCCCAGCAAGGAGTATTGGGTATTGAACATCCTCAACTCCCAGCAATGAGTATAGGGGATCGACGTCCTCAACTCCCAGCAAGGAGTTTTGGGTATCGAAGTTTTCGACTCCCAGCAAGGAGTATTGCAGATTGAACATCCCCAACTTCCAGCAAGGAGTATTGTGGATCGACGTTCTCAACTCCCAGTAAGGAGTAATGGGGATTGAACATCCTCAACTACCAGCAAAGAGAATTGTGGAGCGAACATCCTCAACTCCCAGCAAGGAGTATTGGGGATCGACCATCCTCAACTCCCAGCTCGGAATATTGGGGATCGACGTTCTCAAATCCCAGCAAGGAGTATTGGGGATTGAACATCCTCAACTCCCAGCAAAGAGTATTGTGGATCGAACATCCTCAACTCCTAGCAAGGAGTACTGGGAATCGACAATCCTCAACTCCCAGCCAGGGGTATTGGGGATCGACGTTCTCAGCTCCCAGAAAGGAGTATTGGGGATTGAACATCCTCAAATCCCAGCGAGGAGTGCTGGGGATCGACGTTCTCAACTCCCAGCAGGGAGTATTGGGGATTGAACATCCTCAACTCCAAGCAAGAATTATTGGGGATTGAATATCCTCAACTCCCAGCAAGGAGTATTGGGGATTGAACATCCTCAACTCCCAGCAAGGAGTATTGGGCATCGACGTCTCAACTCCCAGCAATGATTATTTGGGATTGAACATCCACAACTCCAAGCAAGGAATATAGGTGATTGAATATCCTCAACTCCCAGCAAGGAGTATTGGGGATCGATATTCTCAACTCCCAGCAAGGCGTATTGGGGATTGAACATTCTCAACTCCCAGCAAGACGTAATTGGGATTCAACATCCTCAACTCCCAGCAAGGTGTCCTGGAGATAGAACATCCTCAAATCCCAGCAAGGAGCATTGGGGATCGACGTTCTCAACTCCCAGCAAGGAGTATTGTTGATCGACCATCCTCAACTCCCAGCTCGGAATATTGGGGATCGACGTTCTCAAATCCCAGCAAGGAGTATTGGGGATTGAACATCCTCAACTCCCAGCAAAGAGTATTGTGGATCGAACATCCTCAACTCCTAGCAAGGAGTACTGGGAATCGACCATCCTCAACTCCCAGCCAGGGGTATTGGGGATCGACGTTCTCAGCTCCCAGAAAGGAGTATTGGGGATTGAACATCCTCAAATCCCAGCGAGGAGTGCTGGGGATCGACGTTCTCAACTCCCAGCAGGGAGTATTGGGGATTGAACATCCTCAACTCCAAGCAAGAATTATTGGGGATTGAATATCCTCAACTCCCAGCAAGGAGTATTGGGGATCGATGTTCTGAACTCCCAGCAAGGCGTATTGGGGATTGAACATTCTCAACTCCCAGCAAGACATAATTGGGATTCAACATCCTCAACTCCCAGCAAGGTGTCCTGGAGATAGAACATCCTCAAATCCCAGCAAGGAGCATTGGGGATCGACGTTCTCAACTCCCAGCAAGGAGTATTGTTGATCGACGTTCTCAACTCCCAGTAAGGAGCATTGGTAATTGAACATCCTCAACCCCAGCAAGGAGTATTGGGGATTGAAAGTCCTCAGCTCCCAGCAAGGAGTTTTGGGGATCGACGTTCTCGACTCCCAGCAAGAAGAATTGGGGATCGACGTTCTCAACTCCCAGCAAGGAGTATTGGGGATTGAACATCCTCAACTCCCAGCAAGGAGTATTGGGCATCGACGTCTCAACTCCCAGCAAAGATTATTTGGGATTGAACATCCGCAACTCCAAGCAAGGAATATAGGTGATTGAATATCCTCAACTCCCAGCAAGGAGTATTGGGGATCGACGTTCTCAACTCCCAGCAAGGAGTATTCGGGATCGATGTTCTCAACTCACAGGAAGGAGCATTAGTGATTGAACATCCTCAACCCCAGCAAGGAGTATTGGGAATTAAACGTCCTCAACTCCCAGCAAGGAGTTTTGTGGATCGATGTTCTCGACTCCCAGCAAGGAGTATTGCGGATTGAACATCCTAAACTTCCAGCAAGGAGCATTGGGGATCGACGTTCTCAACTCCCAGTAAGGAGTATTGGGGATTGAACATCCTCAACTACCAGCAAAGAGTATTGTGGATCGACCATCCTCAACTCTCAGCCAGGAATATTGGGAATCGACGTTCTCAACTTCCAACAAGGAGTATAGGGTATTGAACATCCTCAACTCGAAGCAAGGAGTATTGGGGATCGACGTTCTCAACTCCCAGCAAGGAGTATTGGGGATTGAGCATCCTCAACTTCCAGCAAGGAGTATTGGAGATTGAACATTCTAAACTACCAGCAAGGAATATTCGGGATCAAAGTTCCTATCTCCCAGCAAGGAGTATTGGGGATTGAACATCCTCAACTCCAAGCAAGGAGTATTGGGGATTGAACATCCTCAACTCCCAGCAAGGAGTGTAGGGGATCGACGTCCTCAACTCCCAGCAAGGAGTTTTGGGGATCGAAGTTTTCGAATCCAAGCAAGGAGTATGGCGGATTGAACATCCTCAACGTCCAGCAAGGAGTATTGTGGATCGACGTTCACAACTCCCAGTAAGGAATATTGCAGATTGAAAATCCTCAACTCCCAAAAAGGAGTTTTGGGGATTGAACATTCTTTACTCCCAGCAAGGAGTATTGGGGATCGACCATCCTCAGTTCACAGCAAGGAGTATTGGGTATTGAACATCCTCAACTCCCAGCAAGGAGTATTGGGGATTGAACATCCTCAACTCCCAGCAAAGAGTATTGTGGATCGAACATCCTCAACTCCTAGCAAAGAGTACTGGGAATCGACCATCCTCAACTCCCAGCCAGGGGTATTGGGGATCGACGTTCTCAGCTCCCAGAAAGGAGTATTGGGGATTGAACATCCTCAACTCCCAGCGAGGAGTGCTGGGGATCGACGTTCTCAACTCCCAGCAGGGAGTATTGGGGATTGAACATCCTCAACTCCAAGCAAGGATTATTGGGATTGAAAATCCTCAACTCCCAGCAAAGAGAATTGGGGATTGAACATCCTCAACTCCCAGCATGGTGTATTGGGCATCGACGTCTCAACTCCCAGCAATGATTATTTGGAATTGAACATCCACAACTCCAAGCAAGGAATATAGGTGATTGAATATCCTCAACTCCCAGCAAGGAGTATTCGGGATCGACGTTCTCAACTCACAGGAAGGAGCATTTGTGATTGAACATCCTCAACCCCAGCAAGGAGTATTGGGAATTGAACGTCCTCTACTCCCAGCAAGGAGTTTTGTGGGTCGATGTTCTCGACTCCCAGCAAGGAGTATTGCGGATTGAACATCCTAAACTTCCAGCAAGGAGTATCGGGGATCGACGTTCTCAACTCCCAGTAAGGAGTATTGTGGATCGAACATCCTCAAATCCCAGCAAGGAGTACTGGGGTTCGACCATCCTCAACTCTCAGCCAGGAGTATTCGGAATCGACGTTCTCAACACCCATCAAGGAGTATAGGGTATTGAACATCCTCAACTCGAAGCAAGGAGTATTGGGAATCGACGTTCTCAACTCCCAGCAAGGAGTATTGGGGATTGAACATCCTCAACTCCTAGCAAGGAGTATTGGGGATTGAATATCCTCAACTCCCAGAAAGGAGTATTGGAGATTGAACATTCTAAACTCCCAGTATGGAGTATTGGGATTGAAAATCCTCAACTCCCAGCAAGGAGTATTCGGGTTCAACGTTCTTATCTCCCAGCAAGGAGTATTGGGGATTGAACATCCTCAGCTCCCAGCAAGGAGTATTGGGTATTGAACATCCTCAACTCCCAGCAGTGAGTATAGGGGATCGACGTCCTCAACTCCCAGCAAGGAGTTTTGGGTATCGAAGTTTTCGACTCCCAGCAAGGAGTATTGCAGATTGAACATCCCCAACTTCCAGCAAGGAGTATTGTGGATCGACGTTCTCAACTCCAGTAAGGAGTATTGGGGATTGAACATCCTCAACTCCCAGCAAAGAGAATTGTGGAGCGAACATCCTCAACTCCCAGCAAGGAGTATTGGGGATCGACCATCCTCAACTCCCAGCTCGGAATATTGGGGATCGACGTTCTCAAATCCCAGCAAGGAGTATTGGGGATTGAACATCCTCAACTCCCAGCAAAGAGTATTGTGGATCGAACATCCTCAACTCCTAGCAAGGAGTACTGGGAATCGACCATCCTCAACTCCCAGCCAGGGGTATTGGGGATCGACGTTCTCAGCTCCCAGAAAGGAGTATTGGGGATTGAACATCCTCAAATCCCAGCGAGGAGTGCTGGAGATCGACGTTCTCAACTCCCAGCAGGGAGTATTGGGGATTGAACATCCTCAACTCCAAGCAAGAATTATTGGGGATTGAATATCCTCAACTCCCAGCAAGGAGTATTGGGGATTGAACATTCTCAACTCCCAGCAAGGAGTATTGGGCATTGACGTCTCCATTCCCAGCAAAGATTATTTGGGATTGAACATCCACAACTCCAAGCAAGGAATAAAGGTGATTGAATATCCTCAACTCCCAGCAAGGAGTATTGGGGATCGACGTTCTCAACTCCCAGCAAGGAGTATCCGGGATCGATGTTCTCAACTCACAGGAAGGAGCATTAGTGATTGAACATCCTCAACCCCAGCAAGGAGTATTGGGAATTAAACGTCCTCAACTCCCAGCAAGGAGTTTTGTGGATCGATGTTCTCGACTCCCAGCAAGGAGTATTGCGGATTGAACATCCTAAACTTCCAGCAAGGAGCATTGGGGATCGACGTTCTCAACTCCCAGTAAGGAGTATTGGGGATTGAACATCCTCAACTACCAGCAAAGAGTATTGTGGATCGAACATCCTCAAATCTCAGCAAGGAGTACTGGGGATCGACCATCCTCAACTCTCAGCCAGGAATATTGGGAATCGACGTTCTCAACTTCCAACAAGGAGTATAGGGTATTGAACATCCTCAACTCAAAGCAAGGAGTATTGGGGATCGACGTTCTCAACTCCCAGCAAGGAGTATTGGGGATTGAGCATCCTCAACTTCCAGCAAGGAGTATTGGAGATTGAACATTCTAAACTACCAGCAAGGAATATTCGGGATCAAAGTTCCTATCTCCCAGCAAGGAGTATTGGGGATTGAACATCCTCAACTCCAAGCAAGGAGTATTGGGGATTGAACATCCTCAACTCCCAGCAAGGAGTGTAGGGGATCGACGTCCTCAACTCCCAGCAAGGAGTTTTGGGGATCGAAGTTTTCGAATCCAAGCAAGGAGTATTGCGGATTGAACATCCTCAACTTCCAGCAAGGAGTATTGTGGATCGACGTTCACAACTCCCAGTAAGGAGTATTGCAGATTGAAAATCCTCAACTCCCAAAAAGGAGTTTTGGGGATTGAACATTCTTTACTCCCAGCAAGGAGTATTGGGGATCGACCATCCTCAGCTCACAGCAAGGAGTATTGGGTATTGAACATCCTCAACTCCCAGCAAGGAGTATTGGGGATTGAACATCCTCAACTCCCAGCAAAGAGTATTGTGGATCGAACATCCTCAACTCCTAGCAAGGAGTACTGGGAATCGACCATCCTCTACTCCCAGCCAGGGGTATTGGGGATCGACGTTCTCAGCTCCCAGAAAGGAGTATTGGGGATTGAACATCCTCAACTCCCAGCGAGGAGTGCTGGGGATCGACGTTCTCAACTCCCAGCAGGGAGTATTGGGGATTGAACATCCTCAACTCCAAGCAAGGATTATTGGGGATTGAAAATCCTCAACTCCCAGCAAGGAGAATTGGGGATTGAACATCCTCAACTCCCAGCATGGTGTATTGGGCATCGACGTCTCAACTCCAGCAATGATTATTTGGAATTGAACATCCACAACTCCAAGCAAGGAATATAGGTGATTGAATATCCTCAACTCCCAGCAAGGAGTTTTGGGGATCGACGTTCTCAACTCCAGCAAGGAGTATTCGGGATCGACGTTCTCAACTCACAGGAAGGAGCATTTGTGATTGAACATCCTCAACCCCAGCAAGGTGTATTGGGAATTGAACGTCCTCTACTCCCAACAAGGAGTTTTGTGGGTCGATGTTCTCGACTCCCAGCAAGGAGTACTGTGGATCGAACATCCTCAAATCCCAGCAAGGAGTACTGGGGTTCGACGATCCTCAACTCTCAGCCAGGAGTATTCGGAATCGACGTTCTCAACACCCATCAAGGAGTATAGGGTATTAAACATCCTCAACTCGAAGCAAGGAGTATTGGGAATCGACGTTCTCAACTCCCAGCAAGGAGTATTGGGGATTGAACATCCTCAACTCCTAGCAAGGAGTATTGGGGATTGAATATCCTCAACTCCCAGCAAGGAGTATTCGGGTTAAACGTTCTTATCTCCCAGCAAGGAGTATTGGGGATTGAACATCCTCAGCTCCCAGCAAGGAGTATTGGGTATTGAACATCCTCAACTCCCAGCAGTGAGTATAGGGGATCGACGTCCTCAACTCCCAGCAAGGAGTTTTGGGTATCGAAGTTTTCGACTCCCAGCAAGGAGTATTGCAGATTGAACATCCCCAACTTCCAGCAAGGAGTATTGTGGATCGACGTTCTCAACTCCCAGTAAGGAGTATTGGGGATTGAACATCCTCAACTCCCAGCAAAGAGAATTGTGGAGCGAACATCCTCAACTCCCAGCAAGGAGTATTGGGGATCGACCATCCTCAACTCCCAGCTCGGAATATTGGGGATCGACGTTCTCAAATCCCAGCAAGGAGTATTGGGGATTGAACATCCTCAACTCCCAGCAAAGAGTATTGTGGATCGAACATTCTCAACTCCTAGCAAGGAGTACTGGGAATCGACCATCCTCAACTCCCAGCCAGGGGTATTGGGGATCGACGTTCTCAGCTCCCAGAAAGGAGTATTGGGGATTGAACATCCTCAAATCCCAGCGAGGAGTGCTGGGGATCGACGTTCTCAACTCCCAGCAGGGAGTATTGGGGATTGAACATCCTCAACTCCAAGCAAGAATTATTGGGGATTGAATATCCTCAACTCCCAGCAAGGAGTATTGGGGATTGAACATCCTCAACTCCCAGCAAGGAGTATTGGGCATCGACGTCTCAACTCCCAGCAATGATTATTTGGGATTGAACATCCACAACTCCAAGCAAGGAATATAGGTGATTGAATATCCTCAACTCCCAGCAAAGAGTATTGGGGATCCATGTTCTCAACTCCCAGCAAGGCGTATTGGGGATTGAACATTCTCAACTCCCAGCAAGACGTAATTGGGATTCAACATCCTCAACTCCCAGCAAGGTGTCCTGGAGATAGAACATCCTCAAATCCCAGCAAGGAGCATTGGGGATCGACGTTCTCAACTCCCAGCAAGGAGTATTGTTGATCGACCATCCTCAACTCCCTGCTCGGAATACTGGGGATCGACATTCTCAAATCCCAGCAAGGAGTATTGGGGATTGAACATCCTCAACTCCCAGCAAAGAGTATTGTAGATCGAACATCCTCAACTCCTAGCAAGGAGTACTGGGAATCGACCATCCTCAACTCCCAGCCAGGGGTATTGGGGATCGACGTTCTCAACTCCCAGCAGGGAGTATTGGGGATTGAATATCCTCAACTCCCAGCAAGGAGTATTGGGGATCGACGTTCTCAACTCCCAGCAAGCAGTATTGTTGATCGACGTTCTCAACTCCCAGCAAGGAGCATTGGTGATTGAACATCCTCAACCCCAGCAAGGAGTATTGGGGATTGAAAGTCCTCAGCTCCCAGCAAGGAGTTTTGGGGATCGACGTTCTCGACTCCCAGCAAGAAGAATTGGGGATCGACGTTCTCAACTCCCAGCAAGGAGTATTGGGGATTGAACATCCTCAACTCCAAGCAAGAATTATTGGGGATTGAATATCCTCAACTCCCTGCAAGGAGTATTGGGGATTGAACATCCTCAACTCCCAGCAAGGAGTATTGGGCATTGACGTCTCCATTCCCAGCAAAGATTATTTGGGATTGAACATCCACAACTCCAAGCAAGGAATAAAGGTGATTGAATATCCTCAACTCCCAGCAAGGAGTATTGGGGATCGACGTTCTCAACTCCCAGCAAGGAGTATCCGGGATCGATGTTCTCAACTCACAGGAAGGAGCATTAGTGATTGAACATCCTCAACCCCAGCAAGGAGTATTGGGAATTAAACGTCCTCAACTCCCAGCAAGGAGTTTTGTGGATCGATGTTCTCGACTCCCAGCAAGGAGTATTGCGGATTGAACATCCTAAACTTCCAGCAAGGAGCATTGGGGATCGACGTTCTCAACTCCCAGTAAGGAGTATTGGGGATTGAACATCCTCAGCTACCAGCAAAGAGTATTGTGGATCGAACATCCTCAAATCTCAGCAAGGAGTATTGGAGATTGAACATTCTAAACTACCAGCAAGGAATATTCGGGATCAAAGTTCCTATCTCCCAGCAAGGAGTATTGGGGATTGAACATCCTCAACTCCAAGCAAGGAGTATTGGGGATTGAACATCCTCAACTCCCAGCAAGGAGTGTAGGGGATCGACGTCCTCAACTCCCAGCAAGGAGTTTTGGGGATCGAAGTTTTCGAATCCAAGCAAGGAGTATTGCGGATTGAACATCCTCAACTTCCAGCAAGGAGTATTGTGGATCGACGTTCACAACTCCCAGTAAGGAGTATTGCAGATTGAAAATCCTCAACTCCCAAAAAGGAGTTTTGGGGATTGAACATTCTTTACTCCCAGCAAGGAGTATTGGGGATCGACCATCCTCAGCTCACAGCAAGGAGTATTGGGTATTGAACATCCTCAACTCCCAGCAAGGAGTATTGGGGATTGAACATCCTCAACTCCCAGCAAAGAGTATTGTGGATCGAACATCCTCAACTCCTAGCAAGGAGTACTGGGAATCGACCATCCTCAACTCCCAGCCAGGGGTATTGGGGATCGACGTTCTCAGCTCCCAGAAAGGAGTATTGGGGATTGAACATCCTCAACTCCCAGCGAGGAGTGCTGGGGATCGACGTTTTCAACTCCCAGCAGGGAGTATTGGGGATTGAACATCCTCAACTCCAAGCAAGGATTATTGGGGATTGAAAATCCTCAACTCCCAGCAAGGAGAATTGGGGATTGAACATCCTCAACTCCCAGCATGGTGTATTGGGCATCGACGTCTCAACTCCCAGCAATGATTATTTGGAATTGAACATCCACAACTCCAAGCAAGGAATATAGGTGATTGAATATCCTCAACTCCCAGCAAGGAGTTTTGGGGATCGACGTTCTCAACTCCCAGCAAGGAGTATTCGGGATCGACGTTCTCAACTCACAGGAAGGAGCATTTGTGATTGAACATCCTCAACCCCAGCAAGGTGTATTGGGAATTGAACGTCCTCTACTCCCAACAAGCAGTTTTGTGGGTCGATGTTCTCGACTCCCAGCAAGGAGTATTGTGGATCGAACATCCTCAAATCCCAGCAAGGAGTACTGGGGTTCGACGATCCTCAACTCTCAGCCAGGAGTATTCGGAATCGACGTTCTCAACACCCATCAAGGAGTATAGGGTATTAAACATCCTCAACTCGAAGCAAGGAGTATTGGGAATCGACGTTCTCAACTCCCAGCAAGGAGTATTGGGGATTGAACATCCTCAACTCCTAGCAAGGAGTATTGGGGATTGAATATCCTCAACTCCCAGCAAGGAGTATTCGGGTTAAACGTTCTTATCTCCCAGCAAGGAGTATTGGGGATTGAACATCCTCAGCTCCCAGCAAGGAGTATTGGGTATTGAACATCCTCAACTCCCAGCAAAGAGAATTGTGGAGCGAACATCCTCAACTCCCAGCAAGGAGTATTGGGGATCGACCATCCTCAACTCCCAGCTCGGAATATTGGGGATCGACGTTCTCAAATCCCAGCAAGGAGTATTGGGGATTGAACATCCTCAACTCCCAGCAAAGAGTATTGTGGATCGAACATCCTCAACTCCTAGCAAGGAGTACTGGGAATCGACCATCCTCAACTCCCAGCCAGGGGTATTGGGGATCGACGTTCTCAGCTCCCAGAAAGGAGTATTGGGGATTGAACATCCTCAAATCCCAGCGAGGAGTGCTGGGGATCGACGTTCTCAACTCCCAGCAGGGAGTATTGGGGATTGAACATCCTCAACTCCAAGCAAGAATTATTGGGGATTGAATATCCTCAACTCCCAGCAAGGAGTATTGGGGATTGAACATCCTCAACTCCCAGCAAGGAGTATTGGGCATCGACGTCTCAACTCCCAGCAATGATTATTTGGGATTGAACATCCACAACTCCAAGCAAGGAATATAGGTGATTGAATATCCTCAACTCCCAGCAAGGAGTATTGGGGATCCATGTTCTCAACTCCCAGCAAGGCGTATTGGGGATTGAACATTCTCAACTCCCAGCAAGACGTAATTGGGATTCAACATCCTCAACTCCCAGCAAGGTGTCCTGGAGATAGAACATCCTCAAATCCCAGCAAGGAGCATTGGGGATCGACGTTCTCAACTCCCAGCAAGGAGTATTGTTGATCGACCATCCTCAACTCCCTGCTCGGAATACTGGGGATCGACGTTCTCAAATCCCAGCAAGGAGTATTGGGGATTGAACATCCTCAACTCCCAGCAAAGAGTATTGTGGATCGAACATCCTCAACTCCTAGCAAGGAGTACTGGGAATCGACCATCCTCAACTCCCAGCCAGGGGTATTGGGGATCGACGTTCTCAACTCCCAGCAGGGAGTATTGGGGATTGAATATCCTCAACTCCCAGCAAGGAGTATTGGGGATCGACGTTCTCAACTCCCACCAAGGAGTATTGTTGATCGACGTTCTCAACTCCCAGCAAGTAGCATTGGTGATTGAACATCCTCAACCCCAGCAAGGAGTATTGGGGATTGAAAGTCCTCAGCTCCCAGCAAGGAGTTTTGGGGATCGACGTTCTCGACTCCCAGCAAGAAGAATTGGGGATCGACGTTCTCAACTCCCAGCAAGGAGTATTGGGGATTGAACATCCTCAACTCCCAGCAAGGAGTATTGGGCATCGACGTCTCAACTCCCAGCAAAGATTATTTGGGATTGAACATCCACAACTCCAAGCAAGGAATATAGGTGATTGAATATCCTCAACTCCCAGCAAGGAGTATTGGGGATCGACGTTCTCAACTCCCAGCAAGGAGTATTCGGGATCGATGTTCTCAACTCACAGGAAGGAGCATTAGTGATTGAACATCCTCAACCCCAGCAAGGAGTATTGGGAATTAAACGTCCTCAACTCCCAGCAAGGAGTTTTGTGGATCGATGTTCTCGACTCCCAGCAAGGAGTATTGCGGATTGAACATCCTAAACTTCCAGCAAGGAGCATTGGGGATCGACGTTCTCAACTCCCAGTAAGGAGTATTGGGGATTGAACATCCTCAACTACCAGCAAAGAGTATTGTGGATCGAACATCCTCAAATCCCAGCAAGGAGTACTGGGGATCGACCATCCTCAACTCTCAGCCAGGAGTATTGGGAATCGACGTTCTCAACACCCAACAAGGAGTATAGGGTATTGAACATCCTCAACTCGAAGCAAGGAGTATTGGGGATCGACGTTCTCAACTCCCAGCAAGGAGTATTGGGGATTGAACATCCTCAACTCCTAGCAAGGAGTATTGGGGATTGAATATCCTCAACTCCCAGAAAGGAGTATTGGAGATTGAACATTCTAAACTACCAGCAAGGAATATTCGGGATCAAAGTTCCTATCTCCCAGCAAGGAGTATTGGGGATTGAACATCCTCAACTCCAAGCAAGGAGTATTGGGGATTGAACATCCTCAACTCCCAGCAAGGAGCGTAGGGGATCGACGTCCTCAACTCCCAGCAAGGAGTTTTGGGGATCGAAGTTTTCGAATCCAAGCAAGGAGTATTGCGGATTGAACATCCTCAACTTCCAGCAAGGAGTATTGTGGATCGACGTTCACAACTCCCAGTAAGGAGTATTGGGGATTGAAAATCCTCAACTCCCAAAAAGGAGTTTTGGGGATTGAACATTCTTTACTCCCAGCAAGGAGTATTGGGGATCGAGCATCCTCAGCTCACAGCAAGGAGTATTGGGTATTGAACATCCTCAACTCCCAGCAAGGAGTATTGGGGATCGACGTTCTCAACTCCCAGCAGGGAGTATTGGGGATTGAACATCCTCAACTCCAAGCAAGAATTATTGGGGATTGAATATCCTCAACTCCCAGCAAGGAGTATTGGGGATTGAACATCCTCAACTCCCAGCAAGGAGTATTGGGCATCGACGTCTCAACTCCCAGCAATGATTATTTGGGATTGAACATCCACAACTCCAAGCAAGGAATATAGGTGATTGAATATCCTCAACTCCCAGCAAGGAGTATTGGGGATCCATGTTCTCAACTCCCAGCAAGGCGTATTGGGGATTGAACATTCTCAACTCACAGCAAGACGTAATTGGGATTCAACATCCTCAACTCCCAGCAAGGTGTCCTGGAGATAGAACATCCTCAAATCCCAGCAAGGAGCATTGGGGATCGACGTTCTCAACTCCCAGCAAGGAGTATTGTTGATCGACCATCCTCAACTCCCAGCTCGGAATATTGGGGATCGACGTTCTCAAATCCCAGCAAGGAGTATTGGGGATTGAACATCCTCAACTCCCAGCAAAGAGTATTGTGGATCGAACATCCTCAACTCCTAGCAAGGAGTACTGGGAATCGACCATCCTCAACTCCCAGCCAGGGGTATTGGGGATCGACGTTCTCAGCTCCCAGAAAGGAGTATTGGGGATTGAACATCCTCAAATCCCAGCGAGGAGTGCTGGGGATCGACGTTCTCAACTCCCAGCAGGGAGTATTGGGGATTGAACATCCTCAACTCCAAGCAAGAATTATTGGGGATTGAATATCCTCAACTCCCAGCAAGGAGTATTGGGGATTGAACATCCTCAACTCCCAGCAAGGAGTATTGGGCATCGACGTCTCAACTCCCAGCAATGATTATTTGGGATTGAACATCCACAACTCCAAGCAAGGAATATAGGTGATTGAATATCCTCAACTCCCAGCAAGGAGTATTGGGGATCGATGTTCTCAACTCCCAGCAAGGCGTATTGGGGATTGAACATTCTCAACTCCCAGCAAGACGTAATTGGGATTCAACATCCTCAACTCCCAGCAAGGTGTCCTGGAGATAGAACATCCTCAAATCCCAGCAAGGAGCATTGGGGATCGACGTTCTCAACTCCCAGCAAGGAGTATTGTTGATCGACGTTCTCAACTCCCAGTAAGGAGCATTGGTGATTGAACATCCTCAACCCCAGCAAGGAGTATTGGGGATTGAAAGTCCTCAGCTCCCAGCAAGGAGTTTTGGGGATCGACGTTCTCGACTCCCAGCAAGAAGAATTGGGGATCGACGTTCTCAAATCCCAGCAAAGATTATTTGGGATTGAACATCCTCAACTCCCAGCAAGGAGTATTGGGCATCGACGTCTCAACTCCCAGCAAAGATTATTTGGGATTGAACATCCACAACTCCAAGCAAGGAATATAGGTGATTGAATATCCTCAACTCCCAGCAAGGAGTATTGGGGATCGACGTTCTCAACTCCCAGCAAGGAGTATTCGGGATCGATGTTCTCAACTCACAGGAAGGAGCATTAGTGATTGAACATCCTCAACCCCAGCAAGGAGTATTGGGAATTAAACGTCCTCAACTCCCAGCAAGGAGTTTTGTGGATCGATGTTCTCGACTCCCAGCAAGGAGTATTGCGGATTGAACATCCTAAACTTCCAGCAAGGAGCATTGGGGATCGACGTTCTCAACTCCCAGTAAGGAGTATTGGGGATTGAACATCCTCAACTACCAGCAAAGAGTATTGTGGATCGAACATCCTCAAATCCCAGCAAGGAGTACTGGGGATCGACCATCCTCAACTCTCAGCCAGGAGTATTGGGAATCGACGTTCTCAACTTCCAACAAGGAGTATAGGGTATTGAACATCCTCAACTCGAAGCAAGGAGTATTGGGGATCGACGTTCTCAACTCCCAGCAAGGAGTATTGGGGATTGAACATCCTCAACTCCCAGCAAGGAGTATTGGGGATTGAATATCCTCAACTCCCAGAAAGGAGTATTGGAGATTGAACATTCTAAACTACCAGCAAGGAATATTCGGGATCAAAGTTTCTATCTCCCAGCAAGGAGTATTGGGGATTGAACATCCTCAACTCCAAGCAAGGAGTATTGGGGATTGAACATCCTCAACTCCCAGCAAGGAGTGTAGGGGATCGACGTCCTCAACTCCCAGCAAGGAGTTTTGGGGATCGAGGTTTTCCAATCCAAGCAAGGAGTATTGCGGATTGAACATCCTCAACTTCCAGCAAGGAGTATTGTGGATCGACGTTCACAACTCCCAGTAAGGAGTATTGCAGATTGAAAATCCTCAACTCCCAAAAAGGAGTTTTGGGGATTGAACATTCTTTACTCCCAGCAAGGAGTATTGGGGATCGACCATCCTCAGCACACAGCAAGGAGTATTGGGTATTGAACATCCTCAACTCCCAGCAAAGAGTATTGTGGATCGAACATCCTCAACTCCTAGCAAGGAGTACTGGGAATCGACCATCCTCAACTCCCAGCCAGGGGTATTGGGGATCGACGTTCTCAGCTCCCAGAAAGGAGTATTGGGGATTGAACATCCTCAACTCCCAGCGAGAAGTGCTGGGGATCGACGTTCTCAACTCCCAGCAGGGAGTATTGGGGATTGAACATCCTCAACTCCAAGCAAGGATTATTGGGGATTGAAAATCCTCAACTCCCAGCAAGGAGAATTGGGGATTGAACATCCTCAACTCCCAGCATGGTGTATTGGGCATCGACGTCTCAACTCCCAGCAATGATTATTTGGAATTGAACATCCACAACTCCAAGCAAGGAATATAGGTGATTGAATATCCTCAACTCCCAGCAAGGAGTTTTGGGGATCGACGTTCTCAACTCCCAGCAAGGAGTATTTGGGATCGACGTTCTCAACACCCATCAAGGAGTATAGGGTATTGAACATCCTCAACTCGAAGCAAGGAGTATTGGGAATCGACGTTCTCAACTCCCAGCAAGGAGTATTGGGGTTTGAACATCCTCAACTCCTAGCAAGGAGTATTGGGGATTGAATATCCTCAACTCCCAGAAAGGAGTATTGGAGATTGAACATTCTAAACTCCCAGTATGGAGTATTGGGATTGAAAATCCTCAACTCCCAGCAAGGAGTATTCAGGTTCAACGTTCTTATCTCCCTGCAAGGAGTATTGGGGATTGAACATCCTCAGCTCCCAGCAAGGAGTATTGGGTATTGAACATCCTCAACTCCCAGCAATGAGTATAGGGGATCGACGTCCTCAACTCCCAGCAAGGAGTTTTGGGTATCGAAGTTTTCGACTCCCAGCAAGGAGTATTGCAGATTGAACATCCCCAACTTCCAGCAAGGAGTATTGTGGATCGACGTTCTCAACTCCCAGTAAGGAGTAATGGGGATTGAACATCCTCAACTACCAGCAAAGAGAATTGTGGAGCGAACATCCTCAACTCCCAGCAAGGAGTATTGGGGATCGACCATCCTCAACTCCCAGCTCGGAATATTGGGGATCGACGTTCTCAAATCCCAGCAAGGAGTATTGGGGATTGAACATCCTCAACTCCCAGCAAAGAGTATTGTGGATCGAACATCCTCAACTCCTAGCAAGGAGTACTGGGAATCGACAATCCTCAACTCCCAGCCAGGGGTATTGGGGATCGACGTTCTCAGCTCCCAGAAAGAAGTATTGGGGATTGAACATCCTCAAATCCCAGCGAGGAGTGCTGGGGATCGACGTACTCAACTCCCAGCAGGGAGTATTGGGGATTGAACATCCTCAACTCCAAGCAAGAATTATTGGGGATTGAATATCCTCAACTCCCAGCAAGGAGTATTGGGGATTGAACATCCTCAACTCCCAGCAAGGAGTATTGGGCATCGACGTCTCAACTCCCAGCAATGATTATTTGGGATTGAACATCCACAACTCCAAGCAAGGAATATAGGTGATTGAATATCCTCAACTCCCAGCAAGGAGTATTGGGGATCGATATTCTCAACTCCCAGCAAGGCGTATTGGGGATTGAACATTCTCAACTCCCAGCAAGACGTAATTGGGATTCAACATCCTCAACTCCCAGCAAGGTGTCCTGGAGATAGAACATCCTCAAATCCCAGCAAGGAGCATTGGGGATCGACGTTCTCAACTCCCAGCAAGGAGTATTGTTGATCGACCATCCTCAACTCCCAGCTCGGAATATTGGGGATCGACGTTCTCAAATCCCAGCAAGGAGTATTGGGGATTGAACATCCTCAACTCCCAGCAAAGAGTATTGTGGATCGAACATCCTCAACTCCTAGCAAGGAGTACTGGGAATCGACCATCCTCAACTCCCAGCCAGGGGTATTGGGGATCGACGTTCTCAGCTCCCAGAAAGGAGTATTGGGGATTGAACATCCTCAAATCCCAGCGAGGAGTGCTGGGGATCGACGTTCTCAACTCCCAGCAGGGAGTATTGGGGATTGAACATCCTCAACTCCAAGCAAGAATTATTGGGGATTGAATATCCTCAACTCCCAGCAAGGAGTATTGGGGATCGATGTTCTCAACTCCCAGCAAGGCGTATTGGGGATTGAACATTCTCAACTCCCAGCAAGACGTAATTGGGATTCAACATCCTCAACTCCCAGCAAGGTGTCCTGGAGATAGAACATCCTCAAATCCCAGCAAGGAGCATTGGGGATCGACGTTCTCAACTCCCAGCAATGAGTATTGTTGATCGACGTTCTCAACTCCCAGTAAGGAGCATTGGTGATTGAACATCCTCAACCCCAGCAAGGAGTATTGGGGATTGAAAGTCCTCAGCTCCCAGCAAGGAGTTTTGGGGATCGACGTTCTCGACTCCCAGCAAGAAGAATTGGGGATCGACGTTCTCAACTCCCAGCAAGGAGTATTGGGGATTGAACATCCTCAACTCCCAGCAAGGAGTATTGGGCATCGACGTCTCAACTCCCAGCAAAGATTATTTGGGATTGAACATCCACAACTACAAGCAAGGAATATAGGTGATTGAATATCCTCAACTCCCAGCAAGGAGTATTGGGGATCGACGTTCTCAACTCCCAGCAAGGAGTATTCGGGATCGATGTTCTCAACTCACAGGAAGGAGCATTAGTGATTGAACATCCTCAACCCCAGCAAGGAGTATTGGGAATTAAACGTCCTCAACTCCCAGCAAGGAGTTTTGTGGATCGATGTTCTCGACTCCCAGCAAGAAGTATTGCGGATTGAACATCCTAAACTTCCAGCAAGGAGCATTGGGGATCGACGTTCTCAACTCCCAGTAAGGAGTATTGGGGATTGAACATCCTCAACTACCAGCAAAGAGTATTGTGGATCGAACATCCTCAAATCTCAGCAAGGAGTACTGGGGATCGACCATCCTCAACTCTCAGCCAGGAGTATTGGGAATCGACGTTCTCAACTTCCAACAAGGAGTATAGGGTATTGAACATCCTCAACTCGAAGCAAGGAGTATTGGGGATCGACGTTCTCAACTCCCAGCAAGGAGTATTGGGGATTGAGCATCCTCAACTTCCAGCAAGGAGTATTGGAGATTTAACATTCTAAACTACCAGCAAGGAATATTCGGGATCAAAGTTCCTATCTCCCAGCAAGGAGTATTGGGGATTGAACATCCTCAACTCCAAGCAAGGAGTATTGGGGATTGAATATCCTCAACTCCCAGCAAGGAGTTTTGGGGATCGACGTTCTCAACTCCCAGCAAGGAGTATTCGGGATCGACGTTCTCAACTCACAGGAAGGAGCATTTGTGATTGAACATCCTCAACACCAGCAAGGTGTATTGGGAATTGAACGTCCTCTACTCCCAACAAGGAGTTTTGTGGGTCGATGTTCTCGACTCCCAGCAAGGAGTATTGTGGATCGAACATCCTCAAATCCCAGCAAGGAGTACTGGGGTTCGACGATCCTCAACTCTCAGCCAGGAGTATTCGGAATCGACGTTCTCAACACCCATCAAGGAGTATAGGGTATTAAACATCCTCAACTCGAAGCAAGGAGTATTGGGAATCGACGTTCTCAACTCCCAGCAAGGAGTATTGGGGATTGAACATCCTCAACTCCTAGCAAGGAGTATTGGGGATTGAATATCCTCAACTCCCAGCAAGGAGTATTCGGGTTAAACGTTCTTATCTCCCAGCAAGGAGTATTGGGGATTGAACATCCTCAGCTCCCAGCAAGGAGTATTGGGTATTGAACATCCTCAACTCCCAGCAAAGAGAATTGTGGAGCGAACATCCTCAACTCCCAGCAAGGAGTATTGGGGATCGACCATCCTCAACTCCCAGCTCGGAATATTGGGGATCGACGTTCTCAAATCCCAGCAAGGAGTATTGGGGATTGAACATCCTCAACTCCCAGCAAAGAGTATTGTGGATCGAACATCCTCAACTCCTAGCAAGGAGTACTGGGAATCGACCATCCTCAACTCCCAGCCAGGGGTATTGGGGATCGACGTTCTCAGCTCCCAGAAAGGAGTATTGGGGATTGAACATCCTCAAATCCCAGCGAGGAGTGCTGGGGATCGACGTTCTCAACTCCCAGCAGGGAGTATTGGGGATTGAACATCCTCAACTCCAAGCAAGAATTATTGGGGATTGAATATCCTCAACTCCCAGCAAGGAGTATTGGGGATTGAACATCCTCAACTCCCAGCAAGGAGTATTGGGCATCGACGTCTCAACTCCCAGCAATGATTATTTGGGATTGAACATCCACAACTCCAAGCAAGGAATATAGGTGATTGAATATCCTCAACTCCCAGCAAGGAGTATTGGGGATCCATGTTCTCAACTCCCAGCAAGGCGTATTGGGGATTGAACATTCTCAACTCCCAGCAAGACGTAATTGGGATTCAACATCCTCAACTCCCAGCAAGGTGTCCTGGAGATAGAACATCCTCAAATCCCAGCAAGGAGCATTGGGGATCGACGTTCTCAACTCCCAGCAAGGAGTATTGTTGATCGACCATCCTCAACTCCCTGCTCGGAATACTGGGGATCGACGTTCTCAAATCCCAGCAAGGAGTATTGGGGATTGAACATCCTCAACTCCCAGCAAAGAGTATTGTGGATCGAACATCCTCAACTCCTAGCAAGGAGTACTGGGAATCGACCATCCTCAACTCCCAGCCAGGGGTATTGGGGATCGACGTTCTCAACTCCCAGCAGGGAGTATTGGGGATTGAATATCCTCAACTCCCAGCAAGGAGTATTGGGGATCGACGTTCTCAACTCCCACCAAGGAGTATTGTTGATCGACGTTCTCAACTCCCAGCAAGTAGCATTGGTGATTGAACATCCTCAACCCCAGCAAGGAGTATTGGGGATTGAAAGTCCTCAGCTCCCAGCAAGGAGTTTTGGGGATCGACGTTCTCGACTCCCAGCAAGAAGAATTGGGGATCGACGTTCTCAACTCCCAGCAAGGAGTATTGGGGATTGAACATCCTCAACTCCCAGCAAGGAGTATTGGGCATCGACGTCTCAACTCCCAGCAAAGATTATTTGGGATTGAACATCCACAACTCCAAGCAAGGAATATAGGTGATTGAATATCCTCAACTCCCAGCAAGGAGTATTGGGGATCGACGTTCTCAACTCCCAGCAAGGAGTATTCGGGATCGATGTTCTCAACTCACAGGAAGGAGCATTAGTGATTGAACATCCTCAACCCCAGCAAGGAGTATTGGGAATTAAACGTCCTCAACTCCCAGCAAGGAGTTTTGTGGATCGATGTTCTCGACTCCCAGCAAGGAGTATTGCGGATTGAACATCCTAAACTTCCAGCAAGGAGCATTGGGGATCGACGTTCTCAACTCCCAGTAAGGAGTATTGGGGATTGAACATCCTCAACTACCAGCAAAGAGTATTGTGGATCGAACATCCTCAAATCCCAGCAAGGAGTACTGGGGATCGACCATCCTCAACTCTCAGCCAGGAGTATTGGGAATCGACGTTCTCAACACCCAACAAGGAGTATAGGGTATTGAACATCCTCAACTCGAAGCAAGGAGTATTGGGGATCGACGTTCTCAACTCCCAGCAAGGAGTATTGGGGATTGAACATCCTCAACTCCTAGCAAGGAGTATTGGGGATTGAATATCCTCAACTCCCAGAAAGGAGTATTGGAGATTGAACATTCTAAACTACCAGCAAGGAATATTCGGGATCAAAGTTCCTATCTCCCAGCAAGGAGTATTGGGGATTGAACATCCTCAACTCCAAGCAAGGAGTATTGGGGATTGAACATCCTCAACTCCCAGCAAGGAGCGTAGGGGATCGACGTCCTCAACTCCCAGCAAGGAGTTTTGGGGATCGAAGTTTTCGAATCCAAGCAAGGAGTATTGCGGATTGAACATCCTCAACTTCCAGCAAGGAGTATTGTGGATCGACGTTCACAACTCCCAGTAAGGAGTATTGGGGATTGAAAATCCTCAACTCCCAAAAAGGAGTTTTGGGGATTGAACATTCTTTACTCCCAGCAAGGAGTATTGGGGATCGAGCATCCTCAGCTCACAGCAAGGAGTATTGGGTATTGAACATCCTCAACTCCCAGCAAGGAGTATTGGGGATCGACGTTCTCAACTCCCAGCAGGGAGTATTGGGGATTGAACATCCTCAACTCCAAGCAAGAATTATTGGGGATTGAATATCCTCAACTCCCAGCAAGGAGTATTGGGGATTGAACATCCTCAACTCCCAGCAAGGAGTATTGGGTATTGAACATCCTCAACTCCCAGCAATGAGTATAGGGGATCGACGTCCTCAACTCCCAGCAAGGAGTTTTGGGTATCGAAGTTTTCGACTCCCAGCAAGGAGTATTGCAGATTGAACATCCCCAACTTCCAGCAAGGAGTATTGTGGATCGACGTTCTCAACTCCCAGTAAGGAGTAATGGGGATTGAACATCCTCAACTACCAGCAAAGAGAATTGTGGAGCGAACATCCTCAACTCCCAGCAAGGAGTATTGGGGATCGACCATCCTCAACTCCCAGCTCGGAATATTGGGGATCGACGTTCTCAAATCCCAGCAAGGAGTATTGGGGATTGAACATCCTCAACTCCCAGCAAAGAGTATTGTGGATCGAACATCCTCAACTCCTAGCAAGGAGTACTGGGAATCGACAATCCTCAACTCCCAGCCAGGGGTATTGGGGATCGACGTTCTCAGCTCCCAGAAAGAAGTATTGGGGATTGAACATCCTCAAATCCCAGCGAGGAGTGCTGGGGATCGACGTACTCAACTCCCAGCAGGGAGTATTGGGGATTGAACATCCTCAACTCCAAGCAAGAATTATTGGGGATTGAATATCCTCAACTCCCAGCAAGGAGTATTGGGGATTGAACATCCTCAACTCCCAGCAAGGAGTATTGGGCATCGACGTCTCAACTCCCAGCAATGATTATTTGGGATTGAACATCCACAACTCCAAGCAAGGAATATAGGTGATTGAATATCCTCAACTCCCAGCAAGGAGTATTGGGGATCGATATTCTCAACTCCCAGCAAGGCGTATTGGGGATTGAACATTCTCAACTCCCAGCAAGACGTAATTGGGATTCAACATCCTCAACTCCCAGCAAGGTGTCCTGGAGATAGAACATCCTCAAATCCCAGCAAGGAGCATTGGGGATCGACGTTCTCAACTCCCAGCAAGGAGTATTGTTGATCGACCATCCTCAACTCCCAGCTCGGAATATTGGGGATCGACGTTCTCAAATCCCAGCAAGGAGTATTGGGGATTGAACATCCTCAACTCCCAGCAAAGAGTATTGTGGATCGAACATCCTCAACTCCTAGCAAGGAGTACTGGGAATCGACCATCCTCAACTCCCAGCCAGGGGTATTGGGGATCGACGTTCTCAGCTCCCAGAAAGGAGTATTGGGGATTGAACATCCTCAAATCCCAGCGAGGAGTGCTGGGGATCGACGTTCTCAACTCCCAGCAGGGAGTATTGGGGATTGAACATCCTCAACTCCAAGCAAGAATTATTGGGGATTGAATATCCTCAACTCCCAGCAAGGAGTATTGGGGATCGATGTTCTCAACTCCCAGCAAGGCGTATTGGGGATTGAACATTCTCAACTCCCAGCAAGACGTAATTGGGATTCAACATCCTCAACTCCCAGCAAGGTGTCCTGGAGATAGAACATCCTCAAATCCCAGCAAGGAGCATTGGGGATCGACGTTCTCAACTCCCAGCAATGAGTATTGTTGATCGACGTTCTCAACTCCCAGTAAGGAGCATTGGTGATTGAACATCCTCAACCCCAGCAAGGAGTATTGGGGATTGAAAGTCCTCAGCTCCCAGCAAGGAGTTTTGGGGATCGACGTTCTCGACTCCCAGCAAGAAGAATTGGGGATCGACGTTCTCAACTCCCAGCAAGGAGTATTGGGGATTGAACATCCTCAACTCCCAGCAAGGAGTATTGGGCATCGACGTCTCAACTCCCAGCAAAGATTATTTGGGATTGAACATCCACAACTACAAGCAAGGAATATAGGTGATTGAATATCCTCAACTCCCAGCAAGGAGTATTGGGGATCGACGTTCTCAACTCCCAGCAAGGAGTATTCGGGATCGATGTTCTCAACTCACAGGAAGGAGCATTAGTGATTGAACATCCTCAACCCCAGCAAGGAGTATTGGGAATTAAACGTCCTCAACTCCCAGCAAGGAGTTTTGTGGATCGATGTTCTCGACTCCCAGCAAGAAGTATTGCGGATTGAACATCCTAAACTTCCAGCAAGGAGCATTGGGGATCGACGTTCTCAACTCCCAGTAAGGAGTATTGGGGATTGAACATCCTCAACTACCAGCAAAGAGTATTGTGGATCGAACATCCTCAAATCTCAGCAAGGAGTACTGGGGATCGACCATCCTCAACTCTCAGCCAGGAGTATTGGGAATCGACGTTCTCAACTTCCAACAAGGAGTATAGGGTATTGAACATCCTCAACTCGAAGCAAGGAGTATTGGGGATCGACGTTCTCAACTCCCAGCAAGGAGTATTGGGGATTGAGCATCCTCAACTTCCAGCAAGGAGTATTGGAGATTTAACATTCTAAACTACCAGCAAGGAATATTCGGGATCAAAGTTCCTATCTCCCAGCAAGGAGTATTGGGGATTGAACATCCTCAACTCCAAGCAAGGAGTATTGGGGATTGAATATCCTCAACTCCCAGCAAGGAGTTTTGGGGATCGACGTTCTCAACTCCCAGCAAGGAGTATTCGGGATCGACGTTCTCAACTCACAGGAAGGAGCATTTGTGATTGAACATCCTCAACACCAGCAAGGTGTATTGGGAATTGAACGTCCTCTACTCCCAACAAGGAGTTTTGTGGGTCGATGTTCTCGACTCCCAGCAAGGAGTATTGTGGATCGAACATCCTCAAATCCCAGCAAGGAGTACTGGGGTTCGACGATCCTCAACTCTCAGCCAGGAGTATTCGGAATCGACGTTCTCAACACCCATCAAGGAGTATAGGGTATTAAACATCCTCAACTCGAAGCAAGGAGTATTGGGAATCGACGTTCTCAACTCCCAGCAAGGAGTATTGGGGATTGAACATCCTCAACTCCTAGCAAGGAGTATTGGGGATTGAATATCCTCAACTCCCAGCAAGGAGTATTCGGGTTAAACGTTCTTATCTCCCAGCAAGGAGTATTGGGGATTGAACATCCTCAGCTCCCAGCAAGGAGTATTGGGTATTGAACATCCTCAACTCCCAGCAAAGAGAATTGTGGAGCGAACATCCTCAACTCCCAGCAAGGAGTATTGGGGATCGACCATCCTCAACTCCCAGCTCGGAATATTGGGGATCGACGTTCTCAAATCCCAGCAAGGAGTATTGGGGATTGAACATCCTCAACTCCCAGCAAAGAGTATTGTGGATCGAACATCCTCAACTCCTAGCAAGGAGTACTGGGAATCGACCATCCTCAACTCCCAGCCAGGGGTATTGGGGATCGACGTTCTCAGCTCCCAGAAAGGAGTATTGGGGATTGAACATCCTCAAATCCCAGCGAGGAGTGCTGGGGATCGACGTTCTCAACTCCCAGCAGGGAGTATTGGGGATTGAACATCCTCAACTCCAAGCAAGAATTATTGGGGATTGAATATCCTCAACTCCCAGCAAGGAGTATTGGGGATTGAACATCCTCAACTCCCAGCAAGGAGTATTGGGCATCGACGTCTCAACTCCCAGCAATGATTATTTGGGATTGAACATCCACAACTCCAAGCAAGGAATATAGGTGATTGAATATCCTCAACTCCCAGCAAGGAGTATTGGGGATCCATGTTCTCAACTCCCAGCAAGGCGTATTGGGGATTGAACATTCTCAACTCCCAGCAAGACGTAATTGGGATTCAACATCCTCAACTCCCAGCAAGGTGTCCTGGAGATAGAACATCCTCAAATCCCAGCAAGGAGCATTGGGGATCGACGTTCTCAACTCCCAGCAAGGAGTATTGTTGATCGACCATCCTCAACTCCCTGCTCGGAATACTGGGGATCGACGTTCTCAAATCCCAGCAAGGAGTATTGGGGATTGAACATCCTCAACTCCCAGCAAAGAGTATTGTGGATCGAACATCCTCAACTCCTAGCAAGGAGTACTGGGAATCGACCATCCTCAACTCCCAGCCAGGGGTATTGGGGATCGACGTTCTCAACTCCCAGCAGGGAGTATTGGGGATTGAATATCCTCAACTCCCAGCAAGGAGTATTGGGGATCGACGTTCTCAACTCCCACCAAGGAGTATTGTTGATCGACGTTCTCAACTCCCAGCAAGTAGCATTGGTGATTGAACATCCTCAACCCCAGCAAGGAGTATTGGGGATTGAAAGTCCTCAGCTCCCAGCAAGGAGTTTTGGGGATCGACGTTCTCGACTCCCAGCAAGAAGAATTGGGGATCGACGTTCTCAACTCCCAGCAAGGAGTATTGGGGATTGAACATCCTCAACTCCCAGCAAGGAGTATTGGGCATCGACGTCTCAACTCCCAGCAAAGATTATTTGGGATTGAACATCCACAACTCCAAGCAAGGAATATAGGTGATTGAATATCCTCAACTCCCAGCAAGGAGTATTGGGGATCGACGTTCTCAACTCCCAGCAAGGAGTATTCGGGATCGATGTTCTCAACTCACAGGAAGGAGCATTAGTGATTGAACATCCTCAACCCCAGCAAGGAGTATTGGGAATTAAACGTCCTCAACTCCCAGCAAGGAGTTTTGTGGATCGATGTTCTCGACTCCCAGCAAGGAGTATTGCGGATTGAACATCCTAAACTTCCAGCAAGGAGCATTGGGGATCGACGTTCTCAACTCCCAGTAAGGAGTATTGGGGATTGAACATCCTCAACTACCAGCAAAGAGTATTGTGGATCGAACATCCTCAAATCCCAGCAAGGAGTACTGGGGATCGACCATCCTCAACTCTCAGCCAGGAGTATTGGGAATCGACGTTCTCAACACCCAACAAGGAGTATAGGGTATTGAACATCCTCAACTCGAAGCAAGGAGTATTGGGGATCGACGTTCTCAACTCCCAGCAAGGAGTATTGGGGATTGAACATCCTCAACTCCTAGCAAGGAGTATTGGGGATTGAATATCCTCAACTCCCAGAAAGGAGTATTGGAGATTGAACATTCTAAACTACCAGCAAGGAATATTCGGGATCAAAGTTCCTATCTCCCAGCAAGGAGTATTGGGGATTGAACATCCTCAACTCCAAGCAAGGAGTATTGGGGATTGAACATCCTCAACTCCCAGCAAGGAGCGTAGGGGATCGACGTCCTCAACTCCCAGCAAGGAGTTTTGGGGATCGAAGTTTTCGAATCCAAGCAAGGAGTATTGCGGATTGAACATCCTCAACTTCCAGCAAGGAGTATTGTGGATCGACGTTCACAACTCCCAGTAAGGAGTATTGGGGATTGAAAATCCTCAACTCCCAAAAAGGAGTTTTGGGGATTGAACATTCTTTACTCCCAGCAAGGAGTATTGGGGATCGAGCATCCTCAGCTCACAGCAAGGAGTATTGGGTATTGAACATCCTCAACTCCCAGCAAGGAGTATTGGGGATCGACGTTCTCAACTCCCAGCAGGGAGTATTGGGGATTGAACATCCTCAACTCCAAGCAAGAATTATTGGGGATTGAATATCCTCAACTCCCAGCAAGGAGTATTGGGGATTGAACATCCTCAACTCCCAGCAAGGAGTATTGGGCATCGACGTCTCAACTCCCAGCAATGATTATTTGGGATTGAACATCCACAACTCCAAGCAAGGAATATAGGTGATTGAATATCCTCAACTCCCAGCAAGGAGTATTGGGGATCCATGTTCTCAACTCCCAGCAAGGCGTATTGGGGATTGAACATTCTCAACTCACAGCAAGACGTAATTGGGATTCAACATCCTCAACTCCCAGCAAGGAGTATTGGGCATCGACGTCTCAACTCCCAGCAATGATTATTTGGGATTGAACATCCACAACTCCAAGCAAGGAATATAGGTGATTGAATATCCTCAACTCCCAGCAAAGAGTATTGGGGATCCATGTTCTCAACTCCCAGCAAGGCGTATTGGGGATTGAACATTCTCAACTCCCAGCAAGACGTAATTGGGATTCAACATCCTCAACTCCCAGCAAGGTGTCCTGGAGATAGAACATCCTCAAATCCCAGCAAGGAGCATTGGGGATCGACGTTCTCAACTCCCAGCAAGGAGTATTGTTGATCGACCATCCTCAACTCCCTGCTCGGAATACTGGGGATCGACGTTCTCAAATCCCAGCAAGGAGTATTGGGGATTGAACATCCTCAACTCCCAGCAAAGAGTATTGTAGATCGAACATCCTCAACTCCTAGCAAGGAGTACTGGGAATCGACCATCCTCAACTCCCAGCCAGGGGTATTGGGGATCGACGTTCTCAACTCCCAGCAGGGAGTATTGGGGATTGAATATCCTCAACTCCCAGCAAGGAGTATTGGGGATCGACGTTCTCAACTCCCAGCAAGGAGTATTGTTGATCGACGTTCTCAACTCCCAGCAAGGAGCATTGGTGATTGAACATCCTCAACCCCAGCAAGGAGTATTGGGGATTGAAAGTCCTCAGCTCCCAGCAAGGAGTTTTGGGGATCGACGTTCTCGACTCCCAGCAAGAAGAATTGGGGATCGACGTTCTCAACTCCCAGCAAGGAGTATTGGGGATTGAACATCCTCAACTCCAAGCAAGAATTATTGGGGATTGAATATCCTCAACTCCCTGCAAGGAGTATTGGGGATTGAATATCCTCAACTCCCAGCAAGGAGTATTCGGGTTAAACGTTCTTATCTCCCAGCAAGGAGTATTGGGGATTGAACATCCTCAGCTCCCAGCAAGGAGTATTGGGTATTGAACATCCTCAACTCCCAGCAAAGAGAATTGTGGAGCGAACATCCTCAACTCCCAGCAAGGAGTATTGGGGATCGACCATCCTCAACTCCCAGCTCGGAATATTGGGGATCGACGTTCTCAAATCCCAGCAAGGAGTATTGGGGATTGAACATCCTCAACTACCAGCAAAGAGTATTGTGGATCGAACATCCTCAACTCCTAGCAAGGAGTACTGGGAATCGACCATCCTCAACTCCCAGCCAGGGGTATTGGGGATCGACGTTCTCAGCTCCCAGAAAGGAGTATTGGGGATTGAACATCCTCAAATCCCAGCGAGGAGTGCTGGGGATCGACGTTCTCAACTCCCAGCAGGGAGTATTGGGGATTGAACATCCTCAACTCCAAGCAAGAATTATTGGGGATTGAATATCCTCAACTCCCAGCAAGGAGTATTGGGGATTGAACATCCTCAACTCCCAGCAAGGAGTATTGGGCATCGACGTCTCAACTCCCAGCAATGATTATTTGGGATTGAACATCCACAACTCCAAGCAAGGAATATAGGTGATTGAATATCCTCAACTCCCAGCAAGGAGTATTGGGGATCCATGTTCTCAACTCCCAGCAAGGCGTATTGGGGATTGAACATTCTCAACTCCCAGCAAGAAGTAATTGGGATTCAACATCCTCAACTCCCAGCAAGGTGTCCTGGAGATAGAACATCCTCAAATCCCAGCAAGGAGCATTGGGGATCGACGTTCTCAACTCCCAGCAAGGAGTATTGTTGATCGACCATCCTCAACTCCCTGCTCGGAATACTGGGGATCGACGTTCTCAAATCCCAGCAAGGAGTATTGTTGATCGACGTTCTCAACTCCCAGCAAGGAGCATTGGTGATTGAACATCCTCAACCCCAGCAAGGAGTATTGGGGATTGAAAGTCCTCAGCTCACAGCAAGGAGTTTTGGGGATCGACGTTCTCGACTCCCAGCAAGAAGAATTGGGGATCGACGTTCTCAACTCCCAGCAAGGAGTATTGGGGATTGAACATCCTCAACTCCAAGCAAGAATTATTGGGGATTGAATATCCTCAACTCCCTGCAAGGAGTATTGGGGATTGAATATCCTCAACTCCCAGCAAGGAGTATTCGGGTTAAACGTTCTTATCTCCCAGCATGGAGTATTGGGGATTGAACATCCTCAGCTCCCAGCAAGGAGTATTGGGTATTGAACATCCTCAACTCCCAGCAAAGAGAATTGTGGAGCGAACATCCTCAACTCCCAGCAAGGAGTATTGGGGATCGACCATCCTCAACTCCCAGCTCGGAATATTGGGGATCGACGTTCTCAAATCCCAGCAAGGAGTATTGGGGATTGAACATCCTCAACTCCCAGCAAAGAGTATTGTGGATCGAACATCCTCAACTCCTAGCAAGGAGTACTGGGAATCGACCATCCTCAACTCCCAGCCAGGGGTATTGGGGATCGACGTTCTCAGCTCCCAGAAAGGAGTATTGGGGATTGAACATCCTCAAATCCCAGCGAGGAGTGCTGGGGATCGACGTTCTCAACTCCCAGCAGGGAGTATTGGGGATTGAACATCCTCAACTCCAAGCAAGAATTATTGGGGATTGAATATCCTCAACTCCCAGCAAGGAGTATTGGGGATTGAACATCCTCAACTCCCAGCAAGGAGTATTGGGCATCGACGTCTCAACTCCCAGCAATGATTATTTGGGATTGAACATCCACAACTCCAAGCAAGGAATATAGGTGATTGAATATCCTCAACTCCCAGCAAGGAGTATTGGGGATCCATGTTCTCAACTCCCAGCAAGGCGTATTGGGGATTGAACATTCTCAACTCCCAGCAAGACGTAATTGGGATTCAACATCCTCAACTCCCAGCAAGGTGTCCTGGAGATAGAACATCCTCAAATCCCAGCAAGGAGCATTGGGGATCGACGTTCTCAACTCCCAGCAAGGAGTATTGTTGATCGACCATCCTCAACTCCCTGCTCGGAATACTGGGGATCGACGTTCTCAAATCCCAGCAAGGAGTATTGGGGATTGAACATCCTCAACTCCCAGCAAAGAGTATTGTGGATCGAACATCCTCAACTCCTAGCAAGGAGTACTGGGAATCGACCATCCTCAACTCCCAGCCAGGGGTATTGGGGATCGACGTTCTCAACTCCCAGCAGGGAGTATTGGGGATTGAATATCCTCAACTCCCAGCAAGGAGTATTGGGGATCGACGTTCTCAACTCCCACCAAGGAGTATTGTTGATCGACGTTCTCAACTCCCAGCAAGTAGCATTGGTGATTGAACATCCTCAACCCCAGCAAGGAGTATTGGGGATTGAAAGTCCTCAGCTCCCAGCAAGGAGTTTTGGGGATCGACGTTCTCGACTCCCAGCAAGAAGAATTGGGGATCGACGTTCTCAACTCCCAGCAAGGAGTATTGGGGATTGAACATCCTCAACTCCCAGCAAGGAGTATTGGGCATCGACGTCTCAACTCCCAGCAAAGATTATTTGGGATTGAACATCCACAACTCCAAGCAAGGAATATAGGTGATTGAATATCCTCAACTCCCAGCAAGGAGTATTGGGGATCGACGTTCTCAACTCCCAGCAAGGAGTATTCGGGATCGATGTTCTCAACTCACAGGAAGGAGCATTAGTGATTGAACATCCTCAACCCCAGCAAGGAGTATTGGGAATTAAACGTCCTCAACTCCCAGCAAGGAGTTTTGTGGATCGATGTTCTCGACTCCCAGCAAGGAGTATTGCGGATTGAACATCCTAAACTTCCAGCAAGGAGCATTGGGGATCGACGTTCTCAACTCCCAGTAAGGAGTATTGGGGATTGAACATCCTCAACTACCAGCAAAGAGTATTGTGGATCGAACATCCTCAAATCCCAGCAAGGAGTACTGGGGATCGACCATCCTCAACTCTCAGCCAGGAGTATTGGGAATCGACGTTCTCAACACCCAACAAGGAGTATAGGGTATTGAACATCCTCAACTCGAAGCAAGGAGTATTGGGGATCGACGTTCTCAACTCCCAGCAAGGAGTATTGGGGATTGAACATCCTCAACTCCTAGCAAGGAGTATTGGGGATTGAATATCCTCAACTCCCAGAAAGGAGTATTGGAGATTGAACATTCTAAACTACCAGCAAGGAATATTCGGGATCAAAGTTCCTATCTCCCAGCAAGGAGTATTGGGGATTGAACATCCTCAACTCCAAGCAAGGAGTATTGGGGATTGAACATCCTCAACTCCCAGCAAGGAGCGTAGGGGATCGACGTCCTCAACTCCCAGCAAGGAGTTTTGGGGATCGAAGTTTTCGAATCCAAGCAAGGAGTATTGCGGATTGAACATCCTCAACTTCCAGCAAGGAGTATTGTGGATCGACGTTCACAACTCCCAGTAAGGAGTATTGGGGATTGAAAATCCTCAACTCCCAAAAAGGAGTTTTGGGGATTGAACATTCTTTACTCCCAGCAAGGAGTATTGGGGATCGAGCATCCTCAGCTCACAGCAAGGAGTATTGGGTATTGAACATCCTCAACTCCCAGCAAGGAGTATTGGGGATCGACGTTCTCAACTCCCAGCAGGGAGTATTGGGGATTGAACATCCTCAACTCCAAGCAAGAATTATTGGGGATTGAATATCCTCAACTCCCAGCAAGGAGTATTGGGGATTGAACATCCTCAACTCCCAGCAAGGAGTATTGGGCATCGACGTCTCAACTCCCAGCAATGATTATTTGGGATTGAACATCCACAACTCCAAGCAAGGAATATAGGTGATTGAATATCCTCAACTCCCAGCAAGGAGTATTGGGGATCCATGTTCTCAACTCCCAGCAAGGCGTATTGGGGATTGAACATTCTCAACTCACAGCAAGACGTAATTGGGATTCAACATCCTCAACTCCCAGCAAGGAGTATTGGGCATCGACGTCTCAACTCCCAGCAATGATTATTTGGGATTGAACATCCACAACTCCAAGCAAGGAATATAGGTGATTGAATATCCTCAACTCCCAGCAAAGAGTATTGGGGATCCATGTTCTCAACTCCCAGCAAGGCGTATTGGGGATTGAACATTCTCAACTCCCAGCAAGACGTAATTGGGATTCAACATCCTCAACTCCCAGCAAGGTGTCCTGGAGATAGAACATCCTCAAATCCCAGCAAGGAGCATTGGGGATCGACGTTCTCAACTCCCAGCAAGGAGTATTGTTGATCGACCATCCTCAACTCCCTGCTCGGAATACTGGGGATCGACGTTCTCAAATCCCAGCAAGGAGTATTGGGGATTGAACATCCTCAACTCCCAGCAAAGAGTATTGTAGATCGAACATCCTCAACTCCTAGCAAGGAGTACTGGGAATCGACCATCCTCAACTCCCAGCCAGGGGTATTGGGGATCGACGTTCTCAACTCCCAGCAGGGAGTATTGGGGATTGAATATCCTCAACTCCCAGCAAGGAGTATTGGGGATCGACGTTCTCAACTCCCAGCAAGGAGTATTGTTGATCGACGTTCTCAACTCCCAGCAAGGAGCATTGGTGATTGAACATCCTCAACCCCAGCAAGGAGTATTGGGGATTGAAAGTCCTCAGCTCCCAGCAAGGAGTTTTGGGGATCGACGTTCTCGACTCCCAGCAAGAAGAATTGGGGATCGACGTTCTCAACTCCCAGCAAGGAGTATTGGGGATTGAACATCCTCAACTCCAAGCAAGAATTATTGGGGATTGAATATCCTCAACTCCCTGCAAGGAGTATTGGGGATTGAATATCCTCAACTCCCAGCAAGGAGTATTCGGGTTAAACGTTCTTATCTCCCAGCAAGGAGTATTGGGGATTGAACATCCTCAGCTCCCAGCAAGGAGTATTGGGTATTGAACATCCTCAACTCCCAGCAAAGAGAATTGTGGAGCGAACATCCTCAACTCCCAGCAAGGAGTATTGGGGATCGACCATCCTCAACTCCCAGCTCGGAATATTGGGGATCGACGTTCTCAAATCCCAGCAAGGAGTATTGGGGATTGAACATCCTCAACTCCCAGCAAAGAGTATTGTGGATCGAACATCCTCAACTCCTAGCAAGGAGTACTGGGAATCGACCATCCTCAACTCCCAGCCAGGGGTATTGGGGATCGACGTTCTCAGCTCCCAGAAAGGAGTATTGGGGATTGAACATCCTCAAATCCCAGCGAGGAGTGCTGGGGATCGACGTTCTCAACTCCCAGCAGGGAGTATTGGGGATTGAACATCCTCAACTCCAAGCAAGAATTATTGGGGATTGAATATCCTCAACTCCCAGCAAGGAGTATTGGGGATTGAACATCCTCAACTCCCAGCAAGGAGTATTGGGCATCGACGTCTCAACTCCCAGCAATGATTATTTGGGATTGAACATCCACAACTCCAAGCAAGGAATATAGGTGATTGAATATCCTCAACTCCCAGCAAGGAGTATTGGGGATCCATGTTCTCAACTCCCAGCAAGGCGTATTGGGGATTGAACATTCTCAACTCCCAGCAAGAAGTAATTGGGATTCAACATCCTCAACTCCCAGCAAGGTGTCCTGGAGATAGAACATCCTCAAATCCCAGCAAGGAGCATTGGGGATCGACGTTCTCAACTCCCAGCAAGGAGTATTGTTGATCGACCATCCTCAACTCCCTGCTCGGAATACTGGGGATCGACGTTCTCAAATCCCAGCAAGGAGTATTGTTGATCGACGTTCTCAACTCCCAGCAAGGAGCATTGGTGATTGAACATCCTCAACCCCAGCAAGGAGTATTGGGGATTGAAAGTCCTCAGCTCCCAGCAAGGAGTTTTGGGGATCGACGTTCTCGACTCCCAGCAAGAAGAATTGGGGATCGACGTTCTCAACTCCCAGCAAGGAGTATTGGGGATTGAACATCCTCAACTCCAAGCAAGAATTATTGGGGATTGAATATCCTCAACTCCCTGCAAGGAGTATTGGGGATTGAATATCCTCAACTCCCAGCAAGGAGTATTCGGGTTAAACGTTCTTATCTCCCAGCAAGGAGTATTGGGGATTGAACATCCTCAGCTCCCAGCAAGGAGTATTGGGTATTGAACATCCTCAACTCCCAGCAAAGAGAATTGTGGAGCGAACATCCTCAACTCCCAGCAAGGAGTATTGGGGATCGACCATCCTCAACTCCCAGCTCGGAATATTGGGGATCGACGTTCTCAAATCCCAGCAAGGAGTATTGGGGATTGAACATCCTCAACTCCCAGCAAAGAGTATTGTGGATCGAACATCCTCAACTCCTAGCAAGGAGTACTGGGAATCGACCATCCTCAACTCCCAGCCAGGGGTATTGGGGATCGACGTTCTCAGCTCCCAGAAAGGAGTATTGGGGATTGAACATCCTCATATCCCAGCGAGGAGTGCTGGGGATCGACGTTCTCAACTCCCAGCAGGGAGTATTGGGGATTGAACATCCTCAACTCCAAGCAAGAATTATTGGGGATTGAATATCCTCAACTCCCAGCAAGGAGTATTGGGGATTGAACATCCTCAACTCCCAGCAAGGAGTATTGGGCATCGACGTCTCAACTCCCAGCAATGATTATTTGGGATTGAACATCCACAACTCCAAGCAAGGAATATAGGTGATTGAATATCCTCAACTCCCAGCAAGGAGTATTGGGGATCCATGTTCTCAACTCCCAGCAAGGCGTATTGGGGATTGAACATTCTCAACTCCCAGCAAGACGTAATTGGGATTCAACATCCTCAACTCCCAGCAAGGTGTCCTGGAGATAGAACATCCTCAAATCCCAGCAAGGAGCATTGGGGATCGACGTTCTCAACTCCCAGCAAGGAGTATTGTTGATCGACCATCCTCAACTCCCTGCTCGGAATACTGGGGATCGACGTTCTCAAATCCCAGCAAGGAGTATTGGGGATTGAACATCCTCAACTCCCAGCAAAGAGTATTGTGGATCGAACATCCTCAACTCCTAGCAAGGAGTACTGGGAATCGACCATCCTCAACTCCCAGCCAGGGGTATTGGGGATCGACGTTCTCAACTCCCAGCAGGGAGTATTGGGGATTGAATATCCTCAACTCCCAGCAAGGAGTATTGGGGATCGACGTTCTCAACTCCCACCAAGGAGTATTGTTGATCGACGTTCTCAACTCCCAGCAAGTAGCATTGGTGATTGAACATCCTCAACCCCAGCAAGGAGTATTGGGGATTGAAAGTCCTCAGCTCCCAGCAAGGAGTTTTGGGGATCGACGTTCTCGACTCCCAGCAAGAAGAATTGGGGATCGACGTTCTCAACTCCCAGCAAGGAGTATTGGGGATTGAACATCCTCAACTCCCAGCAAGGAGTATTGGGCATCGACGTCTCAACTCCCAGCAAAGATTATTTGGGATTGAACATCCACAACTCCAAGCAAGGAATATAGGTGATTGAATATCCTCAACTCCCAGCAAGGAGTATTGGGGATCGACGTTCTCAACTCCCAGCAAGGAGTATTCGGGATCGATGTTCTCAACTCACAGGAAGGAGCATTAGTGATTGAACATCCTCAACCCCAGCAAGGAGTATTGGGAATTAAACGTCCTCAACTCCCAGCAAGGAGTTTTGTGGATCGATGTTCTCGACTCCCAGCAAGGAGTATTGCGGATTGAACATCCTAAACTTCCAGCAAGGAGCATTGGGGATCGACGTTCTCAACTCCCAGTAAGGAGTATTGGGGATTGAACATCCTCAACTACCAGCAAAGAGTATTGTGGATCGAACATCCTCAAATCCCAGCAAGGAGTACTGGGGATCGACCATCCTCAACTCTCAGCCAGGAGTATTGGGAATCGACGTTCTCAACACCCAACAAGGAGTATAGGGTATTGAACATCCTCAACTCGAAGCAAGGAGTATTGGGGATCGACGTTCTCAACTCCCAGCAAGGAGTATTGGGGATTGAACATCCTCAACTCCTAGCAAGGAGTATTGGGGATTGAATATCCTCAACTCCCAGAAAGGAGTATTGGAGATTGAACATTCTAAACTACCAGCAAGGAATATTCGGGATCAAAGTTCCTATCTCCCAGCAAGGAGTATTGGGGATTGAACATCCTCAACTCCAAGCAAGGAGTATTGGGGATTGAACATCCTCAACTCCCAGCAAGGAGCGTAGGGGATCGACGTCCTCAACTCCCAGCAAGGAGTTTTGGGGATCGAAGTTTTCGAATCCAAGCAAGGAGTATTGCGGATTGAACATCCTCAACTTCCAGCAAGGAGTATTGTGGATCGACGTTCACAACTCCCAGTAAGGAGTATTGGGGATTGAAAATCCTCAACTCCCAAAAAGGAGTTTTGGGGATTGAACATTCTTTACTCCCAGCAAGGAGTATTGGGGATCGAGCATCCTCAGCTCACAGCAAGGAGTATTGGGTATTGAACATCCTCAACTCCCAGCAAGGAGTATTGGGGATCGACGTTCTCAACTCCCAGCAGGGAGTATTGGGGATTGAACATCCTCAACTCCAAGCAAGAATTATTGGGGATTGAATATCCTCAACTCCCAGCAAGGAGTATTGGGGATTGAACATCCTCAACTCCAAGCAAGAATTATTGGGGATCGAGCATCCTCAGCTCACAGCAAGGAGTATTGGGTATTGAACATCCTCAACTCCCAGCAAGGAGTATTGGGCATCGACGTCTCAACTCCCAGCAATGATTATTTGGGATTGAACATCCACAACTCCAAGCAAGGAATATAGGTGATTGAATATCCTCAACTCCCAGCAAGGAGTATTGGGGATCCATGTTCTCAACTCCCAGCAAGGCGTATTGGGGATTGAACATCCTCAACTCCCAGCAAAGAGTATTGTAGACCCAACATCCTCAACTCCTAGCAAGGAGTACTGGGAATCGACCATCCTCAACTCCCAGCCAGGGGTATTGGGGATCGACGTTCTCAACTCCCAGCAGGGAGTATTGGGGATTGAATATCCTCAACTCCCAGCAAGGAGTATTGGGGATCGACGTTCTCAACTCCCAGCAAGCAGTATTGTTGATCGACGTTCTCAACTCCCAGCAAGGAGCATTGGTGATTGAACATCCTCAACCCCAGCAAGGAGTATTGGGGATTGAAAGTCCTCAGCTCCCAGCAAGGAGTTTTGGGGATCGACGTTCTCGACTCCCAGCAAGAAGAATTGGGGATCGACGTTCTCAACTCCCAGCAAGGAGTATTGGGGATTGAACATCCTCAACTCCAAGCAAGAATTATTGGGGATTGAATATCCTCAACTCCCTGCAAGGAGTATTGGGGATTGAACATCCTCAACTCCCAGCAAGGAGTATTGGGCATTGACGTCTCCATTCCCAGCAAAGATTATTTGGGATTGAACATCCACAACTCCAAGCAAGGAATAAAGGTGATTGAATATCCTCAACTCCCAGCAAGGAGTATTGGGGATCGACGTTCTCAACTCCCAGCAAGGAGTATCCGGGATCGATGTTCTCAACTCACAGGAAGGAGCATTAGTGATTGAACATCCTCAACCCCAGCAAGGAGTATTGGGAATTAAACGTCCTCAACTCCCAGCAAGGAGTTTTGTGGATCGATGTTCTCGACTCCCAGCAAGGAGTATTGCGGATTGAACATCCTAAACTTCCAGCAAGGAGCATTGGGGATCGACGTTCTCAACTCCCAGTAAGGAGTATTGGGGATTGAACATCCTCAGCTACCAGCAAAGAGTATTGTGGATCGAACATCCTCAAATCTCAGCAAGGAGTATTGGAGATTGAACATTCTAAACTACCAGCAAGGAATATTCGGGATCAAAGTTCCTATCTCCCAGCAAGGAGTATTGGGGATTGAACATCCTCAACTCCAAGCAAGGAGTATTGGGGATTGAACATCCTCAACTCCCAGCAAGGAGTGTAGGGGATCGACGTCCTCAACTCCCAGCAAGGAGTTTTGGGGATCGAAGTTTTCGAATCCAAGCAAGGAGTATTGCGGATTGAACATCCTCAACTTCCAGCAAGGAGTATTGTGGATCGACGTTCACAACTCCCAGTAAGGAGTATTGCAGATTGAAAATCCTCAACTCCCAAAAAGGAGTTTTGGGGATTGAACATTCTTTACTCCCAGCAAGGAGTATTGGGGATCGACCATCCTCAGCTCACAGCAAGGAGTATTGGGTATTGAACATCCTCAACTCCCAGCAAGGAGTATTGGGGATTGAACATCCTCAACTCCCAGCAAAGAGTATTGTGGATCGAACATCCTCAACTCCTAGCAAGGAGTACTGGGAATCGACCATCCTCAACTCCCAGCCAGGGGTATTGGGGATCGACGTTCTCAGCTCCCAGAAAGGAGTATTGGGGATTGAACATCCTCAACTCCCAGCGAGGAGTGCTGGGGATCGACGTTTTCAACTCCCAGCAGGGAGTATTGGGGATTGAACATCCTCAACTCCAAGCAAGGATTATTGGGGATTGAAAATCCTCAACTCCCAGCAAGGAGAATTGGGGATTGAACATCCTCAACTCCCAGCATGGTGTATTGGGCATCGACGTCTCAACTCCCAGCAATGATTATTTGGAATTGAACATCCACAACTCCAAGCAAGGAATATAGGTGATTGAATATCCTCAACTCCCAGCAAGGAGTTTTGGGGATCGACGTTCTCAACTCCCAGCAAGGAGTATTCGGGATCGACGTTCTCAACTCACAGGAAGGAGCATTTGTGATTGAACATCCTCAACCCCAGCAAGGTGTATTGGGAATTGAACGTCCTCTACTCCCAACAAGGAGTTTTGTGGGTCGATGTTCTCGACTCCCAGCAAGGAGTATTGTGGATCGAACATCCTCAAATCCCAGCAAGGAGTACTGGGGTTCGACGATCCTCAACTCTCAGCCAGGAGTATTCGGAATCGACGTTCTCAACACCCATCAAGGAGTATAGGGTATTAAACATCCTCAACTCGAAGCAAGGAGTATTGGGAATCGACGTTCTCAACTCCCAGCAAGGAGTATTGGGGATTGAACATCCTCAACTCCTAGCAAGGAGTATTGGGGATTGAATATCCTCAACTCCCAGCAAGGAGTATTCGGGTTAAACGTTCTTATCTCCCAGCAAGGAGTATTGGGGATTGAACATCCTCAGCTCCCAGCAAGGAGTATTGGGTATTGAACATCCTCAACTCCCAGCAAAGAGAATTGTGGAGCGAACATCCTCAACTCCCAGCAAGGAGTATTGGGGATCGACCATCCTCAACTCCCAGCTCGGAATATTGGGGATCGACGTTCTCAAATCCCAGCAAGGAGTATTGGGGATTGAACATCCTCAACTCCCAGCAAAGAGTATTGTGGATCGAACATCCTCAACTCCTAGCAAGGAGTACTGGGAATCGACCATCCTCAACTCCCAGCCAGGGGTATTGGGGATCGACGTTCTCAGCTCCCAGAAAGGAGTATTGGGGATTGAACATCCTCAAATCCCAGCGAGGAGTGCTGGGGATCGACGTTCTCAACTCCCAGCAGGGAGTATTGGGGATTGAACATCCTCAACTCCAAGCAAGAATTATTGGGGATTGAATATCCTCAACTCCCAGCAAGGAGTATTGGGGATTGAACATCCTCAACTCCCAGCAAGGAGTATTGGGCATCGACGTCTCAACTCCCAGCAATGATTATTTGGGATTGAACATCCACAACTCCAAGCAAGGAATATAGGTGATTGAATATCCTCAACTCCCAGCAAGGAGTATTGGGGATCCATGTTCTCAACTCCCAGCAAGGCGTATTGGGGATTGAACATTCTCAACTCCCAGCAAGACGTAATTGGGATTCAACATCCTCAACTCCCAGCAAGGTTGCCTGGAGATAGAACATCCTCAAATCCCAGCAAGGAGCATTGGGGATCGACGTTCTCAACTCCCAGCAAGGAGTATTGTTGATCGACCATCCTCAACTCCCTGCTCGGAATACTGGGGATCGACGTTCTCAAATCCCAGCAAGGAGTATTGGGGATTGAACATCCTCAACTCCCAGCAAAGAGTATTGTGGATCGAACATCCTCAACTCCTAGCAAGGAGTACTGGGAATCGACCATCCTCAACTCCCAGCCAGGGGTATTGGGGATCGACGTTCTCAACTCCCAGCAGGGAGTACTGGGGATTGAATATCCTCAACTCCCAGCAAGGAGTATTGGGGATCGACGTTCTCAACTCCCACCAAGGAGTATTGTTGATCGACGTTCTCAACTCCCAGCAAGTAGCATTGGTGATTGAACATCCTCAACCCCAGCAAGGAGTATTGGGGATTGAAAGTCCTCAGCTCCCAGCAAGGAGTTCTGGGGATCGACGTTCTCGACTCCCAGCAAGAAGAATTGGGGATCGACGTTCTCAACTCCCAGCAAGGAGTATTGGGGATTGAACATCCTCAACTCCCAGCAAGGAGTATTGGGCATCGACGTCTCAACTCCCAGCAAAGATTATTTGGGATTGAACATCCACAACTCCAAGCAAGGAATATAGGTGATTGAATATCCTCAACTCCCAGCAAGGAGTATTGGGGATCGACGTTCTCAACTCCCAGCAAGGAGTATTCGGGATCGATGTTCTCAACTCACAGGAAGGAGCATTAGTGATTGAACATCCTCAACCCCAGCAAGGAGTATTGGGAATTAAACGTCCTCAACTCCCAGCAAGGAGTTTTGTGGATCGATGTTCTCGACTCCCAGCAAGGAGTATTCGGGATCGACGTTCTCAACTCACAGGAAGGAGCATTTGTGATTGAACATCCTCAACCCCAGCAAGGTGTATTGGGAATTGAACGTCCTCTACTCCCAACAAGGAGTTTTGTGGGTCGATGTTCTCGACTCCCAGCAAGGAGTATTGTGGATCGAACATCCTCAAATCCCAGCAAGGAGTACTGGGGTTCGACGATCCTCAACTCTCAGCCAGGAGTATTCGGAATCGACGTTCTCAACACCCATCAAGGAGTATAGGGTATTAAACATCCTCAACTCGAAGCAAGGAGTATTGGGAATCGACGTTCTCAACTCCCAGCAAGGAGTATTGGGGATTGAACATCCTCAACTCCTAGCAAGGAGTATTGGGGATTGAATATCCTCAACTCCCAGCAAGGAGTATTCGGGTTAAACGTTCTTATCTCCCAGCAAGGAGTATTGGGGATTGAACATCCTCAGCTCCCAGCAAGGAGTATTGGGTATTGAACATCCTCAACTCCCAGCAAAGAGAATTGTGGAGCGAACATCCTCAACTCCCAGCAAGGAGTATTGGGGATCGACCATCCTCAACTCCCAGCTCGGAATATTGGGGATCGACGTTCTCAAATCCCAGCAAGGAGTATTGGGGATTGAACATCCTCAACTCCCAGCAAAGAGTATTGTGGATCGAACATCCTCAACTCCTAGCAAGGAGTACTGGGAATCGACCATCCTCAACTCCCAGCCAGGGGTATTGGGGATCGACGTTCTCAGCTCCCAGAAAGGAGTATTGGGGATTGAACATCCTCAAATCCCAGCGAGGAGTGCTGGGGATCGACGTTCTCAACTCCCAGCAGGGAGTATTGGGGATTGAACATCCTCAACTCCAAGCAAGAATTATTGGGGATTGAATATCCTCAACTCCCAGCAAGGAGTATTGGGGATTGAACATCCTCAACTCCCAGCAAGGAGTATTGGGCATCGACGTCTCAACTCCCAGCAATGATTATTTGGGATTGAACATCCACAACTCCAAGCAAGGAATATAGGTGATTGAATATCCTCAACTCCCAGCAAGGAGTATTGGGGATCCATGTTCTCAACTCCCAGCAAGGCGTATTGGGGATTGAACATTCTCAACTCCCAGCAAGACGTAATTGGGATTCAACATCCTCAACTCCCAGCAAGGTTGCCTGGAGATAGAACATCCTCAAATCCCAGCAAGGAGCATTGGGGATCGACGTTCTCAACTCCCAGCAAGGAGTATTGTTGATCGACCATCCTCAACTCCCTGCTCGGAATACTGGGGATCGACGTTCTCAAATCCCAGCAAGGAGTATTGGGGATTGAACATCCTCAACTCCCAGCAAAGAGTATTGTGGATCGAACATCCTCAACTCCTAGCAAGGAGTACTGGGAATCGACCATCCTCAACTCCCAGCCAGGGGTATTGGGGATCGACGTTCTCAACTCCCAGCAGGGAGTACTGGGGATTGAATATCCTCAACTCCCAGCAAGGAGTATTGGGGATCGACGTTCTCAACTCCCACCAAGGAGTATTGTTGATCGACGTTCTCAACTCCCAGCAAGTAGCATTGGTGATTGAACATCCTCAACCCCAGCAAGGAGTATTGGGGATTGAAAGTCCTCAGCTCCCAGCAAGGAGTTCTGGGGATCGACGTTCTCGACTCCCAGCAAGAAGAATTGGGGATCGACGTTCTCAACTCCCAGCAAGGAGTATTGGGGATTGAACATCCTCAACTCCCAGCAAGGAGTATTGGGCATCGACGTCTCAACTCCCAGCAAAGATTATTTGGGATTGAACATCCACAACTCCAAGCAAGGAATATAGGTGATTGAATATCCTCAACTCCCAGCAAGGAGTATTGGGGATCGACGTTCTCAACTCCCAGCAAGGAGTATTCGGGATCGATGTTCTCAACTCACAGGAAGGAGCATTAGTGATTGAACATCCTCAACCCCAGCAAGGAGTATTGGGAATTAAACGTCCTCAACTCCCAGCAAGGAGTTTTGTGGATCGATGTTCTCGACTCCCAGCAAGGAGTATTGCGGATTGAACATCCTAAACTTCCAGCAAGGAGCATTGGGGATCGACGTTCTCAACTCCCAGTAAGGAGTATTGGGGATTGAACATCCTCAACTACCAGCAAAGAGTATTGTGGATCGAACATCCTCAAATCCCAGCAAGGAGTACTGGGGATCGACCATCCTCAACTCTCAGCCAGGAGTATTGGGAATCGACGTTCTCAACACCCAACAAGGAGTATAGGGTATTGAACATCCTCAACTCGAAGCAAGGAGTATTGGGGATCGACGTTCTCAACTCCCAGCAAGGAGTATTGGGGATTGAACATCCTCAACTCCTAGCAAGGAGTATTGGGGATTGAATATCCTCAACTCCCAGAAAGGAGTATTGGAGATTGAACATTCTAAACTACCAGCAAGGAATATTCGGGATCAAAGTTCCTATCTCCCAGCAAGGAGTATTGGGGATTGAACATCCTCAACTCCAAGCAAGGAGTATTGGGGATTGAACATCCTCAACTCCCAGCAAGGAGCGTAGGGGATCGACGTCCTCAACTCCCAGCAAGGAGTTTTGGGGATCGAAGTTTTCGAATCCAAGCAAGGAGTATTGCGGATTGAACATCCTCAACTTCCAGCAAGGAGTATTGTGGATCGACGTTCACAACTCCCAGTAAGGAGTATTGGGGATTGAAAATCCTCAACTCCCAAAAAGGAGTTTTGGGGATTGAACATTCTTTACTCCCAGCAAGGAGTATTGGGGATCGAGCATCCTCAGCTCACAGCAAGGAGTATTGGGTATTGAACATCCTCAACTCCCAGCAAGGAGTATTGGGGATCGACGTTCTCAACTCCCAGCAGGGAGTATTGGGGATTGAACATCCTCAACTCCAAGCAAGAATTATTGGGGATTGAATATCCTCAACTCCCAGCAAGGAGTATTGGGGATTGAACATCCTCAACTCCCAGCAAGGAGTATTGGGCATCGACGTCTCAACTCCCAGCAATGATTATTTGGGATTGAACATCCACAACTCCAAGCAAGGAATATAGGTGATTGAATATCCTCAACTCCCAGCAAGGAGTATTGGGGATCCATGTTCTCAACTCCCAGCAAGGCGTATTGGGGATTGAACATTCTCAACTCACAGCAAGACGTAATTGGGATTCAACATCCTCAACTCCCAGCAAGGTGTCCTGGAGATAGAACATCCTCAAATCCCAGCAAGGAGCATTGGGGATCGACGTTCTCAACTCCCAGCAAGGAGTATTGTTGATCGACCATCCTCAACTCCCAGCTCGGAATATTGGGGATCGACGTTCTCAAATCCCAGCAAGGAGTATTGGGGATTGAACATCCTCAACTCCCAGCAAAGAGTATTGTGGATCGAACATCCTCAACTCCTAGCAAGGAGTACTGGGAATCGACCATCCTCAACTCCCAGCCAGGGGTATTGGGGATCGACGTTCTCAGCTCCCAGAAAGGAGTATTGGGGATTGAACATCCTCAAATCCCAGCGAGGAGTGCTGGGGATCGACGTTCTCAACTCCCAGCAGGGAGTATTGGGGATTGAACATCCTCAACTCCAAGCAAGAATTATTGGGGATTGAATATCCTCAACTCCCAGCAAGGAGTATTGGGGATTGAACATCCTCAACTCCCAGCAAGGAGTATTGGGCATCGACGTCTCAACTCCCAGCAATGATTATTTGGGATTGAACATCCACAACTCCAAGCAAGGAATATAGGTGATTGAATATCCTCAACTCCCAGCAAGGAGTATTGGGGATCGATGTTCTCAACTCCCAGCAAGGCGTATTGGGGATTGAACATTCTCAACTCCCAGCAAGACGTAATTGGGATTCAACATCCTCAACTCCCAGCAAGGTGTCCTGGAGATAGAACATCCTCAAATCCCAGCAAGGAGCATTGGGGATCGACGTTCTCAACTCCCAGCAAGGAGTATTGTTGATCGACGTTCTCAACTCCCAGTAAGGAGCATTGGTGATTGAACATCCTCAACCCCAGCAAGGAGTATTGGGGATTGAAAGTCCTCAGCTCCCAGCAAGGAGTTTTGGGGATCGACGTTCTCGACTCCCAGCAAGAAGAATTGGGGATCGACGTTCTCAAATCCCAGCAAAGATTATTTGGGATTGAACATCCTCAACTCCCAGCAAGGAGTATTGGGCATCGACGTCTCAACTCCCAGCAAAGATTATTTGGGATTGAACATCCACAACTCCAAGCAAGGAATATAGGTGATTGAATATCCTCAACTCCCAGCAAGGAGTATTGGGGATCGACGTTCTCAACTCCCAGCAAGGAGTATTCGGGATCGATGTTCTCAACTCACAGGAAGGAGCATTAGTGATTGAACATCCTCAACCCCAGCAAGGAGTATTGGGAATTAAACGTCCTCAACTCCCAGCAAGGAGTTTTGTGGATCGATGTTCTCGACTCCCAGCAAGGAGTATTGCGGATTGAACATCCTAAACTTCCAGCAAGGAGCATTGGGGATCGACGTTCTCAACTCCCAGTAAGGAGTATTGGGGATTGAACATCCTCAACTACCAGCAAAGAGTATTGTGGATCGAACATCCTCAAATCCCAGCAAGGAGTACTGGGGATCGACCATCCTCAACTCTCAGCCAGGAGTATTGGGAATCGACGTTCTCAACTTCCAACAAGGAGTATAGGGTATTGAACATCCTCAACTCGAAGCAAGGAGTATTGGGGATCGACGTTCTCAACTCCCAGCAAGGAGTATTGGGGATTGAACATCCTCAACTCCCAGCAAGGAGTATTGGGGATTGAATATCCTCAACTCCCAGAAAGGAGTATTGGAGATTGAACATTCTAAACTACCAGCAAGGAATATTCGGGATCAAAGTTTCTATCTCCCAGCAAGGAGTATTGGGGATTGAACATCCTCAACTCCAAGCAAGGAGTATTGGGGATTGAACATCCTCAACTCCCAGCAAGGAGTGTAGGGGATCGACGTCCTCAACTCCCAGCAAGGAGTTTTGGGGATCGAAGTTTTCCAATCCAAGCAAGGAGTATTGCGGATTGAACATCCTCAACTTCCAGCAAGGAGTATTGTGGATCGACGTTCACAACTCCCAGTAAGGAGTATTGCAGATTGAAAATCCTCAACTCCCAAAAAGGAGTTTTGGGGATTGAACATTCTTTACTCCCAGCAAGGAGTATTGGGGATCGACCACCCTCAGCACACAGCAAGGAGTATTGGGTATTGAACATCCTCAACTCCCAGCAAAGAGTATTGTGGATCGAACATCCTCAACTCCTAGCAAGGAGTACTGGGAATCGACCATCCTCAACTCCCAGCCAGGGGTATTGGGGATCGACGTTCTCAGCTCCCAGAAAGGAGTATTGGGGATTGAACATCCTCAACTCCCAGCGAGAAGTGCTGGGGATCGACGTTCTCAACTCCCAGCAGGGAGTATTGGGGATTGAACATCCTCAACTCCAAGCAAGGATTATTGGGGATTGAAAATCCTCAACTCCCAGCAAGGAGAATTGGGGATTGAACATCCTCAACTCCCAGCATGGTGTATTGGGCATCGACGTCTCAACTCCCAGCAATGATTATTTGGAATTGAACATCCACAACTCCAAGCAAGGAATATAGGTGATTGAATATCCTCAACTCCCAGCAAGGAGTTTTGGGGATCGACGTTCTCAACTCCCAGCAAGGAGTATTTGGGATCGACGTTCTCAACACCCATCAAGGAGTATAGGGTATTGAACATCCTCAACTCGAAGCAAGGAGTATTGGGAATCGACGTTCTCAACTCCCAGCAAGGAGTATTGGGGATTGAACATCCTCAACTCCTAGCAAGGAGTATTGGGGATTGAATATCCTCAACTCCCAGAAAGGAGTATTGGAGATTGAACATTCTAAACTCCCAGTATGGAGTATTGGGATTGAAAATCCTCAACTCCCAGCAAGGAGTATTCAGGTTCAACGTTCTTATCTCCCTGCAAGGAGTATTGGGGATTGAACATCCTCAGCTCCCAGCAAGGAGTATTGGGTATTGAACATCCTCAACTCCCAGCAATGAGTATAGGGGATCGACGTCCTCAACTCCCAGCAAGGAGTTTTGGGTATCGAAGTTTTCGACTCCCAGCAAGGAGTATTGCAGATTGAACATCCCCAACTTCCAGCAAGGAGTATTGTGGATCGACGTTCTCAACTCCCAGTAAGGAGTAATGGGGATTGAACATCCTCAACTACCAGCAAAGAGAATTGTGGAGCGAACATCCTCAACTCCCAGCAAGGAGTATTGGGGATCGACCATCCTCAACTCCCAGCTCGGAATATTGGGGATCGACGTTCTCAAATCCCAGCAAGGAGTATTGGGGATTGAACATCCTCAACTCCCAGCAAAGAGTATTGTGGATCGAACATCCTCAACTCCTAGCAAGGAGTACTGGGAATCGACAATCCTCAACTCCCAGCCAGGGGTATTGGGGATCGACGTTCTCAGCTCCCAGAAAGAAGTATTGGGGATTGAACATCCTCAAATCCCAGCGAGGAGTGCTGGGGATCGACGTTCTCAACTCCCAGCAGGGAGTATTGGGGATTGAACATCCTCAACTCCAAGCAAGAATTATTGGGGATTGAATATCCTCAACTCCCAGCAAGGAGTATTGGGGATTGAACATCCTCAACTCCCAGCAAGGAGTATTGGGCATCGACGTCTCAACTCCCAGCAATGATTATTTGGGATTGAACATCCACAACTCCAAGCAAGGAATATAGGTGATTGAATATCCTCAACTCCCAGCAAGGAGTATTGGGGATCGATATTCTCAACTCCCAGCAAGGCGTATTGGGGATTGAACATTCTCAACTCCCAGCAAGACGTAATTGGGATTCAACATCCTCAACTCCCAGCAAGGTGTCCTGGAGATAGAACATCCTCAAATCCCAGCAAGGAGCATTGGGGATCGACGTTCTCAACTCCCAGCAAGGAGTATTGTTGATCGACCATCCTCAACTCCCAGCTCGGAATATTGGGGATCGACGTTCTCAAATCCCAGCAAGGAGTATTGGGGATTGAACATCCTCAACTCCCAGCAAAGAGTATTGTGGATCGAACATCCTCAACTCCTAGCAAGGAGTACTGGGAATCGACCATCCTCAACTCCCAGCCAGGGGTATTGGGGATCGACGTTCTCAGCTCCCAGAAAGGAGTATTGGGGATTGAACATCCTCAAATCCCAGCGAGGAGTGCTGGGGATCGACGTTCTCAACTCCCAGCAGGGAGTATTGGGGATTGAACATCCTCAACTCCAAGCAAGAATTATTGGGGATTGAATATCCTCAACTCCCAGCAAGGAGTATTGGGGATCGATGTTCTCAACTCCCAGCAAGGCGTATTGGGGATTGAACATTCTCAACTCCCAGCAAGACGTAATTGGGATTCAACATCCTCAACTCCCAGCAAGGTGTCCTGGAGATAGAACATCCTCAAATCCCAGCAAGGAGCATTGGGGATCGACGTTCTCAACTCCCAGCAATGAGTATTGTTGATCGACGTTCTCAACTCCCAGTAAGGAGCATTGGTGATTGAACATCCTCAACCCCAGCAAGGAGTATTGGGGATTGAAAGTCCTCAGCTCCCAGCAAGGAGTTTTGGGGATCGACGTTCTCGACTCCCAGCAAGAAGAATTGGGGATCGACGTTCTCAACTCCCAGCAAGGAGTATTGGGGATTGAACATCCTCAACTCCCAGCAAGGAGTATTGGGCATCGACGTCTCAACTCCCAGCAAAGATTATTTGGGATTGAACATCCACAACTCCAAGCAAGGAATATAGGTGATTGAATATCCTCAACTCCCAGCAAGGAGTATTGGGGATCGACGTTCTCAACTCCCAGCAAGGAGTATTCGGGATCGATGTACTCAACTCACAGGAAGGAGCATTAGTGATTGAACATCCTCAACCCCAGCAAGGAGTATTGGGAATTAAACGTCCTCAACTCCCAGCAAGGAGTTTTGTGGATCGATGTTCTCGACTCCCAGCAAGGAGTATTGCGGATTGAACATCCTAAACTTCCAGCAAGGAGCATTGGGGATCGACGTTCTCAACTCCCAGTAAGGAGTATTGGGGATTGAACATCCTCAACTACCAGCAAAGAGTATTGTGGATCGAACATCCTCAAATCTCAGCAAGGAGTACTGGGGATCGACCATCCTCAACTCTCAGCCAGGAGTATTGGGAATCGACGTTCTCAACTTCCAACAAGGAGTATAGGGTATTGAACATCCTCAACTCGAAGCAAGGAGTATTGGGGATCGACGTTCTCAACTCCCAGCAAGGAGTATTGGGGATTGAGCATCCTCAACTTCCAGCAAGGAGTATTGGAGATTTAACATTCTAAACTACCAGCAAGGAATATTCGGGATCAAAGTTCCTATCTCCCAGCAAGGAGTATTGGGGATTGAACATCCTCAACTCCAAGCAAGGAGTATTGGGGATTGAACATCCTCAACTCCCAGCAAGGAGTGTAGGGGATCGACGTCCTCAACTCCCAGCAAGGAGTTTTGGGGATCGAAGTTTTCGAATCCAAGCAAGGAGTATTGCGGATTGAACATCCTCAACGTCCAGCAAGGAGTATTGTGGATCGACGTTCACAACTCCCAGTAAGGAATATTGCAGATTGAAAATCCTCAACTCCCAAAAAGGAGTTTTGGGGATTGAACATTCTTTACTCCCAGCAAGGAGTATTGGGGATCGACCATCCTCAGTTCACAGCAAGAAGTATTGGGTATTGAACATCCTCAGCTCCCAGCAAGGAGTATTGGGGATTGAACATCCTCAACTCCCAGCAAAGAGTATTGTGGATCGAACATCCTCAACTCCTAGCAAGGAGTACTGGGAATCGACCATCCTCAACTCCCAGCCAGGGGTATTGGGGATCGACGTTCTCAGCTACCAGAAAGGAGTATTGGGGATTGAACATCCTCAACTCCCAGCGAGGAGTGCTGGGGATCGACGTTCTCAACTCCCAGCAGGGAGTATTGGGGATTGAACATCCTCAACTCCAAGCAAGGATTATTGGGGATTGAAAATCCTCAACTCCCAGCAAGGAGAATTGGGGATTGAACATCCTCAACTCCCAGCATGGTGTATTGGGCATCGACGTCTCAACTCCCAGCAATGATTATTTGGAATTGAACATCCACAACTCCAAGCAAGGAATATAGGTGATTGAATATCCTCAACTCCCAGCAAGGAGTTTTGGGGATCGACGTTCTCAACTCCCAGCAAGGAGTATTCGGGATCGACGTTCTCAGCTCACAGGAAGGAGCATTTGTGATTGAACATCCTCAACCCCAGCAAGGAGTATTGGGAATTGAACGTCCTCTACTCCCAGCAAGGAGTTTTGTGGGTCGATGTTCTCGACTCCCAGCAAGGAGTATTGCGGATTGAACATCCTAAACTTCCAGCAAGGAGTATCGGGGATCGACGTTCTCAACTCCCAGTAAGGAGTATTGTGGATCGAACATCCTCAAATCCCAGCAAGGAGTACTGGGGTTCGACCATCCTCAACTCTCAGCCAGGAGTATTCGGAATCGACGTTCTCAACACCCATCAAGGAGTATAGGGTATTGAACATCCTCAACTCGAAGCAAGGAGTATTGGGAATCGACGTTCTCAACTCCCAGCAAGGAGTATTGGGGATTGAACATCCTCAACTCCTAGCAAGGAGTATTGGGGATTGAATATCCTCAACTCCCAGAAAGGAGTATTGGAGATTGAACATTCTAAACTCCCAGTATGGAGTATTGGGATTGAAAATCCTCAACTCCCAGCAAGGAGTATTCGGGTTCAACGTTCTTATCTCCCAGCAAGGAGTATTGGGGATTGAACATCCTCAGCTCCCAGCAAGGAGTATTGGGTATTGAACATCCTCAACTCCCAGCAATGAGTATAGGGGATCGACGTCCTCAACTCCCAGCAAGGAGTTTTGGGTATCGAAGTTTTCGACTCCCAGCAAGGAGTATTGCAGATTGAACATCCCCAACTTCCAGCAGGGAGTATTGTGGATCGACGTTCTCAACTCCCAGTAAGGAGTATTGGGGATTGAACATCCTCAACTCCCAGCAAAGAGAATTGTGGAGCGAACATCCTCAACTCCCAGCAAGGAGTATTGGGGATCGACCATCCTCAACTCCCAGCTCGGAATATTGGGGATCGACGTTCTCAAATCCCAGCAAGGAGTATTGGGGATTGAACATCCTCAACTCCCAGCAAAGAGTATTGTGGATCGAACATCCTCAACTCCTAGCAAGGAGTACTGGGAATCGACCATCCTCAACTCCCAGCCAGGGGTATTGGGGATCGACGTTCTCAGCTCCCAGAAAGGAGTATTGGGGATTGAACATCCTCAAATCCCAGCGAGGAGTGCTAGGGATCGACGTTCTCAACTCCCAGCAGGGAGTATTGGGGATTGAACATCCTCAACTCCAAGCAAGAATTATTGGGGATTGAATATCCTCAACTCCCAGCAAGGAGTATTGGGGATTGAACATCCTCAACTCCCAGCAAGGAGTATTGGGCATTGACGTCTCCATTCCCAGCAAAGATTATTTGGGATTGAACATCCACAACTCCAAGCAAGGAATTTAGGTGATTGAATATCCTCAACTCCCAGCAAGGAGTACTGGGAATCGACCATCCTCAACTCCCAGCCAGGGGTATTGGGGATCGACGTTCTCAGCTCCCAGAAAGGAGTATTGGGGATTGAACATCCTCAAATCCCAGCGAGGAGTGCAGGGGATCGACGTTCTCAACTCCCAGCAGGGAGTATTGGGGATTGAACATCCTCAACTCCAAGCAAGAATTATTGGGGATTGAATATCCTCAACTCCCAGCAAGGAGTATTGGGGATCGATGTTCTCAACTCCCAGCAAGGCGTATTGGGGATTGAACATTCTCAACTCCCAGCAAGACGTAATTGGGATTCAACATCCTCAACTCCCAGCAAGGTGTCCTGGAGATAGAACATCCTCAATTCCCAGCAAGGAGCATTGGGGATCGACGTTCTCAACTCCCAGCAAGGAGTATTGTTGATCGACGTTCTCAACTCCCAGTAAGGAGCATTGGTGATTGAACATCCTCAACCCCAGCAAGGAGTATTGGGGATTGAAAGTCCTCAGCTCCCAGCAAGGAGTTTTGGGGATCGACGTTCTCGACTCCCAGAAAGAAGAATTGGGGATCGACGTACTTAACTCCCAGCAAGGAGTATTGGGGATTGAACATCCTCATCTCCCAGCAAGGAGTATTGGGCATCGACGTCTCAACTCCCAGCAAAGATTATTTGGGATTGAACATCCACAACTCCAAGCAAGGAATATAGGTGATTGAATATCCTCAACTCCCAGCAAGGAGTATTGGGGATCGACGTTCTCAACTCCCAGCAAGGAGTATTCGGGATCGATGTTCTCAACTCACAGGAAGGAGCATTAGTGATTGAACATCCTCAACCCCAGCAAGGAGTATTGGGAATTAAACGTCCTCAACTCCCAGCAAGGAGTTTTGTGGATCGATGTTCTCGACTCCCAGCAAGGAGTATTGCGGATTGAACATCCTAAACTTCCAGCAAGGAGCATTGGGGATCGACGTTCTCAACTCCCAGTAAGGAGTATTGAGGATTGAACATCCTCAACTACCAGCAAAGAGTATTGTGGATCGAACATCCTCAAATCTCAGCAAGGAGTACTGGGGATCGACCATCCTCAACTCTCAGCCAGGAGTATTGGGAATCGACGTTCTCAACTTCCAACAAGGAGTATAGGGTATTGAACATCCTCAACTCGAAGCAAGGAGTATTGGGGATCGACGTTCTCAACTCCCAGCAAGGAGTATTGGGGATTGAGCATCCTCAACTTCCAGCAAGGAGTATTGGAGATTTAACATTCTAAACGACCAGCAAGGAATATTCGGGATCAAAGTTCCTATCTCCCAGCAAGGAGTATTGGGGATTGAACATCCTCAACTCCAAGCAAGGAGTATTGGGGATTGAACATCCTCAACTCCCAGCAAGGAGTGTAGGGGATCGACGTCCTCAACTCCCAGCAAGGAGTTTTGGGGATCGAAGTTTTCGAATCCAAGTAAGGAGTATTGCGGATTGAACATCCTCAACTTCCAGCAAGGAGTATTGTGGATCGACGTTCACAACTCCCAGTAAGGAGTATTGCAGATTGAAAATCCTCAACTCCCAAAAAGGAGTTTTGGGGATTGAACATTCTTTACTCCCAGCAAGGAGTATTGGGGATCGACCATCCTCAGCTCACAGCAAGGAGTATTGGGTATTGAACATCCTCAACTCCCAGCAAGGAGTATTGGGAATTGAACATCCTCAACTCCCAGCAAAGAGTATTGTGGATCGAACATCCTCAACTCCTAGCAAGGAGTACTGGGAATCGACCATCCTCAACTCCCAGCCAGGGGTATTGGGGATCGACGTTCTCAGCTCCCAGAAAGGAGTATTGGGGATTGAACATCCTCAACTCCCAGCGAGGAGTGCTGGGGATCGACGTTCTCAACTCCCAGCAGGGAGTATTGGGGATTGAACATCCTCAACTCCAAGCAAGGATTATTGGGGATTGAAAATCCTCAACTCCCAGCAAGGAGAATTGGGGATTGAACATCCTCAACTCCCAGCATGGTGTATTGGGCATCGACGTCTCAACTCCCAGCAATGATTATTTGGAATTGAACATCCACAACTCCAAGCAAGGAATATAGGTGATTGAATATCCTCAACTCCCAGCAAGGAGTTTTGGGGATCGACGTTCTCAACTCCCAGCAAGGAGTATTCGGGATCGACGTTCTCAGCTCACAGGAAGGAGCATTTGTGATTGAACATCCTCAACCCCAGCAAGGAGTATTGGGAATTGAACGTCCTCTACTCCCAGCAAGGAGTTTTGTGGGTCGATGTTCTCGACTCCCAGCAAGGAGTATTGCGGATTGAACATCCTAAACTTCCAGCAAGGAGTATCGGGGATCGACGTTCTCAACTCCCAGTAAGGAGTATTGTGGATCGAACATCCTCAAATCCCAGCAAGGAGTACTGGGGTTCGACCATCCTCAACTCTCAGCCAGGAGTATTCGGAATCGACGTTCTCAACACCCATCAAGGAGTATAAGGTATTGAACATCCTCAACTCGAAGCAAGGAGTATTGGGAATCGACGTTCTCAACTCCCAGCAAGGAGTATTGGGGATTGAACATCCTCAACTCCTAGCAAGGAGTATTGGGGATTGAATATCCTCAACTCCCAGAAAGGAGTATTGGAGATTGAACATTCTAAACTCCCAGTATGGAGTATTGGGATTGAAAATCCTCAACTCCCAGCAAGGAGTATTCGGGTTCAACGTTCTTATCTCCCAGCAAGGAGTATTGGGGATTGAACATCCTCAGCTCCCAGCAAGGAGTATTGGGTATTGAACATCCTCAACTCCCAGCAATGAGTATAGGGGATCGACGTCCTCAACTCCCAGCAAGGAGTTTTGGGTATCGAAGTTTTCGACTCCCAGCAAGGAGTATTGCAGATTGAACATCCCCAACTTCCAGCAAGGAGTATTGTGGATCGACGTTCTCAACTCCCAGTAAGGAGTATTGGGGATTGAACATCCTCCACTCCCAGCAAAGAGAATTGTGGAGCGAACATCCTCAACTCCCAGCAAGGAGTATTGGGGATCGACCATCCTCAACTCCCAGCTCGGAATATTGGGGATCGACGTTCTCAAATCCCAGCAAGGAGTATTGGGGATTGAACATCCTCAACTCCCAGCAAAGAGTATTGTGGATCGAACATCCTCAACTCCTAGCAAGGAGTACTGGGAATCGACCATCCTCAACTCCCAGCCAGGGGTATTGGGGATCGACGTTCTCAGCTCCCAGAAAGGAGTATTGGGGATTGAACATCCTCAAATCCCAGCGAGGAGTGCTAGGGATCGACGTTCTCAACTCCCAGCAGGGAGTATTGGGGATTGAACATCCTCAACTCCAAGCAAGAATTATTGGGGATTGAATATCCTCAACTCCCAGCAAGGAGTATTGGGGATTGAACATCCTCAACTCCCAGCAAGGAGTATTGGGCATTGACGTCTCCATTCCCAGCAAAGATTATTTGGGATTGAACATCCACAACTCCAAGCAAGGAATTTAGGTGATTGAATATCCTCAACTCCCAGCAAGGAGTACTGGGAATCGACCATCCTCAACTCCCAGCCAGGGGTATTGGGGATCGACGTTCTCAGCTCCCAGAAAGGAGTATTGGGGATTGAACATCCTCAAATCCCAGCGAGGAGTGCAGGGGATCGAAGTTCTCAACTCCCAGCAGGGAGTATTGGGGATTGAACATCCTCAACTCCAAGCAAGAATTATTGGGGATTGAATATCCTCAACTCCCAGCAAGGAGTATTGGGGATCGATGTTCTCAACTCCCAGCAAGGCGTATTGGGGATTGAACATTCTCAACTCCCAGCAAGACGTAATTGGGATTCAACATCCTCAACTCCCAGCAAGGTGTCCTGGAGATAGAACATCCTCAATTCCCAGCAAGGAGCATTGGGGATCGACGTTCTCAACTCCCAGCAAGGAGTATTGTTGATCGACGTTCTCAACTCCCAGTAAGGAGCATTGGTGATTGAACATCCTCAACCCCAGCAAGGAGTATTGGGGATTGAAAGTCCTCAGCTCCCAGCAAGGAGTTTTGGGGATCGACGTTCTCGACTCCCAGAAAGAAGAATTGGGGATCGACGTACTTAACTCCCAGCAAGGAGTATTGGGGATTGAACATCCTCATCTCCCAGCAAGGAGTATTGGGGATTGAACATCCTCAACTCCCAGCATGGTGTATTGGGCATCGACGTCTCAACTCCCAGCAAAGATTATTTGGGATTGAACATCCACAACTCCAAGCAAGGAATATAGGTGATTGAATATCCTCAACTCCCAGCAAGGAGTATTGGGGATCGACGTTCTCAACTCCCAGCAAGGAGTATTCGGGATCGATGTTCTCAACTCACAGGAAGGAGCATTAGTGATTGAACATCCTCAACCCCAGCAAGGAGTATTGGGAATTAAACGTCCTCAACTCCCAGCAAGGAGTTTTGTGGATCGATGTTCTCGACTCCCAGCAAGGAGTATTGCGGATTGAACATCCTAAACTTCCAGCAAGGAGCATTGTGGATCGACGTTCTCAACTCCCAGTAAGGAGTATTGAGGATTGAACATCCTCAACTACCAGCAAAGAGTATTGTGGATCGAACATCCTCAAATCTCAGCAAGGAGTACTGGGGATCGACCATCCTCAACTCTCAGCCAGGAGTATTGGGAATCGACGTTCTCAACTTCCAACAAGGAGTATAGGGTATTGAACATCCTCAACTCGAAGCAAGGAGTATTGGGGATCGACGTTCTCAACTCCCAGCAAGGAGTATTGGGGATTGAGCATCCTCAACTTCCAGCAAGGAGTATTGGAGATTTAACATTCTAAACTACCAGCAAGGAATATTCGGGATCAAAGTTCCTATCTCCCAGCAAGGAGTATTGGGGATTGAACATCCTCAACTCCAAGCAAGGAGTATTGGGGATTGAACATCCTCAACTCCCAGCAAGGAGTGTAGGGGATCGACGTCCTCAACTCCCAGCAAGGAGTTTTGGGGATCGAAGTTTTCGAATCCAAGTAAGGAGTATTGCGGATTGAACATCCTCAACTTCCAGCAAGGATTATTGTGGATCGACGTTCACAACTCCCAGTAAGGAGTATTGCAGATTGAAAATCCTCAACTCCCAAAAAGGAGTTTTGGGGATTGAACATTCTTTACTCCCAGCAAGGAGTATTGGGGATCGACCATCCTCAGCTCACAGCAAGGAGTATTGGGTATTGAACATCCTCAACTCCCAGCAAGGAGTATTGGGAATTGAACATCCTCAACTCCCAGCAAAGAGTATTGTGGATCGAACATCCTCAACTCCTAGCAAGGAGTACTGGGAATCGACCATCCTCAACTCCCAGCCAGGGGTATTGGGGATCGACGTTCTCAGCTCCCAGAAAGGAGTATTGGGGATTGAACATCCTCAACTCCCAGCGAGGAGTGCTGGGGATCGACGTTCTCAACTCCCAGCAGGGAGTATTGGGGATTGAACATCCTCAACTCCAAGCAAGGATTATTGGGGATTGAAAATCCTCAACTCTCAGCAAGGAGAATTGGGGATTGAACATCCTCAACTCCCAGCATGGTGTATTGGGCATCGACGTCTCAACTCCCAGCAATGATTATTTGGAATTGAACATCCACAACTCCAAGCAAGGAATATAGGTGATTGAATATCCTCAACTCCCAGCAAGGAGTTTTGGGGATCGACGTTCTCAACTCCCAGCAAGGAGTATTCGGGATCGACGTTCTCAACTCACAGGAAGGAGCATTTGTGATTGAACATCCTCAACCCCAGCAAGGAGTATTGGGAATTGAACGTCCTCTACTCCCAGCAAGGAGTTTTGTGGGTCGATGTTCTCGACTCCCAGCAAGGAGTATTGCGGATTGAACATCCTAAACTTCCAGCAAGGAGTATCGGGGATCGACGTTCTCAACTCCCAGTAAGGAGTATTGTGGATCGAACATCCTCAAATCCCAGCAAGGAGTACTGGGGTTCGACCATCCTCAACTCTCAGCCAGGAGTATTCGGAATCGACGTTCTCAACACCCATCAAGGAGTATAGGGTATTGAACATCCTCAACTCGAAGCAAGGAGTATTGGGAATCGACGTTCTCAACTCCCAGCAAGGAGTATTGGGGATTGAACATCCTCAACTCCTAGCAAGGAGTATTGGGGATTGAATATCCTCAACTCCCAGAAAGGAGTATTGGAGATTGAACATTCTAAACTCCCAGTATGGAGTATTGGGATTGAAAATCCTCAACTCCCAGCAAGGAGTATTCGGGTTCAACGTTCTTATCTCCCAGCAAGGAGTATTGGGGATTGAACATCCTCAGCTCCCAGCAAGGAGTATTGGGTATTGAACATCCTCAACTCCCAGCAATGAGTATAGGGGATCGACGTCCTCAACTCCCAGCAAGGAGTTTTGGGTATCGAAGTTTTCGACTCCCAGCAAGGAGTATTGCAGATTGAACATCCCCAACTTCCAGCAAGGAGTATTGTGGATCGACGTTCTCAACTCCCAGTAAGGAGTATTGGGGATTGAACATCCTCAACTCCCAGCAAAGAGAATTGTGGAGCGAACATCCTCAACTCCCAGCAAGGAGTATTGGGGATCGACCATCCTCAACTCCCAGCTCGGAATATTGGGGATCGACGTTCTCAAATCCCAGCAAGGAGTATTGGGGATTGAACATCCTCAACTCCCAGCAAAGAGTATTGTGGATCGAACATCCTCAACTCCTAGCAAGGAGTACTGGGAATCGACCATCCTCAACTCCCAGCCAGGGGTATTGGGGATCGACGTTCTCAGCTCCCAGAAAGGAGTATTGGGGATTGAACATCCTCAAATCCCAGCGAGGAGTGCTAGGGATCGACGTTCTCAGCTCCCAGCAGGGAGTATTGGGGATTGAACATCCTCAACTCCAAGCAAGAATTATTGGGGATTGAATATCCTCAACTCCCAGCAAGGAGTATTGGGGATTGAACATCCTCAACTCCCAGCAAGGAGTATTGGGCATTGACGTCTCCATTCCCAGCAAAGATTATTTGGGATTGAACATCCACAGCTCCAAGCAAGGAATAAAGGTGATTGAATATCCTCAACTCCCAGCAAGGAGTATTGGGGATCGACGTTCTCAACTCCCAGCAAGGAGTATCCGGGATCGATGTTCTCAACTCTCAGGAAGGAGCATTAGTGATTGAACATCCTCAACCCCAGCAAGGAGTATTGGGAATTAAACGTCCTCAACTCCCAGCAAGGAGTTTTGTGGATCGATGTTCTCGACTCCCAGCAAGGAGTTTTGGGTATCGAAGTTTTCGACTCCCAGCAAGGAGTATTGCAGATTGAACATCCCCAACTTCCAGCAAGGAGTATTGTGGATCGACGTTCTCAACTCCCAGTAAGGAGTATTGGGGATTGAACATCCTCAACTCCCAGCAAAGAGAATTGTGGAGCGAACATCCTCAACTCCCAGCAGAGAGTATTGGGGATCGACCATCCTCAACTCCCAGCTCGGAATATTGGGGATCGACGTTCTCAAATCCCAGCAAGGAGTATTGGGGATTGAACATCCTCAACTCCCAGCAAAGAGTATTGTGGATCGAACATCCTCAACTCCTAGCAAGGAGTACTGGGAATCGACCATCCTCAACTCCCAGCCAGGGGTATTGGGGATCGACGTTCTCAGCTCCCAGAAAGGAGTATTGGGGATTGAACATCCTCAAATCCCAGCGAGGAGTGCTAGGGATCGACGTTCTCAACTCCCAGCAGGGAGTATTGGGGATTGAACATCCTCAACTCCAAGCAAGAATTATTGGGGATTGAATATCCTCAACTCCCAGCAAGGAGTATTGGGGATTGAACATCCTCAACTCCCAGCAAGGAGTATTGGGCATTGACGTCTCCATTCCCAGCAAAGATTATTTGGGATTGAACATCCACAACTCCAAGCAAGGAATAAAGGTGATTGAATATCCTCAACTCCCAGCAAGGAGTATTGGGGATCGACGTTCTCAACTCCCAGCAAGGAGTATCCGGGATCGATGTTCTCAACTCACAGGAAGGAGCATTAGTGATTGAACATCCTCAACCCCAGCAAGGAGTATTGGGAATTAAACGTCCTCAACTCCCAGCAAGGAGTTTTGTGGATCGATGTTCTCGACTCCCAGCAAGGAGTATTGCGGATTGAACATCCTAAACTTCCAGCAAGGAGCATTGGGGATCGACGTTCTCAACTCCCAGTAAGGAGTATTGGGGATTGAACATCCTCAACTACCAGCAAAGAGTATTGTGGATCGAACATCCTCAAATCTCAGCAAGGAGTACTGGGGATCGACCATCCTCAACTCTCAGCCAGGAATATTGGGAATCGACGTTCTCAACTTCCAACAAGGAGTATAGGGTATTGAACATCCTCAACTCAAAGCAAGGAGTATTGGGGATCGACGTTCTCAACTCCCAGCAAGGAGTATTGGGGATTGAACATCCTCAACTCCAAGCAAGGAGTATTGGGGATTGAACATCCTCAAATCCCAGCGAGGAGTGCTGGGGATCGACGTTCTCAACTCCCAGCAGGGAGTATTGGGGATTGAACATCCTCAACTCCAAGCAAGAATTATTGGGGATTGAATATCCTCAACTCCCAGCAAGGAGTATTGGGGATTGAACATCCTCAACTCCCAGCAAGGAGTATTGGGCATCGACGTCTCAACTCCCAGCAATGATTATTTGGAATTGAACATCCACAACTCCAAGCAAGGAATATAGGTGATTGAATATCCTCAACTCCCAGCAAGGAGTATTGGGGATCCATGTTCTCAACTCCCAGCAAGGCGTATTGGGGATTGAACATTCTCAACTCCCAGCAAGACGTAATTGGGATTCAACATCCTCAACTCCCAGCAAGGTGTCCTGGAGATAGAACATCCTCAAATCCCAGCAAGGAGCATTGGGGATCGACGTTCTCAACTCCCAGCAAGGTGTATTGTTGATCGACCATCCTCAACTCCCAGCTCGGAATACTGGGGATCGACGTTCTCAAATCCCAGCAAGGAGTATTGGGGATTGAACATCCTCAACTCCCAGCAAAGAGTATTGTGGATCGAACATCCTCAACTCCTAGCAAGGAGTACTGGGAATCGACCATCCTCAACTCCCAGCCAGGGGTATTGGGGATCGACGTTCTCAACTCCCAGCAGGGAGTATTGGGGATTGAATATCCTCAACTCCCAGCAAGGAGTATTGGGGATCGACGTTCTCAACTCCCAGCAAGGGGTATTGTTGATCGACGTTCTCAACTCCCAGTAAGGAGCATTGGTGATTGAACATCCTCAACCCCAGCAAGGAGTATTGGGGATTGAAAGTCCTCAGCTCCCAGCAAGGAGTTTTGGGGATCGACGTTCTCGACTCCCAGCAAGAAGAATTGGGGATCGACGTTCTCAACTCCCAGCAAGGAGTATTGGGGATTGAACATCCTCAACTCCCAGCAAGGAGTATTGGGCATCGACGTCTCAACTCCCAGCAAAGATTATTTGGGATTGAACATCCACAACTCCAAGCAAGGAATATAGGTGATTGAATATCCTCAACTCCCAGCAAGGAGTATTGGGGATCGACGTTCTCAACTCCCAGCAAGGAGTATTCGGGATCGATGTTCTCAACTCACAGGAAGGAGCATTAGTGATTGAACATCCTCAACCCCAGCAAGGAGTATTGGGAATTAAACGTCCTCAACTCCCAGCAAGGAGTTTTGTGGATCGATGTTCTCGACTCCCAGCAAGGAGTATTGCGGATTGAACATCCTAAACTTCCAGCAAGGAGCATTGGGGATCGACGTTCTCAACTCCCAGTAAGGAGTATTGGGGATTGAACATCCTCAACTACCAGCAAAGAGTATTGTGGATCGAACATCCTCAAATCCCAGCAAGGAGTACTGGGGATCGACCATCCTCAACTCTCAGCCAGGAGTATTGGGAATCGACGTTCTCAACACCCAACAAGGAGTATAGGGTATTGAACATCCTCAACTCGAAGCAAGGAGTATTGGGGATCGACGTTCTCAACTCCCAGCAAGGAGTATTGGGGATTGAACATCCTCAACTCCTAGCAAGGAGTATTGGGGATTGAATATCCTCAACTCCCAGAAAGGAGTATTGGAGATTGAACATTCTAAACTACCAGCAAGGAATATTCGGGATCAAAGTTCCTATCTCCCAGCAAGGAGTATTGGGGATTGAACATCCTCAACTCCAAGCAAGGAGTATTGGGGATTGAACATCCTCAACTCCCAGCAAGGAGCGTAGGGGATCGACGTCCTCAACTCCCAGCAAGGAGTTTTGGGGATCGAAGTTTTCGAATCCAAGCAAGGAGTATTGCGGATTGAACATCCTCAACTTCCAGCAAGGAGTATTGTGGATCGACGTTCACAACTCCCAGTAAGGAGTATTGGGGATTGAAAATCCTCAACTCCCAAAAAGGAGTTTTGGGGATTGAACATTCTTTACTCCCAGCAAGGAGTATTAGGGATCGAGCATCCTCAGCTCACAGCAAGGAGTATTGGGTATTGAACATCCTCAACTCCCAGCAAGGAGTATTGGGGATCGACGTTCTCAACTCCCAGCAATGATTATTTGGGATTGAACATCCACAACTCCAAGCAAGGAATATAGGTGATTGAATATCCTCAACTCCCAGCAAGGAGTATTGGGGATCCATGTTCTCAACTCCCAGCAAGGCGTATTGGGGATTGAACATTCTCAACTCCCAGCAAGACGTAATTGGGATTCAACATCCTCAACTCCCAGCAAGGTGTCCTGGAGATAGAACATCCTCAAATCCCAGCAAGGAGCATTGGGGATCGACGTTCTCAACTCCCAGCAAGGAGTATTGTTGATCGACCATCCTCAACTCCCAGCTCGGAATATTGGGGATCGACATTCTCAAATCCCAGCAAGGAGTATTGGGGATTGAACATCCTCAACTCCCAGCAAAGAGTATTGTGGATCGAACATCCTCAACTCCTAGCAAGGAGTACTGGGAATCGACCATCCTCAACTCCCAGCCAGGGGTATTGGGGATCGACGTTCTCAGCTCCCAGAAAGGAGTATTGGGGATTGAACATCCTCAAATCCCAGCGAGGAGTGCTGGGGATCGACGTTCTCAACTCCCAGCAGGGAGTATTGGGGATTGAACATCCTCAACTCCAAGCAAGAATTATTGGGGATTGAATATCCTCAACTCTCAGCAAGGAGTATTGGGGATTGAACATCCTCAACTCCCAGCAAGGAGTATTGGGCATCGACGTCTCAACTCCCAGCAATGATTATTTGGGATTGAACATCCACAACTCCAAACAAGGAATATAGGTGATTGAATATCCTCAACTCCCAGCAAGGAGTATTGGGGATCCATGTTCTCAACTCCCAGCAAGGCGTATTGGGGATTGAACATTCTCAACTCCCAGCAAGACGTAATTGGGATTCAACATCCTCAACTCCCAGCAAGGTGTCCTGGAGATAGAACATCCTCAAATCCCAGCAAGGAGCATTGGGGATCGACGTTCTCAACTCCCAGCAAGGAGTATTGTTGATCGACGTTCTCAACTCCCAGTAAGGAGCATTGGTGATTGAACATCCTCAACCCCAGCAAGGAGTATTGGGGATTGAAAGTCCTCAGCTCCCAGCAAGGAGTTTTGGGGATCGACGTTCTCGACTCCCAGCAAGAAGAATTGGGGATCGACGTTCTCAACTCCCAGCAAGGAGTATTGGGGATTGAACATCCTCAACTCCCAGCAAGGAGTATTGGGCATCGACGTCTCAACTCCCAGCAAAGATTATTTGGGATTAAACATCCACAACTCCAAGCAAGGAATATAGGTGATTGAATATCCTCAACTCCCAGCAAGGAGTATTGGGGATCGACGTTCTCAACTCCCAGCAAGGAGTATTCGGGATCGATGTTCTCAACTCACAGGAAGGAGCATTAGTGATTGAACATCCTCAACCCCAGCAAGGAGTATTGGGAATTAAACGTCTTCAACTCCCAGCAAGGAGTTTTGTGGATCGATGTTCTCGACTCCCAGCAAGGAGTATTGCGGATTGAACATCCTAAACTTCCAGCAAGGAGTATCGGGGATCGACGTTCTCAACTCCCAGTAAGGAGTATTGTGGATCGAACATCCTCAAATCCCAGCAAGGAGTACTGGGGTTCGACCATCCTCAACTCTCAGCCAGGAGTATTCGGAATCGACGTTCTCAACACCCATCAAGGAGTATAGGGTATTGAACATCCTCAACTCGAAGCAAGGAGTATTGGGAATCGAAGTTCTCAACTCCCAGCAAGGAGTATTGGGGATTGAACATCCTCAACTCCTAGCAAGGAGTATTGGGGATTGAATATCCTCAACTCCCAGAAAGGAGTATTGGAGATTGAACATTCTAAACTCCCAGTATGGAGTATTGGGATTGAAAATCCTCAACTCCCAGCAAGGAGTATTCGGGTTCAACGTTCTTATCTCCCAGCAAGGAGTATTGGGGATTGAACATCCTCAGCTCCCAGCAAGGGGTATTGGGTATTGAACATCCTCAACTCCCAGCAATGAGTATAGGGGATCGACGTCCTCAACTCCCAGCAAGGAGTTTTGGGTATCGAAGTTTTCGACTCCCAGCAAGGAGTATTGCAGATTGAACATCCCCAACTTCCAGCAAGGAGTATTGTGGATCGACGTTCTCAACTCCCAGTAAGGAGTATTGGGGATTGAACATCCTCAACTCCCAGCAAAGAGAATTGTGGAGCGAACATCCTCAACTCCCAGCAAGGAGTATTGGGGATCGACCATCCTCAACTCCCAGCTCGGAATATTGGGGATCGACGTTCTCAAATCCCAGCAAGGAGTATTGGGGATTGAACATCCTCAACTCCCAGCAAAGAGTATTGTGGATCGAACATCCTCAACTCCTAGCAAGGAGTACTGGGAATCGACCATCCTCAACTCCCAGCCAGGGGTATTGGGGATCGACGTTCTCAGCTCCCAGAAAGGAGTATTGGGGATTGAACATCCTCAAATCCCAGCGAGGAGTGCTGGGGATCGACGTTCTCAACTCCCAGCAGGGAGTATTGGGGATTGAACATCCTCAACTCCAAGCAAGAATTATTGGGGATTGAATATCCTCAACTCCCAGCAAGGAGTATTGGGGATTGAACATCCTCAACTCCCAGCAAGGAGTATTGGGCATCGACGTCTCAACTCCCAGCAATGATTATTTGGGATTGAACATCCACAACTCCAAGCAAGGAATATAGGTGATTGAATATCCTCAACTCCCAGCAAGGAGTATTGGGGATCCATGTTCTCAACTCCCAGCAAGGCGTATTGGGGATTGAACATTCTCAACTCCCAGCAAGACGTAATTGGGATTCAACATCCTCAACTCCCAGCAAGGTGTCCTGGAGATAGAACATCCTCAAATCCCAGCAAGGAGCATTGGGGATCGACGTTCTCAACTCCCAGCAAGGAGTATTGTTGATCGACGTTCTCAACTCCCAGTAAGGAGCATTGGTGATTGAACATCCTCAACCCCAGCAAGGAGTATTGGGGATTGAAAGTCCTCAGCTCCCAGCAAGGAGTTTTGGGGATCGACGTTCTCGACTCCCAGCAAGAAGAATTGGGGATCGACGTTCTCAACTCCCAGCAAGGAGTATTGGGGATTGAACATCCTCAACTCCCAGCAAGGAGTATTGGGCATCGACGTCTCAACTCCCAGCAAAGATTATTTGGGATTAAACATCCACAACTCCAAGCAAGGAATATAGGTGATTGAATATCCTCAACTCCCAACAAGGAGTATTGGGGATCGACGTTCTCAACTCCCAGCAAGGAGTATTCGGGATCGATGTTCTCAACTCACAGGAAGGAGCATTAGTGATTGAACATCCTCAACCCCAGCAAGGAGTATTGGGAATTAAACGTCTTCAACTCCCAGCAAGGAGTTTTGTGGATCGATGTTCTCGACTCCCAGCAAGGAGTATTGCAGATTGAACATCCCCAACTTCCAGCAAGGAGTATTGTGGATCGACGTTCTCAACTCCCAGTAAGGAGTATTGGGGATTGAACATCCTCAACTCCCAGCAAAGAGAATTGTGGAGCGAACATCCTCAACTCCCAGCAAGGAGTATTGGGGATCGACCATCCTCAACTCCCAGCTCGGAATATTGGGGATCGACGTTCTCAAATCCCAGCAAGGAGTATTGGGGATTGAACATCCTCAACTCCCAGCAAAGAGTATAGTGGATCGAACATCCTCAACTCCTAGCAAGGAGTACTGGGAATCGACCATCCTCAACTCCCAGCCAGGGGTATTGGGGATCGACGTTCTCAGCTCCCAGAAAGGAGTATTGGGGATTGAACATCCTCAAATCCCAGCGAGGAGTGCTGGGGATCGACGTTCTCAACTCCCAGCAGGGAGTATTGGGGATTGAACATCCTCAACTCCAAGCAAGAATTATTGGGGATTGAATATCCTCAACTCCCAGCAAGGAGTATTGGGGATTGAACATCCTCAACTCCCAGCAAGGAGTATTGGGCATCGACGTCTCAACTCCCAGCAATGATTATTTGGGATTGAACATCCACAACTCCAAGCAAGGAATATAGGTGATTGAATATCCTCAACTCCCAGCAAGGAGTATTGGGGATCCATGTTCTCAACTCCCAGCAAGGCGTATTGGGGATTGAACATTCTCAACTCCCAGCAAGACGTAATTGGGATTCAACATCCTCAACTCCCAGCAAGGTGTCCTGGAGATAGAACATCCTCAAATCCCAGCAAGGAGCATTGGGGATCGACGTTCTCAACTCCCAGCAAGGAGTATTGTTGATCGACCATCCTCAACTCCCAGCTCGGAATATTGGGGATCGACGTTCTCAAATCCCAGCAAGGAGTATTGGGGATTGAACATCCTCAACTCCCAGCAAAGAGTATTGTGGATCGAACATCCTCAACTCCTAGCAAGGAGTACTGGGAATCGACCATCCTCAACTCCCAGCCAGGGGTATTGGGGAACGACGTTCTCAGCTCCCAGAAAGGAGTATTGGGGATTGAACATCCTCAACTCCCAGCGAGGAGTGCTGGGGATCGACGTTCTCAACTCCCAGCAGGGAGTATTGGGGATTGAACATCCTCAACTCCAAGCAAGGATTATTGGGGATTGAAAATCCTCAACTCCCAGCAAGGAAAATTGGGGATTGAACATCCTCAACTCCCAGCATGGTGTATTGGGCATCGACGTCTCAACTCCCAGCAATGATTATTTGGAATTGAACATCCACAACTCCAAGCAAGGAATATAGGTGATTGAATATCCTCAACTCCCAGCAAGGAGTTTTGGGGATCGACGTTCTCAACTCCCAGCAAGGAGTATTCGGGATCGACGTTCTCAACTCACAGGAAGGAGCATTTGTGATTGAACATCCTCAACCCCAGCAAGGAGTATTGGGAATTGAACGTCCTCTACTCCCAGCAAGGAGTTTTGTGGGTCGATGTTCTCGACTCCCAGCAAGGAGTATTGCGGATTGAACATCCTAAACTTCCAGCAAGGAGTATCGGGGATCGACGTTCTCAACTCCCAGTAAGGAGTATTGTGGATCGAACATCCTCAAATCCCAGCAAGGAGTACTGGGGTTCGACCATCCTCAACTCTCAGCCAGGAGTATTCGGAATCGACGTTCTCAACACCCATCAAGGAGTATAGGGTATTGAACATCCTCAACTCGAAGCAAGGAGTATTGGGAATCGAAGTTCTCAACTCCCAGCAAGGAGTATTGGGGATTGAACATCCTCAACTCCTAGCAAGGAGTATTGGGGATTGAATATCCTCAACTCCCAGAAAGGAGTATTGGAGATTGAACATTCTAAACTCCCAGTATGGAGTATTGGGATTGAAAATCCTCAACTCCCAGCAAGGAGTATTCGGGTTCAACGTTCTTATCTCCCAGCAAGGAGTATTGGGGATTGAACATCCTCAGCTCCCAGCAAGGAGTATTGGGTATTGAACATCCTCAACTCCCAGCAATGAGTATAGGGGATCGACGTCCTCAACTCCCAGCAAGGAGTTTTGGGTATCGAAGTTTTCGACTCCCAGCAAGGAGTATTGCAGATTGAACATCCCCAACTTCCAGCAAGGAGTATTGTGGATCGACGTTCTCAACTCCCAGTAAGGAGTATTGGGGATTGAACATCCTCAACTCCCAGCAAAGAGAATTGTGGAGCGAACATCCTCAACTCCCAGCAAGGAGTATTGGGGATCGACCATCCTCAACTCCCAGCTCGGAATATTGGGGATCGACGTTCTCAAATCCCAGCAAGGAGTATTGGGGATTGAACATCCTCAACTCCCAGCAAAGAGTATTGTGGATCGAACATCCTCAACTCCTAGCAAGGAGTACTGGGAATCGACCATCCTCAACTCCCAGCCAGGGGTATTGGGGATCGACGTTCTCAGCTCCCAGAAAGGAGTATTGGGGATTGAACATCCTCAAATCCCAGCGAGCAGTGCTGGGGATCGACGTTCTCAACTCCCAGCAGGGAGTATTGGGGATTGAACATCCTCAACTCCAAGCAAGAATTATTGGGGATTGAATATCCTCAACTCCCAGCAAGGAGTATTGGGGATTGAACATCCTCAACTCCCAGCAAGGAGTATTGGGGATCGATGTTCTCAACTCCCAGCAATGATTATTTGGGATTGAACATCCACAACTCCAAGCAAGGAATATAGGTGATTGAATATCCTCAACTCCCAGCAAGGAGTATTGGGGATCCATGTTCTCAACTCCCAGCAAGGCGTATTGGGGATTGAACATTCTCAACTCCCAGCAAGACGTAATTGGGATTCAACATCCTCAACTCCCAGCAAGGTGTCCTGGAGATAGAACATCCTCAAATCCCAGCAAGGAGCATTGGGGATCGACGTTCTCAACTCCCAGCAAGGAGTATTGTTGATCGACGTTCTCAACTCCCAGTAAGGAGCATTGGTGATTGAACATCCTCAACCCCAGCAAGGAGTATTGGGGATTGAAAGTCCTCAGCTCCCAGCAAGGAGTTTTGGGGATCGACGTTCTCGACTCCCAGCAAGAAGAATTGGGGATCGACGTTCTCAACTCCCAGCAAGGAGTATTGGGGATTGAACATCCTCAACTCCCAGCAAGGAGTATTGGGCATCGACGTCTCAACTCCCAGCAAAGATTATTTGGGATTAAACATCCACAACTCCAAGCAAGGAATATAGGTGATTGAATATCCTCAACTCCCAACAAGGAGTATTGGGGATCGACGTTCTCAACTCCCAGCAAGGAGTATTCGGGATCGATGTTCTCAACTCACAGGAAGGAGCATTAGTGATTGAACATCCTCAACCCCAGCAAGGAGTATTGGGAATTAAACGTCTTCAACTCCCAGCAAGGAGTTTTGTGGATCGATGTTCTCGACTCCCAGCAAGGAGTATTGCAGATTGAACATCCCCAACTTCCAGCAAGGAGTATTGTGGATCGACGTTCTCAACTCCCAGTAAGGAGTATTGGGGATTGAACATCCTCAACTCCCAGCAAAGAGAATTGTGGAGCGAACATCCTCAACTCCCAGCAAGGAGTATTGGGGATCGACCATCCTCAACTCCCAGCTCGGAATATTGGGGATCGACGTTCTCAAATCCCAGCAAGGAGTATTGGGGATTGAACATCCTCAACTCCCAGCAAAGAGTATAGTGGATCGAACATCCTCAACTCCTAGCAAGGAGTACTGGGAATCGACCATCCTCAACTCCCAGCCAGGGGTATTGGGGATCGACGTTCTCAGCTCCCAGAAAGGAGTATTGGGGATTGAACATCCTCAAATCCCAGCGAGGAGTGCTGGGGATCGACGTTCTCAACTCCCAGCAGGGAGTATTGGGGATTGAACATCCTCAACTCCAAGCAAGAATTATTGGGGATTGAATATCCTCAACTCCCAGCAAGGAGTATTGGGGATTGAACATCCTCAACTCCCAGCAAGGAGTATTGGGCATCGACGTCTCAACTCCCAGCAATGATTATTTGGGATTGAACATCCACAACTCCAAGCAAGGAATATAGGTGATTGAATATCCTCAACTCCCAGCAAGGAGTATTGGGGATCCATGTTCTCAACTCCCAGCAAGGCGTATTGGGGATTGAACATTCTCAACTCCCAGCAAGACGTAATTGGGATTCAACATCCTCAACTCCCAGCAAGGTGTCCTGGAGATAGAACATCCTCAAATCCCAGCAAGGAGCATTGGGGATCGACGTTCTCAACTCCCAGCAAGGAGTATTGTTGATCGACCATCCTCAACTCCCAGCTCGGAATATTGGGGATCGACGTTCTCAAATCCCAGCAAGGAGTATTGGGGATTGAACATCCTCAACTCCCAGCAAAGAGTATTGTGGATCGAACATCCTCAACTCCTAGCAAGGAGTACTGGGAATCGACCATCCTCAACTCCCAGCCAGGGGTATTGGGGAACGACGTTCTCAGCTCCCAGAAAGGAGTATTGGGGATTGAACATCCTCAACTCCCAGCGAGGAGTGCTGGGGATCGACGTTCTCAACTCCCAGCAGGGAGTATTGGGGATTGAACATCCTCAACTCCAAGCAAGGATTATTGGGGATTGAAAATCCTCAACTCCCAGCAAGGAAAATTGGGGATTGAACATCCTCAACTCCCAGCATGGTGTATTGGGCATCGACGTCTCAACTCCCAGCAATGATTATTTGGAATTGAACATCCACAACTCCAAGCAAGGAATATAGGTGATTGAATATCCTCAACTCCCAGCAAGGAGTTTTGGGGATCGACGTTCTCAACTCCCAGCAAGGAGTATTCGGGATCGACGTTCTCAACTCACAGGAAGGAGCATTTGTGATTGAACATCCTCAACCCCAGCAAGGAGTATTGGGAATTGAACGTCCTCTACTCCCAGTAAGGAGTTTTGTGGGTCGATGTTCTCGACTCCCAGCAAGGAGTATTGCGGATTGAACATCCTAAACTTCCAGCAAGGAGTATCGGGGATCGACGTTCTCAACTCCCAGTAAGGAGTATTGTGGATCGAACATCCTCAAATCCCAGCAAGGAGTACTGGGGTTCGACCATCCTCAACTCTCAGCCAGGAGTATTCGGAATCGACGTTCTCAACACCCATCAAGGAGTATAGGGTATTGAACATCCTCAACTCGAAGCAAGGAGTATTGGGAATCGAAGTTCTCAACTCCCAGCAAGGAGTATTGGGGATTGAACATCCTCAACTCCTAGCAAGGAGTATTGGGGATTGAATATCCTCAACTCCCAGAAAGGAGTATTGGAGATTGAACATTCTAAACTCCCAGTATGGAGTATTGGGATTGAAAATCCTCAACTCCCAGCAAGGAGTATTCGGGTTCAACGTTCTTATCTCCCAGCAAGGAGTATTGGGGATTGAACATCCTCAGCTCCCAGCAAGGAGTATTGGGTATTGAACATCCTCAACTCCCAGCAATGAGTATAGGGGATCGACGTCCTCAACTCCCAGCAAGGAGTTTTGGGTATCGAAGTTTTCGACTCCCAGCAAGGAGTATTGCAGATTGAACATCCCCAACTTCCAGCAAGGAGTATTGTGGATCGACGTTCTCAACTCCCAGTAAGGAGTATTGGGGATTGAACATCCTCAACTCCCAGCAAAGAGAATTGTGGAGCGAACATCCTCAACTCCCAGCAAGGAGTATTGGGGATCGACCATCCTCAACTCCCAGCTCGGAATATTGGGGATCGACATTCTCAAATCCCAGCAAGGAGTATTGGGGATTGAACATCCTCAACTCCCAGCAAAGAGTATTGTGGATCGAACATCCTCAACTACTAGCAAGGAGTACTGGGAATCGACCATCCTCAACTCCCAGCCAGGGGTATTGGGGATCGACGTTCTCAGCTCCCAGAAAGGAGTATTGGGGATTGAACATCCTCAAATCCCAGCGAGGAGTGCTGGGGATCGACGTTCTCAACTCCCAGCAGGGAGTATTGGGGATTGAACATCCTCAACTCCAAGCAAGAATTATTGGGGATTGAATATCCTCAACTCCCAGCAAGGAGTATTGGGGATTGAACATCCTCAACTCCCAGCAAGGAGTATTGGGGATCGACGTCTCAACTCCCAGCAATGATTATTTGGGATTCAACATCCTCAACTCCCAGCAAGGTGTCCTGGAGATAGAACATCCTCAAATCCCAGCAAGGAGCATTGGGGATCGACGTTCTCAACTCCCAGCAAGGAGTATTGTTGATCGACCATCCTCAACTCCCAGCTCGGAATATTGGGGATCGACGTTCTCAAATCCCAGCAAGGAGTATTGGGGATTGAACATCCTCAACTCCCAGCAAAGAATATTGTGGATCGAACATCCTCAACTCCTAGCAAGGAGTACTGGGAATCGACCATCCTCAACTCCCAGCCAGGGGTATTGGGGATCGACGTTCTCAGCTCCCAGAAAGGAGTATTGGGGATTGAACATCCTCAAATCCCAGCGAGGAGTGCTGGGGATCGACGTTCTCAACTCCCAGCAGGGAGTATTGGGGATTGAATATCCTCAACTCCCAGCAAGGAGTATTGGGGATCGATGTTCTCAACTCCCAGCAAGGAGTATTCGGGATCGATGTTCTCAACTCACAGGAAGGAGCATTAGTGATTGAACATCCTCAACCCCAGCAAGGAGTATTGGGAATTAAACGTCCTCAACTCCCAGCAAGGAGTTTTGTGGATCGATGTTCTCGACTCCCAGCAAGGAGTATTGCGGATTGAACATCCTAAACTTCCAGCAAGGAGCATTGGGGATCGACGTTCTCAACTCCCAGTAAGGAGTATTGGGGATTGAACATCCTCAACTACCAGCAAAGAGTATTGTGGATCGAACATCCTCAAATCCCAGCAAGGAGTACTGGGGATCGACCATCCTCAACTCTCAGCAAGGAGTATTGGGAATCGACGTTCTCAACACCCAACAAGGAGTATAGGGTATTGAACATCCTCAACTCGAAGCAAGGTGTATTGGGGATCGACGTTCTCAACTCCCAGCAAGGAGTATTGTGGATCGAACATCCTCAACTCCCAGCAAGGAGTATTGGGGATCGACATTCTCAACTCACAGCAAGGAGTATTGGGGATTGAATATCCTCAACTCCCAGCAGGAGTATTGGGGACTGAACGTCCGCAACTCCCAGCAAGGAGTATTGGGAATCGACGTTCTTAACTCCCAGCAAGGAGTATTGGAGATTGAACATCCACAACTCCCAACAAAATTATTGGGGATTGAACATCCTCAACTCCCATCAAGGAGTATTGGGGATTGATCATCCTCAACTCCCAGCAAGGAGTATTGGGGATCGACGTTCTCAACTCCCAGCAAGGAGTATTGCGGATCGTCGTTCTCAACTCCCAGCAAGGAGTTTTGGGGATTGAGCATCCTCAACTCCCAGAAAGCAGTATTGGGGACTGAACGTACTCAACTCCCAGCAAGGAGTATTGGACATTGAACATCCTCAATGCCCAGCAAGGATTACTGGGGATCGAAAATCCTCAACTCCCATCAAGGAATAATGGGGATCGAACATCCTTAACTCCCAGCAAGGAGTATTGGGTATCGAACATGCTCAACTCCAAGCAGGGAGTATTGGGGATCGACGTTCTCAACTCCCAGTAAGGAGTATTGGAGATTGAACATCCTGAACTCCAAGCAAGGAGTATTGGGGATTGAATATCCTCAACTCCCAGAGAGGAGTATTGGAGATTGAACAATCTCAACTCCCAGTATTGAGTATTGGGGATCGACCGTCCTCAACTCCCAGTAAGGAATATTAGGGAGTGAACATGCTCAACTCCCAGCAAAGAGTATTGCGGATCGACGTTCTCAACTCCCAGCAAGGAGTATTGGGTATTGAACATCCTCAACTCCCAGAAAGGAGTATTGGGGACTGAACATCCTCAACTCCCAGCAAGGAGTATTAGGGATTGAACATGCTCAACTCCCAGCAAGGAGTATTGGGGATTGAAAATCCTCAACCCCCAGAAAGGATTATTGGGGACTGATCGTCCTCAACTCCCAGCAAGGAGTATTGGACATTAAACACCCTCAACTCCCAGCAAGGAATATTGGGGATTGAACATCAGCAACTCCCATCAAGGAATATTGGGGATCGAACATCCTTAACTCCCAGCAAGGAATATTAGTGATTGAACATGCTCAACTCCCAGCAAGGAGCATTGGGGAATCGAAGTTCTCAACTCCCAGCAAGGAGTATTGGGGATTGAACGTCCTCAACTCCCAGCAAGGAGTATTGGGGATCCACGTTCTCAACTCCCAGCAAGGAGTATTGGGGATTGAACGTCCTCAACTCCCAGCAAGGAGTATTGGGGATTGAATATCCTCAACTCCCAGCAAGGAATATTGGTAATTGAAAATTCTCAACTCCCAGCATGGAGTATTGGGGATCGACCGTCCTCAACTCCCACCAAGGAATATTAGGGATTGAACATGCTCAACTCCCAGCAACGAGTATTGGGGAGTGAACATTCTGAACTCCTAGCAAGGAGTATTGCGGATCGAAGTTCTCGACTCCCAGCAAGGAGTATAGGACATTGAACATCCTAAACTCCCAGCAAGGATTATTGGGGATGAATATCCTAAACTCCCAGCAAGGAGTATTGGAGATTGAACGTCCTCAACTCCCAGCAAGGAGCATTGGGGATCGACGTTCTCCACTCCAAGTAAGGAATATTGCGGATTGAACATCCTCAACTCCCAGCAAGGAGTATTGTGGATCGAACATCCTCAACTCCCAGCAAGGAGTATTGGGGACTGAACGTCCGCAACTCCCAGCAAGGAGTATAGGGAATCGACGTTCTTAACTCCCAGCAAGGAGTATTGGAGATTGAACATCCACAACTCCCAACAAAATTATTGGGGGTTGAACATCCTCAACTCCCATCAAGGAGTATTGGGGATTGATCATCCTCAACTCCCAGCAAGGAGTATTGGGGATCGACGTTCTCAACTCCCAGCAAGCAGTATTGGTATTTGAACATCCTCAACTCCCAGCAAGAGTATTGGGGATTGAACATCCTCAACTCCCAGCAAAGACTATCGTGGATCGAAAATCCTCAACTCCAAGCAAGGAGTACTGGGGATCGACCATCCTCAACTCCCAGCCAGGAGTATTGGGATCAACATGCTCAACTCCCAGCAAGGAGTATTGGACATTGAACATCCTCAACGCCCAGCAAGGATTATTGGGGATCGAACATCCTTAACTCCCAGCAAGGAGTATTGGGTATCGAACATGCTCAATTCCAAGCAGGGAGTATTGGGGATCGACGTTCTCAACTCCCAGTAATAGTATTGGAGATTGAACATTCTCAGCTCCTAGTATGGAGTATTGGGGTTCGACCGTCCTCAACTCCCAGCAAGGAATATTAGGGATTGAACATGCTCAACTCCCAGCAATGAGTATTGGGGATCGACATTCTCAACCCCCAGCAAGGAGTATTGCAGATTGAATATCCTCAACTCCCAGCAAGGAATATTGGGTTCGAACATCGTTAACTCCCAGCAAGGAGTATTGGGGATCGACCATACACAACTGCAAGCAGGGAGTATTGGGGATCGATTATCTCAGCTCCCAGCAAGGCGTATTGTGGTTTGAACATTCTGAACTCCCAGCAAGGCGTATTGGGGATTGAACATCATCAACTCCCAGCAAGGTGTCTTGGAGATTGAACATCCTCAACTCCCAGCAAGGAGTAATGGGGATCGACGTTTTCAACTCCCAGCAAGGAGTATTGGGTATTGAACGTCCTCAACTCCCAGCAAGGAGATTTGGGGATCGACGTTCTCGACCCCCAGCAAGGAGTATTGCGGATTGAACATCCTCAACTTCCGGCAAGGAGGATTGGAGATCGACGTTCTCAACTCCCAGCAAGGAGTATTGGGGATTGAACATCCTCAGCTCCCAGCGAGCAGTGTTGGGGATCGACGTTCTCAACTCCCTGCAAGGAGTATTGGGGATTGAACATCCTCAACTCCCAGCAAGGAGTATTGGAGATTGAACAATCTCAACTCCCTGTATGGAGTATTGGGGATCGACCGTCCTCAGCTCCCAGCAAGGAATATTAGGGATTGAACATGCTCAACTCCCAGCAAAGAGTATTGGGGATTGAACATCCTCAACTCCCAGCAAAGAATATTGTGGATTGAACATCCTCAGCTCCCAGTATGGAGTATTGGGATTGAAAATCCTCAACTCCCAGCAAGGAGTATTCGGGTTCAACGTTCTTATCTCCCAGCAAGGAGTATTAGGGATTGAACATCCTCAACTCCAAGCAAGGAGTATTGGTGATTGAACATCCTCAACTCCCAGCAAGGAGTATTGGGGATCGACGTTCTCAACTCCCAGCATGGAGTATTGGGGATTGAACATCCTCAACTCCTAGCAAGGAGTATTGGGGATTGAATATCGTCAACTCCCAGAAAGGGGTATTGGAGATTGAACATTCTAAACTCCCAGTATGGAGTATTGGGATTGAACATCCTCAACTCCCAGCAAGGAGTATTGGGGATTGAACATCCTCAACTCCAAGCAAGGAGTATTGGGGATTGAACATCCTCAACTCCCAGCAAGGAGTGTAGGGTATCGACGTCCTCAACTACCAGCAAGGAGTTTTGGGGATCGAAGTTTTCGACTCCAAGCAAGGAGTATTGCGGATCGAACATCCTCAAATCCCAGCAAGGAGTACTGGGGATCGAACATCCTCAACTCTCAGCCAGGAGTATTGGAAATCGACGTTCTCAACACCCAAGAAGGAGTATAGTGTATTAAACATCCTCAACTCGAAGCAAGGAGTATTGGGGATCGACGTTCTCAACTCCCAGCAAGGAGTATTGGGGATTGAACATCCTTAACTCCCAGCAAGGAGTATTGGGTATCGAACATGCTCAATTCCAAGCAGGGAGTATTGGGGATCGACGTTCTCAACTCCCAGTAATAGTATTGGAGATTGAACATTCTCAGCTCCTAGTATGGAGTATTGGGGTTCGACCGTCCTCAACTCCCAGCAAGGAATATTAGGGATTGAACATGCTCAACTCCCAGCAATGAGTATTGGGGATCGACATTCTCAACCCCCAGCAAGGAGTATTGCAGATTGAATATCCTCAACTCCCAGCAAGGAATATTGGGTTCGAACATCGTTAACTCCCAGCAAGGAGTATTGGGGATCGACCATACACAACTGCAAGCAGGGAGTATTGGGGATCGATTATCTCAGCTCCCAGCAAGGCGTATTGTGGTTTGAACATCATCAACTCCCAGCAAGGCGTATTGGGGATTGAACATCATCAACTCCCAGCAAGGTGTCTTGGAGATTGAACATCCTCAACTCCCAGCAAGGAGTAATGGGGATCGACGTTTTCAACTCCAGGCAAGGAGTATTGGGTATTGAACGTCCTCAACTCCCAGCAAGGAGATTTGGGGATCGACGTTCTCGACCCCCAGCAAGGAGTATTGCGGATTGAACATCCTCAACTTCCGGCAAGGAGGATTGGAGATCGACGTTCTCAACTCCCAGCAAGGAGTATTGGGGATTGAACATCCTCAGCTCCCAGCGAGCAGTGTTGGGGATCGACGTTCTCAACTCCCTGCAAGGAGTATTGGGGATTGAACATCCTCAACTCCCAGCAAGGAGTATTGGAGATTGAACAATCTCAACTCCCTGTATGGAGTATTGGGGATCGACCGTCCTCAGCTCCCAGCAAGGAATATTAGGGATTGAACATGCTCAACTCCCAGCAAAGAGTATTGGGGATTGAACATCCTCAACTCCCAGCAAAGAATATTGTGGATTGAACATCCTCAGCTCCCAGTATGGAGTATTGGGATTGAAAATCCTCAACTCCCAGCAAGGAGTATTCGGGTTCAACGTTCTTATCTCCCAGCAAGGAGTATTAGGGATTGAACATCCTCAACTCCAAGCAAGGAGTATTGGTGATTGAACATCCTCAACTCCCAGCAAGGAGTATTGGGGATCGACGTTCTCAACTCCCAGCATGGAGTATTGGGGATTGAACATCCTCAACTCCTAGCAAGGAGTATTGGGGATTGAATATCGTCAACTCCCAGAAAGGAGTATTGGAGATTGAACATTCTAAACTCCCAGTATGGAGTATTGGGATTGAACATCCTCAACTCCCAGCAAGGAGTATTGGGGATTGAACATCCTCAACTCCAAGCAAGGAGTATTGGGGATTGAACATCCTCAACTCCCAGCAAGGAGTGTAGGGTATCGACGTCCTCAACTACCAGCAAGGAGTTTTGGGGATCGAAGTTTTCGACTCCAAGCAAGGAGTATTGCGGATCGAACATCCTCAAATCCCAGCAAGGAGTACTGGGGATCGAACATCCTCAACTCTCAGCCAGGAGTATTGGAAATCGACGTTCTCAACACCCAAGAAGGAGTATAGTGTATTAAACATCCTCAACTCGAAGCAAGGAGTATTGGGGATCGACGTTCTCAACTCCCAGCAAGGAGTATTGGGGATTGAACATCCTCAACTTCCAGCAAGGAGTATTGTGGTTCGACGTTCACAACTCCCAGTAAGGAGTATTGGGGATTGAACATCCTCAACTACCAGCAAAGAGTATTGTGGATCGAACATCCTCAAATCACAGCAAGGAGTACTGGGAATCAACCATCCTCAACTCTCAGCCAGGAGTATTGGGAATCGACGTTCTCAACACCCAACAAGGAGTATAGGGTATTGAATATCCTCAGCTCGAAGCAAGGAGTATTGGAGATCGACGTTCTCAACTCCCAGCAAGGAGTATTGGGGATTGAACATCCTCAACTCCTAGCAAGGAGTATTCGGGATCAACGTTCTTATCTCCCAGCAAGGAGTATTGGGGATTGAACATCCTCAATTCCAAGCAAGGAGTATTGGGGATTGAACATCCTCAACTCCCAGCAAGGAGTGTAGGGGATCGACGTCCTCAACTCCCAGCAAGGAGTTTTGGGGATCGAAGTTTTCGACTCCAAGCAAGGAGCATTGCGGATTGAACATCCTCAACTTCCAGCAAGGAGCATTCGGGTTCGACGTTCTCAACTCACAGGAAGGAGCATTTGTGATTGAACATCCTCAACCCCAGCAATGAGTATTGGGAATTGAAACTCCTCAACTCCCAGCAAGGAGTTTTGTGGATCGATGTTCTCGACTCCCAGCAAGGAGTATTGCGGATTGAACTTCCTAAACTTCCAGCAAGGAGTATTGGGGATCGACGTTCTCAACTCCCAGTAAGGAGTATTGGGGATTGAACATCCTCAACTATCAGCAAAGTGTATTGTGGATCGAAAATCCTCAAATCCCAGCAAGGAGTACTGGGGATCGAACATCCTCAACTCTCAGCCAGGAGTATTGGGAATCGACGTTCTCAACACCCAACAAGGAGTATAGGGTATTGAACATCCTCAAATCGAAGCAAGGAGTATTGGGGATCGACGTTCTCAACACCCAGCAAGGAGTATTGGGGATTGAGCATCCTCAACTTCCAGCAAGGAGTATTGTGGATCGACGTTCACAACTCCCAGTAAGGAGTATTGGGGATTGAAAATCCTCAACTCCCAGCAAGGAATATTGGGTTCGAACATCGTTAACTCCCAGCAAGGGGTATTGGGGATCGATGTTCTCAACTCCCAGCAAGGAGTATTGGGGATCGACGTTCTCAACCCCCAGCAAGGAGTATTGCAGATTGAATATCCTCAACTCCCAGCAAGGAATATTGGGTTCGAACATCGTTAACTCCCAGCAAGGAGTATTGGGGATCGACCAAACACAACTCCAAGCAGGGAGTATTGGGGATCGATTATCTCAGCTCCCAGCAAGGCGTATTGTGGATTGAACATTCTGAACTCCCAGCAAGGCGTATTGGGGATTGAGTATCCTCAAATCCCAGCAAGGAGTATTGGAGATTGAACAATCTCAACTCCCAGTATGGAGTATTGGGGATCGACAGTCCTCAACTCCCAGCAAGGAATATTAGGGATTGAACATGCTCAACTCCCAGCAAGGAGTATTGGGGATTGAATACTCTCAACTCCCAGCAAGGAGTATTGCGGATCGACGTTCTCAACTCCCAGAAATGAGTGTTGGGGACTGAACGTCCTGAACTCCCTGCAAGGAGTATTGCGGATCGACTTTCTCAACTCCCAGCAAGGAGTATTGGGGATTGAACATCCACAACTCCCAGCGAGGAGTGTTGGAGATCGACGTTCTCAACTCCCAGCAAGGAGTACTGGGGATTGAACATCCTCAACTCCAAGCAAGGAGCATTGGGGATTGAATATCCTCAACTCCCAGCAAGGAGTACTGGAGATTGAACAAACTCAACTCCCAGTATGGAGTATTGGGGATCGACCGTCCTCAACTCCCAGCAAGGAATATTAGGGATTGAACATGCTAAACTCCCAGCAGGGAGTATTGGGGATTGAGCATTCTCAATTCCCAGCAAGGAGTATTGCGGATCGACGTTCTCAACTCCCAGCAAGGAGTATTGGGGACTGAACGTCCTCAACTCTCAGCAAGGAGTATTGGGGATTGAATATCCTCAACTCCCAGAAAGGAGTATTGGAGATTGAACAAACTCAACTCCCAGTATGGAGTATTGGGGATCGACCGTCCTCAACTCCCAGCAAGGAATATTAGGGATTGAACATGCTAAACTCCCAGCAGGGAGTATTGGGGATTGAGCATTCTCAATTCCCAGCAAGGAGTATTGCGGATCGACGTTCTCAACTCCCAGCAAGGAGTATTGGGGACTGAACGTCCTCAACTCTCAGCAAGGAGTATTGGGGATCGACGTTTTCAACTCCCAGAAAGGAGTATTGGACTTTGAACACCCTCAACTCCCAGCAAGGAATATTGGGGATTGAACATCAGCAACTCCCATCAAGGAATATTGGGGATCGAACATCCTTAACTCCCAGCAAGGAATATTAGTGATTGAACATGCTCAACTCCCAGCAAGGAGCATTGGGGAATCGAAGTTCTCAACTCCCAGCAAGGAGTATTGGGGATTGAACGTCCTCAACTCCCAGCAAGGAGTATTGGGGATCCACGTTCTCAACTCCCAGCAAGGAGTATTGGGGATTGAACGTCCTCAACTCCCAGCAAGGAGTATTGGGGATTGAATATCCTCAACTCCCAGCAAGGAATATTGGAAAATGAAAATTCTCAACTCCCAGCATGGAGTATTGGGGATCGACCGTCCTCAACTCCCACCAAGGAATATTAGGGATTGAACATGCTCAACTCCCAGCAACGAGTATTGGGGAGTGAACATTCTGAACTCCTAGCAAGGAGTATTGCGGATCGAAGTTCTCGACTCCCAGCAAGGAGTATAGGACATTGAACATCCTAAACTCCCAGCAAGGATTATTGGGGATGAATATCCTCAACTCCCAGCAAGGAGTATTGGAGATTGAACGTCCTCAACTCCCAGCAAGGAGCATTGGGGATCGACGTTCTCCACTCCAAGTAAGGAATATTGCGGATTGAACATCCTCAACTCCCAGCAAGGAGTATTGTGGATCGAACATCCTCAACTCCCAGCAAGGAGTATTGGGGATCGACATTCTCAACTCACAGCAAGGAGTATTGGGGATTGAATATCCTCAACTCCCAGCAAGGAGTATTGGGGACTGAACGTCCGCAACTCCCAGCAAGGAGTATTGGGAATCGACGTTCTTAACTCCCAGCAAGGAGTATTGGAGATTGAACATCCACAACTCCCAACAAAATTATTGGGGATTGAACATCCTCAACTCCCATCAAGGAGTATTGGGGATTGATCATCCTCAACTCCCAGCAAGGAGTATTGGGGATCGACGTTCTCAACTCCCAGCAAGCAGTATTGGTATTTGAACATCCTCAACTCCCAGCAAGAGTATTGGGGATTGAACATCCTCAACTCCCAGCAAAGAGTATCGTGGATCGAAAATCCTCAACTCCTAGCAAGGAGTACTGGGGATCGACCATCCTCAACTCCCAGCCAGGAGTATTGGGATCGACGTTCTCAACTCCCTGCAAGGAGTATCGGGGATTGAACATCCTCATCTCCCAGCGAGCAGTATTGGGGATTGAATATCTTCAACTCCCAGCAAGGAGTATTGGAGATTGAACAATCTCAACTCCCAGTATGGAGTATTGGGGATCGACCGTCCTCAACTCCCAGCAAGGAATATTAGGGATTGAACATGCTCAACTCCCAGCAAGGAGTATTGGGGACTGAACGTACTCAACTCCCAGCAAGGAGTATTCGACATTGAACATCCTCAACGCCCAGCAAGGATTATTGGGGATCGAAAATCCTCAACTCCCATCAAGGAATAATGGGGATCGAACATTCTTAACTCCCAGCAAGGAGTATTGGGGATCGAACATGCTCAACGCCCAGCAAGGAGTATTGGGGATCGAACATCCTTCACTCTCAGCAAGGAGTATTGCGTATCGAACATGCTCAACTCCAAGCAGGGGGTATTGGGGATCGACGTTCTCAACTCCCAGTAAGGAATATTGGAGATTGAACATTCTCAGCTCCCAGTATGGAGTATTGGGGTTCGACCGTCCTCAACTCCCAGCAAGAAATATTAGGGATTGAACATGCTCAACTCCCAGCAATGAGTATTGGGGATCGACGTTCTCAACTCCCAGCAAGGAATATTGGGGATTAAAAGTCCTCAACTCCCAGCAAGGAGTATTGGGGATCGACGTTCTCAACCCCCAGCAAGGAGTATTGCAGATTGAATATTCTCAACTCCCAGCAAGGAATATTGGGTTCGAACATCGTTAACTCCCAGCAAGGAGTATTGGGGATCGACCATACACAACTCCAAGCAGGGAGTATTGTGGATCGATTATCTCAGCTCCCAGCAAGGCGTATTGTGGATTAAACATTCTGAACTCCCAGCAAGGCGTATTGGGGATTGAATATTCTCAACTCCCAGCAAGGAATATTGGGGATCAACGTTCTCAGCCCCCAGCAAGGAGTATTGCAGATTGAATATAATCAACTCCCAGCAAGGAATATTGGGGTCGAACATCGTTAACTCCCAGCAAGGAGTATTGGGGATCGAACATACACAACTGCAAGCAGGGAGTATTGGGAATCGATTATCTCAGCTCCCAGCAAGGCGTATTGCGGATTGAACATTCTGAACTCCCAGCAAGGCGTATTGCGGATTGAACATCCTCAACTTCCGGCAAGGAGTATTGGAGATCGACGTTCTCAACTCCCTGCAAGGAGTATTGGGGATTGAACATCCTCAACTCCCAGCAAGGAGTATTGGGGATTGAACATCCTCAACCCCCAGAAAGGAGTATTGGGGACTGAACGTCCTCAACTCTCAGCAAGGAGTATTGGACAATGAAAATCCTCAACTCCCAGCAAGGAGTATTGGTGATTGAACATCCTCAACTCCCAGCAAGAGTATTGGGGATTGAACATCCTCAACTCCCAGCAAAGAGTATTGTGGATCGAACATCCTCAACTCCTAGCAAGGAGTATTGGGGATTGAACATTCTCAACTCCCAGCAAGGAGTATTGCGGATCGTCGTTCTCAACTCCCAGCAAGGAGTTTTGGGGATTGAGCATCCTCAACTCCCAGAAAGCAGTATTGGGGACTGAACGTCCTCAACTCCCAGCAAGGAGTATTGGACATTGAACATTCTTCACTCCCAGCAAGGATTATTGGGGACCGTAAATCCTCAACTCCCATCAAGGAATAATGGGGATCGAACATCCTTAACACCCAGCAAGGAGTATTGCGGATCGAACATCGTTAACTCCCAGCAAGGATTATTGGTGTTCGACCATACTCTACTCCAAGCAGGGAGTATTGGGGATCGATTATCTCAGCTCCCAGCAAGGCGTATTGTGGATTGAACATTCTGAACTCCCAGCAAGGCGTATTGGGGATTGAATATTCTAAACTCCCAGCAAAGCGTATTGGGGATTGAACATCATCAACTCCCAGCAAGGTGTCTTGGAGATTGAACATCCTCGACTTCCAGAAAGGAGTATTGGGGATCGACGTTTTCAACTCCCAGCAAGGAGTATTGGGTATTGAACGTCCTCAACTCCCAGAAAGGAGATTTCGGGATCGACGTTCTCGACCCCCAGCAAGGAGTATTGCGGATTGAACATCCTCAACTTCCCGGCAAGGATTATTGGAGATCGACGTTCTCAACTCCCACCAAGGAGTACTGGGGATTGAACATCCTCTTCTCTCAGCGAGCAGTGTTGGGGATCGACGTTCTCAACTCCCTGCAAGGAGTATTGGGGATTGAACATCCTCAACTCCAAGCAAGGAGTATTGGGGATTGAATATCCTCAACTCCCAGAGAGGAGTATTGGAGATTGAACAATCTCAACTCCCAGTATGGAGTATTGGGGATCGACCGTCCTCAACTCCCAGCAAGGAGTATTGGGGATTGAACATTCTCAACTCCCAGCAAAGAGAATTGCGGATCGACGTTCTCAACTCCCAGCAAGGAGTATTGGGTATTGAACATCCTCAACTCCCAGAAAGGAGTATTGGGGACTGAACGTCCTAAACTCCCAGCAAGGAGTATTAGGGATTGAACATGCTCAACTCCCAGCAAGGAGTATTGGGGATTGAACATCCTCAACCCCCAGAAAGGAGTATTGGGGACTGAACGTCCTCAACTCTCAGCAAGGAGTATTGGACAATGAAAATCCTCAACTCCCAGCAAGGAGTATTGGTGATTGAACATCCTCAACTCCCAGCAAGAGTATTGGGGATTGAACATCCTCAACTCCCAGCAAAGAGTATTGTGGATCGAACATCCTCAACTCCTAGCAAGGAGTATTGGGGATTGAACATTCTCAACTCCCAGCAAGGAGTATTGCGGATCGTCGTTCTCAACTCCCAGCAAGGAGTTTGGGGATTGAGCATCCTCAACTCCCAGAAAGCAGTATTGGGGACTGAACGTACTCAACTCCCAGCAAGGAGTATTGGACATTGAACATCCTCAATGCCCAGCAAGGATTATTGGGGATCGAAAATCCTCAACTCCCATCAAGGAATAATGGGGATCGAACATCCTTAACTCCCAGCAAGGAGTATTGGGTATCGAACATGCTCAACTCCAAGCAGGGAGTATTGGGGATCGACGTTCTCAACTCCCAGTAAGGAGTATTGGAGATTGAACATCCTCAACTCCAAGCAAGGAGTATTGGGGATTGAATATCCTCAACTCCCAGAGACGAGTATTGGAGATTGAACAATCTCAACTCCCAGCAAGGAGTGTAGGGGATCGACGTCCTCAACTCCCAGCAAGGAGTTTTGGGGATCGAAGTTTTCGACTCCAAGCAAGGAGCATTGCGGATTGAACATCCTCAACTTCCAGCAAGGAGCATTCGGGTTCGACGTTCTCAACTCACAGGAAGGAGCATTTGTGATTGAACATCCTCAACCCCAGCAATGAGTATTGGGAATTGAAACTCCTCAACTCCCAGCAAGGAGTTTTGTGGATCGATGTTCTCGACTCCCAGCAAGGAGTATTGCGGATTGAACTTCCTAAACTTCCAGCAAGGAGTATTGGGGATCGACGTTCTCAACTCCCAGTAAGGAGTATTGGGGATTGAACATCCTCAACTATCAGCAAAGTGTATTGTGGATCGAAAATCCTCAAATCCCAGCAAGGAGTACTGGGGATCGAACATCCTCAACTCTCAGCCAGGAGTATTGGGAATCGACGTTCTCAACACCCAACAAGGAGTATAGGGTATTGAACATCCTCAAATCGAAGCAAGGAGTATTGGGGATCGACGTTCTCAACACCCAGCAAGGAGTATTGGGGATTGAGCATCCTCAACTTCCAGCAAGGAGTATTGTGGATCGACGTTCACAACTCCCAGTAAGGAGTATTGGGGATTGAAAATCCTCAACTCCCAGCAAGGAATATTGGGTTCGAACATCGTTAACTCCCAGCAAGGGGTATTGGGGATCGATGTTCTCAACTCCCAGCAAGGAGTATTGGGGATCGACGTTCTCAACCCCCAGCAAGGAGTATTGCAGATTGAATATCCTCAACTCCCAGCAAGGAATATTGGGTTCGAACATCGTTAACTCCCAGCAAGGAGTATTGGGGATCGACCAAACACAACTCCAAGCAGGGAGTATTGGGGATCGATTATCTCAGCTCCCAGCAAGGCGTATTGTGGATTGAACATTCTGAACTCCCAGCAAGGCGTATTGGGGATTGAGTATCCTCAAATCCCAGCAAGGAGTATTGGAGATTGAACAATCTCAACTCCCAGTATGGAGTATTGGGGATCGACAGTCCTCAACTCCCAGCAAGGAATATTAGGGATTGAACATGCTCAACTCCCAGCAAGGAGTATTGGGGATTGAATACTCTCAACTCCCAGCAAGGAGTATTGCGGATCGACGTTCTCAACTCCCAGAAATGAGTGTTGGGGACTGAACGTCCTGAACTCCCTGCAAGGAGTATTGCGGATCGACTTTCTCAACTCCCAGCAAGGAGTATTGGGGATTGAACATCCACAACTCCCAGCGAGGAGTGTTGGAGATCGACGTTCTCAACTCCCAGCAAGGAGTACTGGGGATTGAACATCCTCAACTCCAAGCAAGGAGCATTGGGGATTGAATATCCTCAACTCCCAGCAAGGAGTACTGGAGATTGAACAAACTCAACTCCCAGTATGGAGTATTGGGGATCGACCGTCCTCAACTCCCAGCAAGGAATATTAGGGATTGAACATGCTAAACTCCCAGCAGGGAGTATTGGGGATTGAGCATTCTCAATTCCCAGCAAGGAGTATTGCGGATCGACGTTCTCAACTCCCAGCAAGGAGTATTGGGGACTGAACGTCCTCAACTCTCAGCAAGGAGTATTGGGGATTGAATATCCTCAACTCCCAGAAAGGAGTATTGGAGATTGAACAAACTCAACTCCCAGTATGGAGTATTGGGGATCGACCGTCCTCAACTCCCAGCAAGGAATATTAGGGATTGAACATGCTAAACTCCCAGCAGGGAGTATTGGGGATTGAGCATTCTCAATTCCCAGCAAGGAGTATTGCGGATCGACGTTCTCAACTCCCAGCAAGGAGTATTGGGGACTGAACGTCCTCAACTCTCAGCAAGGAGTATTGGGGATCGACGTTTTCAACTCCCAGAAAGGAGTATTGGACTTTGAACACCCTCAACTCCCAGCAAGGAATATTGGGGATTGAACATCAGCAACTCCCATCAAGGAATATTGGGGATCGAACATCCTTAACTCCCAGCAAGGAATATTAGTGATTGAACATGCTCAACTCCCAGCAAGGAGCATTGGGGAATCGAAGTTCTCAACTCCCAGCAAGGAGTATTGGGGATTGAACGTCCTCAACTCCCAGCAAGGAGTATTGGGGATCCACGTTCTCAACTCCCAGCAAGGAGTATTGGGGATTGAACGTCCTCAACTCCCAGCAAGGAGTATTGGGGATTGAATATCCTCAACTCCCAGCAAGGAATATTGGAAAATGAAAATTCTCAACTCCCAGCATGGAGTATTGGGGATCGACCGTCCTCAACTCCCACCAAGGAATATTAGGGATTGAACATGCTCAACTCCCAGCAACGAGTATTGGGGAGTGAACATTCTGAACTCCTAGCAAGGAGTATTGCGGATCGAAGTTCTCGACTCCCAGCAAGGAGTATAGGACATTGAACATCCTAAACTCCCAGCAAGGATTATTGGGGATGAATATCCTCAACTCCCAGCAAGGAGTATTGGAGATTGAACGTCCTCAACTCCCAGCAAGGAGCATTGGGGATCGACGTTCTCCACTCCAAGTAAGGAATATTGCGGATTGAACATCCTCAACTCCCAGCAAGGAGTATTGTGGATCGAACATCCTCAACTCCCAGCAAGGAGTATTGGGGATCGACATTCTCAACTCACAGCAAGGAGTATTGGGGATTGAATATCCTCAACTCCCAGCAAGGAGTATTGGGGACTGAACGTCCGCAACTCCCAGCAAGGAGTATTGGGAATCGACGTTCTTAACTCCCAGCAAGGAGTATTGGAGATTGAACATCCACAACTCCCAACAAAATTATTGGGGATTGAACATCCTCAACTCCCATCAAGGAGTATTGGGGATTGATCATCCTCAACTCCCAGCAAGGAGTATTGGGGATCGACGTTCTCAACTCCCAGCAAGCAGTATTGGTATTTGAACATCCTCAACTCCCAGCAAGAGTATTGGGGATTGAACATCCTCAACTCCCAGCAAAGAGTATCGTGGATCGAAAATCCTCAACTCCTAGCAAGGAGTACTGGGGATCGACCATCCTCAACTCCCAGCCAGGAGTATTGGGATCGACGTTCTCAACTCCCTGCAAGGAGTATCGGGGATTGAACATCCTCATCTCCCAGCGAGCAGTATTGGGGATTGAATATCTTCAACTCCCAGCAAGGAGTATTGGAGATTGAACAATCTCAACTCCCAGTATGGAGTATTGGGGATCGACCGTCCTCAACTCCCAGCAAGGAATATTAGGGATTGAACATGCTCAACTCCCAGCAAGGAGTATTGGGGACTGAACGTACTCAACTCCCAGCAAGGAGTATTCGACATTGAACATCCTCAACGCCCAGCAAGGATTATTGGGGATCGAAAATCCTCAACTCCCATCAAGGAATAATGGGGATCGAACATTCTTAACTCCCAGCAAGGAGTATTGGGGATCGAACATGCTCAACGCCCAGCAAGGAGTATTGGGGATCGAACATCCTTCACTCTCAGCAAGGAGTATTGCGTATCGAACATGCTCAACTCCAAGCAGGGGGTATTGGGGATCGACGTTCTCAACTCCCAGTAAGGAATATTGGAGATTGAACATTCTCAGCTCCCAGTATGGAGTATTGGGGTTCGACCGTCCTCAACTCCCAGCAAGAAATATTAGGGATTGAACATGCTCAACTCCCAGCAATGAGTATTGGGGATCGACGTTCTCAACTCCCAGCAAGGAATATTGGGGATTAAAAGTCCTCAACTCCCAGCAAGGAGTATTGGGGATCGACGTTCTCAACCCCCAGCAAGGAGTATTGCAGATTGAATATTCTCAACTCCCAGCAAGGAATATTGGGTTCGAACATCGTTAACTCCCAGCAAGGAGTATTGGGGATCGACCATACACAACTCCAAGCAGGGAGTATTGTGGATCGATTATCTCAGCTCCCAGCAAGGCGTATTGTGGATTAAACATTCTGAACTCCCAGCAAGGCGTATTGGGGATTGAATATTCTCAACTCCCAGCAAGGAATATTGGGGATCAACGTTCTCAGCCCCCAGCAAGGAGTATTGCAGATTGAATATAATCAACTCCCAGCAAGGAATATTGGGGTCGAACATCGTTAACTCCCAGCAAGGAGTATTGGGGATCGAACATACACAACTGCAAGCAGGGAGTATTGGGAATCGATTATCTCAGCTCCCAGCAAGGCGTATTGCGGATTGAACATTCTGAACTCCCAGCAAGGCGTATTGCGGATTGAACATCCTCAACTTCCGGCAAGGAGTATTGGAGATCGACGTTCTCAACTCCCTGCAAGGAGTATTGGGGATTGAACATCCTCAACTCCCAGCAAGGAGTATTGGGGATTGAACATCCTCAACCCCCAGAAAGGAGTATTGGGGACTGAACGTCCTCAACTCTCAGCAAGGAGTATTGGACAATGAAAATCCTCAACTCCCAGCAAGGAGTATTGGTGATTGAACATCCTCAACTCCCAGCAAGAGTATTGGGGATTGAACATCCTCAACTCCCAGCAAAGAGTATTGTGGATCGAACATCCTCAACTCCTAGCAAGGAGTATTGGGGATTGAACATTCTCAACTCCCAGCAAGGAGTATTGCGGATCGTCGTTCTCAACTCCCAGCAAGGAGTTTTGGGGATTGAGCATCCTCAACTCCCAGAAAGCAGTATTGGGGACTGAACGTCCTCAACTCCCAGCAAGGAGTATTGGACATTGAACATTCTTCACTCCCAGCAAGGATTATTGGGGACCGTAAATCCTCAACTCCCATCAAGGAATAATGGGGATCGAACATCCTTAACACCCAGCAAGGAGTATTGCGGATCGAACATCGTTAACTCCCAGCAAGGATTATTGGTGTTCGACCATACTCTACTCCAAGCAGGGAGTATTGGGGATCGATTATCTCAGCTCCCAGCAAGGCGTATTGTGGATTGAACATTCTGAACTCCCAGCAAGGCGTATTGGGGATTGAATATTCTAAACTCCCAGCAAAGCGTATTGGGGATTGAACATCATCAACTCCCAGCAAGGTGTCTTGGAGATTGAACATCCTCGACTTCCAGAAAGGAGTATTGGGGATCGACGTTTTCAACTCCCAGCAAGGAGTATTGGGTATTGAACGTCCTCAACTCCCAGAAAGGAGATTTCGGGATCGACGTTCTCGACCCCCAGCAAGGAGTATTGCGGATTGAACATCCTCAACTTCCCGGCAAGGATTATTGGAGATCGACGTTCTCAACTCCCACCAAGGAGTACTGGGGATTGAACATCCTCTTCTCTCAGCGAGCAGTGTTGGGGATCGACGTTCTCAACTCCCTGCAAGGAGTATTGGGGATTGAACATCCTCAACTCCAAGCAAGGAGTATTGGGGATTGAATATCCTCAACTCCCAGAGAGGAGTATTGGAGATTGAACAATCTCAACTCCCAGTATGGAGTATTGGGGATCGACCGTCCTCAACTCCCAGCAAGGAGTATTGGGGATTGAACATTCTCAACTCCCAGCAAAGAGAATTGCGGATCGACGTTCTCAACTCCCAGCAAGGAGTATTGGGTATTGAACATCCTCAACTCCCAGAAAGGAGTATTGGGGACTGAACGTCCTAAACTCCCAGCAAGGAGTATTAGGGATTGAACATGCTCAACTCCCAGCAAGGAGTATTGGGGATTGAACATCCTCAACCCCCAGAAAGGAGTATTGGGGACTGAACGTCCTCAACTCTCAGCAAGGAGTATTGGACAATGAAAATCCTCAACTCCCAGCAAGGAGTATTGGTGATTGAACATCCTCAACTCCCAGCAAGAGTATTGGGGATTGAACATCCTCAACTCCCAGCAAAGAGTATTGTGGATCGAACATCCTCAACTCCTAGCAAGGAGTATTGGGGATTGAACATTCTCAACTCCCAGCAAGGAGTATTGCGGATCGTCGTTCTCAACTCCCAGCAAGGAGTTTGGGGATTGAGCATCCTCAACTCCCAGAAAGCAGTATTGGGGACTGAACGTACTCAACTCCCAGCAAGGAGTATTGGACATTGAACATCCTCAATGCCCAGCAAGGATTATTGGGGATCGAAAATCCTCAACTCCCATCAAGGAATAATGGGGATCGAACATCCTTAACTCCCAGCAAGGAGTATTGGGTATCGAACATGCTCAACTCCAAGCAGGGAGTATTGGGGATCGACGTTCTCAACTCCCAGTAAGGAGTATTGGAGATTGAACATCCTCAACTCCAAGCAAGGAGTATTGGGGATTGAATATCCTCAACTCCCAGAGACGAGTATTGGAGATTGAACAATCTCAACTCCCAGTATTGAGTATTGGGGATCGACCGTCCTCAACTCCCAGTAAGGAATATTAGGGAGTGAACATGCTCAACTCCCAGAAAGGAGTATTGGGGACTGAACGTCCTCAACTCCCAGCAAGGAGTATTAGGGATTGAACTTGCTCAACTCCAAGCAAGGAGTATTGGGGATTGAACATCCTCAGCCCCCAGAAAGGATTATTGGGGACTGATCGTCCTCAACTCCCAGCAAGGAGTATTGGACATTGAAAATCCTCAACTCCCAGCAAGGAGTATTGGTGATTGAACATCCTCAACTCCCAGCAAGAGTATTGGGGATTGAACATCCTCAACTCCCAGCAAAGAGTATTGTGGATCGAACGTCCTCAACTCCTAGCAAGGAGTACTGGGGATCGACCATCCTCAACTCCCAGCCAGGAGTTTTGGGATCGACGTTCCCAACTCCCAGCAAGGAGTATTGGGGATTGAACATCCTCAGCTCCCAGCGAGCATTGTTGGAGATCGACGTTCTCAACTCCCTGCAAGGAGTATTGGGCATTGAACATCCTCAACTCCAAGCAAGGAGTATTCGGGATTGAATACCCTCAACTCCCAGCAAGGAGTATTGGGTATTGAACATTCTCAACTCCCAGCAAGGAGTATTGCGGATCGACGTTCTCAACTCCCAGCAAGGAGTTTTGGGGATTGAGCATCCTCAACTCCCAGAAAGCAGTATTGGGGACTGAACGTACTCAACTCCCAGCAAGGAGTATTGGACATTGAACATCCTCAACGCCCAGCAAGGATTATTGGGGATCGAAAATCCTCAACTCCCATCAAGGAATAATGGGGATCGAACATCCTTAACTCCCAGCAAGGAGTATTGGGTATCGAACATGCTCAACTCCAAGCAGGGAGTATTGGGGATCGACGTTCTCAACTCCCAGTAATAGTATTGGAGATTGAACATTCTCAGCTCCTAGTATGGAGTATTGGGGTTCGACCATCCTCAACTCCCAGCAAGGAATATTAGGGATTGAACATCCTTAACTCCCATCAAGGAGTATTGGGGATCGACCATACACAACTCCAAGCTGGGAGTATTGGGGATCGATTATCTCAGCTCCCAGCAAGGCGTATTGTGGATTGAACATTCTGAACTCCCAGCAAGGCGAATAGGGGATTGAATATTCTCAACTCCCAGCAAGGAGTATTGGGGATCGACGTTCTCAACCCTCAGCAAGGAGTATTGCAGATTGAATATCCTCAACTCCCAGCAAGGAATATTGGGTTCGAACATCGTTAACTCCCAGCAAGGAGTATTGGGGATCGACCATACACAACTGCAAGCAGGGAGTATTGGGGATCGATTATCTCAGCTCCCAGCAAGGCGTATTGTGGTTTGAACATTCTGAACTCCCAGCAAGGCGTATTGGGGATTGAACATCATCAACTCCCAGCAAGGTGTCTTGGAGATTGAACATCCTCAACTCCCAGCAAGGAGTAATAGGGATCGACGTTTTCAACTCCCAGCAAGGAGTATTGGGTATTGAACGTCCTCAACTCCCAGCAAGGAGATTTGGGGATCGACGTGCTCGACCCGCAGCAAGGAGTATTGCGGATTGAACATCCTCAACTTCCGGCAAGGAGTATTGGAGATCGACGTTCTCAACTCCCAGCAAGGAGTATTGGGGATTGAACATCCTCAGCTCCCAGCGAGCAGTGTTGGGGATCGACGTTCTCCACTCCCTGCAAGGAGTATTGGGGATTGAACATCCTCAACTCCCAGCAAGGAGTATTGGAGATTGAACAATCTCAACTCCCTGTATGGAGTATTGGGGATCGACCGTCCTCAGCTCCCAGCAAGGAATATTAGGGATTGAACATGCTCAACTCCCAGCAAGGAGTATTGGGGATTGAACATTCTCAACTCCCAGCAAAGAGTATTGCGGATTGACGTTCTCAACTCCCAGCAAGGAGTATTGGGGATTGAACATCCTCAACTCCCAGAAAGGAGTATTGGGGACTGAACGTCCTCAACTCCCAGCAAGGAGTATTGGACATTGAACATCCTCAACTCCCAGCAAGGATTATTGGGGATCAAAAATCCTCAACTCCCATCAAGGAATAATGGGGATCGAACATCCTTAACACCCAGCAAGGAGTATTGCGTATCGAACATGCTCAACTCCATGCAGGGAGTATTGGGGATCGACGTTCTCAACCCCCAGCAAGGAGTATTGCAGATTGGAATATCCTCAGCTCCCAGCAAGGAATATTGGGTTCGAAGATCGTTAACTCCCAGTAAGGATTATTGGTGTTCGACCATATTCTACTCCAAGCAGGGAGTATTGGGGATCGATTATCTCAGCTCCCAGCAAGGCGTATTGTGGATTGAACATTCTGAACTCCCAGCAAGGCGTATTGGGGATTGAATATTCTCAACGCCCAGCAAGGCGTATTGGGGATTGAACATCATCAACTCCCAGCAAGGTGTCTTGGAGATTGAACATCCTCAACTCCCAGCAAGGAGTATTGGGGATTGAACATCCTCAACTCCCAGAAAGGAGTATTGGGGACTGAACGTCCTCAACTCCCAGCAAGGAGTATTGGACATTGAACATCCTGAACGCCCAGCAAGGATTATTGGGGATCGAAAATCCTCAACTCCCTTCAAGGAATAATGGGGATCGAACATCCTTAACACCCAGCAAGGAGTATTGGCGATCGAACATGCTCAACTCCAAGCAGTGAGTATTGGGGATCGACGTTCTCAACTCCCAATAAGGAATATTGGAGATTGAACATTCTCAGCTGCCAGTATGGAGTATTGCGGTTCGACCGTCCTCAACTCCCAGCAAGGAATACTAGGGATTGAACATGCTCAACTCCCAGCAATGAGTATTGGGGATCGACGTTCTCAACTCCCAGCAAGCAGTATTGGGGATTGAACGTCCTCAATTCCCAGCAAGGAGTATTGGGGATCGAAGTTCTCAACCCCCAGCAAGGAGTATTGCAGATTGGAATATCCTCAACTTCCAGCAAGGAATATTGGGTTCGAACATCGTTAACTCCCAGCAAGGTAGTATTGGGGATCGACCATACTCTACTCCAAGCAGGGAGTATTGGGGTTCGATTATCTCAGCTCCCAGCAAGGCGTATTGTGGATCGAACATTCTGAACTCCCAGCAAGGAGTATTGCGGATCGACGTTCTCAACTCCCAGCAAGGAGTATAGGACATTGAACATCCTCAACTCCCAGCAAGGATTATTGGGCAAGGAGTATTGGAGATTGAACATTCTCAACTCCCTGTATGGAGTATTGGGGTTCGCCCGTCATCAACTCCAAGCAAGGAGTATTGGGCATTGAACATGCTCAACTCCCAGCAATCAGTATTGGGGATCGATTTTCTCATCTCCCAGTAAGGAGTATTGGGGATAGAACATCCTCAACTCCCAGCAAGGAGTATTGTGGATCGAACATCCTCAACTCCCAGCAAGGAGTATTGGGGATCGACATTCTCAACTCCCAGCAAGGAGTATTGCGGATCGACGTTCTCAACTCCCAGAAATGAGTGTTGGGGACTGAACGTCCTGAACTCCCTGCAAGGAGTATTGCGGATCGACTTTATCAACTCCCAGCAAGGAGTATTGGGGATTGAACATCCACAACTCCCAGCGAGGAGTGTTGGAGATCGACGTTCTCAACTCCCAGCAAGGAGTACTGGGGATTGAACATCCTCAACTCCAAGCAAGGAGCATTGGGGATTGAATATCCTCAACTCCCAGCAAGGAGTACTGGAGATTGAACAAACTCAACTCCCAGTATGGAGTATTGGGGATCGACCGTCCTCAACTCCCAGCAAGGAATATTAGGGATTGAACATGCTAAACTCCCAGCAGGGAGTATTGGGGATTGAGCATTCTCAATTCCCAGCAAGGAGTATTGCGGATCGACGTTCTCAACTCCCAGCAAGGAGTATTGGGGACTGAACGTCCTCAACTCTCAGCAAGGAGTATTGGGGATCGACGTTTTCAACTCCCAGAAAGGAGTATTGGACTTTGAACACCCTCAACTCCCAGCAAGGAATATTGGGGATTGAACATCAGCAACTCCCATCAAGGAATATTGGGGATCGAATATCCTTAACTCCCAGCAAGGAATATTAGTGATTGAACATGCTCAACTCCCAGCAAGGAGCATTGGGGAATCGAAGTTCTCAACTCCCAGCAAGGAGTATTGGGGATTGAACGTCCTCAACTCCCAGCAAGGAGTATTGGGGATCCACGTTCTCAACTCCCAGCAAGGAGTATTGGGGATTGAACGTCCTCAACTCCCAGCAAGGAGTATTGGAGATTGAATATCCTCAACTCCCAGCAAGGAATATTGGAAAATGAAAATTCTCAACTCCCAGCATGGAGTATTGGGGATCGACCGTCCTCAACTCCCACCAAGGAATATTAGGGATTGAACATGCTCAACTCCCAGCAACGAGTATTGGGGAGTGAACATTCTGAACTCCTAGCAAGGAGTATTGCGGATCGAAGTTCTCGACTCCCAGCAAGGAGTATAGGACATTGAACATCCTAAACTCCCAGCAAGGATTATTGGGGATGAATATCCTCAACTCCCAGCAAGGAGTATTGGAGATTGAACGTCCTCAACTCCCAGCAAGGAGCATTGGGGATCGACGTTCTCCACTCCAAGTAAGGAATATTGCGGATTGAACATCCTCAACTCCCAGCAAGGAGTATTGTGGATCGAACATCCTCAACTCCCAGCAAGGAGTATTGGGGATCGACATTCTCAACTCACAGCAAGGAGTATTGGGGATTGAATATCCTCAACTCCCAGCAAGGAGTATTGGGGACTGAACGTCCGCAACTCCCAGCAAGGAGTATTGGGAATCGACGTTCTTAACTCCCAGCAAGGAGTATTGGAGATTGAACATCCACAACTCCCAACAAAATTATTGGGGATTGAACATCCTCAACTCCCATCAAGGAGTATTGGGGATTGATCATCCTCAACTCCCAGCAAGGAGTATTGGGGATCGACGTTCTCAACTCCCAGCAAGCAGTATTGGTATTTGAACATCCTCAACTCCCAGCAAGAGTATTGGGGATTGAACATCCTCAACTCCCAGCAAAGAGTATCGTGGATCGAAAATCCTCAACTCCTAGCAAGGAGTACTGGGGATCGACCATCCTCAACTCCCAGCCAGGAGTATTGGGATCGACGTTCTCAACTCCCAGCAAGGAGTATCGGGGATTGAACATCCTCATCTCCCAGCGAGCAGTATTGGGGATTGAATATCTTCAACTCCCAGCAAGGAGTATTGGAGATTGAACAATCTCAACTCCCAGTATGGAGTATTGGGGATCGACCGTCCTCAACTCCCAGCAAGGAATATTAGGGATTGAACATGCTCAACTCCCAGCAAGGAGTATTGGGGACTGAACGTACTCAACTCCCAGCAAGGAGTATTCGACATTGAACATCCTCAACGCCCAGCAAGGATTATTGGGGATCGAAAATCCTCAACTCCCATCAAGGAATAATGGGGATCGAACATTCTTAACTCCCAGCAAGGAGTATTGGGGATCGAACATGCTCAACGCCCAGCAAGGAGTATTGGGGATCGAACATCCTTCACTCTCAGCAAGGAGTATTGCGTATCGAACATGCTCAACTCCAAGCAGTGGGTATTGGGGATCGACGTTCTCAACTCCCAGTAAGGAATATTGGAGATTGAACATTCTCAGCTCCCAGTATGGAGTATTGGGGTTCGACCGTCCTCAACTCCCAGCAAGAAATATTAGGGATTGAACATGCTCAACTCCCAGCAATGAGTATTGGGGATCGACGTTCTCAACTCCCAGCAAGGAATATTGGGGATTAAAAGTCCTCAACTCCCAGCAAGGAGTATTGGGGATCGACGTTCTCAACCCCCAGCAAGGAGTATTGCAGATTGAATATTCTCAACTCCCAGCAAGGAATATTGGGTTCGAACATCGTTAACTCCCAGCAAGGAGTATTGGGGATCGACCATACACAACTCCAAGCAGGGAGTATTGTGGATCGATTATCTCAGCTCCCAGCAAGGCGTATTGTGGATTAAACATTCTGAACTCCCAGCAAGGCGTATTGGGGATTGAATATTCTCAACTCCCAGCAAGGAATATTGGGGATCAACGTTCTCAGCCCCCAGCAAGGAGTATTGCAGATTGAATATAATCAACTCCCAGCAAGGAATATTGGGGTCGAACATCGTTAACTCCCAGCAAGGAGTATTGGGGATCGAACATACACAACTGCAAGCAGGGAGTATTGGGGATCGATTATCTCAGCTCCCAGCAAGGCGTATTGCGGATTGAACATTCTGAACTCCCAGCAAGGCGTATTGCGGATTGAACATCCTCAACTTCCGGCAAGGAGTATTGGAGATCGACGTTCTCAACTCCCTGCAAGGAGTATTGGGGATTGAACATCCTCAACTCCCAGCAAGGAGTATTGGGGATTGAACATCCTCAACCCCCAGAAAGGAGTATTGGGGACTGAACGTCCTCAACTCTCAGCAAGGAGTATTGGACAATGAAAATCCTCAACTCCCAGCAAGGAGTATTGGTGATTGAACATCCTCAACTCCCAGCAAGAGTATTGGGGATTGAACATCCTCAACTCCCAGCAAAGAGTATTGTGGATCGAACATCCTCAACTCCTAGCAAGGAGTATTGGGGATTGAACATTCTCAACTCCCAGCAAGGAGTATTGCGGATCGTCGTTCTCAACTCCCAGCAAGGAGTTTTGGGGATTGAGCATCCTCAACTCCCAGAAAGCAGTATTGGGGACTGAACGTCCTCAACTCCCAGCAAGGAGTATTGGACATTGAACATTCTTCACTCCCAGCAAGGATTATTGGGGATCGTAAATCCTCAACTCCCATCAAGGAATAATGGGGATCGAACATCCTTAACACCCAGCAAGGAGTATTGCGGATCGAACATCGTTAACTCCCAGCAAGGATTATTGGTGTTCGACCATACTCTACTCCAAGCAGGGAGTATTGGGGATCGATTATCTCAGCTCCCAGCAAGGCGTATTGTGGATTGAACATTCTGAACTCCCAGCAAGGCGTATTGGGGATTGAATATTCTAAACTCCCAGCAAAGCGTATTGGGGATTGAACATCATCAACTCCCAGCAAGGTGTCTTGGAGATTGAACATCCTCGACTCCCAGAAAGGAGTATTGGGGATCGACGTTTTCAACTCCCAGCAAGGAGTATTGGGTATTGAATGTCCTCAACTCCCAGAAAGGAGATTTCGGGATCGACGTTCTCGACCCCCAGCAAGGAGTATTGCGGATTGAACATCCTCAACTTCCCGGCAAGGATTATTGGAGATCGACGTTCTCAACTCCCACCAAGGAGTACTGGGGATTGAACATCCTCTTCTCACAGCGAGCAGTGTTGGGGATCGACGTTCTCAACTCCCTGCAAGGAGTATTGGGGATTGAACATCCTCAACTCCAAGCAAGGAGTATTGGGGATTGAATATCCTCAACTCCCAGAGAGGAGTATTGGAGATTGAACAATCTCAACTCCCAGTATGGAGTATTGGGGATCGACCGTCCTCAACTCCCAGCAAGGAGTATTGGGGGTTGAACATTCTCAACTCCCAGCAAAGAGAATTGCGGATCGACGTTCTCAACTCCCAGCAAGGAGTATTGGGTATTGAACATCCTCAACTCCCAGAAAGGAGTATTGGGGACTGAACGTCCTAAACTCCCAGCAAGGAGTATTAGGGATTGAACATGCTCAACTCCCAGCAAGGAGTATTGGGGATTGAACATCCTCAACCCCCAGAAAGGATTATTGGGGACTGAACGTCCTCAACTCTCAGCAAGGAGTATTGGACAATGAAAATCCTCAACTCCCAGCAAGGAGTATTGGTGATTGAACATCCTCAACTCCTAGCAAGAGTATTGGGGATTGAACATCCTCAACTCCCAGCAAAGAGTATTGTGGATCGAACATCCTCAACTCCTAGCAAGGAGTATTGGGGATTGAACATTCTCAACTCCCAGCAAGGAGTATTGCGGATCGTTGTTCTCAACTCCCAGCAAGGAGTTTGGGGATTGAGCATCCTCAACTCCCAGAAAGCAGTATTGGGGACTGAACGTACTCAACTCCCAGCAAGGAGTATTGGACATTGAACATCCTCAATGCCCAGCAAGGATTATTGGGGATCGAAAATCCTCAACTCCCATCAAGGAATAATGGGGATCGAACATCCTTAACTCCCAGCAAGGAGTATTGGGTATCGAACATGCTCAACTCCAAGCAGGGAGTATTGGGGATCGACGTTCTCAACTCCCAGTAAGGAGTATTGGAGATTGAACATCCTCAACTCCAAGCAAGGAGTATTGGGGATTGAATATCCTCAACTCCCAGAGACGAGTATTGGAGATTGAACAATCTCAACTCCCAGTATTGAGTATTGGGGATCGACCGTCCTCAACTCCCAGTAAGGAATATTAGGGAGTGAACATGCTCAACTCCCAGAAAGGAGTATTGGGGACTGAACGTCCTCAACTCCCAGCAAGGAGTATTAGGGATTGAACTTGCTCAACTCCAAGCAAGGAGTATTGGGGATTGAACATCCTCAGCCCCCAGAAAGGATTATTGGGGACTGATCGTCCTCAACTCCCAGCAAGGAGTATTGGACATTGAAAATCCTCAACTCCCAGCAAGGAGTATTGGTGATTGAACATCCTCAACTCCCAGCAAGAGTATTGGGGATTGAACATCCTCAACTCCCAGCAAAGAGTATTGTGGATCGAACGTCCTCAACTCCTAGCAAGGAGTACTGGGGATCGACCATCCTCAACTCCCAGCCAGGAGTTTTGGGATCGACGTTCCCAACTCCCAGCAAGGAGTATTGGGGATTGAACATCCTCAGCTCCCAGCGAGCATTGTTGGAGATCGACGTTCTCAACTCCCTGCAAGGAGTATTGGGCATTGAACATCCTCAACTCCAAGCAAGGAGTATTCGGGATTGAATACCCTCAACTCCCAGCAAGGAGTATTGGGTATTGAACATTCTCAACTCCCAGCAAGGAGTATTGCGGATCGACGTTCTCAACTCCCAGCAAGGAGTATTGGGGACTGAACGTACTCAACTCCCAGCAAGGAGTATTGGACATTGAACATCCTCAACGCCCAGCAAGGATTATTGGGGATCGAAAATCCTCAACTCCCATCAAGGAATAATGGGGATCGAACATCCTTAACTCCCAGCAAGGAGTATTGGGTATCGAACATGCTCAACTCCAAGCAGGGAGTATTGGGGATCGACGTTCTCAACTCCCAGTAATAGTATTGGAGATTGAACATTCTCAGCTCCTAGTATGGAGTATTGGGGTTCGACCATCCTCAACTCCCAGCAAGGAATATTAGGGATTGAACATCCTTAACTCCCATCAAGGAGTATTGGGGATCGACCATACACAACTCCAAGCTGGGAGTATTGGGGATCGATTATCTCAGCTCCCAGCAAGGCGTATTGTGGATTGAACATTCTGAACTCCCAGCAAGGCGAATAGGGGATTGAATATTCTCAACTCCCAGCAAGGAGTATTGGGGATCGACGTTCTCAACCCTCAGCAAGGAGTATTGCAGATTGAATATCCTCAACTCCCAGCAAGGAATATTGGGTTCGAACATCGTTAACTCCCAGCAAGGAGTATTGGGGATCGACCATACACAACTGCAAGCAGGGAGTATTGGGGATCGATTATCTCAGCTCCCAGCAAGGCGTATTGTGGTTTGAACATTCTGAACTCCCAGCAAGGCGTATTGGGGATTGAACATCATCAACTCCCAGCAAGGTGTCTTGGAGATTGAACATCCTCAACTCCCAGCAAGGAGTAATAGGGATCGACGTTTTCAACTCCCAGCAAGGAGTATTGGGTATTGAACGTCCTCAACTCCCAGCAAGGAGATTTGGGGATCGACGTGCTCGACCCGCAGCAAGGAGTATTGCGGATTGAACATCCTCAACTTCCGGCAAGGAGTATTGGAGATCGACGTTCTCAACTCCCAGCAAGGAGTATTGGGGATTGAACATCCTCAGCTCCCAGCGAGCAGTGTTGGGGATCGACGTTCTCCACTCCCTGCAAGGAGTATTGGGGATTGAACATCCTCAACTCCCAGCAAGGAGTATTGGAGATTGAACAATCTCAACTCCCTGTATGGAGTATTGGGGATCGACCGTCCTCAGCTCCCAGCAAGGAATATTAGGGATTGAACATGCTCAACTCCCAGCAAGGAGTATTGGGGATTGAACATTCTCAACTCCCAGCAAAGAGTATTGCGGATTGACGTTCTCAACTCCCAGCAAGGAGTATTGGGGATTGAACATCCTCAACTCCCAGAAAGGAGTATTGGGGACTGAACGTCCTCAACTCCCAGCAAGGAGTATTGGACATTGAACATCCTCAACTCCCAGCAAGGATTATTGGGGATCAAAAATCCTCAACTCCCATCAAGGAATAATGGGGATCGAACATCCTTAACACCCAGCAAGGAGTATTGCGTATCGAACATGCTCAACTCCATGCAGGGAGTATTGGGGATCGACGTTCTCAACCCCCAGCAAGGAGTATTGCATATTGGAATATCCTCAGCTCCCAGCAAGGAATATTGGGTTCGAAGATCGTTAACTCCCAGTAAGGATTATTGGTGTTCGACCATACTCTACTCCAAGCAGGGAGTATTGGGGATCGATTATCTCAGCTCCCAGCAAGGCGTATTGTGGATTGAACATTCTGAACTCCCAGCAAGGCGTATTGGGGATTGAATATTCTCAACGCCCAGCAAGGCGTATTGGGGATTGAACATCATCAACTCCCAGCAAGGTGTCTTGGAGATTGAACATCCTCAACTCCCAGCAAGGAGTATTGGGGATTGAACATCCTCAACTCCCAGAAAGGAGTATTGGGGACTGAACGTCCTCAACTCCCAGCAAGGAGTATTGGACATTGAACATCCTCAACGCCCAGCAAGGATTATTGGGGATCGAAAATCCTCAACTCCCATCAAGGAATAATGGGGATCGAACATCCTTAACACCCAGCAAGGAGTATTGGCGATCGAACATGCTCAACTCCAAGCAGTGAGTATTGGGGATCGACGTTCTCAACTCCCAATAAGGAATATTGGAGATTGAACATTCTCAGCTGCCAGTATGGAGTATTGCGGTTCGACCGTCCTCAACTCCCAGCAAGGAATACTAGGGATTGAACATGCTCAACTCCCAGCAATGAGTATTGGGGCTCGACGTTCTCAACTCCCAGCAAGCAGTATTGGGGATTGAACGTCCTCAATTCCCAGCAAGGAGTATTGGGGATCGAAGTTCTCAACCCCCAGCAAGGAGTATTGCAGATTGGAATATCCTCAACTTCCAGCAAGGAATATAGGGTTCGAACATCGTTAACTCCCAGCAAGGTAGTATTGGGGATCGACCATACTCTACTCCAAGCAGGGCGTATTGGGGTTCGATTATCTCAGCTCCCAGCAAGGCGTATTGTGGATCGAACATTCTGAACTCCCAGCAAGGAGTATTGCGGATCGACGTTCTCAACTCCCAGCAAGGAGTATAGGACATTGAACATCCTCAACTCCCAGCAAGGATTATTGGGCAAGGAGTATTGGAGATTGAACATTCTCAACTCCCTGTATGGAGTATTGGGGTTCGCCCGTCATCAACACCAAGCAAGGAGTATTGGACATTGAACATGCTCAACTCCCAGCAATCAGTATTGGGGATCGATTTTCTCATCTCCCAGTAAGGAGTATTGGGGATAGAACATCCTCAACTCCCAGCAAGGAGTATTGTGGATCGAACATCCTCAACTCCCAGCAAGGAGTATTGGGGATCGACATTCTCAACTCATAGCAAGGAGTATTGGGGATTGAATATCCTCAACTCCCAGCAAGGATTATTGGGGACTGAAAGTCCTCAACTCCCAGCAAGGAGTATTGGGAATCGACGTTCTCAACTCCCAGCAAGTAGTATTGGGGATCGACCGTCCTCAACTCCCAGGAAGGAATATTAGGGATTGAACATGCTCAACTCCCAGCAAGGAGTATTGGGGATTGAACATTCTCAACTCCCAGCAAGGAGTATTGCGGACCGACGTTCACAACTCCCAGCAAGGAGTTTCGGGGATTGAACATCCTCAACTCCCAGAAAGGAGTATTGGGGACTGAACGTACTCAACTTCCGGCAAGGAGTATTGGAGATCGACGTTCTCAACTCCCAGCAAGGAGTATTGGGGATTGAACATCCTCAGCTCCCAGCGAGCAGTGTTGGGGATCGACGTTCTCCACTCCCTGCAAGGAGTATTGGGGATTGAATATCCTCAACTCCCAGCAAGGAGTATTGGAGATTGAACAATCTCAACTCCCTGTATGGAGTATTGGGGATCGACCGTCCTCAGCTCCCAGCAAGGAATATTAGGGATTGAACATGCTCAACTCCCAGCAAGGAGTATTGGGGATTGAACATTCTCAACTCCCAGCAAAGAGTATTGCGGATTGACGTTCTCAACTCCCAGCAAGGAGTATTGGGGATTGAACATCCTCAACTCCCAGAAAGGAGTATTGGGGACTGAACGTCCTCAACTCCCAGCAAGGAGTATTGGACATTGAACATCCTCAACTCCCAGCAAGGATTATTGGGGATCAAAAATCCTCAACTCCCATCAAGGAATAATGGGGATCGAACATCCTTAACACCCAGCAAGGAGTATTGCGTATCGAACATGCTCAACTCCATGCAAGGAGTATTGGGGATCGACGTTCTCAACCCCCAGCAAGGAGTATTGCAGATTGGAATATCCTCAACTCCCAGCAAGGAATATTGGGTTCGAAGATCGTTAACTCCCAGCAAGTATTATTGGTGTTCGACCATACTCTACTCCAAGCAGGGAATATTGGGGATCGATTATCTCAGCTCCCAGCAAGGCGTATTGTGGATTGAACATTCTGAACTCCCAGCAAAGCGTATTGGGGATTGAATATTCTCAACGCCCAGCAAGGCGTATTGGGGATTGAACATCATCAACTCCCAGCAAGGTGTCTTGGAGATTGAACATCCTCAACTCCCAGCAAGGAGTATTGGGGATTGAACATCCTCAACTCCCAGAAAGGAGTATTGGGGACTGAACGTCCTCAACTCCCAGCAAGGAGTATTGGACATTGAACATCCTCAACGCCCAGCAAGGATTATTGGGGATCGAAAATCCTCAACTCCCATCAAGGAATAATGGGGATCGAACATCCTTAACACCCAGCAAGGAGTATTGGCGATCGAACATGCTCAACTCCAAGCAGTGAGTATTGGGGATCGACGTTCTCAACTCCCAATAAGGAATATTGGAGATTGAACATTCTCAGCTGCCAGTATGGAGTATTGCGGTTCGACCGTCCTCAACTCCCAGCAAGGAATACTAGGGATTGAACATGCTCAACTCCCAGCAATGAGTATTGGGGATCGACGTTCTCAACTCCCAGCAAGCAGTATTGGGGATTGAACGTCCTCAACTCCCAGCAAGGAGTATTGGGGATCGAAGTTCTCAACCCCCAGCAAGGAGTATTGCAGATTGGAATATCCTCAACTTCCAGCAAGGAATATTGGGTTCGAACATCGTTAACTCCCAGCAAGGTAGTATTGGGGATCGACCATACTCTACTCCAAGCAGGGAGTATTGGGGTTCGATTATCTCAGCTCCCAGCAAGGCGTATTGTGGATCGAACATTCTGAACTCCCAGCAAGGAGTATTGCGGATCGACGTTCTCAACTCCCAGCAAGGAGTATAGGACATTGAACATCCTCAACTCCCAGCAAGGATTATTGGGCAAGGAGTATTGGAGATTGAACATTCTCAACTCCCTGTATGGAGTATTGGGGTTCGCCCGTCATCAACTCCAAGCAAGGAGTATTGGGCATTGAACATGCTCAACTCCCAGCAATCAGTATTGGGGATCGATGTTCTCATCTCCCAGTAAGGAGTATTGGGGATAGAACATCCTCAACTCCCAGCAAGGAGTATTGTGGATCGAACATCCTCAACTCCCAGAGAGGAGTATAGGAGATTGAACAATCTCAACTCCCAGTATTGAGTATTGGGGATCGACCGTCCTCAACTCCCAGTAAGGAATATTAGGGAGTGAACATGCTCAACTCCCAGCAAAGAGTATTGCGGATCGACGTTCTCAACTCCCAGCAAGGAGTATTGGGTATTGAACATCCTCAACTCCCAGCAAGGAGTATTGGAGATTGAACAATCTCAACTCCCTGTATGGAGTATTGGGGATCGACCGTCCTCAGCTCCCAGCAAGGAATATTAGGGATTGAACATGCTCAACTCCCAGCAAGGAGTATTGGGGATTGAACATTTTCAACTCCCAGCAAAGAGTATTGCGGATTGACGTTCTCAACTCCCAGCAAGGAGTATTGGGGATTGAACATCCTCAACTCCCAGAAAGGAGTATTGGGGACTGAACGTCCTCAACTCCCAGCAAGGAGTATTGGACATTGAACATCCTCAACTCCCAGCAAGGATTATTGGGTATCAAAAATCCTCAACTCCCATCAAGGAATAATGGGGATCGAACATCCTTAACACCCAGCAAGGAGTATTGCGTATCGAACATGCTCAACTCCATGCAAGGAGTATTGGGGATCGACGTTCTCAACCCCCAGCAAGGAGTATTGCAGATTGGAATATCCTCAACTCCCAGCAAGGAATATTGGGTTCGAAGATCGTTAACTCCCAGCAAGTATTATTGGTGTTCGACCATACTCTACTCCAAGCAGGGAATATTGGGGATCGATTATCTCAGCTCCCAGCAAGGCGTATTGTGGATTGAACATTCTGAACTCCCAGCAAAGCGTATTGGGGATTGAATATTCTCAACGCCCAGCAAGGCGTATTGGGGATTGAACATCATCAACTCCCAGCAAGGTGTCTTGGAGATTGAACATCCTCAACTCCCAGCAAGGAGTATTGGGGATTGAACATCCTCAACTCCCAGAAAGGAGTATTGGGGACTGAACGTCCTCAACTCTCAGCAAGGAGTATTGGACATTGAACATCCTCAACGCTCAGCAAGGATTATTGGGGATCGAAAATCCTCAACTCCCATCAAGGAATAATGGGGATCGAACATCCTTAACACCCAGCAAGGAGTATTGGCGATCGAACATGCTCAACTCCAAGCAGTGAGTATTGGGGATCGACGTTCTCAACTCCCAATAAGGAATATTGGAGATTGAACATTCTCAGCTGCCAGTATGGAGTATTGCGGTTCGACCGTCCTCAACTCCCAGCAAGGAATACTAGGGATTGAACATGCTCAACTCCCAGCAATGAGTATTGGGGATCGACGTTCTCAACTCCCAGCAAGCAGTATTGGGGATTGAACGTCCTCAACTCCCAGCAAGGAGTATTGGGGATCGAAGATCTCAACCCCCAGCAAGGAGTATTGCAGATTGGAATATCCTCAACTTCCAGCAAGGAATATTTGTTCGAACATCGTTAACTCCCAGCAAGGTAGTATTGGGGATCGACCATACTCTACTCCAAGCAGGGAGTATTGGGGTTCGATTATCTCAGCTCCCAGCAAGGCGTATTGTGGATCGAACATTCTGAACTCCCAGCAGGGAGTATTGCGGATCGACGTTCTCAACTCCCAGCAAGGAGTATAGGACATTGAACATCCTCAACTCCCAGCAAGGATTATTGGGCAAGGAGTATTGGAGATTGAACATTCTCAACTCCCTGTATGGAGTATTGGGGTTCGCCCGTCATCAACTCCAAGCAAGGAGTATTGGGCATTGAACATGCTCAACTCCCAGCAATCAGTATTGGGGATCGATGTTCTCATCTCCCAGTAAGGAGTATTGGGGATAGAACATCCTCGACTCCCAGCAAGGAGTATTGTGGATCGAACATCCTCAACTCCCAGCAAGGAGTATTGGGGATCGACATTCTCAACTCCCAGCAAGGAGTATTGGGGACTGAAATTCCTCAACTCCCAGCAAGGAGTATTGGGAATCGACGTTCTCAACTCCCAGCAAGGAGTATTGGGGATCGACCGTCCTCAACTCCCAGGAAGGAATATTAGGGATTGAATATGCTCAACTCCCAGCAAGGAGTATTGGGGATTGAACATTCTCAACTCCCAGCAAGGAGTATTGCGGACCGACGTTCACAACTCCCAGCAAGGAGTTTTGGGGATTGAACATCCTCAACTCCCAGAAAGGAGTATTGGGGACTGAACGTACTCAACTTCCAGCAAGGAGTATTGGACATTGAACATCCTCAACGCCCAGCAAGGATTATTGGGGATAGAAAATCCTCAACTCCCATCAAGGAATAATGGGGATCGAAAATCCTTAACTCCCAGCAAGGAGTATTTGGGATCGAACATGCTCACTCCAAGCAGGGATGTTTGGGGATCGACGTTCTCAACACCCAGTAAGGAGTATTGGAGATTGAACATTCTCAGCTCCCCGTATGGAGTATTGGGGTTCGACCGTCCTCAACTCCCAGCTAGGAATATTAGGGATTGAACATGCTTAACTCCCAGCAATGAGTATTGGGGATCGACGTTCTCAACTCCCAGAAAGGAATATTGGGGATTGAAAGTCCTCAACTCCCAGCAAGGAGTATTGGGGATTGATCATCCTCAACTCCCAGCAAGGAGTATTGGGGATCGACGTTCTCAACTCCCAGCAAGCAGTATTGGTATTTGAACATCCTCAACTCCCAGCAAGAGTATTGGGGATTGAACATCCTCAACTCCCAGCAAAGAGTATCGTGGATCGAAAATCCTCAACTCCTAGCAAGGAGTACTGGGGATCGACCATCCTCAACTCCCAGCCAGGAGTATTGGGATCGACGTTCTCAACTCCCAGCAAGGAGTATCGGGGATTGAACATCCTCATCTCCCAGCGAGCAGTATTGGGGATTGAATATCTTCAACTCCCAGCAAGGAGTATTGGAGATTGAACAATCTCAACTCCCAGTATGGAGTATTGGGGATCGACCGTCCTCAACTCCCAGCAAGGAATATTAGGGATTGAACATGCTCAACTCCCAGCAAGGAGTATTGGGGACTGAACGTACTCAACTCCCAGCAAGGAGTATTCGACATTGAACATCCTCAACGCCCAGCAAGGATTATTGGGGATCGAAAATCCTCAACTCCCATCAAGGAATAATGGGGATCGAACATTCTTAACTCCCAGCAAGGAGTATTGGGGATCGAACATGCTCAACGCCCAGCAAGGAGTATTGGGGATCGAACATCCTTCACTCTCAGCAAGGAGTATTGCGTATCGAACATGCTCAACTCCAAGCAGTGGGTATTGGGGATCGACGTTCTCAACTCCCAGTAAGGAATATTGGAGATTGAACATTCTCAGCTCCCAGTATGGAGTATTGGGGTTCGACCGTCCTCAACTCCCAGCAAGAAATATTAGGGATTGAACATGCTCAACTCCCAGCAATGAGTATTGGGGATCGACGTTCTCAACTCCCAGCAAGGAATATTGGGGATTAAAAGTCCTCAACTCCCAGCAAGGAGTATTGGGGATCGACGTTCTCAACCCCCAGCAAGGAGTATTGCAGATTGAATATTCTCAACTCCCAGCAAGGAATATTGGGTTCGAACATCGTTAACTCCCAGCAAGGAGTATTGGGGATCGACCATACACAACTCCAAGCAGGGAGTATTGTGGATCGATTATCTCAGCTCCCAGCAAGGCGTATTGTGGATTAAACATTCTGAACTCCCAGCAAGGCGTATTGGGGATTGAATATTCTCAACTCCCAGCAAGGAATATTGGGGATCAACGTTCTCAGCCCCCAGCAAGGAGTATTGCAGATTGAATATAATCAACTCCCAGCAAGGAATATTGGGGTCGAACATCGTTAACTCCCAGCAAGGAGTATTGGGGATCGAACATACACAACTGCAAGCAGGGAGTATTGGGGATCGATTATCTCAGCTCCCAGCAAGGCGTATTGCGGATTGAACATTCTGAACTCCCAGCAAGGCGTATTGCGGATTGAACATCCTCAACTTCCGGCAAGGAGTATTGGAGATCGACGTTCTCAACTCCCTGCAAGGAGTATTGGGGATTGAACATCCTCAACTCCCAGCAAGGAGTATTGGGGATTGAACATCCTCAACCCCCAGAAAGGAGTATTGGGGACTGAACGTCCTCAACTCTCAGCAAGGAGTATTGGACAATGAAAATCCTCAACTCCCAGCAAGGAGTATTGGTGATTGAACATCCTCAACTCCCAGCAAGAGTATTGGGGATTGAACATCCTCAACTCCCAGCAAAGAGTATTGTGGATCGAACATCCTCAACTCCTAGCAAGGAGTATTGGGGATTGAACATTCTCAACTCCCAGCAAGGAGTATTGCGGATCGTCGTTCTCAACTCCCAGCAAGGAGTTTTGGGGATTGAGCATCCTCAACTCCCAGAAAGCAGTATTGGGGACTGAACGTCCTCAACTCCCAGCAAGGAGTATTGGACATTGAACATTCTTCACTCCCAGCAAGGATTATTGGGGATCGTAAATCCTCAACTCCCATCAAGGAATAATGGGGATCGAACATCCTTAACACCCAGCAAGGAGTATTGCGGATCGAACATCGTTAACTCCCAGCAAGGATTATTGGTGTTCGACCATACTCTACTCCAAGCAGGGAGTATTGGGGATCGATTATCTCAGCTCCCAGCAAGGCGTATTGTGGATTGAACATTCTGAACTCCCAGCAAGGCGTATTGGGGATTGAATATTCTAAACTCCCAGCAAAGCGTATTGGGGATTGAACATCATCAACTCCCAGCAAGGTGTCTTGGAGATTGAACATCCTCGACTCCCAGAAAGGAGTATTGGGGATCGACGTTTTCAACTCCCAGCAAGGAGTATTGGGTATTGAATGTCCTCAACTCCCAGAAAGGAGATTTCGGGATCGACGTTCTCGACCCCCAGCAAGGAGTATTGCGGATTGAACATCCTCAACTTCCCGGCAAGGATTATTGGAGATCGACGTTCTCAACTCCCACCAAGGAGTACTGGGGATTGAACATCCTCTTCTCACAGCGAGCAGTGTTGGGGATCGACGTTCTCAACTCCCTGCAAGGAGTATTGGGGATTGAACATCCTCAACTCCAAGCAAGGAGTATTGGGGATTGAATATCCTCAACTCCCAGAGAGGAGTATTGGAGATTGAACAATCTCAACTCCCAGTATGGAGTATTGGGGATCGACCGTCCTCAACTCCCAGCAAGGAGTATTGGGGGTTGAACATTCTCAACTCCCAGCAAAGAGAATTGCGGATCGACGTTCTCAACTCCCAGCAAGGAGTATTGGGTATTGAACATCCTCAACTCCCAGAAAGGAGTATTGGGGACTGAACGTCCTAAACTCCCAGCAAGGAGTATTAGGGATTGAACATGCTCAACTCCCAGCAAGGAGTATTGGGGATTGAACATCCTCAACCCCCAGAAAGGATTATTGGGGACTGAACGTCCTCAACTCTCAGCAAGGAGTATTGGACAATGAAAATCCTCAACTCCCAGCAAGGAGTATTGGTGATTGAACATCCTCAACTCCTAGCAAGAGTATTGGGGATTGAACATCCTCAACTCCCAGCAAAGAGTATTGTGGATCGAACATCCTCAACTCCTAGCAAGGAGTATTGGGGATTGAACATTCTCAACTCCCAGCAAGGAGTATTGCGGATCGTTGTTCTCAACTCCCAGCAAGGAGTTTGGGGATTGAGCATCCTCAACTCCCAGAAAGCAGTATTGGGGACTGAACGTACTCAACTCCCAGCAAGGAGTATTGGACATTGAACATCCTCAATGCCCAGCAAGGATTATTGGGGATCGAAAATCCTCAACTCCCATCAAGGAATAATGGGGATCGAACATCCTTAACTCCCAGCAAGGAGTATTGGGTATCGAACATGCTCAACTCCAAGCAGGGAGTATTGGGGATCGACGTTCTCAACTCCCAGTAAGGAGTATTGGAGATTGAACATCCTCAACTCCAAGCAAGGAGTATTGGGGATTGAATATCCTCAACTCCCAGAGACGAGTATTGGAGATTGAACAATCTCAACTCCCAGTATTGAGTATTGGGGATCGACCGTCCTCAACTCCCAGTAAGGAATATTAGGGAGTGAACATGCTCAACTCCCAGAAAGGAGTATTGGGGACTGAACGTCCTCAACTCCCAGCAAGGAGTATTAGGGATTGAACTTGCTCAACTCCAAGCAAGGAGTATTGGGGATTGAACATCCTCAGCCCCCAGAAAGGATTATTGGGGACTGATCGTCCTCAACTCCCAGCAAGGAGTATTGGACATTGAAAATCCTCAACTCCCAGCAAGGAGTATTGGTGATTGAACATCCTCAACTCCCAGCAAGAGTATTGGGGATTGAACATCCTCAACTCCCAGCAAAGAGTATTGTGGATCGAACGTCCTCAACTCCTAGCAAGGAGTACTGGGGATCGACCATCCTCAACTCCCAGCCAGGAGTTTTGGGATCGACGTTCCCAACTCCCAGCAAGGAGTATTGGGGATTGAACATCCTCAGCTCCCAGCGAGCATTGTTGGAGATCGACGTTCTCAACTCCCTGCAAGGAGTATTGGGCATTGAACATCCTCAACTCCAAGCAAGGAGTATTCGGGATTGAATACCCTCAACTCCCAGCAAGGAGTATTGGGTATTGAACATTCTCAACTCCCAGCAAGGAGTATTGCGGATCGACGTTCTCAACTCCCAGCAAGGAGTATTGGGGACTGAACGTACTCAACTCCCAGCAAGGAGTATTGGACATTGAACATCCTCAACGCCCAGCAAGGATTATTGGGGATCGAAAATCCTCAACTCCCATCAAGGAATAATGGGGATCGAACATCCTTAACTCCCAGCAAGGAGTATTGGGTATCGAACATGCTCAACTCCAAGCAGGGAGTATTGGGGATCGACGTTCTCAACTCCCAGTAATAGTATTGGAGATTGAACATTCTCAGCTCCTAGTATGGAGTATTGGGGTTCGACCATCCTCAACTCCCAGCAAGGAATATTAGGGATTGAACATCCTTAACTCCCATCAAGGAGTATTGGGGATCGACCATACACAACTCCAAGCTGGGAGTATTGGGGATCGATTATCTCAGCTCCCAGCAAGGCGTATTGTGGATTGAACATTCTGAACTCCCAGCAAGGCGAATAGGGGATTGAATATTCTCAACTCCCAGCAAGGAGTATTGGGGATCGACGTTCTCAACCCTCAGCAAGGAGTATTGCAGATTGAATATCCTCAACTCCCAGCAAGGAATATTGGGTTCGAACATCGTTAACTCCCAGCAAGGAGTATTGGGGATCGACCATACACAACTGCAAGCAGGGAGTATTGGGGATCGATTATCTCAGCTCCCAGCAAGGCGTATTGTGGTTTGAACATTCTGAACTCCCAGCAAGGCGTATTGGGGATTGAACATCATCAACTCCCAGCAAGGTGTCTTGGAGATTGAACATCCTCAACTCCCAGCAAGGAGTAATAGGGATCGACGTTTTCAACTCCCAGCAAGGAGTATTGGGTATTGAACGTCCTCAACTCCCAGCAAGGAGATTTGGGGATCGACGTGCTCGACCCGCAGCAAGGAGTATTGCGGATTGAACATCCTCAACTTCCGGCAAGGAGTATTGGAGATCGACGTTCTCAGCTCCCAGCAAGGAGTATTGGGGATTGAACATCCTCAGCTCCCAGCGAGCAGTGTTGGGGATCGACGTTCTCCACTCCCTGCAAGGAGTATTGGGGATTGAACATCCTCAACTCCCAGCAAGGAGTATTGGAGATTGAACAATCTCAACTCCCTGTATGGAGTATTGGGGATCGACCGTCCTCAGCTCCCAGCAAGGAATATTAGGGATTGAACATGCTCAACTCCCAGCAAGGAGTATTGGGGATTGAACATTCTCAACTCCCAGCAAAGAGTATTGCGGATTGACGTTCTCAACTCCCAGCAAGGAGTATTGGGGATTGAACATCCTCAACTCCCAGAAAGGAGTATTGGGGACTGAACGTCCTCAACTCCCAGCAAGGAGTATTGGACATTGAACATCCTCAACTCCCAGCAAGGATTATTGGGGATCAAAAATCCTCAACTCCCATCAAGGAATAATGGGGATCGAACATCCTTAACACCCAGCAAGGAGTATTGCGTATCGAACATGCTCAACTCCATGCAGGGAGTATTGGGGATCGACGTTCTCAACCCCCAGCAAGGAGTATTGCATATTGGAATATCCTCAGCTCCCAGCAAGGAATATTGGGTTCGAAGATCGTTAACTCCCAGTAAGGATTATTGGTGTTCGACCATACTCTACTCCAAGCAGGGAGTATTGGGGATCGATTATCTCAGCTCCCAGCAAGGCGTATTGTGGATTGAACATTCTGAACTCCCAGCAAGGCGTATTGGGGATTGAATATTCTCAACGCCCAGCAAGGCGTATTGGGGATTGAACATCATCAACTCCCAGCAAGGTGTCTTGGAGATTGAACATCCTCAACTCCCAGCAAGGAGTATTGGGGATTGAACATCCTCAACTCCCAGAAAGGAGTATTGGGGACTGAACGTCCTCAACTCCCAGCAAGGAGTATTGGACATTGAACATCCTCAACGCCCAGCAAGGATTATTGGGGATCGAAAATCCTCAACTCCCATCAAGGAATAATGGGGATCGAACATCCTTAACACCCAGCAAGGAGTATTGGCGATCGAACATGCTCAACTCCAAGCAGTGAGTATTGGGGATCGACGTTCTCAACTCCCAATAAGGAATATTGGAGATTGAACATTCTCAGCTGCCAGTATGGAGTATTGCGGTTCGACCGTCCTCAACTCCCAGCAAGGAATACTAGGGATTGAACATGCTCAACTCCCAGCAATGAGTATTGGGGCTCGACGTTCTCAACTCCCAGCAAGCAGTATTGGGGATTGAACGTCCTCAATTCCCAGCAAGGAGTATTGGGGATCGAAGTTCTCAACCCCCAGCAAGGAGTATTGCAGATTGGAATATCCTCAACTTCCAGCAAGGAATATAGGGTTCGAACATCGTTAACTCCCAGCAAGGTAGTATTGGGGATCGACCATACTCTACTCCAAGCAGGGCGTATTGGGGTTCGATTATCTCAGCTCCCAGCAAGGCGTATTGTGGATCGAACATTCTGAACTCCCAGCAAGGAGTATTGCGGATCGACGTTCTCAACTCCCAGCAAGGAGTATAGGACATTGAACATCCTCAACTCCCAGCAAGGATTATTGGGCAAGGAGTATTGGAGATTGAACATTCTCAACTCCCTGTATGGAGTATTGGGGTTCGCCCGTCATCAACACCAAGCAAGGAGTATTGGACATTGAACATGCTCAACTCCCAGCAATCAGTATTGGGGATCGATTTTCTCATCTCCCAGTAAGGAGTATTGGGGATAGAACATCCTCAACTCCCAGCAAGGAGTATTGTGGATCGAACATCCTCAACTCCCAGCAAGGAGTATTGGGGATCGACATTCTCAACTCATAGCAAGGAGTATTGGGGATTGAATATCCTCAACTCCCAGCAAGGATTATTGGGGACTGAAAGTCCTCAACTCCCAGCAAGGAGTATTGGGAATCGACGTTCTCAACTCCCAGCAAGTAGTATTGGGGATCGACCGTCCTCAACTCCCAGGAAGGAATATTAGGGATTGAACATGCTCAACTCCCAGCAAGGAGTATTGGGGATTGAACATTCTCAACTCCCAGCAAGGAGTATTGCGGACCGACGTTCACAACTCCCAGCAAGGAGTTTCGGGGATTGAACATCCTCAACTCCCAGAAAGGAGTATTGGGGACTGAACGTACTCAACTTCCGGCAAGGAGTATTGGAGATCGACGTTCTCAACTCCCAGCAAGGAGTATTGGGGATTGAACATCCTCAGCTCCCAGCGAGCAGTGTTGGGGATCGACGTTCTCCACTCCCTGCAAGGAGTATTGGGGATTGAATATCCTCAACTCCCAGCAAGGAGTATTGGAGATTGAACAATCTCAACTCCCTGTATGGAGTATTGGGGATCGACCGTCCTCAGCTCCCAGCAAGGAATATTAGGGATTGAACATGCTCAACTCCCAGCAAGGAGTATTGGGGATTGAACATTCTCAACTCCCAGCAAAGAGTATTGCGGATTGACGTTCTCAACTCCCAGCAAGGAGTATTGGGGATTGAACATCCTCAACTCCCAGAAAGGAGTATTGGGGACTGAACGTCCTCAACTCCCAGCAAGGAGTATTGGACATTGAACATCCTCAACTCCCAGCAAGGATTATTGGGGATCAAAAATCCTCAACTCCCATCAAGGAATAATGGGGATCGAACATCCTTAACACCCAGCAAGGAGTATTGCGTATCGAACATGCTCAACTCCATGCAAGGAGTATTGGGGATCGACGTTCTCAACCCCCAGCAAGGAGTATTGCAGATTGGAATATCCTCAACTCCCAGCAAGGAATATTGGGTTCGAAGATCGTTAACTCCCAGCAAGTATTATTGGTGTTCGACCATACTCTACTCCAAGCAGGGAATATTGGGGATCGATTATCTCAGCTCCCAGCAAGGCGTATTGTGGATTGAACATTCTGAACTCCCAGCAAAGCGTATTGGGGATTGAATATTCTCAACGCCCAGCAAGGCGTATTGGGGATTGAACATCATCAACTCCCAGCAAGGTGTCTTGGAGATTGAACATCCTCAACTCCCAGCAAGGAGTATTGGGGATTGAACATCCTCAACTCCCAGAAAGGAGTATTGGGGACTGAACGTCCTCAACTCCCAGCAAGGAGTATTGGACATTGAACATCCTCAACGCCCAGCAAGGATTATTGGGGATCGAAAATCCTCAACTCCCATCAAGGAATAATGGGGATCGAACATCCTTAACACCCAGCAAGGAGTATTGGCGATCGAACATGCTCAACTCCAAGCAGTGAGTATTGGGGATCGACGTTCTCAACTCCCAATAAGGAATATTGGAGATTGAACATTCTCAGCTGCCAGTATGGAGTATTGCGGTTCGACCGTCCTCAACTCCCAGCAAGGAATACTAGGGATTGAACATGCTCAACTCCCAGCAATGAGTATTGGGGATCGACGTTCTCAACTCCCAGCAAGCAGTATTGGGGATTGAACGTCCTCAACTCCCAGCAAGGAGTATTGGGGATCGAAGTTCTCAACCCCCAGCAAGGAGTATTGCAGATTGGAATATCCTCAACTTCCAGCAAGGAATATTGGGTTCGAACATCGTTAACTCCCAGCAAGGTAGTATTGGGGATCGACCATACTCTACTCCAAGCAGGGAGTATTGGGGTTCGATTATCTCAGCTCCCAGCAAGGCGTATTGTGGATCGAACATTCTGAACTCCCAGCAAGGAGTATTGCGGATCGACGTTCTCAACTCCCAGCAAGGAGTATAGGACATTGAACATCCTCAACTCCCAGCAAGGATTATTGGGCAAGGAGTATTGGAGATTGAACATTCTCAACTCCCTGTATGGAGTATTGGGGTTCGCCCGTCATCAACTCCAAGCAAGGAGTATTGGGCATTGAACATGCTCAACTCCCAGCAATCAGTATTGGGGATCGATGTTCTCATCTCCCAGTAAGGAGTATTGGGGATAGAACATCCTCAACTCCCAGCAAGGAGTATTGTGGATCGAACATCCTCAACTCCCAGAGAGGAGTATAGGAGATTGAACAATCTCAACTCCCAGTATTGAGTATTGGGGATCGACCGTCCTCAACTCCCAGTAAGGAATATTAGGGAGTGAACATGCTCAACTCCCAGCAAAGAGTATTGCGGATCGACGTTCTCAACTCCCAGCAAGGAGTATTGGGTATTGAACATCCTCAACTCCCAGCAAGGAGTATTGGAGATTGAACAATCTCAACTCCCTGTATGGAGTATTGGGGATCGACCGTCCTCAGCTCCCAGCAAGGAATATTAGGGATTGAACATGCTCAACTCCCAGCAAGGAGTATTGGGGATTGAACATTTTCAACTCCCAGCAAAGAGTATTGCGGATTGACGTTCTCAACTCCCAGCAAGGAGTATTGGGGATTGAACATCCTCAACTCCCAGAAAGGAGTATTGGGGACTGAACGTCCTCAACTCCCAGCAAGGAGTATTGGACATTGAACATCCTCAACTCCCAGCAAGGATTATTGGGTATCAAAAATCCTCAACTCCCATCAAGGAATAATGGGGATCGAACATCCTTAACACCCAGCAAGGAGTATTGCGTATCGAACATGCTCAACTCCATGCAAGGAGTATTGGGGATCGACGTTCTCAACCCCCAGCAAGGAGTATTGCAGATTGGAATATCCTCAACTCCCAGCAAGGAATATTGGGTTCGAAGATCGTTAACTCCCAGCAAGTATTATTGGTGTTCGACCATACTCTACTCCAAGCAGGGAATATTGGGGATCGATTATCTCAGCTCCCAGCAAGGCGTATTGTGGATTGAACATTCTGAACTCCCAGCAAAGCGTATTGGGGATTGAATATTCTCAACGCCCAGCAAGGCGTATTGGGGATTGAACATCATCAACTCCCAGCAAGGTGTCTTGGAGATTGAACATCCTCAACTCCCAGCAAGGAGTATTGGGGATTGAACATCCTCAACTCCCAGAAAGGAGTATTGGGGACTGAACGTCCTCAACTCTCAGCAAGGAGTATTGGACATTGAACATCCTCAACGCTCAGCAAGGATTATTGGGGATCGAAAATCCTCAACTCCCATCAAGGAATAATGGGGATCGAACATCCTTAACACCCAGCAAGGAGTATTGGCGATCGAACATGCTCAACTCCAAGCAGTGAGTATTGGGGATCGACGTTCTCAACTCCCAATAAGGAATATTGGAGATTGAACATTCTCAGCTGCCAGTATGGAGTATTGCGGTTCGACCGTCCTCAACTCCCAGCAAGGAATACTAGGGATTGAACATGCTCAACTCCCAGCAATGAGTATTGGGGATCGACGTTCTCAACTCCCAGCAAGCAGTATTGGGGATTGAACGTCCTCAACTCCCAGCAAGGAGTATTGGGGATCGAAGATCTCAACCCCCAGCAAGGAGTATTGCAGATTGGAATATCCTCAACTTCCAGCAAGGAATATTTGTTCGAACATCGTTAACTCCCAGCAAGGTAGTATTGGGGATCGACCATACTCTACTCCAAGCAGGGAGTATTGGGGTTCGATTATCTCAGCTCCCAGCAAGGCGTATTGTGGATCGAACATTCTGAACTCCCAGCAGGGAGTATTGCGGATCGACGTTCTCAACTCCCAGCAAGGAGTATAGGACATTGAACATCCTCAACTCCCAGCAAGGATTATTGGGCAAGGAGTATTGGAGATTGAACATTCTCAACTCCCTGTATGGAGTATTGGGGTTCGCCCGTCATCAACTCCAAGCAAGGAGTATTGGGCATTGAACATGCTCAACTCCCAGCAATCAGTATTGGGGATCGATGTTCTCATCTCCCAGTAAGGAGTATTGGGGATAGAACATCCTCGACTCCCAGCAAGGAGTATTGTGGATCGAACATCCTCAACTCCCAGCAAGGAGTATTGGGGATCGACATTCTCAACTCATAGCAAGGAGTATTGGGGATTGAATATCCTCAACTCCCAGCAAGGAGTATTGGGGACTGAAATTCCTCAACTCCCAGCAAGGAGTATTGGGAATCGACGTTCTCAACTCCCAGCAAGGAGTATTGGGGATCGACCGTCCTCAACTCCCAGGAAGGAATATTAGGGATTGAATATGCTCAACTCCCAGCAAGGAGTATTGGGGATTGAACATTCTCAACTCCCAGCAAGGAGTATTGCGGACCGACGTTCACAACTCCCAGCAAGGAGTTTTGGGGATTGAACATCCTCAACTCCCAGAAAGGAGTATTGGGGACTGAACGTACTCAACTTCCAGCAAGGAGTATTGGACATTGAACATCCTCAACGCCCAGCAAGGATTATTGGGGATAGAAAATCCTCAACTCCCATCAAGGAATAATGGGGATCGAAAATCCTTAACTCCCAGCAAGGAGTATTTGGGATCGAACATGCTCACTCCAAGCAGGGATGTTTGGGGATCGACGTTCTCAACACCCAGTAAGGAGTATTGGAGATTGAACATTCTCAGCTCCCCGTATGGAGTATTGGGGTTCGACCGTCCTCAACTCCCAGCTAGGAATATTAGGGATTGAACATGCTTAACTCCCAGCAATGAGTATTGGGGATCGACGTTCTCAACTCCCAGAAAGGAATATTGGGGATTGAAAGTCCTCAACTCCCAGCAAGGAGTATTGGGGATCGACGTTCTCAACCCTCAGCAAGGAGTATTGTAGATTGAATATTCTCAACTCCCAGCAAGCAATATTGGGTTCGAACATCGTTAACTCCCAGCAAGGAGTATTGGGGACCGATCATACACAACTCCAAGCAGGGAGTATTGGGGATTGATTATCTCAGCTCCCAGCAAGGCGTATTGTGGATTGAACATTCTGAACTCCCAGCAAGGCGTATTGGGGATTGAAAATCATCAACTCCCAGCAAGGAGTATTAGGGATTGAACATGCTCAACTCCCAGCAATGAGTATTGGGGATCGACGTTCTCAACTCCCAGCAAGGAGTATTGGGGATCGACGTCCTCAACCCCCAGCAAGGAGTATTGCAGATTGAATATCCTCAACTCCCAGCAAGGAATATTGGGTTCGAACATCATTAACTCCCAGCAAGGAGTATTGGGGATCGATTAGCTCAGCTCCCAGCAAGGCGTATTGTGGATTGAACATTCTGAACTCCCAGCAAGGCGTATTGGGGATTGAATATCCTCAAATCCCAGCAAGGAGTATTGGAGATTGAACAACCTCAACTCCCAGTATGGAGTATTGGGGATCGACCGTCCTCAACTCCCAGCAAGGAATATTAGGGATTGAACATCCTCAACTCCCAGAAAGGAGTATTGGGGACTGAATGTCCTGAACTCCCTGCAAGGAGTATTGGGGATCGACTTTCTCAACACCCAGCAAGTAGTATTGGGGATTGAACATCCACAACTCCCAGCGAGGAGTGTTGGAGATCGAAGTTCTCAAGTCCCAGCAAGGAGTATTGGGGATTGAACATCCTCAACTCCAAGCAAGGAGTATTGGGGATTGAATATCCTCAACTCCCAGCAAGGAGTACTGGAGATTGAACAATCTCAACTCCTAGTATGGAGTATTTGGGATCGACCGTCCTCAACTCCCAGCAAGGAATATTAGGGATTGAACATGCTAAACTCCCAGCAGGGAGTATTGGGGATTGAGCATTCTCAATTCCCAGCAAGGAGTATTGCGGATCGACTTTCTCAACTCCCAGCAAGGAGTATTGGGGACTGAACGTCCTCAACTCTCAGCAAGGAGTATTGGGGATCGACGTTTTCAACTCCCAGAAAGGAGTATTCAACTTTGAACACCCTCAACTCCCAGCAAGGATTATTGGGGAATGAACATCAGCAACTCCTATCAAGGAATATTGGGGATCGAACATCATTAACTCCCAGCAAGGAGTATTGGGGATCGATTATCTCAGCTCCCAGCAAGGCGTATTGTGGATTGAACATTCTGAACTCCCAGCAAGGCGTATTGGGGATTGAATATTCTCAACGCCCAGCAAGGCGTATTGGGGATTGAACATCATCAACTCCCAGCAAGGTGTCTTGGAGATTGAACATCCTCAACTCCCACAAAGGAGTATGGGGGATCAACGTTCTCAACTCCCAGCAAGGAGTATTGGGGATTGAACATGCTCAACTCCCAGCAAGGAGTATTGGTGATCGACGTTCTCAACTCCCAGCAAGGAGTATTGGGGTTTGAATGTCCTCAACTCCCAGCAAGGAGTATTGGGGATCCACGTTCTCAACTCCCAGCAAGGATTATTGGGGATTGAACGTCCTCAACTCCCAGCAAGGAGTACTGGGGATTGAATATCCTCAACTCCCAGCAAGGAGTATTGGAAATTGAAAATTCTCAACTCCCAGCATGGTGTCTTGGAGATTGAACATCCTCAACTCCCAGCAAGGACTATTGGGGATTGAACATTCTCAACTCCCAGCAAGGAGTATTGCGGATCGACGTTCTCAACTCCCAGCAAGGAGTTTTGGGGATTGAGCATCCTCAACTCCCAGAAAGCAGTATTGGGGACTGAACGTACTCAACTCCCAGCAAGGAGTATTGGGCATTGAACATCCTCAACGCCCAGCAAGGATTATTGGGGATCGAAAATCCTCAACTCCCATCAAGGAATAATGGGGATCGAACATCCTTAACTCCCAGCAAGGAGTATTGGGTATCGAACATGCTCAACTCCAAGCAGGGAGTATTGGGGATCGACGTTCTCAACTCCCAGTAATAGTATTGGAGATTGAACATTCTCAGCTCCTAGTATGGAGTATTGGGGTTCGACCATCCTCAACTCCCAGCAAGGAATATTAGGGATTGAACATGCTCAACTCCCAGCAATGAGTATTGGGGATCGACATTCTCAACCCCCAGCAAGGAGTATTGCAGATTGAATATTCTCAACTCCCAGCAAGGAATATTGGGTTCGAACATCCTTAACTCCCATCAAGGAGTATTGGGGATCGACCATACACAACTCCAAGCTGGGAGTATTGGGGATCGATTATCTCAGCTCCCAGCAAGGCGTATTGTGGATTGAACATTCTGAACTCCCAGCAAGGCGTATTGGGGATTGAACATCATCAACTCCCAGCAAGGTGTCTTGGAGATTGAACATCCTCAACTCCCAGCAAGGAGTAATGGGGATCGACGTTTTCAACTCCCAGCAAGGAGTATTGGGCATTGAACGTCCTCAACTCCCAGCAAGGAGATTTGGGGATCGACGTGCTCGACCCGCAGCAAGGAGTATTGCGGATTGAACATCCTCAACTTCCGGCAAGGAGTATTGGAGATCGACGTTCTCAACTCCCAGCAAGGAGTATTGGGGATTGAACATCCTCAGCTCCCAGCGAGCAGTGTTGGGGATCGACGTTCTCCACTCCCTGCAAGGAGTATTGGGGATTGAACATCCTCAACTCCCAGCAAGGAGTATTGGAGATTGAACAATCTCAACTCCCTGTATGGAGTATTGGGGATCGACCGTCCTCAGCTCCCAGCAAGGAATATTAGGGATTGAACATGCTCAACTCCCAGCAAGGAGTATTGGGGATTGAACATCCTCAACTCCCAGAAAGGAGTATTGGGGACTGAACGTCCTCAACTCCCAGCAAGGAGTATTGGACATTGAACATCCTCAACTCCCAGCAAGGATTATTGGGTATCAAAAATCCTCAACTCCCATCAAGGAATAATGGGGATCGAACATCCTTAACACCCAGCAAGGAGTATTGCGTATCGAACATGCTCAACTCCATGCAAGGAGTATTGGGGATCGACGTTCTCAACCCCCAGCAAGGAGTATTGCAGATTGGAATATCCTCAACTCCCAGCAAGGAATATTGGGTTCGAAGATCGTTAACTCCCAGCAAGTATTATTGGTGTTCGACCATACTCTACTCCAAGCAGGGAATATTGGGGATCGATTATCTCAGCTCCCAGCAAGGCGTATTGTGGATTGAACATTCTGAACTCCCAGCAAAGCGTATTGGGGATTGAATATTCTCAACGCCCAGCAAGGCGTATTGGGGATTGAACATCATCAACTCCCAGCAAGGTGTCTTGGAGATTGAACATCCTCAACTCCCAGCAAGGAGTATTGGGGATTGAACATCCTCAACTCCCAGAAAGGAGTATTGGGGACTGAACGTCCTCAACTCTCAGCAAGGAGTATTGGACATTGAACATCCTCAACGCTCAGCAAGGATTATTGGGGATCGAAAATCCTCAACTCCCATCAAGGAATAATGGGGATCGAACATCCTTAACACCCAGCAAGGAGTATTGGCGATCGAACATGCTCAACTCCAAGCAGTGAGTATTGGGGATCGACGTTCTCAACTCCCAATAAGGAATATTGGAGATTGAACATTCTCAGCTGCCAGTATGGAGTATTGCGGTTCGACCGTCCTCAACTCCCAGCAAGGAATACTAGGGATTGAACATGCTCAACTCCCAGCAATGAGTATTGGGGATCGACGTTCTCAACTCCCAGCAAGGAGTATTGGGGATTGAACATTCTCAACTCCCAGCAAGGAGTATTGCGGACCGATGTTCACAACTCCCAGCAAGGAGTTTTGGGGATTGAACATCCTCAACTCCCAGAAAGGAGTATTGGGGACTGAACGTACTCAACTTCCAGCAAGGAGTATTGGACATTGAACATCCTCAACGCCCAGCAAGGATTATTGGGGATAGAAAATCCTCAACTCCCATCAAGGAATAATGGGGATCGAAAATCCTTAACTCCCAGCAAGGAGTATTTGGGATCGAACATGCTCACTCCAAGCAGGGATGTTTGGGGATCGACGTTCTCAACACCCAGTAAGGAGTATTGGAGATTGAACATTCTCAGCTCCCCGTATGGAGTATTGGGGTTCGACCGTCCTCAACTCCCAGCTAGGAATATTAGGGATTGAACATGCTTAACTCCCAGCAATGAGTATTGGGGATCGACGTTCTCAACTCCCAGAAAGGAATATTGGGGATTGAAAGTCCTCAACTCCCAGCAAGGAGTATTGGGGATCGACGTTCTCAACCCTCAGCAAGGAGTATTGTAGATTGAATATTCTCAACTCCCAGCAAGGAATATTGGGTTCGAACATCTTTAACTCCCAGCAAGGAGTATTGGGAACCGATCATACACAACTCCAAGCAGGGAGTATTGGGGATTGATTATCTCAGCTCCCAGCAAGGCGTATTGTGGATTGAACATTCTGAACTCCCAGCAAGGCGTATTGGGGATTGAAAATCATCAACTCCCAGCAAGGAGTATTAGGGATTGAACATGCTCAACTCCCAGCAATGAGTATTGGGGATCGACGTTCTCAACTCCCAGCAAGGAGTATTGGGGATCGACGTCCTCAACCCCCAGCAAGGAGTATTGCAGATTGAATATCCTCAACTCCCAGCAAGGAATATTGGGTTCGAACATCATTAACTCCCAGCAAGGAGTATTGGGGATCGATTAGCTCAGCTCCCAGCAAGGCGTATTGTGGATTGAACATTCTGAACTCCCAGCAAGGCGTATTGGGGATTGAATATCCTCAAATCCCAGCAAGGAGTATTGGAGATTGAACAACCTCAACTCCCAGTATGGAGTATTGGGGATCGACCGTCCTCAACTCCCAGCAAGGAATATTAGGGATTGAACATCCTCAACTCCCAGAAAGGAGTATTGGGGACTGAATGTCCTGAACTCCCTGCAAGGAGTATTGGGGATCGACTTTCTCAACACCCAGCAAGTAGTATTGGGGATTGAACATCCACAACTCCCAGCGAGGAGTGTTGGAGATCGAAGTTCTCAAGTCCCAGCAAGGAGTATTGGGGATTGAACATCCTCAACTCCAAGCAAGGAGTATTGGGGATTGAATATCCTCAACTCCCAGCAAGGAGTACTGGAGATTGAACAATCTCAACTCCTAGTATGGAGTATTTGGGATCGACCGTCCTCAACTCCCAGCAAGGAATATTAGGGATTGAACATGCTAAACTCCCAGCAGGGAGTATTGGGGATTGAGCATTCTCAATTCCCAGCAAGGAGTATTGCGGATCGACTTTCTCAACTCCCAGCAAGGAGTATTGGGGACTGAACGTCCTCAACTCTCAGCAAGGAGTATTGGGGATCGACGTTTTCAACTCCCAGAAAGGAGTATTCAACTTTGAACACCCTCAACTCCCAGCAAGGATTATTGGGGAATGAACATCAGCAACTCCTATCAAGGAATATTGGGGATCGAACATCATTAACTCCCAGCAAGGAGTATTGGGGATCGATTATCTCAGCTCCCAGCAAGGCGTATTGTGGATTGAACATTCTGAACTCCCAGCAAGGCGTATTGGGGATTGAATATTCTCAACGCCCAGCAAGGCGTATTGGGGATTGAACATCATCAACTCCCAGCAAGGTGTCTTGGAGATTGAACATCCTCAACTCCCACAAAGGAGTATGGGGGATCAACGTTCTCAACTCCCAGCAAGGAGTATTGGGGATTGAACATGCTCAACTCCCAGCAAGGAGTATTGGTGATCGACGTTCTCAACTCCCAGCAAGGAGTATTGGGGTTTGAATGTCCTCAACTCCCAGCAAGGAGTATTGGGGATCCACGTTCTCAACTCCCAGCAAGGATTATTGGGGATTGAACGTCCTCAACTCCCAGCAAGGAGTACTGGGGATTGAATATCCTCAACTCCCAGCAAGGAGTATTGGAAATTGAAAATTCTCAACTCCCAGCATGGTGTCTTGGAGATTGAACATCCTCAACTCCCAGCAAGGACTATTGGGGATTGAACATTCTCAACTCCCAGCAAGGAGTATTGCGGATCGACGTTCTCAACTCCCAGCAAGGAGTTTTGGGGATTGAGCATCCTCAACTCCCAGAAAGCAGTATTGGGGACTGAACGTACTCAACTCCCAGCAAGGAGTATTGGGCATTGAACATCCTCAACGCCCAGCAAGGATTATTGGGGATCGAAAATCCTCAACTCCCATCAAGGAATAATGGGGATCGAACATCCTTAACTCCCAGCAAGGAGTATTGGGTATCGAACATGCTCAACTCCAAGCAGGGAGTATTGGGGATCGACGTTCTCAACTCCCAGTAATAGTATTGGAGATTGAACATTCTCAGCTCCTAGTATGGAGTATTGGGGTTCGACCATCCTCAACTCCCAGCAAGGAATATTAGGGATTGAACATGCTCAACTCCCAGCAATGAGTATTGGGGATCGACATTCTCAACCCCCAGCAAGGAGTATTGCAGATTGAATATTCTCAACTCCCAGCAAGGAATATTGGGTTCGAACATCCTTAACTCCCATCAAGGAGTATTGGGGATCGACCATACACAACTCCAAGCTGGGAGTATTGGGGATCGATTATCTCAGCTCCCAGCAAGGCGTATTGTGGATTGAACATTCTGAACTCCCAGCAAGGCGTATTGGGGATTGAACATCATCAACTCCCAGCAAGGTGTCTTGGAGATTGAACATCCTCAACTCCCAGCAAGGAGTAATGGGGATCGACGTTTTCAACTCCCAGCAAGGAGTATTGGGCATTGAACGTCCTCAACTCCCAGCAAGGAGATTTGGGGATCGACGTGCTCGACCCGCAGCAAGGAGTATTGCGGATTGAACATCCTCAACTTCCGGCAAGGAGTATTGGAGATCGACGTTCTCAACTCCCAGCAAGGAGTATTGGGGATTGAACATCCTCAGCTCCCAGCGAGCAGTGTTGGGGATCGACGTTCTCCACTCCCTGCAAGGAGTATTGGGGATTGAACATCCTCAACTCCCAGCAAGGAGTATTGGAGATTGAACAATCTCAACTCCCTGTATGGAGTATTGGGGATCGACCGTCCTCAGCTCCCAGCAAGGAATATTAGGGATTGAACATGCTCAACTCCCAGCAAGGAGTATTGGGGATTGAACATCCTCAACTCCCAGAAAGGAGTATTGGGGACTGAACGTCCTCAACTCCCAGCAAGGAGTATTGGACATTGAACATCCTCAACTCCCAGCAAGGATTATTGGGTATCAAAAATCCTCAACTCCCATCAAGGAATAATGGGGATCGAACATCCTTAACACCCAGCAAGGAGTATTGCGTATCGAACATGCTCAACTCCATGCAAGGAGTATTGGGGATCGACGTTCTCAACCCCCAGCAAGGAGTATTGCAGATTGGAATATCCTCAACTCCCAGCAAGGAATATTGGGTTCGAAGATCGTTAACTCCCAGCAAGTATTATTGGTGTTCGACCATACTCTACTCCAAGCAGGGAATATTGGGGATCGATTATCTCAGCTCCCAGCAAGGCGTATTGTGGATTGAACATTCTGAACTCCCAGCAAAGCGTATTGGGGATTGAATATTCTCAACGCCCAGCAAGGCGTATTGGGGATTGAACATCATCAACTCCCAGCAAGGTGTCTTGGAGATTGAACATCCTCAACTCCCAGCAAGGAGTATTGGGGATTGAACATCCTCAACTCCCAGAAAGGAGTATTGGGGACTGAACGTCCTCAACTCTCAGCAAGGAGTATTGGACATTGAACATCCTCAACGCTCAGCAAGGATTATTGGGGATCGAAAATCCTCAACTCCCATCAAGGAATAATGGGGATCGAACATCCTTAACACCCAGCAAGGAGTATTGGCGATCGAACATGCTCAACTCCAAGCAGTGAGTATTGGGGATCGACGTTCTCAACTCCCAATAAGGAATATTGGAGATTGAACATTCTCAGCTGCCAGTATGGAGTATTGCGGTTCGACCGTCCTCAACTCCCAGCAAGGAATACTAGGGATTGAACATGCTCAACTCCCAGCAATGAGTATTGGGGATCGACGTTCTCAACTCCCAGCAAGGAGTATTGGGGATTGAACATTCTCAACTCCCAGCAAGGAGTATTGCGGACCGATGTTCACAACTCCCAGCAAGGAGTTTTGGGGATTGAACATCCTCAACTCCCAGAAAGGAGTATTGGGGACTGAACGTACTCAACTTCCAGCAAGGAGTATTGGACATTGAACATCCTCAACGCCCAGCAAGGATTATTGGGGATAGAAAATCCTCAACTCCCATCAAGGAATAATGGGGATCGAAAATCCTTAACTCCCAGCAAGGAGTATTTGGGATCGAACATGCTCACTCCAAGCAGGGATGTTTGGGGATCGACGTTCTCAACACCCAGTAAGGAGTATTGGAGATTGAACATTCTCAGCTCCCCGTATGGAGTATTGGGGTTCGACCGTCCTCAACTCCCAGCTAGGAATATTAGGGATTGAACATGCTTAACTCCCAGCAATGAGTATTGGGGATCGACGTTCTCAACTCCCAGAAAGGAATATTGGGGATTGAAAGTCCTCAACTCCCAGCAAGGAGTATTGGGGATCGACGTTCTCAACCCTCAGCAAGGAGTATTGTAGATTGAATATTCTCAACTCCCAGCAAGGAATATTGGGTTCGAACATCTTTAACTCCCAGCAAGGAGTATTGGGAACCGATCATACACAACTCCAAGCAGGGAGTATTGGGGATTGATTATCTCAGCTCCCAGCAAGGCGTATTGTGGATTGAACATTCTGAACTCCCAGCAAGGCGTATTGGGGATTGAAAATCATCAACTCCCAGCAAGGAGTATTAGGGATTGAACATGCTCAACTCCCAGCAATGAGTATTGGGGATCGACGTTCTCAACTCCCAGCAAGGAGTATTGGGGATCGACGTCCTCAACCCCCAGCAAGGAGTATTGCAGATTGAATATCCTCAACTCCCAGCAAGGAATATTGGGTTCGAACATCATTAACTCCCAGCAAGGAGTATTGGGGATCGATTAGCTCAGCTCCCAGCAAGGCGTATTGTGGATTGAACATTCTGAACTCCCAGCAAGGCGTATTGGGGATTGAATATCCTCAAATCCCAGCAAGGAGTATTGGAGATTGAACAACCTCAACTCCCAGTATGGAGTATTGGGGATCGACCGTCCTCAACTCCCAGCAAGGAATATTAGGGATTGAACATCCTCAACTCCCAGAAAGGAGTATTGGGGACTGAATGTCCTGAACTCCCTGCAAGGAGTATTGGGGATCGACTTTCTCAACACCCAGCAAGTAGTATTGGGGATTGAACATCCACAACTCCCAGCGAGGAGTGTTGGAGATCGAAGTTCTCAAGTCCCAGCAAGGAGTATTGGGGATTGAACATCCTCAACTCCAAGCAAGGAGTATTGGGGATTGAATATCCTCAACTCCCAGCAAGGAGTACTGGAGATTGAACAATCTCAACTCCTAGTATGGAGTATTGGGGATCGACCGTCCTCAACTCCCAGCAAGGAATATTAGGGATTGAACATGCTAAACTCCCAGCAGGGAGTATTGGGGATTGAGCATTCTCAATTCCCAGCAAGGAGTATTGCGGATCGACTTTCTCAACTCCCAGCAAGGAGTATTGGGGACTGAACGTCCTCAACTCTCAGCAAGGAGTATTGGGGATCGACGTTTTCAACTCCCAGAAAGGAGTATTCAACTTTGAACACCCTCAACTCCCAGCAAGGATTATTGGGGAATGAACATCAGCAACTCCTATCAAGGAATATTGGGGATCGAACATCATTAACTCCCAGCAAGGAGTATTGGGGATCGATTATCTCAGCTCCCAGCAAGGCGTATTGTGGATTGAACATTCTGAACTCCCAGCAAGGCGTATTGGGGATTGAATATTCTCAACGCCCAGCAAGGCGTATTGGGGATTGAACATCATCAACTCCCAGCAAGGTGTCTTGGAGATTGAACATCCTCAACTCCCACAAAGGAGTATGGGGGATCAACGTTCTCAACTCCCAGCAAGGAGTATTGGGGATTGAACATGCTCAACTCCCAGCAAGGAGTATTGGTGATCGACGTTCTCAACTCCCAGCAAGGAGTATTGGGGTTTGAATGTCCTCAACTCCCAGCAAGGAGTATTGGGGATCCACGTTCTCAACTCCCAGCAAGGATTATTGGGGATTGAACGTCCTCAACTCCCAGCAAGGAGTACTGGGGATTGAATATCCTCAACTCCCAGCAAGGAGTATTGGAAATTGAAAATTCTCAACTCCCAGCATGGTGTCTTGGAGATTGAACATCCTCAACTCCCAGCAAGGAGTATTGGGGATCGACGTTTTCAACTCCCAGCCAGGAGTATTGGGTTTTGAACGTCCTCAACTCCCAGCAAGGAGATTTGGGGATCGACGTTCTCGACCCCCAGCAAGGAGTATTGCGGATTGAACATCCTCAACTTCCGGCAAGGAGTATTGGAGATCGACGTTCTCAACTCCCAGCAAGGAGTATTGGGGTTTGAACATCCTCAGCTCCCAGCGAGCAGTGTTGGGGATCGACGTTCTCCACTCCCTGCAAGGAGTATTGGGGATTGAATATCCTCAACTCCCAGCAAGGAGTATTGGGGATTGAACTATCTCAACTCCCAGTATGGAGTATAGGGGATCGACCGTCCTCAGCTCCCAGCAAGGAATATTAGGGATTGAACATGCTCAACTCCCAGCAAGGAGTATTGGGGATTGAACATTCTCAACTCCCAGCGAAGAGTATTGCGGATCGACGTTCTCAACCCCAGCAAGGAGTATCGGGGTTTGAACATCCTCAACTCCCAGAAAGGAGTATTGGGGACTGAACATCCTCAACTCCCAGAAAGGAGTATTGGGGACTGAACTTCCTCAACTCCCAGCAAGGATTATTGGGGATCGAAAATCCTCAACTCCCATCAGGAATAATGGAGATCGAACATCCTTAACACCCAGCAAGGAGTATTGCGGATCGAACATGCTCAACTCCAAGCAAGGAATATTGGGGATTGAAGTTCTCAATCCCCAGCAAGGAGTATTGCAGATTGGAATATCCTCAACTCCCAGCAAGGAATATTGGGTTCGAACATCGTTAACTCCCAGCAAGGTGTATTGGGGATCAACCATACTCTACTCCAAGCAGGGAGTATTGGGGATCGATTATCTCAGCTCCCAGCAAGGCGTATTGTGGATTGAACATTCTGAACTCCCAGCAAGGCGTATTGGGGATTGAATATTCTCAACTCCCAGCAAGGCGTATTGGGGATTGAACATCGTCAACTCCCAGCAAGGTGTCTTGGAGATTGAACATCCTCAACTCCCAGCAAGGATTATTGGGGATCGAAAATCCTCAACTCCCATCAGGAATAATGGAGATCGAACATCCTTAACACCCAGCAAGGAGTATTGCGGATCGAACATGCTCAACTCCAAGCAAGGAATATTGGGGATCGACGTTCTCAATCCCCAGCAAGGAGTATTGCAGATTGGAATATCCTCAACTCCCAGCAAGGAATATTGGGTTCGAACATCGTTAACTCCCAGCAAGGTGTATTGGGGATCAACCATACTCTACTCCAAGCAGGGAGTATTGGGGATCGATTATCTCAGCTCCCAGCAAGGCGTATTGTGGATTGAACATTCTGAACTCCCAGCAAGGCGTATTGGGGATTGAATATTCTCAACTCCCAGCAAGGCGTATTGGGGATTGAACATCGTCAACTCCCAGCAAGGTGTCTTGGAGATTGAACATCCTCAACTGCCAGCAAGGAGTATTGGGGATCGACGTTTTCAACTCCCAGCAAGGAGTATTGGGTATTGAACGTCCTCAACTCCCAGCAAGGAGATTTGGGGATCGACGTTCTCGACCCCCAGCAAGGAGTATTGCGGATTGAACATCCTCAACTTCCGGCAAGGAGTATTGGAGATCGACGTTCTCAAATCGCAGCAAGGAGTATTGGGGATTGAACATCCTCTTCTCCCAGCGAGCAGTGTTGGGGAACGACGTTCTCAACTCCCTGTAAGGAGTATTGGGGATTGAACATCCTCAACACCAAGCAAGGAGTATTGGGGATTGAATATCCTCAACTCCCAGCAAGGAGTATTAGGGATTGAACATTCTCAACTCCCAGCAAAGAGTATTGCGGATCGACGTTCTCAACTCCCAGCAAGGAGTATTGGTTATTGAACATCCTCAACTCCCAGAAAGTGGTATTGGAGACTGAACGTCCTCAACTCCCAGCAAGGTGTATTGGACATTGAACATCCTCAACTCCCAGCAAGGATTATTGGGGTTTCAATACTCCCTGCTTGGAGTTGTTGAGTATGGTCGATCCCCAATACTCCTTGCTGCTAGTTAACGATGTTCGAACCCAATATTCCTTGCTGGGAGTTGAGGATATTCAATCTGCAATACTCCTTGCTGGGGGTTGAGAACGACGATCCCCAATACTCCTTGCTGGGAGTTGAGGACGTATTGAATATTCAATCAAGGTGTCTTGGAGATTGAACATTCTCAACTCCCAGCAAGGAGTATTGCGGATCGACGTTCTCAACTCCCAGCAAGGAGTACTGGGGATTGAACATCCTCAACTCCCAGCAAGGAGTATTGTGGATCGAACATCCCCAACTCCCAGCAAGGAGAATTGGGGATCTACATTCTCAACTCCCAGCAAGGAATATTGGGGATTGAACATCCTCAACTCCCAGCAAAGAGTATTGTGGATCGAACATCCTCAACTCCTAGCAAGGAGTACTGGGGATCGACCATCCTCAACTCCCAGCCAGGAGTATTGGGATCGATGTTCTCAACTCCCAGCAAGGAGTATTGGGGATTGAACATCCTCAGCTCCCAGCGAGCAGTGTTGGGGATCGACGTTCTCAACTCCAAGCAAGGAGTATTGGGGATTGAACATCCTCAACTCCAAGCAAGGAGTATTGGGGATTGAATACCCTCAACTCCCAGCAAGGAGTATTGGAGATTGAACAATCTCAACTCCCAGCAGGGAGTATTGGGCATCAACCGTCCTCAACTCCCAGCAAGGAGTATTGGGGATTGAACATTCTCAACTCCCAGCAAGGAGTATTAGGGATTGAACATGCTCAACTCCCAGCAATGAGTATTGGGGATCGACGTTCTCAACTCCAAGCAAGGAATATTGGGGATTGAAAGTCCTCAACTCCCAGCAAGGAGTATTGGGGATCGACGTTCTCAACCCCCAGCAAGGAGTATTGCAGATTGAATATCCTCAACTCCCAGCAAGGAATATTGGGTTCGAACATCGTTAACTCCCAGCAAGGAGTATTGGGGATCGACCATGCACAACTCCAAGCAGGGAGTATTGGGGATTGATTATCTCAGCTCCCAGCAAGGCGTATGGTGGATTGAACATTCTGAACTCCCAGCAAGGCGTATTGGGGATTGAACATCATCAACTCCCTTCAAGGTGTCTTGGAGATTGGACATCCTCAACTCCCAGCAAGGAGTATTGCGGATTGAACATCCTCAACTTCCGGCAAGGAGTATTGGAGATCGACGTTCTCAAATCCCAGAAAGGAGTATTGGGGATTGAACATCCTCATCTCCAAGCGAGCAGTGTTGGGGATCGACGTTCTCCACTCCCTGCAAGGAGTATTGGGGATTGAACATCCTCAACACCCAGCAAGGAGTATTGGAGATTGAACAATCTCAACTCCCAGTATAGAGTACTGGGGATCGACCGTCCTCTGCTACCAGCAAGGAATATTAGGGATTGAACATGCTCAACTCCCAGCAAAGAGTATTGCGGATTGACGTTCTCAACTCCCAGGAAGGAGTATTGGGGATTGAACATCCTCAACTCACAGAAAGGGGTATTGGGGACTGAACGTCCTCAACTCCCAGCAAGGAGTATTAGACATTGAACATCCTCAACTCCCAGCAAGGATTATTGGGGATTCAATACTCTCTGCTTGGAGTTGTTGAGTATGGTCGATTTCCAATACTCCTTGCTGGGAGTTAACGATGTTCGAACCCAATATTCCTTGTTGGGAGTTGAGGATATTCAATCTGCGATACTCCTTGCTAGTGGTTGAGAACGTCGATCCCCAATACTCCTTGTTGGGTGTTGAGGACGTATTGAATATTCAATCAAGGTGTCTTGGAGATTGAACATCCTCAACTTCCGGCAAGGAGTATTGGAGATCGACGTTCTCAACTCCCAGTAAGGAGTACTGGGGATTGAACATCCTCAACTCCCAGCAAGGAGTATTGTGGATCGAACATCCTCAACTCCCAGCAAGGAGCATTGGGGATCTACATTCTCAAATCCCAGCAAGGAGTATTGGGGATTGATTATACTCAACTCCCAGCAAAGAGTATTGGGGAGCGACATTCTCAGCTCCCAGTAAGGAGTACTGGAGATTGAACAATCTCAACTCCCAGTATGGAGTACTGGGGATCGACCGTCCTCAACTCCCAGCAAGGAATATTAGGGATTGAACATGCTCAACTCCCAGCATGGAGTATTGGGGATTGAACACCCTCAACTCCCAGAAAGGAGTATTGGGGACTGAACGTCCTCAAATCCCAGCAAGGAGTACTGGACATTGAACATCCTCAACTCCCAGCAAGGAGTATTGGTGATTGAACATCCTCAACTCCCAGCAAGAGTATTGGGGATTGAACATCCTCAACTCCCAGCAAAGAGTATTGTGGATCGAACATCCTCAACTCCTAGCAAGGAGTACTGGGGATCGACCATCCTCAACTCCCAGCCAGGAGTATTGGTATCGACGTTCTCAACTCCCAGCAAGGAGTATTGGGGATTGAACATCCTCAACTCCAAGCAAGGAGTATTGGGGATTGAATTCCCTCAACTCCCAGCAAGGAGTATTGGAGATTGAACAATCTCAACTCCCAGTAGGGAGTATTGGGGATCGACCGTCCTCAACTCCCAGCAAGGAGTATTGGGGATTGAACATTCTCAACTCCCAGCAAGGAGTATTGCGGATCGACGTTCTCAACTCCCAGCAAGGAGTTTTGGGGATTGAACATCCTCAACTCCCAGAAAGGAGTATTGGGGACTGAACGTACTCAACTCCCAGCAAGGAGTATTGGACATTGAACATCCTCAACTCCCAGCAAGGATTATTGGGGATCGAAAATCCTCAGCTCCCATCAAGGAATAATGGGGATCGAACATCCTTAACTCCCAGCAAGGAGTATTGGGGATCGAACATGCTCAACTCCAAGCAGGTAGTATTGGCGATCGACGTTCTCAACTCCCAGTAAGGAGTATTGAAGATTGAACATTCTCAGGTCCCAGTATGGAGTATTGGGGTTCGACCGTCCTCAACTCCCAGCAAGGAATATTAGGGATTGAACATGCTCAACTCCCAGCAATGAGTATAGGGGATCGACGTTCTCAACTCCCAGCAAGGAATATTGGGGATTGAAAGTCCTCAACTCCCAGCAAGGAGTATTGGGGATCGACCATGCACAACTCCAAGCAGGGAGTACTGGGGATCGATTATCTCAGCTCCCAGCAAGGCATATTGTGGATTGAACATTCTGAACTCCCAGCAAGGCGTATTGGGGATTGAATATTCTGAACTCCCAGCAAGTAGTATTGGGGATCAACGTTCTCAACCCCCAGCAAGGAGTATTGCAGATTGAATATCCTCAACTCCCAGCAAGGAATATTGGGTTCGAACATCGTTAACTCCCTGCAAGGAGTATTGGGGATTGACCATACACAACTCCAAGCAGGGAGTATTGGGGATCGATTTTCTCAGCTCCCAGCAAGGCGTATTGTGGATTGAACATTCTGAACTCCCAGCAAGGCGTATTGGGCATTGAACATCCTCAACTCCCAGCAAGGTGTCTCGGAGATTGAACATCCTCAACTCCCAGCAAGGAGTATTGGGGATCGACGTTTTCAACTCCCAGCAAGGAGTATTGCGGATTGAACATCCTCAACTTCCGGCAAGGAGTATTGCAGATCGACGTTCTCAACTCCCAGCAAGGAGTATTGTGGATTGAACATCCCCAACTCCAAGCAAGGAGTATTGGGGATTGAGTATCCTCAACTCCCAGCAAGGAGTATTGGAGATTGAACAATCTCAACTCCCAGTATGGAGTATTGGGGATCGACCGTCCTCAACTCCCAGCAAGGAATATTAGGGATTGAACATGCTCAACTCCCAGCAAGGAGTATTGGGGATTGAACATTCTCAACTCCCAGCAAAGAGTATTGCGGATCGACGTTCTCAACTCCCAGCAAGGAGTATTGGGGATTGAACATCCTCAACTCCCAGCAAGGATTATTGGGGATTCAATACTCTCTGCTTGGAGTTGTTAGTATGGTCGATTCCCAATACTCCTTGCTGGGAGTTAACGATGTTCGAACCCAATATTCCTTGTTGGTAGTTAAGGATATTCAATCTGCAATACTCCTTGCTAGGGGTTGAGAACGTCGATCCCCAATACACCTTGCTGGGTGTTGAGGACGTATTGAATATTCAATCAAGGTGTCTTGGAGATTGAACATCCTCAACTCCCAGCAAGGATTATTGGGGATCGAAAATCCTCAACTCCCATCAGGAATAATGGAGATCGAACATCCTTAACACCCAGCAAGGAGTATTGCGGATCGAACATGCTCAACTCCAAGCAAGGAATATTGGGGATCGACGTTCTCAATCCCCAGCAAGGAGTATTGCAGATTGGAATATCCTCAACTCCCAGCAAGGAATATTGGGTTCGAACATCGTTAACTCCCAGCAAGGTGTATTGGGGATCAACCATACTCTACTCCAAGCAGGGAGTATTGGGGATCGATTATCTCAGCTCCCAGCAAGGCGTATTGTGGATTGAACATTCTGAACTCCCAGCAAGGCGTATTGGGGATTGAATATTCTCAACTCCCAGCAAGGCGTATTGGGGATTGAACATCGTCAACTCCCAGCAAGGTGTCTTGGAGATTGAACATCCTCAACTGCCAGCAAGGAGTATTGGGGATCGACGTTTTCAACTCCCAGCAAGGAGTATTGGGTATTGAACGTCCTCAACTCCCAGCAAGGAGATTTGGGGATCGACGTTCTCGACCCCCAGCAAGGAGTATTGCGGATTGAACATCCTCAACTTCCGGCAAGGAGTATTGGAGATCGACGTTCTCAAATCGCAGCAAGGAGTATTGGGGATTGAACATCCTCTTCGCCCAGCGAGCAGTGTTGGGGAACGACGTTCTCAACTCCCTGTAAGGAGTATTGGGGATTGAACATCCTCAACACCAAGCAAGGAGTATTGGGGATTGAATATCCTCAACTCCCAGCAAGGAGTATTAGGGATTGAACATTCTCAACTCCCAGCAAAGAGTATTGCGGATCGACGTTCTCAACTCCCAGCAAGGAGTATTGGTTATTGAACATCCTCAACTCCCAGAAAGTGGTATTGGAGACTGAACGTCCTCAACTCCCAGCAAGGTGTATTGGACATTGAACATCCTCAACTCCCAGCAAGGATTATTGGGGTTTCAATACTCCCTGCTTGGAGTTGTTGAGTATGGTCGATCCCCAATACTCCTTGCTGCTAGTTAACGATGTTCGAACCCAATATTCCTTGCTGGGAGTTGAGGATATTCAATCTGCAATACTCCTTGCTGGGGGTTGAGAACGACGATCCCCAATACTCCTTGCTGGGAGTTGAGGACGTATTGAATATTCAATCAAGGTGTCTTGGAGATTGAACATTCTCAACTCCCAGCAAGGAGTATTGCGGATCGACGTTCTCAACCCCCAGCAAGGAGTACTGGGGATTGAACATCCTCAACTCCCAGCAAGGAGTATTGTGGATCGAACATCCCCAACTCCCAGCAAGGAGAATTGGAGATCTACATTCTCAACTCCCAGCAAGGAGTATTGGGGATTGAACATCCTCAACTCCCAGCAAAGAGTATTGTGGATCGAACATCCTCAACTCCTAGCAAGGAGTACTGGGGATCGACCATCCTCAACTCCAAGCCAGGAGTATTGGGATCGACGTTCTCAACTCCCAGCAAGGAGTATTGGGGATTGAACATCCTCAGCTCCCAGCGAGCAGTGTTGGGGATCGACGTTCTCAACTCCAAGCAAGGAGTATTGGGGATTGAACATCCTCAACTCCAAGCAAGGAGTATTGGGGATTGAATACCCTCAACTCCCAGCAAGGAGTATTGGAGATTGAACAATCTCAACTCCCAGCAGGGAGTATTGGGCATCAACCGTCCTCAACTCCCAGCAAGGAGTATTGGGGATTGAACATTCTCAACTCCCAGCAAGGAGTATTAGGGATTGAACATGCTCAACTCCCAGCAATGAGTATTGGGGATCGACGTTCTCAACTCCAAGCAAGGAATATTGGGGATTGAAAGTCCTCAACTCCCAGCAAGGAGTATTGGGGATCGACGTTCTCAACCCCCAGCAAGGAGTATTGCAGATTGAATATCCTCAACTCCCAGCAAGGAATATTGGGTTCGAACATCGTTAACTCCCAGCAAGGAGTATTGGGGATCGACCATGCACAACTCCAAGCAGGGAGTATTGGGGATTGATTATCTCAGCTCCCAGCAAGGCGTATGGTGGATTGAACATTCTGAACTCCCAGCAAGGCGTATTGGGGATTGAACATCATCAACTCCCTTCAAGGTGTCTTGGAGATTGGACATCCTCAACTCCCAGCAAGGAGTATTGCGGATTGAACATCCTCAACTTCCGGCAAGGAGTATTGGAGATCGACGTTCTCAAATCCCAGAAAGGAGTATTGGGGATTGAACATCCTCATCTCCAAGCGAGCAGTGTTGGGGATCGACGTTCTCCACTCCCTGCAAGGAGTATTGGGGATTGAACATCCTCAACACCCAGCAAGGAGTATTGGAGATTGAACAATCTCAACTCCCAGTATAGAGTACTGGGGATCGACCGTCCTCTGCTCCCAGCAAGGAATATTAGGAATTGAACATGCTCAACTCCCAGCAAAGAGTATTGCGGATTGACGTTCTCAACTCCCAGGAAGGAGTATTGGGGATTGAACATCCTCAACTCACAGAAAGGGGTATTGGGGACTGAACGTCCTCAACTCCCAGCAAGGAGTATTAGACATTGAACATCCTCAACTCCCAGCAAGGATTATTGGGGATTCAATACTCTCTGCGTGGAGTTGTTGAGTATGGTCGATTTCCAATACTCCTTGCTGGGAGTTAACGATGTTCGAACCCAATATTCCTTGTTGGGAGTTGAGGATATTCAATCTGCGATACTCCTTGCTAGGGGTTGAGAACGTCGATCCCCAATACTCCTTGTTGGGTGTTGAGGACGTATTGAATATTCAATCAAGGTGTCTTGGAGATTGAACATCCTCAACTTCCGGCAAGGAGTATTGGAGATCGACGTTCTCAACTCCCAGTAAGGAGTACTGGGGATTGAACATCCTCAACTCCCAGCAAGGAGTATTGTGGATCGAACATCCTCAACTCCCAGCAAGGAGCATTGGGGATCTACATTCTCAAATCCCAGCAAGGAGTATTGGGGATTGATTATACTCAACTCCCAGCAAAGAGTATTGGGGAGCGACATTCTCAGCTCCCAGTAAGGAGTACTGGAGATTGAACAATCTCAACTCCCAGTATGGAGTACTGGGGATCGACCGTCCTCAACTCCCAGCAAGGAATATTAGGGATTGAACATGCTCAACTCCCAGCATGGAGTATTGGGGATTGAACACCCTCAACTCCCAGAAAGGAGTATTGGGGACTGAACGTCCTCAAATCCCAGCAAGGAGTACTGGACATTGAACATCCTCAACTCCCAGCAAGGAGTATTGGTGATTGAACATCCTCAACTCCCAGCAAGAGTATTGGGGATTGAACATCCTCAACTCCCAGCAAAGAGTATTGTGGATCGAACATCCTCAACTCCTAGCAAGGAGTACTGGGGATCGACCATCCTCAACTCCCAGCCAGGAGTATTGGTATCGACGTTCTCAACTCCCAGCAAGGAGTATTGGGGATTGAACATCCTCAACTCCAAGCAAGGAGTATTGGGGATTGAATTCCCTCAACTCCCAGCAAGGAGTATTGGAGATTGAACAATCTCAACTCCCAGTAGGGAGTATTGGGGATCGACCGTCCTCAACTCCCAGCAAGGAGTATTGGGGATTGAACATTCTCAACTCCCAGCAAGGAGTATTGCGGATCGACGTTCTCAACTCCCAGCAAGGAGTTTTGGGGATTGAACATCCTCAACTCCCAGAAAGGAGTATTGGGGACTGAACGTACTCAACTCCCAGCAAGGAGTATTGGACATTGAACATCCTCAACTCCCAGCAAGGATTATTGGGGATCGAAAATCCTCAGCTCCCATCAAGGAATAATGGGGATCGAACATCCTTAACTCCCAGCAAGGAGTATTGGGGATCGAACATGCTCAACTCCAAGCAGGTAGTATTGGCGATCGACGTTCTCAACTCCCAGTAAGGAGTATTGAAGATTGAACATTCTCAGGTCCCAGTATGGAGTATTGGGGTTCGACCGTCCTCAACTCCCAGCAAGGAATATTAGGGATTGAACATGCTCAACTCCCAGCAATGAGTATAGGGGATCGACGTTCTCAACTCCCAGCAAGGAATATTGGGGATTGAAAGTCCTCAACTCCCAGCAAGGAGTATTGGGGATCGACCATGCACAACTCCAAGCAGGGAGTACTGGGGATCGATTATCTCAGCTCCCAGCAAGGCATATTGTGGATTGAACATTCTGAACTCCCAGCAAGGCGTATTGGGGATTGAATATTCTGAACTCCCAGCAAGTAGTATTGGGGATCAACGTTCTCAACCCCCAGGAAGGAGTATTGCAGATTGAATATCCTCAACTCCCAGCAAGGAATATTGGGTTCGAACATCGTTAACTCCCTGCAAGGAGTATTGGGGATTGACCATACACAACTCCAAGCAGGGAGTATTGGGGATCGATTTTCTCAGCTCCCAGCAAGGCATATTGTGGATTGAACATTCTGAACTCCCAGCAAGGCGTATTGGGCATTGAACATCCTCAACTCCCAGCAAGGTGTCTCGGAGATTGAACATCCTCAAATCCCAGCAAGGAGTATTGGGGATCGACGTTTTCAACTCCCAGCAAGGAGTATTGCGGATTGAACATCCTCAACTTCCGGCAAGGAGTATTGCAGATCGACGTTCTCAACTCCCAGCAAGGAGTATTGTGGATTGAACATCCCCAACTCCAAGCAAGGAGTATTGGGGATTGAGTATCCTCAACTCCCAGCAAGGAGTATTGGAGATTGAACAATCTCAACTCCCAGTATGGAGTATTGGGGATCGACCGTCCTCAACTCCCAGCAAGGAATATTAGGGATTGAACATGCTCAACTCCCAGCAAGGAGTATTGGGGATTGAACATTCTCAACTCCCAGCAAAGAGTATTGCGGATCGACGTTCTCAACTCCCAGCAAGGAGTATTGGGGATTGAACATCCTCAACTCCCAGCAAGGATTATTGGGGATTCAATACTCTCTGCTTGGAGTTGTTAGTATGGTCGATTCCCAATACTCCTTGCTGGGAGTTAACGATGTTCGAACCCAATATTCCTTGTTGGTAGTTAAGGATATTCAATCTGCAATACTCCTTGCTAGGGGTTGAGAACGTCGATCCCCAATACACCTTGCTGGGTGTTGAGGACGTATTGAATATTCAATCAAGGTGTCTTGGAGATTGAACATCCTCAACTCCCAGCAAGGATTATTGGGGATCGAAAATCCTCAACTCCCATCAGGAATAATGGAGATCGAACATCCTTAACCCCCAGCAAGGAGTATTGCAGATTGGAATATCCTCAACTCCCAGCAAGGAATATTGGGTTCGAACATCGTTAACTCCCAGCAAGGTGTATTGGGGATCAACCATACTCTACTCCAAGCAGGGAGTATTGGGGATCGATTATCTCAGCTCCCAGCAAGGCGTATTGTGGATTGAACATTCTGAACTCCCAGCAAGGCGTATTGGGGATTGAATATTCTCAACTCCCAGCAAGGCGTATTGGGGATTGAACATCGTCAACTCCCAGCAAGGTGTCTTGGAGATTGAACATCCTCAACTGCCAGCAAGGAGTATTGGGGATCGACGTTTTCAACTCCCAGCAAGGAGTATTGGGTATTGAACGTCCTCAACTCCCAGCAAGGAGATTTGGGGATCGATGTTCTCGACCCCCAGCAAGGAGTATTGCGGATTGAACATCCTCAACTTCCGGCAAGGAGTATTGGAGATCGACGTTCTCAAATCGCAGCAAGGAGTATTGGGGATTGAACATCCTCTTCTCCCAGCGAGCAGTGTTGGGGAACGACGTTCTCAACTCCCTGTAAGGAGTATTGGGGATTGAACATCCTCAACACCAAGCAAGGAGTATTGGGGATTGAATATCCTCAACTCCCAGCAAGGAGTATTAGGGATTGAACATTCTCAACTCCCAGCAAAGAGTATTGCGGATCGACGTTCTCAACTCCCAGCAAGGAGTATTGGTTATTGAACATCCTCAACTCCCAGAAAGTGGTATTGGAGACTGAACGTCCTCAACTCCCAGCAAGGTGTATTGGACATTGAACATCCTCAACTCCCAGCAAGGATTATTGGGGTTTCAATACTCCCTGCTTGGAGTTGTTGAGTATGGTCGATCCCCAATACTCCTTGCTGCTAGTTAACGATGTTCGAACCCAATATTCCTTGCTGGGAGTTGAGGATATTCAATCTGCAATACTCCTTGCTGGGGGTTGAGAACGACGATCCCCAATACTCCTTGCTGGGAGTTGAGGACGTATTGAATATTCAATCAAGGTGTCTTGGAGATTGAACATTCTCAACTCCCAGCAAGGAGTATTGCGGATCGACGTTCTCAACTCCCAGCAAGGAGTACTGGGGATTGAACATCCTCAACTCCCAGAAAGGAGTATTGGGGACTGAACGTCCTCAACTCCCAGCAAGGAGTATTGGACATTGAACATCCTCAACTCCCAGCAAGGATTATTGGGTATCAAAAATCCTCAACTCCCATCAAGGAATAATGGGGATCGAACATCCTTAACACCCAGCAAGGAGTATTGCGTATCGAACATGCTCAACTCCATGCAAGGAGTATTGGGGATCGACGTTCTCAACCCCCAGCAAGGAGTATTGCAGATTGGAATATCCTCAACTCCCAGCAAGGAATATTGGGTTCGAAGATCGTTAACTCCCAGCAAGTATTATTGGTGTTCGACCATACTCTACTCCAAGCAGGGAATATTGGGGATCGATTATCTCAGCTCCCAGCAAGGCGTATTGTGGATTGAACATTCTGAACTCCCAGCAAAGCGTATTGGGGATTGAATATTCTCAACGCCCAGCAAGGCGTATTGGGGATTGAACATCATCAACTCCCAGCAAGGTGTCTTGGAGATTGAACATCCTCAACTCCCAGCAAGGAGTATTGGGGATTGAACATCCTCAACTCCCAGAAAGGAGTATTGGGGACTGAACGTCCTCAACTCTCAGCAAGGAGTATTGGACATTGAACATCCTCAACGCTCAGCAAGGATTATTGGGGATCGAAAATCCTCAACTCCCATCAAGGAATAATGGGGATCGAACATCCTTAACACCCAGCAAGGAGTATTGGCGATCGAACATGCTCAACTCCAAGCAGTGAGTATTGGGGATCGACGTTCTCAACTCCCAATAAGGAATATTGGAGATTGAACATTCTCAGCTGCCAGTATGGAGTATTGCGGTTCGACCGTCCTCAACTCCCAGCAAGGAATACTAGGGATTGAACATGCTCAACTCCCAGCAATGAGTATTGGGGATCGACGTTCTCAACTCCCAGCAAGGAGTATTGGGGATTGAACATTCTCAACTCCCAGCAAGGAGTATTGCGGACCGATGTTCACAACTCCCAGCAAGGAGTTTTGGGGATTGAACATCCTCAACTCCCAGAAAGGAGTATTGGGGACTGAACGTACTCAACTTCCAGCAAGGAGTATTGGACATTGAACATCCTCAACGCCCAGCAAGGATTATTGGGGATAGAAAATCCTCAACTCCCATCAAGGAATAATGGGGATCGAAAATCCTTAACTCCCAGCAAGGAGTATTTGGGATCGAACATGCTCACTCCAAGCAGGGATGTTTGGGGATCGACGTTCTCAACACCCAGTAAGGAGTATTGGAGATTGAACATTCTCAGCTCCCCGTATGGAGTATTGGGGTTCGACCGTCCTCAACTCCCAGCTAGGAATATTAGGGATTGAACATGCTTAACTCCCAGCAATGAGTATTGGGGATCGACGTTCTCAACTCCCAGAAAGGAATATTGGGGATTGAAAGTCCTCAACTCCCAGCAAGGAGTATTGGGGATCGACGTTCTCAACCCTCAGCAAGGAGTATTGTAGATTGAATATTCTCAACTCCCAGCAAGGAATATTGGGTTCGAACATCTTTAACTCCCAGCAAGGAGTATTGGGGACCGATCATACACAACTCCAAGCAGGGAGTATTGGGGATTGATTATCTCAGCTCCCAGCAAGGCGTATTGTGGATTGAACATTCTGAACTCCCAGCAAGGCGTATTGGGGATTGAAAATCATCAACTCCCAGCAAGGAGTATTAGGGATTGAACATGCTCAACTCCCAGCAATGAGTATTGGGGATCGACGTTCTCAACTCCCAGCAAGGAGTATTGGGGATCGACGTCCTCAACCCCCAGCAAGGAGTATTGCAGATTGAATATCCTCAACTCCCAGCAAGGAATATTGGGTTCGAACATCATTAACTCCCAGCAAGGAGTATTGGGGATCGATTAGCTCAGCTCCCAGCAAGGCGTATTGTGGATTGAACATTCTGAACTCCCAGCAAGGCGTATTGGGGATTGAATATCCTCAAATCCCAGCAAGGAGTATTGGAGATTGAACAACCTCAACTCCCAGTATGGAGTATTGGGGATCGACCGTCCTCAACTCCCAGCAAGGAATATTAGGGATTGAACATCCTCAACTCCCAGAAAGGAGTATTGGGGACTGAATGTCCTGAACTCCCTGCAAGGAGTATTGGGGATCGACTTTCTCAACACCCAGCAAGTAGTATTGGGGATTGAACATCCACAACTCCCAGCGAGGAGTGTTGGAGATCGAAGTTCTCAAGTCCCAGCAAGGAGTATTGGGGATTGAACATCCTCAACTCCAAGCAAGGAGTATTGGGGATTGAATATCCTCAACTCCCAGCAAGGAGTACTGGAGATTGAACAATCTCAACTCCTAGTATGGAGTATTGGGGATCGACCGTCCTCAACTCCCAGCAAGGAATATTAGGGATTGAACATGCTAAACTCCCAGCAGGGAGTATTGGGGATTGAGCATTCTCAATTCCCAGCAAGGAGTATTGCGGATCGACTTTCTCAACTCCCAGCAAGGAGTATTGGGGACTGAACGTCCTCAACTCTCAGCAAGGAGTATTGGGGATCGACGTTTTCAACTCCCAGAAAGGAGTATTCAACTTTGAACACCCTCAACTCCCAGCAAGGATTATTGGGGAATGAACATCAGCAACTCCTATCAAGGAATATTGGGGATCGAACATCATTAACTCCCAGCAAGGAGTATTGGGGATCGATTATCTCAGCTCCCAGCAAGGCGTATTGTGGATTGAACATTCTGAACTCCCAGCAAGGCGTATTGGGGATTGAATATTCTCAACGCCCAGCAAGGCGTATTGGGGATTGAACATCATCAACTCCCAGCAAGGTGTCTTGGAGATTGAACATCCTCAACTCCCACAAAGGAGTATGGGGGATCAACGTTCTCAACTCCCAGCAAGGAGTATTGGGGATTGAACATGCTCAACTCCCAGCAAGGAGTATTGGTGATCGACGTTCTCAACTCCCAGCAAGGAGTATTGGGGTTTGAATGTCCTCAACTCCCAGCAAGGAGTATTGGGGATCCACGTTCTCAACTCCCAGCAAGGATTATTGGGGATTGAACGTCCTCAACTCCCAGCAAGGAGTACTGGGGATTGAATATCCTCAACTCCCAGCAAGGAGTATTGGAAATTGAAAATTCTCAACTCCCAGCATGGTGTCTTGGAGATTGAACATCCTCAACTCCCAGCAAGGAGTATTGGGGATCGACGTTTTCAACTCCCAGCCAGGAGTATTGGGTTTTGAACGTCCTCAACTCCCAGCAAGGAGATTTGGGGATCGACGTTCTCGACCCCCAGCAAGGAGTATTGCGGATTGAACATCCTCAACTTCCGGCAAGGAGTATTGGAGATCGACGTTCTCAACTCCCAGCAAGGAGTATTGGGGTTTGAACATCCTCAGCTCCCAGCGAGCAGTGTTGGGGATCGACGTTCTCCACTCCCTGCAAGGAGTATTGGGGATTGAATATCCTCAACTCCCAGCAAGGAGTATTGGGGGATTGAACTATCTCAACTCCCAGTATGGAGTATAGGGGATCGACCGTCCTCAGCTCCCAGCAAGGAATATTAGGGATTGAACATGCTCAACTCCCAGCAAGGAGTATTGGGGATTGAACATTCTCAACTCCCAGCGAAGAGTATTGCGGATCGACGTTCTCAACCCCAGCAAGGAGTATCGGGGTTTGAACATCCTCAACTCCCAGAAAGGAGTATTGGGGACTGAACATCCTCAACTCCCAGAAAGGAGTATTGGGGACTGAACTTCCTCAACTCCCAGCAAGGATTATTGGGGATCGAAAATCCTCAACTCCCATCAGGAATAATGGAGATCGAACATCCTTAACACCCAGCAAGGAGTATTGCGGATCGAACATGCTCAACTCCAAGCAAGGAATATTGGGGATTGAAGTTCTCAATCCCCAGCAAGGAGTATTGCAGATTGGAATATCCTCAACTCCCAGCAAGGAATATTGGGTTCGAACATCGTTAACTCCCAGCAAGGTGTATTGGGGATCAACCATACTCTACTCCAAGCAGGGAGTATTGGGGATCGATTATCTCAGCTCCCAGCAAGGCGTATTGTGGATTGAACATTCTGAACTCCCAGCAAGGCGTATTGGGGATTGAATATTCTCAACTCCCAGCAAGGCGTATTGGGGATTGAACATCGTCAACTCCCAGCAAGGTGTCTTGGAGATTGAACATCCTCAACTCCCAGCAAGGACTATTGGGGGATCGAAAATCCTCAACTCCCATCAGGAATAATGGAGATCGAACATCCTTAACACCCAGCAAGGAGTATTGCGGATCGAACATGCTCAACTCCAAGCAAGGAATATTGGGGATCGACGTTCTCAATCCCCAGCAAGGAGTATTGCAGATTGGAATATCCTCAACTCCCAGCAAGGAATATTGGGTTCGAACATCGTTAACTCCCAGCAAGGTGTATTGGGGATCAACCATACTCTACTCCAAGCAGGGAGTATTGGGGATCGATTATCTCAGCTCCCAGCAAGGCGTATTGTGGATTGAACATTCTGAACTCCCAGCAAGGCGTATTGGGGATTGAATATTCTCAACTCCCAGCAAGGCGTATTGGGGATTGAACATCGTCAACTCCCAGCAAGGTGTCTTGGAGATTGAACATCCTCAACTGCCAGCAAGGAGTATTGGGGATCGACGTTTTCAACTCCCAGCAAGGAGTATTGGGTATTGAACGTCCTCAACTCCCAGCAAGGAGATTTGGGGATCGACGTTCTCGACCCCCAGCAAGGAGTATTGCGGATTGAACATCCTCAACTTCCGGCAAGGAGTATTGGAGATCGACGTTCTCAAATCGCAGCAAGGAGTATTGGGGATTGAACATCCTCTTCTCCCAGCGAGCAGTGTTGGGGAACGACGTTCTCAACTCCCTGTAAGGAGTATTGGGGATTGAACATCCTCAACACCAAGCAAGGAGTATTGGGGATTGAATATCCTCAACTCCCAGCAAGGAGTATTAGGGATTGAACATTCTCAACTCCCAGCAAAGAGTATTGCGGATCGACGTTCTCAACTCCCAGCAAGGAGTATTGGTTATTGAACATCCTCAACTCCCAGAAAGTGGTATTGGAGACTGAACGTCCTCAACTCCCAGCAAGGTGTATTGGACATTGAACATCCTCAACTCCCAGCAAGGATTATTGGGGTTTCAATACTCCCTGCTTGGAGTTGTTGAGTATGGTCGATCCCCAATACTCCTTGCTGCTAGTTAACGATGTTCGAACCCAATATTCCTTGCTGGGAGTTGAGGATATTCAATCTGCAATACTCCTTGCTGGGGGTTGAGAACGACGATCCCCAATACTCCTTGCTGGGAGTTGAGGACGTATTGAATATTCAATCAAGGTGTCTTGGAGATTGAACATTCTCAACTCCCAGCAAGGAGTATTGCGGATCGACGTTCTCAACTCCCAGCAAGGAGTACTGGGGATTGAACATCCTCAACTCCCAGCAAGGAGTATTGTGGATCGAACATCCCCAACTCCCAGCAAGGAGAATTGGGGATCTACATTCTCAACTCCCAGCAAGGAATATTGGGGATTGAACATCCTCAACTCCCAGCAAAGAGTATTGTGGATCGAACATCCTCAACTCCTAGCAAGGAGTACTGGGGATCGACCATCCTCAACTCCCAGCCAGGAGTATTGGGATCGACGTTCTCAACTCCCAGCAAGGAGTATTGGGGATTGAACATCCTCAGCTCCCAGCGAGCAGTGTTGGGGATCGACGTTCTCAACTCCAACCAAGGAGTATTGGGGATTGAACATCCTCAACTCCAAGCAAGGAGTATTGGGGATTGAATACCCTCAACTCCCAGCAAGGAGTATTGGAGATTGAACAATCTCAACTCCCAGCAGGGAGTATTGGGCATCAACCGTCCTCAACTCCCAGCAAGGAGTATTGGGGATTGAACATTCTCAACTCCCAGCAAGGAGTATTAGGGATTGAACATGCTCAACTCCCAGCAATGAGTATTGGGGATCGACGTTCTCAACTCCAAGCAAGGAATATTGGGGATTGAAAGTCCTCAACTCCCAGCAAGGAGTATTGGGGATCGACGTTCTCAACCCCCAGCAAGGAGTATTGCAGATTGAATATCCTCAACTCCCAGCAAGGAATATTGGGTTCGAACATCGTTAACTCCCAGCAAGGAGTATTGGGGATCGACCATGCACAACTCCAAGCAGGGAGTATTGGGGATTGATTATCTAAGCTCCCAGCAAGGCGTATGGTGGATTGAACATTCTGAACTCCCAGCAAGGCGTATTGGGGATTGAACATCATCAACTCCCTTCAAGGTGTCTTGGAGATTGGACATCCTCAACTCCCAGCAAGGAGTATTGCGGATTGAACATCCTCAACTTCCGGCAAGGAGTATTGGAGATCGACGTTCTCAAATCCCAGAAAGGAGTATTGGGGATTGAACATCCTCATCTCCAAGCGAGCAGTGTTGGGGATCGACGTTCTCCACTCCCTGCAAGGAGTATTGGGGATTGAACATCCTCAACACCCAGCAAGGAGTATTGGAGATTGAACAATCTCAACTCCCAGTATAGAGTACTGGGGATCGACCGTCCTCTGCTACCAGCAAGGAATATTAGGGATTGAACATGCTCAACTCCCAGCAAAGAGTATTGCGGATTGACGTTCTCAACTCCCAGGAAGGAGTATTGGGGATTGAACATCCTCAACTCACAGAAAGGGGTATTGGGGACTGAACGTCCTCAACTCCCAGCAAGGAGTATTAGACATTGAACATCCTCAACTCCCAGCAAGGATTATTGGGGATTCAATACTCTCTGCTTGGAGTTGTTGAGTATGGTCGATTTCCAATACTCCTTGCTGGGAGTTAACGATGTTCGAACCCAATATTCCTTGTTGGGAGTTGAGGATATTCAATCTGCGATACTCCTTGCTAGTGGTTGAGAACGTCGATCCCCAATACTCCTTGTTGGGTGTTGAGGACGTATTGAATATTCAATCAAGGTGTCTTGGAGATTGAACATCCTCAACTTCCGGCAAGGAGTATTGGAGATCGACGTTCTCAAATCCCAGCAAGGAGTATTGGGGATTGATTATACTCAACTCCCAGCAAAGAGTATTGGGGAGCGACATTCTCAGCTCCCAGTAAGGAGTACTGGAGATTGAACAATCTCAACTCCCAGTATGGAGTACTGGGGATCGACCGTCCTCAACTCCCAGCAAGGAATATTAGGGATTGAACATGCTCAACTCCCAGCATGGAGTATTGGGGATTGAACACCCTCAACTCCCAGAAAGGAGTATTGGGGACTGAACGTCCTCAAATCCCAGCAAGGAGTACTGGACATTGAACATCCTCAACTCCCAGCAAGGAGTATTGGTGATTGAACATCCTCAACTCCCAGCAAGAGTATTGGGGATTGAACATCCTCAACTCCCAGCAAAGAGTATTGTGGATCGAACATCCTCAACTCCTAGCAAGGAGTACTGGGGATCGACCATCCTCAACTCCCAGCCAGGAGTATTGGTATCGACGTTCTCAACTCCCAGCAAGGAGTATTGGGGATTGAACATCCTCAACTCCAAGCAAGGAGTATTGGGGATTGAATTCCCTCAACTCCCAGCAAGGAGTATTGGAGATTGAACAATCTCAACTCCCAGTAGGGAGTATTGGGGATCGACCGTCCTCAACTCCCAGCAAGGAGTATTGGGGATTGAACATTCTCAACTCCCAGCAAGGAGTATTGCGGATCGACGTTCTCAACTCCCAGCAAGGAGTTTTGGGGATTGAACATCCTCAACTCCCAGAAAGGAGTATTGGGGACTGAACGTACTCAACTCCCAGCAAGGAGTATTGGACATTGAACATCCTCAACTCCCAGCAAGGATTATTGGGGATCGAAAATCCTCAGCTCCCATCAAGGAATAATGGGGATCGAACATCCTTAACTCCCAGCAAGGAGTATTGGGGATCGAACATGCTCAACTCCAAGCAGGTAGTATTGGCGATCGACGTTCTCAACTCCCAGTAAGGAGTATTGAAGATTGAACATTCTCAGGTCCCAGTATGGAGTATTGGGGTTCGACCGTCCTCAACTCCCAGCAAGGAATATTAGGGATTGAACATGCTCAACTCCCAGCAATGAGTATAGGGGATCGACGTTCTCAACTCCCAGCAAGGAATATTGGGGATTGAAAGTCCTCAACTCCCAGCAAGGAGTATTGGGGATCGACCATGCACAACTCCAAGCAGGGAGTACTGGGGATCGATTATCTCAGCTCCCAGCAAGGCATATTGTGGATTGAACATTCTGAACTCCCAGCAAGGCGTATTGGGGATTGAATATTCTGAACTCCCAGCAAGTAGTATTGGGGATCAACGTTCTCAACCCCCAGCAAGGAGTATTGCAGATTGAATATCCTCAACTCCCAGCAAGGAATATTGGGTTCGAACATCGTTAACTCCCTGCAAGGAGTATTGGGGATTGACCATACACAACTCCAAGCAGGGAGTATTGGGGATCGATTTTCTCAGCTCCCAGCAAGGCGTATTGTGGATTGAACATTCTGAACTCCCAGCAAGGCGTATTGGGCATTGAACATCCTCAACTCCCAGCAAGGTGTCTCGGAGATTGAACATCCTCAACTCCCAGCAAGGAGTATTGGGGATCGACGTTTTCAACTCCCAGCAAGGAGTATTGCGGATTGAACATCCTCAACTTCCGGCAAGGAGTATTGCAGATCGACGTTCTCAACTCCCAGCAAGGAGTATTGTGGATTGAACATCCCCAACTCCAAGCAAGGAGTATTGGGGATTGAGTATCCTCAACTCCCAGCAAGGAGTATTGGAGATTGAACAATCTCAACTCCCAGTATGGAGTATTGGGGATCGACCGTCCTCAACTCCCAGCAAGGAATATTAGGGATTGAACATGCTCAACTCCCAGCAAGGAGTATTGGGGATTGAACATTCTCAACTCCCAGCAAAGAGTATTGCGGATCGACGTTCTCAACTCCCAGCAAGGAGTATTGGGGATTGAACATCCTCAACTCCCAGCAAGGATTATTGGGGATTCAATACTCTCTGCTTGGAGTTGTTAGTATGGTCGATTCCCAATACTCCTTGCTGGGAGTTAACGATGTTCGAACCCAATATTCCTTGTTGGTAGTTAAGGATATTCAATCTGCAATACTCCTTGCTAGGGGTTGAGAACGTCGATCCCCAATACACCTTGCTGGGTGTTGAGGACGTATTGAATATTCAATCAAGGTGTCTTGGAGATTGAACATCCTCAACTCCCAGCAAGGATTATTGGGGATCGAAAATCCTCAACTCCCATCAGGAATAATGGAGATCGAACATCCTTAACACCCAGCAAGGAGTATTGCGGATCGAACATGCTCAACTCCAAGCAAGGAATATTGGGGATCGACGTTCTCAATCCCCAGCAAGGAGTATTGCAGATTGGAATATCCTCAACTCCCAGCAAGGAATATTGGGTTCGAACATCGTTAACTCCCAGCAAGGTGTATTGGGGATCAACCATACTCTACTCCAAGCAGGGAGTATTGGGGATCGATTATCTCAGCTCCCAGCAAGGCGTATTGTGGATTGAACATTCTGAACTCCCAGCAAGGCGTATTGGGGATTGAATATTCTCAACTCCCAGCAAGGCGTATTGGGGATTGAACATCGTCAACTCCCAGCAAGGTGTCTTGGAGATTGAACATCCTCAACTGCCAGCAAGGAGTATTGGGGATCGACGTTTTCAACTCCCAGCAAGGAGTATTGGGTATTGAACGTCCTCAACTCCCAGCAAGGAGATTTGGGGATCGACGTTCTCGACCCCCAGCAAGGAGTATTGCGGATTGAACATCCTCAACTTCCGGCAAGGAGTATTGGAGATCGACGTTCTCAAATCGCAGCAAGGAGTATTGGGGATTGAACATCCTCTTCGCCCAGCGAGCAGTGTTGGGGAACGACGTTCTCAACTCCCTGTAAGGAGTATTGGGGATTGAACATCCTCAACACCAAGCAAGGAGTATTGGGGATTGAATATCCTCAACTCCCAGCAAGGAGTATTAGGGATTGAACATTCTCAACTCCCAGCAAAGAGTATTGCGGATCGACGTTCTCAACTCCCAGCAAGGAGTATTGGTTATTGAACATCCTCAACTCCCAGAAAGTGGTATTGGAGACTGAACGTCCTCAACTCCCAGCAAGGTGTATTGGACATTGAACATCCTCAACTCCCAGCAAGGATTATTGGGGTTTCAATACTCCCTGCTTGGAGTTGTTGAGTATGGTCGATCCCCAATACTCCTTGCTGCTAGTTAACGATGTTCGAACCCAATATTCCTTGCTGGGAGTTGAGGATATTCAATCTGCAATACTCCTTGCTGGGGGTTGAGAACGACGATCCCCAATACTCCTTGCTGGGAGTTGAGGACGTATTGAATATTCAATCAAGGTGTCTTGGAGATTGAACATTATCAACTCCCAGCAAGGAGTATTGCGGATCGACGTTCTCAACCCCCAGCAAGGAGTACTGGGGATTGAACATCCTCAACTCCCAGCAAGGAGTATTGTGGATCGAACATCCCCAACTCCCAGCAAGGAGAATTGGAGATCTACATTCTCAACTCCCAGCAAGGAGTATTGGGGATTGAACATCCTCAACTCCCAGCAAAGAGTATTGTGGATCGAACATCCTCAACTCCTAGCAAGGAGTACTGGGGATCGACCATCCTCAACTCCAAGCCAGGAGTATTGGGATCGACGTTCTCAACTCCCAGCAAGGAGTATTGGGGATTGAACATCCTCAGCTCCCAGCGAGCAGTGTTGGGGATCGACGTTCTCAACTCCAAGCAAGGAGTATTGGGGATTGAACATCCTCAACTCCAAGCAAGGAGTATTGGGGATTGAATACCCTCAACTCCCAGCAAGGAGTATTGGAGATTGAACAATCTCAACTCCCAGCAGGGAGTATTGGGCATCAACCGTCCTCAACTCCCAGCAAGGAGTATTGGGGATTGAACATTCTCAACTCCCAGCAAGGAGTATTAGGGATTGAACATGCTCAACTCCCAGCAATGAGTATTGGGGATCGACGTTCTCAACTCCAAGCAAGGAATATTGGGGATTGAAAGTCCTCAACTCCCAGCAAGGAGTATTGGGGATCGACGTTCTCAACCCCCAGCAAGGAGTATTGCAGATTGAATATCCTCAACTCCCAGCAAGGAATATTGGGTTCGAACATCGTTAACTCCCAGCAAGGAGTATTGGGGATCGACCATGCACAACTCCAAGCAGGGAGTATTGGGGATTGATTATCTCAGCTCCCAGCAAGGCGTATGGTGGATTGAACATTCTGAACTCCCAGCAAGGCGTATTGGGGATTGAACATCATCAACTCCCTTCAAGGTGTCTTGGAGATTGGACATCCTCAACTCCCAGCAAGGAGTATTGCGGATTGAACATCCTCAACTTCCGGCAAGGAGTATTGGAGATCGACGTTCTCAAATCCCAGAAAGGAGTATTGGGGATTGAACATCCTCATCTCCAAGCGAGCAGTGTTGGGGATCGACGTTCTCCACTCCCTGCAAGGAGTATTGGGGATTGAACATCCTCAACACCCAGCAAGGAGTATTGGAGATTGAACAATCTCAACTCCCAGTATAGAGTACTGGGGATCGACCGTCCTCTGCTCCCAGCAAGGAATATTAGGAATTGAACATGCTCAACTCCCAGCAAAGAGTATTGCGGATTGACGTTCTCAACTCCCAGGAAGGAGTATTGGGGATTGAACATCCTCAACTCACAGAAAGGGGTATTGGGGACTGAACGTCCTCAACTCCCAGCAAGGAGTATTAGACATTGAACATCCTCAACTCCCAGCAAGGATTATTGGGGATTCAATACTCTCTGCGTGGAGTTGTTGAGTATGGTCGATTTCCAATACTCCTTGCTGGGAGTTAACGATGTTCGAACCCAATATTCCTTGTTGGGAGTTGAGGATATTCAATCTGCGATACTCCTTGCTAGGGGTTGAGAACGTCGATCCCCAATACTCCTTGTTGGGTGTTGAGGACGTATTGAATATTCAATCAAGGTGTCTTGGAGATTGAACATCCTCAACTTCCGGCAAGGAGTATTGGAGATCGACGTTCTCAACTCCCAGTAAGGAGTACTGGGGATTGAACATCCTCAACTCCCAGCAAGGAGTATTGTGGATCGAACATCCTCAACTCCCAGCAAGGAGCATTGGGGATCTACATTCTCAAATCCCAGCAAGGAGTATTGGGGATTGATTATACTCAACTCCCAGCAAAGAGTATTGGGGAGCGACATTCTCAGCTCCCAGTAAGGAGTACTGGAGATTGAACAATCTCAACTCCCAGTATGGAGTACTGGGGATCGACCGTCCTCAACTCCCAGCAAGGAATATTAGGGATTGAACATGCTCAACTCCCAGCATGGAGTATTGGGGATTGAACACCCTCAACTCCCAGAAAGGAGTATTGGGGACTGAACGTCCTCAAATCCCAGCAAGGAGTACTGGACATTGAACATCCTCAACTCCCAGCAAGGAGTATTGGTGATTGAACATCCTCAACTCCCAGCAAGAGTATTGGGGATTGAACATCCTCAACTCCCAGCAAAGAGTATTGTGGATCGAACATCCTCAACTCCTAGCAAGGAGTACTGGGGATCGACCATCCTCAACTCCCAGCCAGGAGTATTGGTATCGACGTTCTCAACTCCCAGCAAGGAGTATTGGGGATTGAACATCCTCAACTCCAAGCAAGGAGTATTGGGGATTGAATTCCCTCAACTCCCAGCAAGGAGTATTGGAGATTGAACAATCTCAACTCCCAGTAGGGAGTATTGGGGATCGACCGTCCTCAACTCCCAGCAAGGAGTATTGGGGATTGAACATTCTCAACTCCCAGCAAGGAGTATTGCGGATCGACGTTCTCAACTCCCAGCAAGGAGTTTTGGGGATTGAACATCCTCAACTCCCAGAAAGGAGTATTGGGGACTGAACGTACTCAACTCCCAGCAAGGAGTATTGGACATTGAACATCCTCAACTCCCAGCAAGGATTATTGGGGATCGAAAATCCTCAGCTCCCATCAAGGAATAATGGGGATCGAACATCCTTAACTCCCAGCAAGGAGTATTGGGGATCGAACATGCTCAACTCCAAGCAGGTAGTATTGGCGATCGACGTTCTCAACTCCCAGTAAGGAGTATTGAAGATTGAACATTCTCAGGTCCCAGTATGGAGTATTGGGGTTCGACCGTCCTCAACTCCCAGCAAGGAATATTAGGGATTGAACATGCTCAACTCCCAGCAATGAGTATAGGGGATCGACGTTCTCAACTCCCAGCAAGGAATATTGGGGATTGAAAGTCCTCAACTCCCAGCAAGGAGTATTGGGGATCGACCATGCACAACTCCAAGCAGGGAGTACTGGGGATCGATTATCTCAGCTCCCAGCAAGGCATATTGTGGATTGAACATTCTGAACTCCCAGCAAGGCGTATTGGGGATTGAATATTCTGAACTCCCAGCAAGTAGTATTGGGGATCAACGTTCTCAACCCCCAGCAAGGAGTATTGCAGATTGAATATCCTCAACTCCCAGCAAGGAATATTGGGTTCGAACATCGTTAACTCCCTGCAAGGAGTATTGGGGATTGACCATACACAACTCCAAGCAGGGAGTATTGGGGATCGATTTTCTCAGCTCCCAGCAAGGCGTATTGTGGATTGAACATTCTGAACTCCCAGCAAGGCGTATTGGGCATTGAACATCCTCAACTCCCAGCAAGGTGTCTCGGAGATTGAACATCCTCAAATCCCAGCAAGGAGTATTGGGGATCGACGTTTTCAACTCCCAGCAAGGAGTATTGCGGATTGAACATCCTCAACTTCCGGCAAGGAGTATTGCAGATCGACGTTCTCAACTCCCAGCAAGGAGTATTGTGGATTGAACATCCCCAACTCCAAGCAAGGAGTATTGGGGATTGAGTATCCTCAACTCCCAGCAAGGAGTATTGGAGATTGAACAATCTCAACTCCCAGTATGGAGTATTGGGGATCGACCGTCCTCAACTCCCAGCAAGGAATATTAGGGATTGAACATGCTCAACTCCCAGCAAGGAGTATTGGGGATTGAACATTCTCAACTCCCAGCAAAGAGTATTGCGGATCGACGTTCTCAACTCCCAGCAAGGAGTATTGGGGATTGAACATCCTCAACTCCCAGCAAGGATTATTGGGGATTCAATACTCTCTGCTTGGAGTTGTTAGTATGGTCGATTCCCAATACTCCTTGCTGGGAGTTAACGATGTTCGAACCCAATATTCCTTGTTGGTAGTTAAGGATATTCAATCTGCAATACTCCTTGCTAGGGGTTGAGAACGTCGATCCCCAATACACCTTGCTGGGTGTTGAGGACGTATTGAATATTCAATCAAGGTGTCTTGGAGATTGAACATCCTCAACTCCCAGCAAGGATTATTGGGGATCGAAAATCCTCAACTCCCATCAGGAATAATGGAGATCGAACATCCTTAACCCCCAGCAAGGAGTATTGCAGATTGGAATATCCTCAACTCCCAGCAAGGAATATTGGGTTCGAACATCGTTAACTCCCAGCAAGGTGTATTGGGGATCAACCATACTCTACTCCAAGCAGGGAGTATTGGGGATCGATTATCTCAGCTCCCAGCAAGGCGTATTGTGGATTGAACATTCTGAACTCCCAGCAAGGCGTATTGGGGATTGAATATTCTCAACTCCCAGCAAGGCGTATTGGGGATTGAACATCGTCAACTCCCAGCAAGGTGTCTTGGAGATTGAACATCCTCAACTGCCAGCAAGGAGTATTGGGGATCGACGTTTTCAACTCCCAGCAAGGAGTATTGGGTATTGAACGTCCTCAACTCCCAGCAAGGAGATTTGGGGATCGATGTTCTCGACCCCCAGCAAGGAGTATTGCGGATTGAACATCCTCAACTTCCGGCAAGGAGTATTGGAGATCGACGTTCTCAAATCGCAGCAAGGAGTATTGGGGATTGAACATCCTCTTCTCCCAGCGAGCAGTGTTGGGGAACGACGTTCTCAACTCCCTGTAAGGAGTATTGGGGATTGAACATCCTCAACACCAAGCAAGGAGTATTGGGGATTGAATATCCTCAACTCCCAGCAAGGAGTATTAGGGATTGAACATTCTCAACTCCCAGCAAAGAGTATTGCGGATCGACGTTCTCAACTCCCAGCAAGGAGTATTGGTTATTGAACATCCTCAACTCCCAGAAAGTGGTATTGGAGACTGAACGTCCTCAACTCCCAGCAAGGTGTATTGGACATTGAACATCCTCAACTCCCAGCAAGGATTATTGGGGTTTCAATACTCCCTGCTTGGAGTTGTTGAGTATGGTCGATCCCCAATACTCCTTGCTGCTAGTTAACGATGTTCGAACCCAATATTCCTTGCTGGGAGTTGAGGATATTCAATCTGCAATACTCCTTGCTGGGGGTTGAGAACGACGATCCCCAATACTCCTTGCTGGGAGTTGAGGACGTATTGAATATTCAATCAAGGTGTCTTGGAGATTGAACATTCTCAACTCCCAGCAAGGAGTATTGCGGATCGACGTTCTCAACTCCCAGCAAGGAGTACTGGGGATTGAACATCCTCAACTCCCAGCAAGGAGTATTGTGGATCGAACATCCCCAACTCCCAGCAAGGAGAATTGGGGATCTACATTCTCAACTCCCAGCAAGGAGTATTGGGGATTGAACATCCTCAACTCCCAGCAAAGAGTATTGTGGATCGAACATCCTCAACTCCTAGCAAGGAGTACTGGGGATCGACCATCCTCAACTCCCAGCCAGGAGTATTGGGATCGACGTTCTCAACTCCCAGCAAGGAGTAGTGGGGATTGAACATCCTCAGCTCCCAGCGAGCAGTGTTGGGGATCGACGTTCTCAACTCCAAGCAAGGAGTATTGGGGATTGAACATCCTCAACTCCAAGCAAGGAGTATTGGGGATTGAATACCCTCAACTCCCAGCAAGGAGTATTGGAGATTGAACAATCTCAACTCCCAGCAGGGAGTATTGGGCATCAACCGTCCTCAACTCCCAGCAAGGAGTATTGGGGATTGAACATTCTCAACTCCCAGCAAGGAGTATTAGGGATTGAACATGCTCAACTCCCAGCAATGAGTATTGGGGATCGACGTTCTCAACTCCAAGCAAGGAATATTGGGGATTGAAAGTCCTCAACTCCCAGCAAGGAATATTGGGGATCGACGTTCTCAACCCCCAGCAAGGAGTATTGCAGATTGAATATCCTCAACTCCCAGCAAGGAATATTGGGTTCGAACATCGTTAACTCCCAGCAAGGAGTATTGGGGATCGACCATGCACAACTCCAAGCAGGGAGTATTGGGGATTGATTATCTCAGCTCCCAGCAAAGCGTATGGTGGATTGAACATTCTGAACTCCCAGCAAGGCGTATTGGGGATTGAACATCATCAACTCCCTTCAAGGTGTCTTGGAGATTGGACATCCTCAACTCCCAGCAAGGAGTATTGCGGATTGAACATCCTCAACTTCCGGCAAGGAGTATTGGAGATCGACGTTCTCAACTCCCAGAAAGGAGTATTGGGGATTGAACATCCTCATCTCCAAGCGAGCAGTGTTGGGGATCGACGTTCTCCACTCCCTGCAAGGAGTATTGGGGATTGAACATCCTCAACACCCAGCAAGGAGTATTGGAGATTGAACAATCTCAACTCCCAGTATAGAGTACTGGGGATCGACCGTCCTCTGCTCCCAGCAAGGAATATTAGGGATTGAACATGCTCAACTCCCAGCAAAGAGTATTGCGGATTGACGTTCTCAACTCCCAGGAAGGAGTATTGGGGATTGAACATCCTCAACTCACAGAAAGGGGTATTGGGGACTGAACGTCCTCAACTCCCAGCAAGGAGTATTAGACATTGAACATCCTCAACTCCCAGCAAGGATTATTGGGGATTCAATACTCTCTGCTTGGAGTTGTTGAGTATGGTCGATTTCCAATACTCCTTGCTGGGAGTTAACGATGTTCGAACCCAATATTCCTTGTTGGGAGTTGAGGATATTCAATCTGCGATACTCCTTGCTAGGGGTTGAGAACGTCGATCCCCAATACTCCTTGTTGGGTGTTGAGGACGTATTGAATATTCAATCAAGGTGTCTTGGAGATTGAACATCCTCAACTCCCAGCAAGGATTATTGTGGATCGAACATCCTCAACTCCCAGCAAAGAGCATTGGGGATCTACATTCTCAAATCCCAGCAAAGAGTATTGGGGATTGATTATACTCAACTCCCAGCAAAGAGTATTGGGGAGCGACATTCTCAGCTCCCAGTAAGGAGTACTGGAGATTGAACAATCTCAACTCCCAGTATGGAGTACTGGGGATCGACCGTCCTCAACTCCCAGCAAGGAATATTAGGGATTGAACATGCTCAACTCCCAGCATGGAGTATTGGGGATTGAACACCCTCAACTCCCAGAAAGGAGTATTGGGGACTGAACGTCCTCAAATCCCAGCAAGGAGTACTGGACATTGAACATCCTCAACTCCCAGCAAGGAGTATTGGTGATTGAACATCCTCAACTCCCAGCAAGAGTATTGGGGATTGAACATCCTCAACTCCCAGCAAAGAGTATTGTGGATCGAACATCCTCAACTCCTAGCAAGGAGTACTGGGGATCGACCATCCTCAACTCCCAGCCAGGAGTATTGGTATCGACGTTCTCAACTCCCAGCAAGGAGTATTGGGGATTGAACATCCTCAACTCCAAGCAAGGAGTATTGGGGATTGAATTCCCTCAACTCCCAGCAAGGAGTATTGGAGATTGAACAATCTCAACTCCCAGTAGGGAGTATTGGGGATCGACCGTCCTCAACTCCCAGCAAGGAGTATTGGGGATTGAACATTCTCAACTCCCAGCAAGGAGTATTGCGGATCGACGTTCTCAACTCCCAGCAAGGAGTTTTGGGGATTGAACATCCTCAACTCCCAGAAAGGAGTATTGGGGACTGAACGTACTCAACTCCCAGCAAGGAGTATTGGACATTGAACATCCTCAACTCCCAGCAAGGATTATTGGGGATCGAAAATCCTCAGCTCCCATCAAGGAATAATGGGGATCGAACATCCTTAACTCCCAGCAAGGAGTATTGAGAATCGAACATGCTCAACTCCAAGCAGGTAGTATTGGCGATCGACGTTCTCAACTCCCAGTAAGGAGTATTGAAGATTGAACATTCTCAGGTCCCAGTATGGAGTATTGGGGTTCGACCGTCCTCAACTCCCAGCAAGGAATATTAGGGATTGAACATGCTCAACTCCCAGCAATGAGTATAGGGGATCGACGTTCTCAACTCCCAGCAAGGAATATTGGGGATTGAAAGTCCTCAACTCCCAGCAAGGAGTATTGGGGATCGACCATGCACAACTCCAAGCAGGGAGTACTGGGGATCGATTATCTCAGCTCCCAGCAAGGCATATTGTGGATTGAACATTCTGAACTCCCAGCAAGGCGTATTGGGGATTGAATATTCTGAACTCCCAGCAAGTAGTATTGGGGATCAACGTTCTCAACCCCCAGCAAGGAGTATTGCAGATTGAATATCCTCAACTCCCAGCAAGGAATATTGGGTTCGAACATCGTTAACTCCCTGCAAGGAGTATTGGGGATTGACCATACACAACTCCAAGCAGGGAGTATTGGGGATCGATTATCTCAGCTCCCAGCAAGGCGTATTGTGGATTGAACATTCTGAACTCCCAGCAAGGCGTATTGGGCATTGAACATCCTCAACTCCCAGCAAGGTGTCTCGGAGATTGAACATCCTCAAATCCCAGCAAGGAGTATTGGGGATCGACGTTTTCAACTCCCAGCAAGGAGTATTGCGGATTGAACATCCTCAACTTCCGGCAAGGAGTATTGCAGATCGACGTTCTCAACTCCCAGCAAGGAGTATTGTGGATTGAACATCCCCAACTCCAAGCAAGGAGTATTGGGGATTGAGTATCCTCAACTCCCAGCAAGGAGTATTGGAGATTGAACAATCTCAACTCCCAGTATGGAGTATTGGGGATCGACCGTCCTCAACTCCCAGCAAGGAATATTAGGGATTGAACATGCTCAACTCCCAGCAAGGAGTATTGGGGATTGAACATTCTCAACTCCCAGCAAAGAGTATTGCGGATCGACGTTCTCAACTCCCAGCAAGGAGTATTGGGGATTGAACATCCTCAACTCCCAGCAAGGATTATTGGGGATTCAATACTCTCTGCTTGGAGTTGTTAGTATGGTCGATTCCCAATACTCCTTGCTGGGAGTTAACGATGTTCGAACCCAATATTCCTTGTTGGTAGTTAAGGATATTCAATCTGCAATACTCCTTGCTAGGGGTTGAGAACGTCGATCCCCAATACACCTTGCTGGGTGTTGAGGACGTATTGAATATTCAGTCAAGGTGTCTTGGAGATTGAACATCCTCAACTCCCAGCAAGGATTATTGGGGATCGAAAATCCTCAACTCCCATCAGGAATAATGGAGATCGAACATCCTTAACCCCCAGCAAGGAGTATTGCAGATTGGAATATCCTCAACTCCCAGCAAGGAATATTGGGTTCGAACATCGTTAACTCCCAGCAAGGTGTATTGGGGATCAACCATACTCTACTCCAAGCAGGGAGTATTGGGGATCGATTATCTCAGCTCCCAGCAAGGCGTATTGTGGATTGAACATTCTGAACTCCCAGCAAGGCGTATTGGGGATTGAATATTCTCAACTCCCAGCAAGGCGTATTGGGGATTGAACATCGTCAACTCCCAGCAAGGTGTCTTGGAGATTGAACATCCTCAACTGCCAGCAAGGAGTATTGGGGATCGACGTTTTCAACTCCCAGCAAGGAGTATTGGGTATTGAACGTCCTCAACTCCCAGCAAGGAGATTTGGGGATCGACGTTCTCGACCCCCAGCAAGGAGTATTGCGGATTGAACATCCTCAACTTCCGGCAAGGAGTATTGGAGATCGACGTTCTCAAATCGCAGCAAGGAGTATTGGGGATTGAACATCCCCTTCTCCCAGCGAGCAGTGTTGGGGAACGACGTTCTCAACTCCCTGTAAGGAGTATTGGGGATTGAACATCCTCAACACCAAGCAAGGAGTATTGGGGATTGAATATCCTCAACTCCCAGCAAGGAGTATTAGGGATTGAACATTCTCAACTCCCAGCAAAGAGTATTGCGGATCGACGTTCTCAACTCCCAGCAAGGAGTATTGGTTATTGAACATCCTCAACTCCCAGAAAGTGGTATTGGAGACTGAACGTCCTCAACTCCCAGCAAGGTGTATTGGACATTGAACATCCTCAACTCCCAGCAAGGATTATTGGGGTTTCAATACTCCCTGCTTGGAGTTGTTGAGTATGGTCGATCCCCAATACTCCTTGCTGCTAGTTAACGATGTTCGAACCCAATATTCCTTGCTGGGAGTTGAGGATATTCAATCTGCAATACTCCTTGCTGGGGGTTGAGAACGACGATCCCCAATACTCCTTGCTGGGAGTTGAGGACGTATTGAATATTCAATCAAGGTGTCTTGGAGATTGAACATTCTCAACTCCCAGCAAGGAGTATTGCGGATCGACGTTCTCAACTCCCAGCAAGGAGTACTGGGGATTGAACATCCTCAACTCCCAGCAAGGAGTATTGTGGATCGAACATCCCCAACTCCCAGCAAGGAGAATTGGGGATCTACATTCTCAACTCCCAGCAAGGAGTATTGGGGATTGAACATCCTCAACTCTCAGCAAAGAGTATTGTGGATCGAACATCCTCAACTCCTAGCAAGGAGTACTGGGGATCGACCATCCTCAACTCCCAGCCAGGAGTATTGGGATCGACGTTCTCAACTCCCAGCAAGGAGTAGTGGGGATTGAACATCCTCAGCTCCCAGCGAGCAGTGTTGGGGATCGACGTTCTCAACTCCAAGCAAGGAGTATTGGGGATTGAACATCCTCAACTCCAAGCAAGGAGTATTGGGGATTGAATACCCTCAACTCCCAGCAAGGAGTATTGGAGATTGAACAATCTCAACTCCCAGCAGGGAGTATTGGGCATCAACCGTCCTCAACTCCCAGCAAGGAGTATTGGGGATTGAACATTCTCAACTCCCAGCAAGGAGTATTAGGGATTGAACATGCTCAACTCCCAGCAATGAGTATTGGGGATCGACGTTCTCAACTCCAAGCAAGGAATATTGGGGATTGAAAGTCCTCAACTCCCAGCAAGGAATATTGGGGATCGACGTTCTCAACCCCCAGCAAGGAGTATTGCAGATTGAATATCCTCAACTCCCAGCAAGGAATATTGGGTTCGAACATCGTTAACTCCCAGCAAGGAGTATTGGGGATCGACCATGCACAACTCCAAGCAGGGAGTATTGGGGATTGATTATCTCAGCTCCCAGCAAAGCGTATGGTGGATTGAACATTCTGAACTCCCAGCAAGGCGTATTGGGGATTGAACATCATCAACTCCCTTCAAGGTGTCTTGGAGATTGGACATCCTCAACTCCCAGCAAGGAGTATTGCGGATTGAACATCCTCAACTTCCGGCAAGGAGTATTGGAGATCGACGTTCTCAACTCCCAGAAAGGAGTATTGGGGATTGAACATCCTCATCTCCAAGCGAGCAGTGTTGGGGATCGACGTTCTCCACTCCCTGCAAGGAGTATTGGGGATTGAACATCCTCAACACCCAGCAAGGAGTATTGGAGATTGAACAATCTCAACTCCCAGTATAGAGTACTGGGGATCGACCGTCCTCTGCTCCCAGCAAGGAATATTAGGGATTGAACATGCTCAACTCCCAGCAAAGAGTATTGCGGATTGACGTTCTCAACTCCCAGGAAGGAGTATTGGGGATTGAACATCCTCAACTCACAGAAAGGGGTATTGGGGACTGAACGTCCTCAACTCCCAGCAAGGAGTATTAGACATTGAACATCCTCAACTCCCAGCAAGGATTATTGGGGATTCAATACTCTCTGCTTGGAGTTGTTGAGTATGGTCGATTTCCAATACTCCTTGCTGGGAGTTAACGATGTTCGAACCCAATATTCCTTGTTGGGAGTTGAGGATATTCAATCTGCGATACTCCTTGCTAGGGGTTGAGAACGTCGATCCCCAATACTCCTTGTTGGGTGTTGAGGACGTATTGAATATTCAATCAAGGTGTCTTGGAGATTGAACATCCTCAACTTCCGGCAAGGAGTATTGGAGATCGACGTTCTCAACTCCCAGTAAGGAGTACTGGGGATTGAACATCCTCAACTCCCAGCAAGGAGTATTGTGGATCGAACATCCTCAACTCCCAGCAAGGAGCATTGGGGATCTACATTCTCAAATCCCAGCAAGGAGTATTGGGGATTGATTATACTCAACTCCCAGCAAAGAGTATTGGGGAGCGACATTCTCAGCTCCCAGTAAGGAGTACTGGAGATTGAACAATCTCAACTCCCAGTATGGAGTACTGGGGATCGACCGTCCTCAACTCCCAGCAAGGAATATTAGGGAGTGAACATGCTCAACTCCCAGCATGGAGTATTGGGGATTGAACACCCTCAACTCCCAGAAAGGAGTATTGGGGACTGAACGTCCTCAAATCCCAGCAAGGAGTACTGGACATTGAACATCCTCAACTCCCAGCAAGGAGTATTGGTGATTGAACATCCTCAACTCCCAGCAAGAGTATTGGGGATTGAACATCCTCAACTCCCAGCAAAGAGTATTGTGGATCGAACATCCTCAACTCCTAGCAAGGAGTACTGGGGATCGACCATCCTCAACTCCCAGCCAGGAGTATTGGGATCGACGTTCTCAACTCCCAGCAAGGAGTATTGGGGATTGAACATCCTCAACTCCAAGCAAGGAGTATTGGGGATTGAATTCCCTCAACTCCCAGCAAGGAGTATTGGAGATTGAACAATCTCAACTCCCAGTAGGGAGTATTGGGGATCGACCGTCCTCAACTCCCAGCAAGGAGTATTGGGGATTGAACATTCTCAACTCCCAGCAAGGAGTATTGCGGATCGACGTTCTCAACTCCCAGCAAGGAGTTTTGGGGATTGAACATCCTCAATTCCCAGAAAGGAGTATTGGGGACTGAACGTACTCAACTCCCAGCAAGGAGTATTGGACATTGAACATCCTCAACTCCCAGCAAGGATTATTGGGGATCGAAAATCCTCAACTCCCATCAAGGAATAATGGGGATCGAACATCCTTAACTCCCAGCAAGGAGTATTGGGGATCGAACATGCTCAACTCCAAGCAGGTAGTATTGGCGATCGACGTTCTCAACTCCCAGTAAGGAGTATTGAAGATTGAACATTCTCAGGTCCCAGTATGGAGTATTGGGGTTCGACCGTCCTCAACTCCCAGCAAGGAATATTAGGGATTGAACATGCTCAACTCCCAGCAATGAGTATAGGGGATCGACGTTCTCAACTCCCAGCAAGGAATATTGGGGATTGAAAGTCCTCAACTCCCAGCAAGGAGTATTGTGGATCGACCATGCACAACTCCAAGCAGGGAGTACTGGGGATCGATTATCTCAGCTCCCAGCAAGACATATTGTGGATTGAACATTCTGAACTCCCAGCAAGGCGTATTGGGGATTGAATATTCTGAACTCCCAGCAAGTAGTATTGGGGATCAACATTCTCAACCCCCAGCAAGGAGTATTGCAGATTGAATATCCTCAACTCCCAGCAAGGAATATTGGGTTCGAACATCGTTAACTCCCTGCAAGGAGTATTGGGGATTGACCATACACAACTCCAAGCAGGGAGTATTGGGGATCGATTTTCTCAGCTCCCAGCAAGGCGTATTGTGGATTGAACATTCTGAACTCCCAGCAAGGCGTATTGGGCATTGAACATCCTCAACTCCCAGCAAGGTGTCTCGGAGATTGAACATCCTCAACTCCCAGCAAGGAGTATTGGGGATCGACGTTTTCAACTCGCAGCAAGGAGTATTGCGGATTGAACATCCTCAACTTCTGGCAAGGAGTATTGGAGATCGACGTTCTCAACTCCCAGCAAGGAGTATTGTGGATTGAACATCCCCAACTCCAAGCAAGGAGTATTGGGGATTGAGTATCCTCAACTCCCAGCAAGGAGTATTGGAGATTGAACAATCTCAACTCCCAGTATGGAGTATTGGGGATCGACCGTCCTCAACTCCCAGCAAGGAATATTAGGGATTGAACATGCTCAACTCCCAGCAAGGAGTATTGGGGATTGAACATTCTCAACTCCCAGCAAAGAGTATTGCGGATCGACGTTCTCAACTCCCAGCAAGGAGTATTGGGGATTGAACATCCTCAACTCCCAGAAAGGAGTATTGGGGACTGAACGTCCTGAACTCCCAGCAAGGAGTATTAGACATTGAACATCCTCAACTCCCAGCAAGGATTATTGGGGATTCAATACTCTCTGCTTGGAGTTGTTAGTATGGTCGATTCCCAATACTCCTTGCTGGGAGTTAACGATGTTCGAACCCAATATTCCTTGTTGGTAGTTAAGGATATTCAATCTGCAATACTCCTTGCTAGGGGTTGAGAACGTCGATCCCCAATACACCTTGCTGGGTGTTGAGGACGTATTGAATATTCAATCAAGGTGTCTTGGAGATTGAACATCCTCAACTTCCGGCAAGGAGTATTGGAGATCGACGTTCTCAACTCCCAGTAAGGAGTACTGGGGATTGAACATCCTCAACTCCAAGCAGGGAGTATTGTGGATCGAACATCCTCAACTCCCAGCAAGGAGCATTGGGGATCTACATTATCAAATCCCAGCAAGGAGTATTGGGGATTGATTATACTCAACTCCCAGCAAAGAGTATTGGGGATCGACATTCTCAGCTCCCAGTAAGGAGTACTGTAGATTGAACAATCTCAACTCCCAGTATGGAGTACTGGGGATCGACCGTCCTCAACTCCCAGCAAGGAATATTAGGGATTGAACATGCTCAACTCCCAGCAAGGAGTATTGGGGATTGAACATCCTCAACTCCCAGAAAGGAGTATTGGGGACTGAACGTCCTCAAATCCCAGCAAGGAGTACTGGACATTGAACATCCTCAACTCCCAGCAAGGAGTATTGGTGATTGAACATCCTCAACTCCCAGCAAGAGTATTGGGGATTGAACATCCTCAACTCCCAGCAAAGAGTATTGTGGATCGAACATCCTCAACTCCTAGCAAGGAGTACTGGGGATCGACCATCCTCAACTCCCAGCCAGGAGTATTGGGATCGATGTTCTCAACTCCCAGCAATGAGTATTGGGGATTGAACATCCTCAGCTCCCAGCGAGCAGTGTTGGGGATCGACGTTCTCAACTCCCTGCAAGGAGTATTGAGGATTGAACATCCTCAACTCCAAGCAAGGAGTATTGGGGATTGAATTCCCTCAACTCCCAGCAAGGAGTATTGGAGATTGAACAATCTCAACTCCCAGTAGGGAGTATTGGGGATCGACCGACCTCAACTCCCAGCAAGGAGTATTGGGGATTGAACATTCTCAACTCCCAGCAAGGAGTATTGCGGATCGACGTTCTCAACTCCCAGCAAGGAGTTTTGGGGATTGAACATCCTCAACTCCCAGAAAGGAGTATTGGGGACTGAACGTACTCAACTCCCAGCAAGGAGTATTGGACATTGAACATCCTCAACTCCCAGCAAGGATTATTGGGGATCGAAAATCCTCAACTCACATCAAGGAATAATGGGGATCGAACATCCTTAACTCCCAGCAAGGAGTATTGGAGATCGACGTTCTCAACTCCCAGCAAGGAATATTAAGGGGATTGAATATTCTGAACTCCCAGCAAGGAGTATTGGGGATCGACGTTCTCAATCCCCAGCAAGGAGTATTGCAGATTGAATATCCTCAACTCCCAGCAAGGAATATTGGGTTCGAACATCGTTAACTCCCTGCAAGGAGTATTGGGGATCGACCATACACAACTCCAAGCAGGGAGTATTGGGGATCGATTATCTCAGCTCCCAGCAAGGCGTATTGTGGATTGAACATTCTGAACTCCCAGCAAGGCGTATTGGGGATTGAACATCATCAACTCCCAGCAAGGTGTCTTGGAGATTGAACATCCTCAACTCCCAGCAAGGAGTATTGGGGATCGACGTTCTCGACCCCCAGCAAGGAGTATTGCGGATTGAACATCCTCAACTTCCGGCCAGGAGTATTGGAGATCGACGTTCTCAACTCCCAGCAAGGAGTATTGGGGATTGAACATCCTCAGCTCCCAGCGAGCAGTGTTGGGGATCGACGTTCTCCACTCCCTGCAAGGAGTATTGGGGATTGAACATCCTCAACTCCCAGCAAGGTGTCTTGGAGATTGAACATCCTCAACTCCCAGCAAGGAGTATTGGGGATCGAAGTTTTCAACTCCCAGCAAGGAGTATTGGGTATTGAACGTCCTCAACTCCCAGCAAGGAGATTTGGGGATCGACGTTCTCGACCCCCAGCAAGGAGTATTGCGGATTGAACATCCTCAACTTCCGGCAAGGAGTATTGGAGATCGACGTTCTCAACTCCCAGCAAGGAGTATTGGGGATTGAACATCCTCTTCTCCCAGCGAGCACTGTTGGGGATTGACGTTCTCAACTCCCTGCAAGGAGTATTGGGGATTGAACATCCTCAACTCCAAGCAAGGAATATTGGGGATTGAATATCCTCAACTCCCAGCAAGGAGTATTGGAGATTGAACAATCTCAACTCCCAGTATGGAGTATTGGGGATCGACCGTCCTCAACTCCCAGCAAGGAATATTAGGGATTGAACATGCTCAACTCCCAGCAAGGAGTATTGCAGATTAAATATACTCAACTCCCAGCAAGGAATATTGGGTTCGAACATCGCTAACTCCCAGCAAGGAGTATTGGGGATCGACCATACACAACTCCAAGCAGGGAGAATTGGGGATCGATTATCTCAGCTCCCAGCATGGCGTATTGTGGATTGAACATTCTGAACTCCCAGCAAGGCGTATTGGGGATTGAGCATCCTCAACTCCCAGCAAGGAGTATTGGGGATCGACGTTCTCGACCCCCAGCAAGGAGTATTGCGGATTGAACATCCTCAACTTCCGGCAAGGAGTATTGGAGATCGACGTTCTCAACTCCCAGCAAGGAGTATTGTGGATCGAACATCCTCAACTCCCAGCAAGGAGCATTGGGGATCTACATTATCAAATCCCAGCAAGGAGTATTGGGGATTGATTATACTCAACTCCCAGCAAAGAGTATTGGGGATCGACATTCTCAGCTCCCAGTAAGGAGTACTGTAGATTGAACAATCTCAACTCCCAGTATGGAGTACTGGGGATCGACCGTCCTCAACTCCCAGCAAGGAATATTAGGGATTGCACATGCTCAACTCCCAGCAAGGAGTATTGGGGATTGAACATCCTCAACTCCCAGAAAGGAGTATTGGGGACTGAACGTCCTCAAATCCCAGCAAGGAGTACTGGACATTGAACATCCTCAACTCCCAGCAAGGAGTATTGGTGATTGAACATCCTCAACTCCCAGCAAAGAGTATTGTGGATCGAACATCCTCAACTCCTAGCAAGGAGTACTGGGGATCGACCATCCTCAACTCCCAGCCAGGAGTATTGGGATCGATGTTCTCAACTCCCAGCAAGGAGTATTGGGGATTGAACATCCTCAGCTCCCAGCGAGCAGTGTTGGGGATCGACGTTCTCAACTCCCTGCAAGGAGTATTGAGGATTGAACATCCTCAACTCCAAGCAAGGAGTATTGGGGATTGAATTCCTTCAACTCCCAGCAAGGAGTATTGGAGATTGAACAATCTCAACTCCCAGTAGGGAGTATTGGGGATCGACCGACCTCAACTCCCAGCAAGGAGTATTGGGGATTGAACATTCTCAACTCCCAGCAAGTAGTATTGCGGATCGACGTTCTCAACTCCCAGCAAGGAGTTTTGGGGATTGAACATCCTCAACTCCCAGAAAGGAGTATTGGGGACTGAACGTACTCAACTCCCAGCAAGGAGTATTGGACATTGAACATCCTCAACTCCCAACAAGGATTATTGGGGATCGAAAATCCTCAACTCACATCAAGGAATAATGGGGATCGAACATCCTTAACTCCCAGCAAGGAGTATTGGAGATCGACGTTCTCAACTCCCAGCAAGGAATATTAAGGGGATTGAATATTCTGAACTCCCAGCAAGGAGTATTGGGGATCGACGTTCTCAATCCCCAGCAAGGAGTATTGCAGATTGAATATCCTCAACTCCCAGCAAGGAATATTGGGTTCGAACATCGTTAACTCCCTGCAAGGAGTATTGGGGATCGACCATACACAACTCCAAGCAGGGAGTATTGGGGATCGATTATCTCAGCTCCCAGCAAGGCGTATTGTGGATTGAACATTCTGAACTCCCAGCAAGGCGTATTGGGGATTGAATATTCTGAACTCCCAGCAAGGCGTATTGGGGATTGAACATCATCAACTCCCAGCAAGGTGTCTTGGAGATTGAACATCCTCAACTCCCAGCAAGGAGTATTGGGGATCGACGTTCTCGAACCCCAGCAAGGAGTATTGCGGATTGAACATCCTCAACTTCCGGCCAGGAGTATTGGAGATCGACGTTCTCAACTCCCAGCAAGGAGTATTGGGGATTGAACATCCTCAGCTCCCAGCGAGCAGTGTTGGGGATCGACGTTCTCCACTCCCTGCAAGGAGTATTGGGGATTGAACATCCTCAACTCCCAGCAAGGTGTCTTGGAGATTGAACATCCTCAACTCCCAGCAAGGAGTATTGGGGATCGAAGTTTTCAACTCCCAGCAAGGAGTATTGGGTATTGAACGTCCTCAACTCCCAGCAAGGAGATTTGGGGATCGACGTTCTCGACCCCCAGCAAGGAGTATTGCGGATTGAACATCCTCAACTTCCGGCAAGGAGTATTGGGGATCGACGTTCTCAACTCCCAGCAAGGAGTATTGGGGATTGAACATCCTCTTCTCCCAGCGAGCACTGTTGGGGATTGACGTTCTCAACTCCCTGCAAGGAGTATTGGGGATTGAACATCCTCAACTCCAAGCAAGGAATATTGGGGATTGAATATCCTCAACTCCCAGCAAGGAGTATTGGAGATTGAACAATCTCAACTCCCAGTATGGAGTACTGGGGATCGACCGTCCTCAACTCCCAGCAAGGAATATTAGGGATTGAACATGCTCAACTCCCAGCAAGGAGTATTGCAGATTAAATATACTCAACTCCCAGCAAGGAATATTGGGTTCGAACATCGCTAACTCCCAGCAAGGAGTATTGGGGATCGACCATACACAACTCCAAGCAGGGAGAATTGGGGATCGATTATCTCAGCTCCCAGCATGGCGTATTGTGGATTGAACATTCTGAACTCCCAGCAAGGCGTATTGGGGATTGAGTATCCTCAACTCCCAGCAAGGAGTATTGGGGATCGACGTTCTCGACCCCCAGCAAGGAGTATTGCGGATCGACGTTCTCAACTCCCAGCAAGGAGTTTTGGGGATTGAACATCCTCAACTCCCAGAAAGGAGTATTGGGGACTGAACGTACTCAACTCCCAGCAAGGAGTATTGGACATTGAACATCCTCAACTCCCAGCAAGGATTATTGGGGATCGAAAATCCTCAACTCCCATCAAGGAATAATGGGGATCGAACATCCTTAACTCCCAGCAAGGAGTATTGGGGATCGAACATGCTCAACTCCAAGCAGGTAGTATTGGCGATCGACGTTCTCAACTCCCAGTAAGGAGTATTGAAGATTGAACATTCTCAGGTCCCAGTATGGAGTATTGGGGTTCGACCGTCCTCAACTCCCAGCAAGGAATATTAGGGATTGAACATGCTCAACTCCCAGCAATGAGTATAGGGGATCGACGTTCTCAACTCCCAGCAAGGAATATTGGGGATTGAAAGTCCTCAACTCCCAGCAAGGAGTATTGTGGATCGACCATGCACAACTCCAAGCAGGGAGTACTGGGGATCGATTATCTCAGCTCCCAGCAAGGCATATTGTGGATTGAACATTCTGAACTCCCAGCAAGGCGTATTGGGGATTGAATATTCTGAACTCCCAGCAAGTAGTATTGGGGATCAACATTCTCAACCCCCAGCAAGGAGTATTGCAGATTGAATATCCTCAACTCCCAGCAAGGAATATTGGGTTCGAACATCGTTAACTCCCTGCAAGGAGTATTGGGGATTGACCATACACAACTCCAAGCAGGGAGTATTGGGGATCGATTTTCTCAGCTCCCAGCAAGGCGTATTGTGGATTGAACATTCTGAACTCCCAGCAAGGCGTATTGGGCATTGAACATCCTCAACTCCCAGCAAGGTGTCTCGGAGATTGAACATCCTCAACTCCCAGCAAGGAGTATTGGGGATCGACGTTTTCAACTCCCAGCAAGGAGTATTGCGGATTGAACATCCTCAACTTCTGGCAAGGAGTATTGGAGATCGACGTTCTCAACTCCCAGCAAGGAGTATTGTGGATTGAACATCCCCAACTCCAAGCAAGGAGTATTGGGGATTGAGTATCCTCAACTCCCAGCAAGGAGTATTGGAGATTGAACAATCTCAACTCCCAGTATGGAGTATTGGGGATCGACCGTCCTCAACTCCCAGCAAGGAATATTAGGGATTGAACATGCTCAACTCCCAGCAAGGAGTATTGGGGATTGAACATTCTCAACTCCCAGCAAAGAGTATTGCGGATCGACGTTCTCAACTCCCAGCAAGGAGTATTGGGGATTGAACATCCTCAACTCCCAGAAAGGAGTATTGGGGACTGAACGTCCTGAACTCCCAGCAAGGAGTATTAGACATTGAACATCCTCAACTCCCAGCAAGGATTATTGGGGATTCAATACTCTCTGCTTGGAGTTGTTAGTATGGTCGATTCCCAATACTCCTTGCTGAAAGTTAACGATGTTCGAACCCAATATTCCTTGTTGGTAGTTAAGGATATTCAATCTGCAATACTCCTTACTAGGGGTTGAGAACGTCGATCCCCAATACACCTTGCTGGGTGTTGAGGACGTATTGAATATTCAATCAAGGTGTCTTGGAGATTGAACATCCTCAACTTCCGGCAAGGAGTATTGGAGATCGACGTTCTCAACTCCCAGTAAGGAGTACTGGGGATTGAACATCCTCAACTCCAAGCAAGGAGTATTGTGGATCGAACATCCTCAACTCCCAGCAAGGAGCATTGGGGATCTACATTATCAAATCCCAGCAAGGAGTATTGGGGATTGATTATACTCAACTCCCAGCAAAGAGTATTGGGGATCGACATTCTCAGCTCCCAGTAAGGAGTACTGTAGATTGAACAATCTCAACTCCCAGTATGGAGTACTGGGGATCGACCGTCCTCAACTCCCAGCAAGGAATATTAGGGATTGAACATGCTCAACTCCCAGCAAGGAGTATTGGGGATTGAACATCCTCAACTCCCAGAAAGGAGTATTGGGGACTGAACGTCCTCAAATCCCAGCAAGGAGTACTGGACATTGAACATCCTCAACTCCCAGCAAGGAGTATTGGTGATTGAACATCCTCAACTCCCAGCAAGAGTATTGGGGATTGAACATCCTCAACTCCCAGCAAAGAGTATTGTGGATCGAACATCCTCAACTCCTAGCAAGGAGTACTGGGGATCGACCATCCTCAACTCCCAGCCAGGAGTATTGGGATCGATGTTCTCAACTCCCAGCAATGAGTATTGGGGATTGAACATCCTCAGCTCCCAGCGAGCAGTGTTGGGGATCGACGTTCTCAACTCCCTGCAAGGAGTATTGAGGATTGAACATCCTCAACTCCAAGCAAGGAGTATTGGGGATTGAATTCCCTCAACTCCCAGCAAGGAGTATTGGAGATTGAACAATCTCAACTCCCAGTAGGGAGTATTGGGGATCGACCGACCTCAACTCCCAGCAAGGAGTATTGGGGATTGAACATTCTCAACTCCCAGCAAGGAGTATTGCGGATCGACGTTCTCAACTCCCAGCAAGGAGTTTTGGGGATTGAACATCCTCAACTCCCAGAAAGGAGTATTGGGGACTGAACGTACTCAACTCCCAGCAAGGAGTATTGGACATTGAACATCCTCAACTCCCAGCAAGGATTATTGGGGATCGAAAATCCTCAACTCACATCAAGGAATAATGGGGATCGAACATCCTTAACTCCCAGCAAGGAGTATTGGAGATCGACGTTCTCAACTCCCAGCAAGGAATATTAAGGGGATTGAATATTCTGAACTCCCAGCAAGGAGTATTGGGGATCGACGTTCTCAATCCCCAGCAAGGAGTATTGCAGATTGAATATCCTCAACTCCCAGCAAGGAATATTGGGTTCGAACATCGTTAACTCCCTGCAAGGAGTATTGGGGATCGACCATACACAACTCCAAGCAGGGAGTATTGGGGATCGATTATCTCAGCTCCCAGCATGGCGTATTGTGGATTGAACATTCTGAACTCCCAGCAAGGCGTATTGGGGATTGAACATCATCAACTCCCAGCAAGGTGTCTTGGAGATTGAACATCCTCAACTCCCAGCAAGGAGTATTGGGGATCGACGTTCTCGACCCCCAGCAAGGAGTATTGCGGATTGAACATCCTCAACTTCCGGCCAGGAGTATTGGAGATCGACGTTCTCAACTCCCAGCAAGGAGTATTGGGGATTGAACATCCTCAGCTCCCAGCGAGCAGTGTTGGGGATCGACGTTCTCCACTCCCTGCAAGGAGTATTGGGGATTGAACATCCTCAACTCCCAGCAAGGTGTCTTGGAGATTGAACATCCTCAACTCCCAGCAAGGAGTATTGGGGATCGAAGTTTTCAACTCCCAGCAAGGAGTATTGGGTATTGAACGTCCTCAACTCCCAGCAAGGAGATTTGGGGATCGACGTTCTCGACCCCCAGCAAGGAGTATTGCGGATTGAACATCCTCAACTTCCGGCAAGGAGTATTGGAGATCGACGTTCTCAACTCCCAGCAAGGAGTATTGGGGATTGAACATCCTCTTCTCCCAGCGAGCACTGTTGGGGATTGACGTTCTCAACTCCCTGCAAGGAGTATTGGGGATTGAACATCCTCAACTCCAAGCAAGGAATATTGGGGATTGAATATCCTCAACTCCCAGCAAGGAGTATTGGAGATTGAACAATCTCAACTCCCAGTATGGAGTATTGGGGATCGACCGTCCTCAACTCCCAGCAAGGAATATTAGGGATTGAACATGCTCAACTCCCAGCAAGGAGTATTGCAGATTAAATATACTCAACTCCCAGCAAGGAATATTGGGTTCGAACATCGCTAACTCCCAGCAAGGAGTATTGGGGATCGACCATACACAACTCCAAGCAGGGAGAATTGGGGATCGATTATCTCAGCTCCCAGCATGGCGTATTGTGGATTGAACATTCTGAACTCCCAGCAAGGCGTATTGGGGATTGAGCATCCTCAACTCCCAGCAAGGAGTATTGGGGATCGACGTTCTCGACCCCCAGCAAGGAGTATTGCGGATTGAACATCCTCAACTTCCGGCAAGGAGTATTGGAGATCGACGTTCTCAACTCCCAGCAAGGAGTATTGTGGATCGAACATCCTCAACTCCCAGCAAGGAGCATTGGGGATCTACATTATCAAATCCCAGCAAGGAGTATTGGGGATTGATTATACTCAACTCCCAGCAAAGAGTATTGGGGATCGACATTCTCAGCTCCCAGTAAGGAGTACTGTAGATTGAACAATCTCAACTCCCAGTATGGAGTACTGGGGATCGACCGTCCTCAACTCCCAGCAAGGAATATTAGGGATTGCACATGCTCAACTCCCAGCAAGGAGTATTGGGGATTGAACATCCTCAACTCCCAGAAAGGAGTATTGGGGACTGAACGTCCTCAAATCCCAGCAAGGAGTACTGGACATTGAACATCCTCAACTCCCAGCAAGGAGTATTGGTGATTGAACATCCTCAACTCCCAGCAAAGAGTATTGTGGATCGAACATCCTCAACTCCTAGCAAGGAGTACTGGGGATCGACCATCCTCAACTCCCAGCCAGGAGTATTGGGATCGATGTTCTCAACTCCCAGCAAGGAGTATTGGGGATTGAACATCCTCAACTCCAAGCAAGGAGTATTGGGGATTGAATTCCTTCAACTCCCAGCAAGGAGTATTGGAGATTGAACAATCTCAACTCCCAGTAGGGAGTATTGGGGATCGACCGACCTCAACTCCCAGCAAGGAGTATTGGGGATTGAACATTCTCAACTCCCAGCAAGTAGTATTGCGGATCGACGTTCTCAACTCCCAGCAAGGAGTTTTGGGGATTGAACATCCTCAACTCCCAGAAAGGAGTATTGGGGACTGAACGTACTCAACTCCCAGCAAGGAGTATTGGACATTGAACATCCTCAACTCCCAACAAGGATTATTGGGGATCGAAAATCCTCAACTCACATCAAGGAATAATGGGGATCGAACATCCTTAACTCCCAGCAAGGAGTATTGGAGATCGACGTTCTCAACTCCCAGCAAGGAATATTAAGGGGATTGAATATTCTGAACTCCCAGCAAGGAGTATTGGGGATCGACGTTCTCAATCCCCAGCAAGGAGTATTGCAGATTGAATATCCTCAACTCCCAGCAAGGAATATTGGGTTCGAACATCGTTAACTCCCTGCAAGGAGTATTGGGGATCGACCATACACAACTCCAAGCAGGGAGTATTGGGGATCGATTATCTCAGCTCCCAGCAAGGCGTATTGTGGATTGAACATTCTGAACTCCCAGCAAGGCGTATTGGGGATTGAACATCATCAACTCCCAGCAAGGTGTCTTGGAGATTGAACATCCTCAACTCCCAGCAAGGAGTATTGGGGATCGACGTTCTCGAACCCCAGCAAGGAGTATTGCGGATTGAACATCCTCAACTTCCGGCCAGGAGTATTGGAGATCGACGTTCTCAACTCCCAGCAAGGAGTATTGGGGATTGAACATCCTCAGCTCCCAGCGAGCAGTGTTGGGGATCGACGTTCTCCACTCCCTGCAAGGAGTATTGGGGATTGAACATCCTCAACTCCCAGCAAGGTGTCTTGGAGATTGAACATCCTCAACTCCCAGCAAGGAGTATTGGGGATCGAAGTTTTCAACTCCCAGCAAGGAGTATTGGGTATTGAACGTCCTCAACTCCCAGCAAGGAGATTTGGGGATCGACGTTCTCGACCCCCAGCAAGGAGTATTGCGGATTGAACATCCTCAACTTCCGGCAAGGAGTATTGGGGATCGACGTTCTCAACTCCCAGCAAGGAGTATTGGGGATTGAACATCCTCTTCTCCCAGCGAGCACTGTTGGGGATTGACGTTCTCAACTCCCTGCAAGGAGTATTGGGGATTGAACATCCTCAACTCCAAGCAAGGAATATTGGGGATTGAATATCCTCAACTCCCAGCAAGGAGTATTGGAGATTGAACAATCTCAACTCCCAGTATGGAGTACTGGGGATCGACCGTCCTCAACTCCCAGCAAGGAATATTAGGGATTGAACATGCTCAACTCCCAGCAAGGAGTATTGCAGATTAAATATACTCAACTCCCAGCAAGGAATATTGGGTTCGAACATCGCTAACTCCCAGCAAGGAGTATTGGGGATCGACCATACACAACTCCAAGCAGGGAGAATTGGGGATCGATTATCTCAGCTCCCAGCATGGCGTATTGTGGATTGAACATTCTGAACTCCCAGCAAGGCGTATTGGGGATTGAGCATCCTCAACTCCCAGCAAGGAGTATTGGGGATCGACGTTCTCGACCCCCAGCAAGGAGTATTGCGGATTGAACATCCTCAACTTCCGGCAAGGAGTATTGGAGATCGACGTTCTCAACTCCCAGCAAGGAGTATTGGGGATTGAACATCCTCAACTCCCAGCAAGGAGTATTGGAGATTGAACAATCTCAACTCCCAGTATGGAGTATTGGGGATTGAAAATTCTCAACTCCCAGCAAGGAGTATTGTGGATTGAACATCCTCAACTTCCGGCAAGGAGTATTGGAGATCGACGTTCTCAACTCCCAGAAAGGAGTATTGGGGATTGAACATCCTCATCTCCAAGCGAGCAGTGTTGGGGATAGACGTTCTCCACTCCCTGCAAGGAGTATTGGGGATTGAACATCCTCAACTCCCAGCAAGGAGTATTGGAGATTGAACAATCTCAACTCCCAGTATGGAGTATTGGGGATCGACCGTCCTCAGCTCCCAGCAAGGAATATTAGGGATTAACATGCTCAACTCCCAGCAAAGAGTATTGCGGATCGACGTTCTCAACTCCCAGCAAGGAGTATTGGGGATTGAACATCCTCAACTCACAGAAAGGAGTATTGGGGACTGAACTTCCTCAACTCCCAGCAAGGAGTATTGGACATTGAACATCCTCAACTCCCAGCAAGGATTATTGGGGAACGAAAATCCTCAACTCCCATCAAGGAATAATGGGGATCGAACATCCTTAACACCCAGCAAAGAGTATTGCGTATCGAACATGCTCAACTCCAAGCAGGGAGTATTGGGGATCGACATTCTCAACTCCCAGTAAGGAGTATTGGAGATTGAACATTCTCAGCTCCCAGTATGGAGTATTGCGGTTCGGCAGTCCTCAACTCCCAGCAAGGAATATTAGGGATTGAACATGCTCAACTCCCAGCAATGAGTACTGGGGATCGACGTTCTCAACTCCCAGCAAGGAGTATTGGGGATTGAACGTCCTGAACTCCCAGCAAGGAGTATTGGGGATCGACGTTCTCAACCGCCAGCAAGGAGTATTGCAGATTGGACTATCCTCAACTCCCAGCAAGGAATATTGGGTTCGAACATCGTTAACTCCCAGCAAGGAGTATTGGGGATGGACCATACACTACTCCAAGCAGGGAGTATTGGGGATCGATTATCTCAACTCCCAGCAAGGCGTATTGTGGATCGAACAGTCTGAACTCCCAGCAAGGCGTATTGGGGATTGAATATTCTCAACTCCCAGCAAGGCGTATTGCGGATTGAACATCCTCAACTTCCGGCCAGGAGTATTGGAGATCGACGTTCTCAACTCCCAGCAAAGAGTATTGGGGATTGAACATCCTCAGCTCCCAGCGAGCAGTGTTGGGGATCGACGTTCTCCACTCCCTGCAAGGAGTATTGGGGATTGAACATCCTCAACTCCCAGCAAGGTGTCTTGGAGATTGAACATCCTCAACTCCCAGCAAGGAGTATTGGGGATCGAAGTTTTCAACTCCCAGCAAGGAGTATTGGGTATTGAACGTCCTCAACTCCCAGCAAGGAGATTTGGGGATCGATGTTCTCGACCCCCAGCAAGGAGTATTGCGGATTGAACATCCTCAACTTCCGGCAAGGAGTATTGGAGATCGACGTTCTCAACTCCCAGCAAGGAGTATTGGGGATTGAACATCCTCTTCTCCCAGCGAGCACTGTTGGGGATTGACGTTCTCAACTCCCTGCAAGGAGTATTGGGGATTGAACATCCTCAACTCCAAGCAAGGAATATTGGGGATTGAATATCCTCAACTCCCAGCAAGGAGTATTGGAGATTGAACAATCTCAACTCCCAGTATGGAGTATTGGGGATCGACCGTCCTCAACTCCCAGCAAGGAATATTAGGGATTGAACATGCTCAACTCCCAGCAAGGAGTATTGGGGACTGAACGTCCTCAACTCCCAGCAAGGAGTATTGGACATTGAACATCCTCAACTCCCAGCAAAGAGTATTGTGGATCGAACATCCTCAACTCCTAGCAAGGAGTACTGGGGATCGACCATCCTCAACTCCCAGCCAGGAGTATTGGGATCGACGTTCTCAACTCCCAGCATGGAGTATTGGGGATTGAACATCCTCAGCTCCCAGCGAGCAGTGTTGGGGATCGACGTTCTCAACTCCCTGCAAGGAGTATTAGGGATTGAACATCCTCAACTCCAAGCAAGGAGTATTGGGGATTGAATACCCTCAACTCCCAGCAAGGAGTATTGGAGATTGAACAATCTCAACTCCCAGTAGGGAGTATTGGGCATCGACCGTCCTCAACTCCCAGCAAGGAGTACTGGGGATTGAACATTCTCAACTCCCAGCAAGGAGTATTGCAGATCGACGTTCTCAACTCCCAGCAAGGAGTTTTGGGGATTGAACATCCTCAACTCCCAGAAAGGAGTATTGGGGACTGAACGTACTCAACTCCCAGCAAGGAGTTTTGGACATTGAACATACTCCACGCCCAGCAAGGATTATTGGGGATCGAAAATCCTCAACTCCCATCAAGGAATAATGGGGATCGAACATCCTGAACTCCCAGCAAGGAGTATTGGCGATCGAACATGCTCAACTCCAAGTAGTGAGTATTGGGGATCGACGTTCCCAACTCCCAATAAGGAATATTGGAGATTGAACATTCTCAGCTCCGAGTATGGAGTATTGGGGTTCGACCGTCCTCAACTCCCAGCAAGGAATATTAGGGATTGATCATGCTCAACTCCCAGCAATGAGTATTGGGGATCGACGTTCTCAAATCCCAGCAAGGAATATTGGGGATTGAAAGTCCTCAACTCCCAGCAAGGAGTATTGGGGATCGACGTTCTCAACCCCCAGCAAGGAGTATTGCAGATTAAATATACTCAACTCCCAGCAAGGAATATTGGGTTCGAACAGCGCTAACTCCCAGCAAAGAGTATTGGGGATCGACCATACACAACTCCAAGCAGGGAGAATTGGGGATCGATTATCTCAGCTCCCAGTATGGCGTATTGTGGATTGAAAATTCTGAACTCCCAGCAAGGCGTATTGGGGATTGAGCATCCTCAACTCCCAGCAAGGAGTATTGGGGATCGACGTTCTCGACCCCCAGCAAGGAGTATTGCGGATTGAACATCCTCAACTTCCGGCAAGGAGTATTGGAGATCGACGTTCTCAACTCCCAGCAAGGAGTATTGGGGATTGAACATCCTCAACTCCCAGCAAGGAGTATTGGAGATTGAACAATCTCAACTCCCAGTATGGAGTATTGGGGATTGAAAATTCTCAACTCCCAGCAAGGTGTCTTGGAGATTGAACATCCTCAACTCCCAGCAAGGAGTATTGGGGATCGACTTTTTCAACTCCCAGCAAGGTGTATTGCGGATTGAACATCCTCAACTTCCGGCAAGGAGTATTGGAGATCGACGTTCTCAACTCCCAGAAAGGAGTATTGGGGATTGAACATCCTCATCTCCAAGCGAGCAGTGTTGGGGATAGACGTTCTCCACTCCCTGCAAGGAGTATTGGGGATTGAACATCCTCAACTCCCAGCAAGGAGTATTGGAGATTGAACAATCTCAACTCCCAGTATGGAGTATTGGGGATCGACCGTCCTCAGCTCCCAGCAAGGAATATTAGGGATTAACATGCTCAACTCCCAGCAAAGAGTATTGCGGATCGACGTTCTCAACTCCCAGCAAGGAGTATTGGGGATTGAACATCCTCAACTCACAGAAAGGAGTATTGGGGACTGAACGTCCTCAACTCCCAGCAAGGAGTATTGGACATTGAACATCCTCAACTCCCAGCAAGGATTATTGGGGATCGAAAATCCTCAACTCCCATCAAGGAATAATGGGGATCGAACATCCTTAACACCCAGCAAGGAGTATTGCGTATCGAACATGCTCAACTCCAAACAGGGAGTATTGGGGATCGACGTTCTCAACTCCCAGTAAGGAGTATTGGAGATTGAACATTCTCAGCTCCCAGTATGGAGTATTGCGGTTCGGCAGTCCTCAACTCCCTGCAAGGAATATTAGGGATTGAACATGCTCAACTCCCAGCAATGAGTACTGGGGATCGACGTTCTCAACTCCCAGCAAGGAGTATTGGGGATTGAACGTCCTGAACTCCCAGCAAGGAGTATTGGGGATCGACGTTCTCAACCCCCAGCAAGGAGTATTGCAGATTGGACTATCCTCAACTCCCAGCAAGGAATATTGGGTTCGAACATCGTTAACTCCCAGCAAGGAGTATTGGGGATCGACCATACTCTACTCCAAGCAGGGAGTATTGGGGATCGATTATCTCAGCTCCCAGCAAGGCGTATTGTGGATCGAACATTCTGAACTCCCAGCAAGGCGTATTGGGGATTGAATATTCTCAACTCCCAGCAAGGCGTATTGCGGATTGAACATCCTCAACTTCCGGCCAGGAGTATTGGAGATCGACGTTCTCAACTCCCAGCAAGGAGTATTGGGGATTGAACATCCTCAGCTCCCAGCGAGCAGTGCTGGGGATCGACGTTCTCCACTCCCTGCAAGGAGTATTGGGGATTGAACATCCTCAACTCCCAGCAAGGTGTCTTGGAGATTGAACATCCTCAACTCCCAGCAAGGAGTATTGGGGATCGAAGTTTTCAACTCCCAGCAAGGAGTATTGGGTATTGAACGTCCTCAACTCCCAGCAAGGAGATTTGGGGATCGACGTTCTCGACCCCCAGCAAGGAGTATTGCGGATTGAACATCCTCAACTTCCGGCAAGGAGTATTGGAGATCGACGTTCTCAACTCCCAGCAAGGAGTATTGGGGATTGAACATCCTCTTCTCCCAGCGAGCACTGTTGGGGATTGACGTTCTCAACTCCCTGCAAGGAGTATTGGGGATTGAATATCCTCAACTCCCAGCAAGGAGTATTGGAGATTGAACAATCTCAACTCCCAGTATGGAGTATTGGGGATCGACCGTCCTCAACTCCCAGCAAGGAATATTAGGGATTGAACATGCTCAACTCCCAGCAAGGAGTATTGGGGACTGAACGTCCTCAACTCCCAGCAAGGAGTATTGGACATTGAACATCCTCAACTCCCAGCAAAGAGTATTGTGGATCGAACATCCTCAACTCCTAGCAAGGAGTACTGGGGATCGACCATCCTCAACTCCCAGCCAGGAGTATTGGGATCGACGTTCTCAACTCCCAGCATGGAGTATTGGGGATTGAACATCCTCAGCTCCCAGCGAGCAGTGTTGGGGATCGACGTTCTCAACTCCCTGCAAGGAGTATTGGGGATTGAACATCCTCAACTCCAAGCAAGGAGTATTGGGGATTGAATACCCTCAACTCCCAGCAAGGAGTATTGGAGATTGAACAATCTCAACTCCCAGTAGGGAGTATTGGGCATCGACCGTCCTCAACTCCCAGCAAGGAGTACTGGGGATTGAACATTCTCAACTCCCAGCAAGGAGTATTGCAGATCGACGTTCTCAACTCCCAGCAAGGAGTTTTGGGGATTGAACATCCTCAACTCCCAGAAAGGAGTATTGGGGACTGAACGTACTCAACTCCCAGCAAGGAGTATTGGACATTGAACATCCTCAACGCCCAGCAAGGATTATTGGGGATCGAAAATCCTCAACTCCCATCAAGGAATAATGGGGATCGAACATCCTTAACTCCCAGCAAGGAGTATTGGCGAGCGAACATGCTCAACTCCAAGCAGTGAGTATTGGGGATCGACGTTCTAAACCCCCAACAAGGAGTATTGCAGATTGAATATCCTCAATTCCCAGCAAGGAATATTGGGTTCGAACATCGTGAACTCCCACAAGGAGTATTGGGGATCGACCATACACAATTCCAAGCAGGGAGTATTGGGGATCGATTATCTCAGCTCCCAGCATGGCGTATTGTGGATTGAACATTCTGAACTCCCAGCAAGGCGTATTGGGGATTGAGCATCCTCAACTCCCAGCAAGGAGTATTGGGGATCGACGTTCTCGACCCCCAGCAAGGAGTATTGCGGATTGAACATCCTCAACTTCCGGCAAGGAGTATTGGAGATCGACGTTCTCAACTCCCAGCAAGGAGTATTGGGGATTGAACATCCTCAACTCACAGAAAGGAGTATTGGGGACTGAACGTCCTCAACTCCCAGCAAGGAGTATTGGACATTGAACATCCTCAACTCCCAGCAAGGATTATTGGGGATCGAAAATCCTCAACTCCCATCAAGGAATAATGGGGATCGAACATCCTTAACACCCAGCAAGGAGTATTGCGTATCGAACATGCTCAACTCCAAGCAGGGAGTATTGGGGATCGACGTTCTCAACTCCCAGTAAGGAGTATTGGAGTTTGAACATTCTCAGCTCCCAGTATGGAGTATTGCGGTTCGGCAGTCCTCAACTCCCAGCAAGGAATATTAGGGATTGAACATGCTCAACTCCCAGCAATGAGTACTGGGGATCGACGTTCTCAACTCCCAGCAAGGAGTATTGGGGATTGAACGTTCTGAACTCCCAGCAAGGAATATTGGGTTCGAACATCGCTAACTCCCAGCAAGGAGTATTGGGGATCGACCATACACAACTCCAAGCAGGGAGAATTGGGGATCGCTTATCTCAGCTCCCAGCAAGGCGTATTGTGGATTGAACATTCTGAACTCCCAGCAAGGCGTATTGGGGATTGGATATTCTCAACTCCCAGCAAGGTGTATTGGGGATCGACGTTCTCAACCCCCAACAAGGAGTATTGCAGATTGAATATCCTCAATTCCCAGCAAGGAATATTGGGTTCGAACATCGTTAACTCCCAGCAAGGAGCATTGGGGATCAACCATACACAATTCCAAGCAGGGAGTATTGGGGATCGATTATCTCAGCTCCCAGCATGGCGTATTGTGGATTGAACATTCTGAACTCCCAGCAAGGCGTATTGGGGATTGAGCATCCTCAACTCCCAGCAAGGAGTATTGGGGATTCAATACTCTCTGCTTGGAGTTGTTGAGTATGGTCGATTCCCAATACTCCTTGCTGGGAGTTAACGATGTTCGAACCCAATATTCCTTGTTGGGAGTTGAGGATATTCAATCTGCGATACTCCTTGCCAGGGGTTGAGAACGTCGATCCCCAATACTCCTTGTTGGGTGTTGAGGACGTATTGAATATTCAATCAAGGTGTCTTGGAGATTGAACATCCTCAACTTCCGGAAAGGAGTATTGGAGATCGACGTTCTCAACTCCCAGTAAGGAGTACTGGGGATTGAACATCCTCAACTCCCAGCAAGGAGTATTGTGGATCGAACATCCTCAACTCCCAGCAAGGAGCATTGGGGATCTACATTCTCAAATCCCAGCAAGGAGTATTGGGGATTGATTATACTCAACTCCCAGCAAAGAGTATTGGGGAGCGACATTCTCAGCTCCCAGTAAGGAGTACTGGAGATTGAACAATCTCAACTCCCAGTATGGAGTACTGGGGATCGACCGTCCTCAAATCCCAGCAAGGAGTACTGGACATTGAACATCCTCAACTCCCAGCAAGGAGTATTGGTGATTGAACATCCTCAACTCCCAGCAAGAGTATTGGGGATTGAACATCCTCAACTCCCAGCAAAGAGTATTGTGGATCGAACATCCTCAACTCCTAGCAAGGAGTACTGGGGATCGACCATCCTCAACTCGCAGCCAGGAGTATTGGGATCGACGTTCTCAACTCCCAGCAAGGAGTATTGGGGATTGAACATCCTCAACTCCAAGCAAGGAGTATTGGGGATTGAATTCCCTCAACTACCAGCTAGGAGTATTGGAGATTGAACAATCTCAACTCCCAGTAGGGAGTATTGGGGATCGACCGTCCTCAACTCCCAGCAAGGAGTATTGGGGATTGAACATCCTCAACTCCCAGAAAGCAGTATTGGGGACTGAACGTACTCAACTCCCAGCAAGGAGTATTGGACATTGAACATCCTCAACTCCCAGCAAGGATTATTGGGGATCGAAAATCCTCAACTCCCATCAAGGAATAATGGGGATCGAACATCCTTAACACCCAGCAAGGAATATTAGGGATTGAACATGCTCAACTCCCAGCAATGAGTATTGGGGATCGACGTTCTCAAATCCCAGCAAGGAATATTGGGGATTGAAAGTCCTCAACTCCCAGCAAGGAGTATTGGGGATCGACGTTCTCAACCCACAGCAAGGAGTATTGCAGATTAAATATACTCAACTCCCAGCAAGGAATATTGGGTTCGAACATCGCTAACTCCCAGCAAGGAGTATTGGGGATTGACCATACACAACTCCAAGCAGGGAGAATTGGGGATCGCTTATCTCAGCTCCTAGCAAGGCGTATTGTGGATTGAACATTCTGAACTCCCAGAAAGGCGTATTGGGGATTGAATATTCTCAACTCCCAGCAAGGTGTATTGGGGATCGACGTTCTCAACCCCCAGCAAGGAGTATTGCAGATTGAATATCCTCAATTCCCAGCAAGGAATATTGCGTTCGAGCATCGTTAACTCCCAGCAAGGAGTACTGGGGATTGACCATACACAACTCCAAGCAGGGAGTATTGGGGATCGATTATCTCAGCTCCCAGCAAGGCGTATTGTGGATTGAACATTCTGAACTCCCAGCAAGGCGTATTGGGGATTGAATATTCTAAACTCCCAGCAAGGCGTATTGGGCATTGAACATCCTCAACTCCCAGCAAGGTGTCTCGGAGATTGAACATCCTCAACTCCCAGCAAGGAGTATTGGGGATTGAACATCATCAACTCCCAGAAAGGAGTATTAGGGACTGAACGTACTCAACTCCCAGCAAGGAGTATTGGACATTGAACATCCTCAACTCCCAGCAAGGATTATTGGGGATCGAAAATCCTTAACTCCCAGCAAGGAGTATTGGGGATCGAACATGCTCAAATCCAAGCAGGGAGTATTGGCGATCGACGTTCTCAACTCCCAGTAAGGAGTATTGAAGATTGAACATTCTCAGGTCCCAGTATGGAGTATTGGGGTTCGACCGTCCTCAACTCCCAGCTAGGAATATTAGGGATTGAACATGCTCAACTCCCAGCAATGAGTATTGGAGATCGACGTTCTCAACTCCCAGCAAGGAATATTGGGGATTGAATATTCTGAACTCCCAGCAAGGAGTATTGGGGATCGACGTTCTCAATCCCCAGCAAGGAGTATTGCAGATTGAATATCCTCAACTCCCAGCAAGGAATATTGGGTTCGAACATCGTTAACTCCCTGCAAGGAGTATTGGGGATCGACCATACACAACTCCAAGCAGGGAGTATTGGGGATCGATTATCTCAGCTCCCAGCAAGGCGTATTGTGGATTGAACATTCTGAACTCCCAGCAAGGCGTATTGGGGATTGAACATCATCAACTCCCAGCAAGGTGTCTTGGAGATTGAACATCCTCAACTCCCAGCAAGGAGTATTGGGGATCGACGTTCTCGACCCCCAGCAAGGAGTATTGCGGATTGAACATCCTCAACTTCCGGCCAGGAGTATTGGAGATCGACGTTCTCAACTCCCAGCAAGGAGTATTGGGGATTGAACATCCTCAGCTCCCAGCGAGCAGTGTTGGGGATCGACGTTCTCCACTCCCTGCAAGGAGTATTGGGGATTGAACATCCTCAACTCCCAGCAAGGAGTATTGGGGATCGACGTTCTCGACCCCCAGCAAGGAGTATTGCGGATTGAACATCCTCAACTTCCGGCCAGGAGTATTGGAGATCGACGTTCTCAACTCCCAGCAAGGAGTATTGGGGATTGAACATCCTCAGCTCCCAGCGAGCAGTGTTGGGGATCGACGTTCTCCACTCCCTGCAAGGAGTATTGGGGATTGAACATCCTCAACTCCCAGCAAGGTGTCTTGGAGATTGAACATCCTCAACTCCCAGCAAGGAGTATTGGGGATCGAAGTTTTCAACTCCCAGCAAGGAGTATTGGGTATTGAACGTCCTCAACTCCCAGCAAGGAGATTTGGGGATCGACGTTCTCGACCCCCAGCAAGGAGTATTGCAGATTAAACATCCTCAACTTCCGGCAAGGAGTATTGGAGATCGACGTTCTCAACTCCCACTTGGGGATTGAACATCCTCTTCCCCCAGCGAGCACTGTTGGGGATTGACGTTCTCAACTCCCTGCAAGGAGTATTGGGAATTGAACATCCTCAACTCCAAGCAAGGAATATTGGGGATCGACCGTCCTCAACTCCCAGCAAGGAATATTAGGGATTGAACATGCTCAACTCCCAGCAAGGAGTATTGGGGACTGAACGTCCTCAACTCCCAGCAAGGAGTATTGCACATTGAATATCCTCAACTCCCAGCAAAGAGTATTGTGGATCGAACATCCTCAACTCCTAGCAAGGAGTACTGGGGATCGACCATCCTCAACTCCCAGCCAGGAGTATTGGGATCGACGTTCTCAACTCCCAGCATGGAGTATTGGGGATTGAACATCCTCAGCTCCCAGCGAGCAGTGTTGGGGATCGACGTTCTCAACTCCCTGCAAGGAGTATTGGGGATTGAACATCCTCAACTCCAAGCAAGGAGTATTGGGGATTGAATACCCTCAACTCCCAGCAAGGAGTATTGGAGATTGAACAATCTCAACTCCCAGTAGGGAGTATTGGGCATCGACCGTCCTCAACTCCCAGCAAGGAGTACTGGGGATTGAACATTCTCAACTCCCAGCAAGGAGTATTGCAGATCGACGTTCTCAACTCCCAGCAAGGAGTTTTGGGGATTGAACATCCTCAACTCCCAGAAAGGAGTATTGGGGACTGAACGTACTCAACTCCCAGCAAGGAGTATTGGACATTGAACATCCTCAACGCCCAGCAAGGATTATTGGGGATCGAAAATCCTCAACTCCCATCAAGGAATAATGGGGATCGAACATCCTTAACTCCCAGCAAGGAGTATTGGCGAGCGAACATGCTCAACTCCAAGCAGTGAGTATTGGGGATCGACGTTCTCAACTCCCAGTAAGGAGTATTGAAGATTGAACATTCTCAGGTCCCAGTACGGAGTATTGGGGTTCGACCGTCCTCAACTCCCAGCAAGGAATATTAGGGATTGAACATGCTCAACTCCCAGCAATGAGTATTGGAGATCGACGTTCTCAACTCCCAGCAAGGAATATTGGGGATTGAATATTCTGAACTCCCAGCAAGGAGTATTGGGGATCGACGTTCTCAATCCCCAGCAAGGAGTATTGCAGATTGAATATCCTCAACTCCAGCAAGGAATATTGGGTTCGAACATCGTTAACTCCCTGCAAGGAGTATTGGGGATCGACCATACACAACTCCAAGCAGGGAGTATTGGGGATCGATTATCTCAGCTCCCAGCAAGGCGTATTGTGGATTGAACATTCTGAACTCCCAGCAAGGCGTATTGGGGATTGAACATCATCAACTCCCAGCAAGGTGTCTTGGAGATTGGACATCCTCAACTCCCAGCAAGGAGTATTGGGGATCGACGTTCTCGACCCCCAGCAAGGAGTATTGCGGATTGAACATCCTCCACTTCCGGCCAGGAGTATTGGAGATCGACGTTCTCAACTCCCAGCAAGGAGTATTGGGGATTGAACATCCTCAGCTCCCAGCGAGCAGTGTTGGGGATCGACGTTCTCCACTCCCTGCAAGGAGTATTGGGGATTGAACATCCTCAACTCCCAGCAAGGTGTCTTGGAGATTGAACATCCTCAACTCCCAGCAAGGAGTATTGGGGATCGAAGTTTCCAACTCCCAGCAAGGAGTATTGGGTATTGAACGTCCTCAACTCCCAGCAAGGAGATTTGGGGATTGACGTTCTCGACCCCCAGCAAGCAGTATTGCGGATTGAACATCCTCAACTTCCGGCAAGGAGTATTGGAGATCGACGTTCTCAACTCCCAGCAAGGAGTATTGGGGATTGAACATCCTCTTCTCCCAGCGAGCACTGTTGGGGATTGACGTTCTCAACTCCCTGCAAGGAGTATTGGGGATTGAACATCCTCAACTCCAAGCAAGGAATATTGGGGATTGAATATCCTCAACTCCCAGCAAGGAGTATTGGAGATTGAACAATCTCAACTCCCAGTATGGAGTATTGGGGATCGACCGTCCTCAACTCCCAGCAAGGAGTATTGCAGATTGAATATCCTCAACTCCCAGCAAGGAATATTGGGTTCGAACATCGTTAACTCCCTGCAAGGAGTATTGGGAATCGACCATACACAACTCCAAGCAGGGAGTATTGGGGATCGATTATCTCAGCTCCCAGCAAGGCGTATTGTGGATTGAACATTCTGAACTCCCAGCAAGGCGTATTGGGGATTGAACATCATCAACTCCCAGCAAGGTGTCTTGGAGATTGAACATCCTCAACTGCCAGCAAGGAGTATTGGGGATTGAACATTCTCAACTCCCAGCAAAGAGTATTGCGGATCGACGTTCTCAACTCCCAGCAAGGAGCATTGGGGATTGAACATCCTCAACTCACAGAAAGGAGTACTGGGGACTGAACGTCCTGAACTCCCAGCAAGGAGTATTAGACATTGAACATCCTCAACTCCCAGCAAGGATTATTGGGGATTCAATACTCTCTGCTTGGAGTTGTTGAGTATGGTCGATTCCCAATACTCCTTGCTGGGAGTTAACGATGTTCGAACCCAATATTCCCTGTTGGGAGTTGAGGATATTCAATCTGCGATACTCCTTGCTAGGGGTTGAGAACGTCGATCCCCAATACTCCTTCTTGGGTGTTGAGGACGTATTGAACATTCAATCAAGGTGTCTTGGATCGACGTTCTCAACTCCCAGTAAGGAGTATTGAAGATTGAACATTCTCAGGTCCCAGTATGGAGTATTGGGGTTCGACCGTCCTCAACTCCCAGCAAGGAATATTAGGGATTGAACATGCTCAACTCCCAGCAATGAGTATTGGGGATCGAAGTTCTCAACTCCCAGCAAGGAATATTGGGGATTGAATGTCCTCAACTCCCAGCAAGGAGTATTGGGGATTGACCATACACAACTCCAAGCAGGGAGTATTGGGGATCGATTATCTCAGCTCCCAGCAAGGCGTATTGGGGATTGAATATTCTAAACTCCCAGCAAGGCGTATTGGGCATTGAACATCCTCAACTCCCAGCAAGGTGTCTCGGAGATTGAACATCCTCAACTCCCAGCAAGGTGTCTTGGAGATTGAACATCCTCAACTCCCAGCAAGGAGTATTGGGGATCGACGTTCTCGACCCCCAGCAAGGAGTATTGCGGATTGAACATCCTCAACTTCCGGCCAGGAGTATTGGAGATCGACGTTCTCAACTCCCAGCAAGGAGTATTGGGGATTGAACATCCTCAGCTCCCAGCGAGCAGTGTTGGGGATCGACGTTCTCCACTCCCTGCAAGGAGTATTGGGGATTGAACATCCTCAACTCCCAGCAAGGAGTATTGGGGATCGACGTTCTCGACCCCCAGCAAGGAGTATTGCGGCTTGAACATCCTCAACTTCCGGCCAGGAGTATTGGAGATCGACGTTCTCAACTCCCAGCAAGGAGTATTGGGGATTGAACATCCTCAGCTCCCAGCGAGCAGTGTTGGGGATCGACGTTCTCCACTCCCTGCAAGGAGTATTGGGGATTGAACATCCTCAACTCCCAGCAAGGTGTCTTGGAGATTGAACATCCTCAACTCCCAGCAAGGAATATTGGGGATTGAATATTCTGAACTCCCAGCAAGGAGTATTGGGGATCGACGTTCTCAATCCCCAGCAAGGAGTATTGCAGATTGAATATCCTCAACTCCCAGCAAGGAATATTGGGTTCGAACATCGTTAACTCCCTGCAAGGAGTATTGGGGATCGACCATACACAACTCCAAGCAGGGAGTATTAGGGATCGATTATCTCAGCTCCCAGCAAGGCGTATTGTGGATTGAACATTCTGAACTCCCAGCAAGGCGTATTGGGGATTGAACATCATCAACTCCCAGCAAGGTGTCTTGGAGATTGGACATCCTCAACTCCCAGCAAGGAGTATTGGGGATCGACGTTCTCGACCCCCAGCAAGGAGTATTGCGGATTGAACATCCTCCACTTCCGGCCAGGAGTATTGGAGATCGACGTTCTCAACTCCCAGCAAGGAGTATTGGGGATTGAACATCCTCAGCTCCCAGCGAGCAGTGTTGGGGATCGACGTTCTCCACTCCCTGCAAGGAGTATTGGGGATTGAACATCCTCAACTCCCAGCAAGGAGTCTTGGAGATTGAACATCCTCAACTCCCAGCAAGGAGTATTGGGGATCGAAGTTTCCAACTCCCAGCAAGGAGTATTGGGTATTGAACGTCCTCAACTCCCAGCAAGGAGATTTGGGGATTGACGTTCTCGACCCCCAGCAAGCAGTATTGCGGATTGAACATCCTCAACTTCCGGCAAGGAGTATTGGAGATCGACGTTCTCAACTCCCAGCAAGGAGTATTGGGGATTGAACATCCTCTTCTCCCAGCGAGCACTGTTGGGGATTGACGTTCTCAACTCCCTGCAAGGAGTATTGGGGATTGAACATCCTCAACTCCAAGCAAGGAATATTGGGGATTGAATATCCTCAACTCCCAGCAAGGAGTATTGGAGATTGAACAATCTCAACTCCCAGTATGGAGTATTGGGGATCGACCGTCCTCAACTCCCAGCAAGGAGTATTGCAGATTGAATATCCTCAACTCCCAGCAAGGAATATTGGGTTCGAACATCGTTAACTCCCTGCAAGGAGTATTGGGAATCGACCATACACAACTCCAAGCAGGGAGTATTGGGGATCGATTATCTCAGCTCCCAGCAAGGCGTATTGTGGATTGAACATTCTGAACTCCCAGCAAGGCGTATTGGGGATTGAACATCATCAACTCCCAGCAAGGTGTCTTGGAGATTGAACATCCTCAACTCCCAGCAAGGAGTATTGGGGATTGAACATTCTCAACTCCCAGCAAAGAGTATTGCGGATCGACGTTCTCAACTCCCAGCAAGGAGCATTGGGGATTGAACATCCTCAACTCACAGAAAGGAGTACTGGGGACTGAACGTCCTGAACTCCCAGCAAGGAGTATTAGACATTGAACATCCTCAACTCCCAGCAAGGATTATTGGGGATTCAATACTCTCTGCTTGGAGTTGTTGAGTATGGTCGATTCCCAATACTCCTTGCTGGGAGTTAACGATGTTCGAACCCAATATTCCCTGTTGGGAGTTGAGGATATTCAATCTGCGATACTCCTTGCTAGGGGTTGAGAACGTCGATCCCCAATACTCCTTGTTGGGTGTTGAGGACGTATTGAACATTCAATCAAGGTGTCTTGGATCGACGTTCTCAACTCCCAGCAAGGAGTATTGGGGATTGAACATCCTCAGCTCCCAGCGAGCAGTGTTGGGGATCGACGTTCTCCACTCCCTGCAAGGAGTATTGGGGATTGAACATCCTCAACTCCCAGCAAGGTGTCTTGGAGATTGAACATCCTCAACTCCCAGCAAGGAGTATTGGGGATCGAAGTTTTCAACTCCCAGCAAGGAGTATTGGGTATTGAACGTCCTCAACTCCCAGCAAGGAGATTTGGGGATCGACGTTATCGACCCCCAGCAAGGAGTATTGCGGATTAAACATCCTCAACTTCCGGCAAGGAGTATTGGAGATCGACGTTCTCAACTCCCAGCAAGGAGTATTGGGGATTGAACATCCTCTTCCCCCAGCGAGCACTGTTGGGGATTGACGTTCTCAACTCCCTGCAAGGAGTATTGGGAATTGAACATCCTCAACTCCAAGCAAGGAATATTGGGGATCGACCGTCCTCAACTCCCAGCAAGGAATATTAGGGATTGAACATGCTCAACTCCCAGCCAGGAGTATTGGGGACTGAACGTCCTCAACTCCCAGCAAGGAGTATTGCACATTGAACATCCTCAACTCCCAGCAAAGATTATTGTGGATCGAACATCCTCAACTCCTAGCAAGGAGTACTGGGGATCGACCATCCTCAACTCCCAGCCAGGAGTATTGGGATCGACGTTCTCAACTCCCAGCATGGAGTATTGGGGATTGAACATCCTCAGCTCCCAGCGAGCAGTGTTGGGGATCGACGTTCTCAACTCCCTGCAAGGAGTATTGGGGATTGAACATCCTCAACTCCAAGCAAGGAGTATTGGGGATTGAATACCCTCAACTCCCAGCAAGGAGTATTGGAGATTGAACAATCTCAACTCCCAGTAGGGAGTATTGGGCATCGACCGTCCTCAACTCCCAGCAAGGAGTACTGGGGATTGAACATTCTCAACTCCCAGCAAGGAGTATTGCAGATCGACGTTCTCAACTCCCAGCAAGGAGTTTTGGGGATTGAACATCCTCAACTCCCAGAAAGGAGTATTGGGGACTGAACGTACTCAACTCCCAGCAAGGAGTATTGGACATTGAACATCCTCAACGCCCAGCAAGGATTATTGGGGATCGAAAATCCTCAACTCCCATCAAGGAATAATGGGGATCGAACATCCTTAACTCCCAGCAAGGAGTATTGGCGAGCGAACATGCTCAACTCCAAGCAGTGAGTATTGGGGATCGACGTTCTCAACTCCCAGTAAGGAGTATTGAAGATTGAACATTCTCAGGTCCCAGTACGGAGTATTGGGGTTCGACCGTCCTCAACTCCCAGCAAGGAATATTAGGGATTGAACATGCTCAACTCCCAGCAATGAGTATTGGAGATCGACGTTCTCAACTCCCAGCAAGGAATATTGGGGATTGAATATTCTGAACTCCCAGCAAGGAGTATTGGGGATCGACGTTCTCAATCTCCAGCAAGGAGTATTGCAGACTGAATATCATCAACTCCCAGCAAGGAATATTGGGTTCGAACATCGTTAACTCCCTGCAAGCAGTATTGGGGATCGACCATACACAACTCCAAGCAGGGAGTATTGGGGATCGATTATCTCAGCTCCCAGCAAGGCGTATTGTGGATTGAACATTCTGAACTCCCAGCAAGGCGTATTGGGGATTGAACATCATCAACTCCCAGCAAGGTGTCTTGGAGATTGGACATCCTCAACTCCCAGCAAGGAGTATTGGGGATCGACGTTCTCGACCCCCAGCAAGGAGTATTGCGGATTGAACATCCTCCACTTCCGGCCAGGAGTATTGGAGATCGACGTTCTCAACTCCCAGCAAGGAGTATTGGGGATTGAACATCCTCAGCTCCCAGCGAGCAGTGTTGGGGATCGACGTTCTCCACTCCCTGCAAGGAGTATTGGGGATTGAACATCCTCAACTCCCAGCAAGGTGTCTTGGAGATTGAACATCCTCAACTCCCAGCAAGGAGTATTGGGGATCGAAGTTTTCAACTCCCAGCAAGGAGTATTGGGTATTGAACGTCCTCAACTCCCAGCAAGGAGATTTGGGGATCGACGTTCTCGACCCCCAGCAAGGAGTATTGCGGATTAAACATCCTCAACTTCCGGCAAGGAGTATTGGAGATCGACGTTCTCAACTCCCAGCAAGGAGTATTGGGGATTGAACATCCTCTTCCCCCAGCGAGCACTGTTGGGGATTGACGTTCTCAACTCCCTGCAAGGAGTATTGGGAATTGAACATCCTCAACTCCAAGCAAGGAATATTGGGGATCGACCGTCCTCAACTCCCAGCAAGGAATATTAGGGATTGAACATGCTCAACTCCCAGCAAGGAGTATTGGGGACTGAACGTCCTCAACTCCCAGCAAGGAGTATTGCACATTGAACATCCTCAACTCCCAGCAAAGAGTATTGTGGATCGAACATCCTCAACTCCTAGCAAGGAGTACTGGGGATCGACCATCCTCAACTCCCAGCCAGGAGTATTGGGATCGACGTTCTCAACTCCCAGCATGGAGTATTGGGGATTGAACATCCTCAGCTCCCAGCGAGCAGTGTTGGGGATCGACGTTCTCAACTCCCTGCAAGGAGTATTGGGGATTGAACATCCTCAACTCCAAGCAAGGAGTATTGGGGATTGAATACCCTCAACTCCCAGCAAGGAGTATTGGAGATTGAACAATCTCAACTCCCAGTAGGGAGTATTGGGCATCGACCGTCCTCAACTCCCAGCAAGGAGTACTGGGGATTGAACATTCTCAACTCCCAGCAAGGAGTATTGCAGATCGACGTTCTCAACTCCCAGCAAGGAGTTTTGGGGATTGAACATCCTCAACTCCCAGAAAGGAGTATTGGGGACTGAACGTACTCAACTCCCAGCAAGGAGTATTGGACATTGAACATCCTCAACGCCCAGCAAGGATTATTGGGGATCGAAAATCCTCAACTCCCATCAAGGAATAATGGGGATCGAACATCCTTAACTCCCAGCAAGGAGTATTGGCGAGCGAACATGCTCAACTCCAAGCAGTGAGTATTGGGGATCGACGTTCTCAACTCCCAGTAAGGAGTATTGAAGATTGAACATTCTCAGGTCCCAGTACGGAGTATTGGGGTTCGACCGTCCTCAACTCCCAGCAAGGAATATTAGGGATTGAACATGCTCAACTCCCAGCAATGAGTATTGGAGATCGACGTTCTCAACTCCCAGCAAGGAATATTGGGGATTGAATATTCTGAACTCCCAGCAAGGAGTATTGGGGATCGACGTTCTCAATCCCCAGCAAGGAGTATTGCAGATTGAATATCCTCAACTCCCAGCAAGGAATATTGGGTTCGAACATCGTTAACTCCCTGCAAGGAGTATTGGGGATCGACCATACACAACTCCAAGCAGGGAGTATTAGGGATCGATTATCTCAGCTCCCAGCAAGGCGTATTGTGGATTGAACATTCTGAACTCCCAGCAAGGCGTATTGGGAATTGAACATCATCAACTCCCAGCAAGGTGTCTTGGAGATTGGACATCCTCAACTCCCAGCAAGGAGTATTGGGGATCGACGTTCTCGACCCCCAGCAAGGAGTATTGCGGATTGAACATCCTCCACTTCCGGCCAGGAGTATTGGAGATCGACGTTCTCAACTCCCAGCAAGGAGTATTGGGGATTGAACATCCTCAGCTCCCAGCGAGCAGTGTTGGGGATCGACGTTCTCCACTCCCTGCAAGGAGTATTGGGGATTGAACATCCTCAACTCCCAGCAAGGTGTCTTGGAGATTGAACATCCTCAACTCCCAGCAAGGAGTATTGGGGATCGAAGTTTCCAACTCCCAGCAAGGAGTATTGGGTATTGAACGTCCTCAACTCCCAGCAAGGAGATTTGGGGATTGACGTTCTCGACCCCCAGCAAGCAGTATTGCGGATTGAACATCCTCAACTTCCGGCAAGGAGTATTGGAGATCGACGTTCTCAACTCCCAGCAAGGAGTATTGGGGATTGAACATCCTCTTCTCCCAGCGAGCACTGTTGGGGATTGACGTTCTCAACTCCCTGCAAGGAGTATTGGGGATTGAACATCCTCAACTCCAAGCAAGGAATATTGGGGATTGAATATCCTCAACTCCCAGCAAGGAGTATTGGAGATTGAACAATCTCAACTCCCAGTATGGAGTATTGGGGATCGACCGTCCTCAACTCCCAGCAAGGAGTATTGCAGATTGAATATCCTCAACTCCCAGCAAGGAATATTGGGTTCGAACATCGTTAACTCCCTGCAAGGAGTATTGGGAATCGACCATACACAACTCCAAGCAGGGAGTATTGGGGATCGATTATCTCAGCTCCCAGCAAGGCGTATTGTGGATTGAACATTCTGAACTCCCAGCAAGGCGTATTGGGGATTGAACATCATCAACTCCCAGCAAGGTGTCTTGGAGATTGAACATCCTCAACTCCCAGCAAGGAGTATTGGGGATTGAACATTCTCAACTCCCAGCAAAGAGTATTGCGGATCGACGTTCTCAACTCCCAGCAAGGAGCATTGGGGATTGAACATCCTCAACTCACAGAAAGGAGTACTGGGGACTGAACGTCCTGAACTCCCAGCAAGGAGTATTAGACATTGAACATCCTCAACTCCCAGCAAGGATTATTGGGGATTCAATACTCTCTGCTTGGAGTTGTTGAGTATGGTCGATTCCCAATACTCCTTGCTGGGAGTTAACGATGTTCGAACCCAATATTCCCTGTTGGGAGTTGAGGATATTCAATCTGCGATACTCCTTGCTAGGGGTTGAGAACGTCGATCCCCAATACTCCTTGTTGGGTGTTGAGGACGTATTGAACATTCAATCAAGGTGTCTTGGATCGACGTTCTCAACTCCCAGTAAGGAGTATTGAAGATTGAACATTCTCAGGTCCCAGTATGGAGTATTGGGGTTCGACCGTCCTCAATTCCCAGCAAGGAATATTAGGGATTGAACATGCTCAACTCCCAGCAATGAGTATTGGGGATCGAAGTTCTCAACTCCCAGCAAGGAATATTGGGGATTGAAAGTCCTCAACTCCCAGCAAGGAGTATTGGGGATTGACCATACACAACTCCAAGCAGGGAGTATTGGGGATCGATTATCTCAGCTCCCAGCAAGGCGTATTGGGGATTGAATATTCTAAACTCCCAGCAAGGCGTATTGGGCATTGAACATCCTCAACTCCCAGCAAGGTGTCTCGGAGATTGAACATCCTCAACTCCCAGCAAGGTGTCTTGGAGATTGAACATCCTCAACTCCCAGCAAGGAGTATTGGGGATCGACGTTCTCGACCCCCAGCAAGGAGTATTGCGGATTGAACATCCTCAACTTCCGGCCAGGAGTATTGGAGATCGACGTTCTCAACTCCCAGCAAGGAGTATTGGGGATTGAACATCCTCAGCTCCCAGCGAGCAGTGTTGGGGATCGACGTTCTCCACTCCCTGCAAGGAGTATTGGGGATTGAACATCCTCAACTCCCAGCAAGGAGTATTGGGGATCGACGTTCTCGACCCCCAGCAAGGAGTATTGCGGATTGAACATCCTCAACTTCCGGCCAGGAGTATTGGAGATCGACGTTCTCAACTCCCAGCAAGGAGTATTGGGGTTTGAACATCCTCAGCTCCCAGCGAGCAGTGTTGGGGATCGACGTTCTCCACTCCCTGCAAGGAGTATTGGGGATTGAACATCCTCAACTCCCAGCAAGGTGTCTTGGAGATTGAACATCCTCAACTCCCAGCAAGGAGTATTGGGGATCGAAGTTTTCAACTCCCAGCAAGGAGTATTGGGTATTGAACGTCCTCAACTCCCAGCAAGGAGATTTGGGGATCGACGTTCTCGACCCCGAGCAAGGAGTATTGCGGATTAAACATCCTCAACTTCCGGCAAGGAGTATTGGAGATCGACGTTCTCAACTCCCAGCAAGGAGTATTGGGGATTGAACATCCTCTTCCCCCAGCGAGCACTGTTGGGGATTGACGTTCTCAACTCCCTGCAAGGAGTATTGGGAATTGAACATCCTCAACTCCAAGCAAGGAATATTGGGGATCGACCGTCCTCAACTCCCAGCAAGGAATATTAGGGATTGAACATGCTCAACTCCCAGCAAGGAGTATTGGGGACTGAACGTCCTCAACTCCCAGCAAGGAGTATTGCACATTGAACATCCTCAACTCCCAGCAAAGATTATTGTGGATCGAACATCCTCAACTCCTAGCAAGGAGTACTGGGGATCGACCATCCTCAACTCCCAGCCAGGAGTATTGGGATCGACGTTCTCAACTCCCAGCATGGAGTATTGGGGATTGAACATCCTCAGCTCCCAGCGAGCAGTGTTGGGGATCGACGTTCTCAACTCCCTGCAAGGAGTATTGGGGATTGAACATCCTCAACTCCAAGCAAGGAGTATTGGGGATTGAATACCCTCAACTCCCAGCAAGGAGTATTGGAGATTGAACAATCTCAACTCCCAGTAGGGAGTATTGGGCATCGACCGTCCTCAACTCCCAGCAAGGAGTACTGGGGATTGAACATTCTCAACTCCCAGCAAGGAGTATTGCAGATCGACGTTCTCAACTCCCAGCAAGGAGTTTTGGGGATTGAACATCCTCAACTCCCAGAAAGGAGTATTGGGGACTGAACGTACTCAACTCCCAGCAAGGAGTATTGGACATTGAACATCCTCAACGCCCAGCAAGGATTATTGGGGATCGAAAATCCTCAACTCCCATCAAGGAATAATGGGGATCGAACATCCTTAACTCCCAGCAAGGAGTATTGGCGAGCGAACATGCTCAACTCCAAGCAGTGAGTATTGGGGATCGACGTTCTCAACTCCCAGTAAGGAGTATTGAAGATTGAACATTCTCAGGTCCCAGTACGGAGTATTGGGGTTCGACCGTCCTCAACTCCCAGCAAGGAATATTAGGGATTGAACATGCTCAACTCCCAGCAATGAGTATTGGAGATCGACGTTCTCAACTCCCAGCAAGGAATATTGGGGATTGAATATTCTGAACTCCCAGCAAGGAGTATTGGGGATCGACGTTCTCAATCCCCAGCAAGGAGTATTGCAGATTGAATATCCTCAACTCCCAGCAAGGAATATTGGGTTCGAACATCGTTAACTCCCTGCAAGGAGTATTGGGGATCGACCATACACAACTCCAAGCAGGGAGTATTGGGGATCGATTATCTCAGCTCCCAGCAAGGCGTATTGTGGATTGAACATTCTGAACTCCCAGCAAGGCGTATTGGGGATTGAACATCATCAACTCCCAGCAAGGTGTCTTGGAGATTGGACATCCTCAACTCCCAGCAAGGAGTATTGGGGATCGACGTTCTCGACCCCCAGCAAGGAGTATTGCGGATTGAACATCCTCCACTTCCGGCCAGGAGTATTGGAGATCGACGTTCTCAACTCCCAGCAAGGAGTATTGGGGATTGAACATCCTCAGCTCCCAGCGAGCAGTGTTGGGGATCGACGTTCTCCACTCCCTGCAAGGAGTATTGGGGATTGAACATCCTCAACTCCCAGCAAGGTGTCTTGGAGATTGAACATCCTCAACTCCCAGCAAGGAGTATTGGGGATCGAAGTTTCCAACTCCCAGCAAGGAGTATTGGGTATTGAACGTCCTCAACTCCCAGCAAGGAGATTTGGGGATTGACGTTCTCGACCCCCAGCAAGCAGTATTGCGGATTGAACATCCTCAACTTCCGGCAAGGAGTATTGGAGATCGACGTTCTCAACTCCCAGCAAGGAGTATTGGGGATTGAACATCCTCTTCTCCCAGCGAGCACTGTTGGGGATTGACGTTCTCAACTCCCTGCAAGGAGTATTGGGGATTGAACATCCTCAACTCCAAGCAAGGAATATTGGGGATTGAATATCCTCAACTCCCAGCAAGGAGTATTGGAGATTGAACAATCTCAACTCCCAGTATGGAGTATTGGGGATCGACCGTCCTCAACTCCCAGCAAGGAGTATTGCAGATTGAATATCCTCAACTCCCAGCATGGAATATTGGGTTCGAACATCGTTAACTCCCTGCAAGGAGTATTGGGAATCGACCATACACAACTCCAAGCAGGGAGTATTGGGGATCGATTATCTCAGCTCCCAGCAAGGCGTATTGTGGATTGAACATTCTGAACTCCCAGCAAGGCGTATTGGGGATTGAACATCATCAACTCCCAGCAAGGTGTCTTGGAGATTGAACATCCTCAACTCCCAGCAAGGAGTATTGGGGATTGAACATTCTCAACTCCCAGCAAAGAGTATTGCGGATCGACGTTCTCAACTCCCAGCAAGGAGCATTGGGGATTGAACATCCTCAACTCACAGAAAGGAGTACTGCGGACTGAACGTCCTGAACTCCCAGCAAGGAGTATTAGACATTGAACATCCTCAACTCCCAGCAAGGATTATTGGGGATTCAATACTCTCTGCTTGGAGTTGTTGAGTATGGTCGATTCCCAATACTCCTTGCTGGGAGTTAACGATCTTCGAACCCAATATTCCCTGTTGGGAGTTGAGGATATTCAATCTGCGATACTCCTTGCTAGGGGTTGAGAACGTCGATCCCCAATACTCCTTGTTGGGTGTTGAGGACGTATTGAACATTCAATCAAGGTGTCTTGGATCGACGTTCTCAACTCCCAGTAAGGAGTATTGAAGATTGAACATTCTCAGGTCCCAGTATGGAGTATTGGGGTTCGACCGTCCTCAACTCCCAGCAAGGAATATTAGGGATTGAACATGCTCAACTCCCAGCAATGAGTATTGGGGATCGAAGTTCTCAACTCCCAGCAAGGAATATTGGGGATTGAAAGTCCTCAACTCCCAGCAAGGAGTATTGGGGATTGACCATACACAACTCCAAGCAGGGAGTATTGGGGATCGATTATCTCAGCTCCCAGCAAGGCGTATTGGGGATTGAATATTCTAAACTCCCAGCAAGGCGTATTGGGCATTGAACATCCTCAACTCCCAGCAAGGTGTCTCGGAGATTGAACATCCTCAACTCCCAGCAAGGAGTATTGGGGATCGACGTTTTCAACTCCCAGCAAGGAGTATTGCGGATTGAACATCCTCAACTTCCGGCAAGGAGTATTGGAGATCGACGTTCTCAACTCCCAGCAAGGAGTATTGTGGATTGAACATCCTCTTCTCCCAGCTAGCAGTGTTGGGGATCGACGTTCTCAACTCCCATCAAGGAATAATGGGGATCGAACATCCTTAACTCCCAGCAAGGAGTATTGGCGATCGAACATGCTCAACTCCAAGCAGTGAGTATTGGGGATCGACGTTCTCAACTCCCAATAAGGAATATTGGAGATTGAACATTCTCAGCTCCCAGTATGGAGTATTGGGGTTCGACCATCCTCAACTCCCAGCAAGGAATATTAGGGATTGAACATGCTCAACTCCCAGCAATGAGTATCGGGGATCGACGTTCTCAAATCCGAGCAAGGAATATTGGGGATTGAAAGTCCTCAACTCCCAGCAAGGAGTATTGCGGATCGACATTCTCAACCCCCAGCAAGGAGTATTGCAGATTAAATATACTCAACTCCCAGCAATGAATATTGGGTTCGAACATCGCTAACTCCCAGCAAGGAGTATTGGGGATCGACCATACACAACTCCAAGCAGGGAGAATTGGTGATCGCTTATCTCAGCTCCCAGCAAGGCGTATTGTGGATTGAACATTCTGAACTCCCAGCAAGGCGTATTGGGGATTGAATATTCTCAACTCCCAGCAAGGTGTATTGGGGATCGACGTTCTCAACCCCCAGCAAGGAGTATTGCAGATTGAATATCCTCAATTCCCAGCAAGGAATATTGGGTTCGAACATCGTTAACTCCCAGCAAGGAGTATTGGGGATTGACCATACACAACTCCAAGCAGGGAGTATTGGGGATCGATTATCTCAGCTCCCAGCAAGGCGTATTGTGGATTGAACATTCTGAACTCCCAGCAAGGCGTATTGGGGATTGAATATTCTAAACTCCCAGCAAGGCGTATTGGGTATTGAACATCCTCAACTCCCCGCAAGGTGTCTCGGAGATTGAACATCCTCAACTCCCAGCAAGGAGTATTGGGGATCGACGTTTTCAACTCCCAGCAAGGAGTATTGCGGATTGAACATCCTCAACTTCCGGCAAGGAGTATTGGAGATCGACGTTCTCAACTCCCAGCAAGGAGTATTGTGGATTGAACATCCTCTTCTCCCAGCTAGCAGTGTTGGGGATCGACGTTCTCAACTCCCTGCAAGGAGTATTGGGGATTGAACATCCCCAACTCCAAGCAAGGAGTATTGGGGATTGAGTATCCTCAACTCCCAGCAAGGAGTATTGGAGATTGAACAATCTCAACTCCCAGTATGGAGTATTGGGGATCGACCGTCCTCAACTCCCAGCAAGGAATATTAGGGATTGAACATGCTCAACTCCCAGCAAGGAGTATTGGGGATTGAACATTCTCAACTCCCAGCAAAGAGTATTGCGGATCGACGTTCTCAACTCCCAGCAAGGAGTATTGGGGATTGAACATCCTCAACTCCCAGAAAGGAGTATTGGGGACTGAACGTCCTGAACTCCCAGCAAGGAGTATTAGACATTGAACATCCTCAACTCCCAGCAAGGATTATTGGGGATTCAATACTCTCTGCTTGGAGTTGTTGAGTATGGTCGATTCCCAACACTCCTTGCTGGGAGTTAACGATGTTCGAACCCAATATTCCTTGTTGGAAGTTGAGGATATTCAATCTGCAATACTCCTTGCTAGGGGTTGAGAACGTCGATCCCCAATACACCTTGCTGGGTGTTGAGGACGTATTGAGTATTCAATCAAGGTGTCTTGGAGATTGAACATCCTCAACTTCCGGCAAGGAGTATTGGAGATCGACGTTCTCAACTCCCAGTAAGGAGTACTGGGGATTGAACATCCTCAACTCCCAGCAAGGAGTATTGTGGATCGAACATCCTCAACTCCCAGCAAGGAGCATTGGGGATCTACATTATCAAATCCCAGCAAGGAGTATTGGGGATTGATTATACTCAACTCCCAGCAAAGAGTATTGGGGATCGACATTCTCAGCTCCCAGTAAGGAGTACTGTAGATTGAACAATCTCAACTCCCAGTATGGAGTACTGGGGATCGACCGTCCTCAACTCCCAGCAAGGAATATTAGGGATTGAACATGCTCAACTCCCAGCAAGGAGTATTGGGGATTGAACATTCTCAACTCCCAGCAAAGAGTATTGCGGATCGACGTTCTCAACTCCCAGCAAGGAGTATTGGGGATTGAACATCCTCAACTCCCAGAAAGGAGTATTGGGGACTGAACGTCCTGAACTCCCAGCAAGGAGTATTAGACATTGAACATCCTCAACTCCCAGCAAGGATTATTGGGGATTCAATACTCTCTGCTTGGAGTTGTTGAGTATGGTCGATTCCCAACACTCCTTGCTGGGAGTTAACGATGTTCGAACCCAATATTCCTTGTTGGAAGTTGAGGATATTCAATCTGCAATACTCCTTGCTAGGGGTTGAGAACGTCGATCCCCAATACACCTTGCTGGGTGTTGAGGACGTATTGAGTATTCAATCAAGGTGTCTTGGAGATTGAACATCCTCAACTTCCGGCAAGGAGTATTGGAGATCGACGTTCTCAACTCCCAGTAAGGAGTACTGGGGATTGAACATCCTCAACTCCCAGCAAGGAGTATTGTGGATCGAACATCCTCAACTCCCAGCAAGGAGCATTGGGGATCTACATTATCAAATCCCAGCAAGGAGTATTGGGGATTGATTATACTCAACTCCCAGCAAAGAGTATTGGGGATCGACATTCTCAGCTCCCAGTAAGGAGTACTGTAGATTGAACAATCTCAACTCCCAGTATGGAGTACTGGGGATCGACCGTCCTCAACTCCCAGCAAGGAATATTAGGGATTTAACATGCTCAACTCCCAGCAAGGAGTATTGGGGATTGAACATCCTCAACTCCCAGCAAGGAGTACTGGACATTGAACATCCTCAACTCCCAGCAAGGAGTATTGGTGATTGAACATCCTCAACTCCCAGCAAGAGTATTGGGGATTGAACATCCTCAACTCCCAGAAAGGAGTATTGGGGACTGAACGTCCTCAAATCCCAGCAAGGAGTACTGGACATTGAACATCCTCAACTCCCAGCAAGGAGTATTGGTGATTGAACATCCTCAACTCCCAGCAAGAGTATTGGGGATTGAACATCCTCAACTCCCAGCAAAGAGTATTGTGGATCGAACATCCTCAACTCCTAGCAAGGAGTACTGGGGATCGACCATCCTCAACTCCCAGCCAGGAGTATTGGGATCGATGTTCTCAACTCCCAGCAAGGAGTATTGGGGATTGAACATCCTCAGCTCCCAGCGAGCAGTGTTGGGGATCGACGTTCTCAACTCCCTGCAAGGAGTATTGGGGATTGAACATCCTCAACTCCAAGCAAGGAGTATTGGGGATTGAATTCCCTCAACTCCCAGCAAGGAGTATTGGAGATTGAACAATCTCAACTCCCAGTAGGGAGTATTGGGGATCGACCGACCTCAACTCCCAGCAAGGAGTATTGGGGATTGAACATTCTCAACTCCCAGCAAGGAGTATTGCGGATCGACGTTCTCAACTCCCAGCAAGGAGTTTTGGGGATTGAACATCCTCAACTCCCAGAAAGGAGTATTGGGGACTGAACGTACTCAACTCCCAGCAAGGAGTATTGGGGATCGAAAATCCTCAACTCCCATCAAGGAATAATGGGGATCGAACATCCTTAACTCCCAGCAAGGAGTATTGGGGATCGAACATGCTCAACTCCAAGCAGGGAGTATTGGCGATCAACGTTCTCAACTCCCAGTAAGGAGTATTGAAGATTGAACATTCTCAGGTCCCAGTATGGAGTATTGGGGTTCGACCGTCCTCAACTCCCAGCAAGGAATATTAGGGATTGAACATGCTCAACTCCCAGCAATGAGTATTGGAGATCGACGTTCTCAACTCCCAGCAAGGAATATTGGGGACTGAATATTCTGAACTCCCAGCAAGGAGTATTGGGGATCGACGTTCTCAATCTCCAGCAAGGAGTATTGCAGACTGAATATCATCAACTCCCAGCAAGGAATATTGGGTTCGAACATCGTTAACTCCCTGCAAGGAGTATTGGGGATCGACCATACACAACTCCAAGCAGGGAGTATTGGGGATCGATTATCTCAGCTCCCAGCAAGGCGTATTGTGGATTGAACATTCTGAACTCCCAGCAAGGCGTATTGGGGATTGAACATCATCAACTCCCAGCAAGGTGTCTTGGAGATTGAACATCCTCAACTCCCAGCAAGGAGTATTGGGGATCGACGTTCTCGACTCCCAGCAAGGAGTACTGCGGATCGAACATCCTCAACTTCCGGCCAGGAGTATTGGAGATCGACGTTCTCAACTCCCAGCAAGGAGTATTGGGGATTGAACATCCTCAGCTCCCAGCGAGCAGTGTTGGGGATCGACGTTCTCCACTCCCTGCAAGGAGTATTGGGGATTGAACATCCTCAACTCCCAGCAAGGTGTCTTGGAGATTGAACATCCTCAACTCCCAGCAAGGAGTATTGGGGATCGAAGTTTTCAACTCCCAGCAAGGAGTATTGGGTATTGAACGTCCTCAACTCCCAGCAAGGAGATTTGGGGATCGACGTTCTCGACCCCCAGCAAGGAGTATTGGGGATTGAACATCCTCTTCTCCCAGCGAGCACTGTTGGGGATTGACGTTCTCAACTCCCTGCAAGGAGTATTGGGGATTGAACATCCTCAACTCCAAGCAAGGAATATTGGGGATTGATTATCCTCAACTCCCAGCAAGGAGTATTGGAGATTGAACAATCTCAACTCCCAGTATGGAGTATTGGGGATCGACCGTCCTCAACTCCCAGCAAGGAATATTAGGGATTGAACATGCTCAACTCCCAGCAAAGGGTATTGTGGATCGAACATCCTCAACTCCCAGCAAAGAGTATTGTGGATCGAACATCCTCAACTCCTAGCAAGGAGTACTGGGGATCGACCATCCTCAACTCCCAGCCAGGAGTATTGGGATCGACGTTCTCAACTCCCAGCAAGGAGTATTGGGGATTGAACATCCTCAACTCCAAGCAAGGAGTATTGGGGATTGAATTCCCTCAACTCCCAGCAAGGAGTATTGGAGATTGAACAATCTCAACTCCCAGTAGGGAGTATTGGGGATCGACCGTCCTCAACTCCCAGCAAGGAGTATTGGGGATTGAACATTCTCAACTCCCAGCAAGGAGTATTGCGGATCGACGTTCTCAACTCCCAGCAAGGAGTTTTGGGGATTGAACATCCTCAACTCCCAGAAAGGAGTATTGGGGACTGAACGTACTCAACTCCCAGCAAGGAGTATTGGACATTGAACATCCTCAACTCCCAGCAAGGATTATTGGGGATCGAAAATCCTCAACTCCCATCAAGGAATAATGGGGATCGAACATCCTTAACTCCCAGCAAGGAGTATTGGGGATCGAACATGCTCAACTCCAAGCAGGTAGTATTGGCGATCGACGTTCTCAACTCCCAGTAAGGAGTATTGAAGATTGAACATTCTCAGGTCCCAGTATGGAGTATTGGGGTTCGACCGTCCTCAACTCCCAGCAAGGAATATTAGGGATTGAACATGCTCAACTCCCAGCAATGAGTATTGGGGATCGAAGTTCTCAACTCCCAGCAAGGAATATTGGGGATTGAAAGTCCTCAACTCCCAGCAAGGAGTATTGGGGATTGAACATCCTCAGCTCCCAGCGAGCAGTGTTGGGGATCGACGTTCTCCACTCCCTGCAAGGAGTATTGGGGATTGAACATCCTCAACTCCCAGCAAGGTGTCTTGGAGATTGAACATCCTCAACTCCCAGCAAGGAGTATTGGGTATTGAACGTCCTCAACTCCCAGCAAGGAGATTTGGGGATTGACGTTCTCGACCCCCAGCAAGCAGTATTGCGGATTGAACATCCTCAACTTCCGGCAAGGAGTATTGGAGATCGACGTTCTCAACTCCCAGCAAGGAGTATTGGGGATTGAACATCCTCTTCTCCCAGCGAGCACTGTTGGGGATTGACGTTCTCAACTCCCTGCAAGGAGTATTGGGGATTGAACATCCTCAACTCCAAGCAAGGAATATTGGGGATTGAATATCCTCAACTCCCAGCAAGGAGTATTGGAGATTGAACAATCTCAACTCCCAGTATGGAGTATTGGGGATCGACCGTCCTCAACTCCCAGCAAGGAGTATTGCGGATTGAATATCCTCAACTCCCAGCAAGGAATATTGGGTTCGAACATCGTTAACTCCCTGCAAGGAGTATTGGGGATCGACCATACACAACTCCAAGCAGGGAGTATTGGGGATCGATTATCTCAGCTCCCAGCAAGGCGTATTGTGGATTGAACATTCTGAACTCCCAGCAAGGCGTATTGGGGATTGAACATCATCAACTCCCAGCAAGGAGTATTGGGGATCGACGTTCTCGACCCCCAGCAAGGAGTATTGCGGATTGAACATCCTCAACTTCCGGCCAGGAGTATTGGAGATCGACGTTCTCAACTCCCAGCAAGGAGTATTGGGGATTGAACATGCTCAACTCCCAGCAAGGAGTATTGGGGATTGAACATTCTCAACTCCCAGCAAAGAGTATTGCGGATCGACGTTCTCAACTCCCAGCAAGGAGCATTGGGGATTGAACATCCTCAACTCACAGAAAGGAGTACTGGGGACTGAACGTCCTGAACTCCCAGCAAGGAGTATTAGACATTGAACATCCTCAACTCCCAGCAAGGATTATTGGGCATTCAATACTCTCTGCTTGGAGTTGTTGAGTATGGTCGATTCCCAATACTCCTTGCTGGGAGTTAACGATGTTCGAACCCAATATTCCCTGTTGGGAGTTGAGGATATTCAATCTGCGATACTCCTTGCTAGGGGTTGAGAACGTCGATCCCCAATACTCCTTGTTGGGTGTTGAGGACGTATTGACCATTCAATCAAGGTGTCTTGGAGATTGAACATCCTCAACTTCCGGCAAGGAGTATTGGAGATCGACGTTCTCAACTCCCAGTAAGGAGTACTGGGGATTGAACATCCTCAACTCCCAGCAAGGAGTATTGTGGATCGAACATCCTCAACTCCCAGCAAGGAGCATTGGGGATCTACATTCTCAAATCCCAGCAAGGAGTATTGGGGATTGAACATCCTCAACTCCCAGCAAAGAGTATTGGGGAGCGACATTCTCAGCTCCCAGTAAGGAGTACTGGAGATTGAACAATCTCAACTCCCAGTATGGAGTACTGGGGATCGACCGTCCTCAACTCCCAGCAAGGAATATTAGGGATTGAACATGCTCAACTCCCAGCAAGGAGTATTGGGGATTGAACACCCTCAACTCCCAGAAAGGAGTATTGGGGACTGAACGTCCTCAAATCCCAGCAAGGAGTACTGGACATTGAACATCCTCAACTCCCAGCAAGGAGTATTGGTGATTGAACATCCTCAACTCCCAGCAAGAGTATTGGGGATTGAACATCCTCAACTCCCAGCAAAGAGTATTGTGGATCGAACATCCTCAACTCCTAGCAAGGAGTACTGGGGATCGACCATCCTCAACACCCAGCCAGGAGTATTGGGATCGACGTTCTCAACTCCCAGCAAGGAGTATTGGGGATTGAACATCCTCAACTCCAAGCAAGGAGTATTGGGGATTGAATTCCCTCAACTCCCAGCAAGGAGTATTGGAGATTGAACAATCTCAACTCCCAGTAGGGAGTATTGGGGATCGACCGTCCTCAACTCCCAGCAAGGAATATTGGGGATTGAACATTCTCAACTCCCAGCAAGGAGTATTGCGGATCGGCGTTCTCAACTCCCAGCAAGGAGTTTTGGGGATTGAACATCCTCAACTCCCAGCAAGGATTATTGGGGATCGAAAATCCTCAACTCCCATCAAGGAATAATGGGGATCGAACATCCTTAACTCCCAGCAAGGAGTATTGGGGATCGAACATGCTCAACTCCAAGCAGGTAGTATTGGCGATCGACGTTCTCAACTCCCAGTAAGGAGTATTGAAGATTGAACATTCTCAGGTCCCAGTCTGGAGTATTGGGGTTCGACCGTCCTCAACTCCCAGCAAGGAATATTAGGGATTGAACATGCTCAACTCCCAGCAATGAGTATTGGGGATCGAAGTTCTCAACTCCCAGCAAGGAATATTGGGGATTGAAAGTCCTCAACTCCCAGCAAGGAGTATTGGGGATCGAACATGCACAACTCCAAGCAGGGAGTACTGGGGATCGATTATCTCAGCTCCCAGCAAGGCATATTGTGGATTGAACATTCTGAACTCCCAGCAAGGCGTATTGGGGATTGAATATTCTGAACTCCCAGCAAGTAGTATTGGGGATCAACGTTCTCAACCCCCAGCAAGGAGTATTGCAGATTGAATATCCTCAACTCCCAGCAAGGAATATTGGGTTCGAACATCGTTAACTCCCTGCAAGGAGTATTGGGGATTGACCATAAACAACTCCAAGCAGGGAGTATTGGGGATCGATTATCTCAGCTCCCAGCAAGGCGTATTGGGGATTGAATATTCTAAACTCCCAGCAAGGCGTATTGGGCATTGAACATCCTCAACTCCCAGCAAGGTGTCTCGGAGATTGAACATCCTCAACTCCCAGCAAGGAGTATTGGGGATCGACGTTTTCAACTCCCAGCAAGGAGTATTGCGGATTGAACATCCTCAACTTCCGGCAAGGAGTATTGGAGATCGACGTTCTCAACTCCCAGCAAGGAGTATTGTGGATTGAACATCCTCTTCTCCCAGCTAGCAGTGTTGGGGATCGACGTTCTCAACTCCCATCAAGGAATAATGGGGATCGAACATCCTTAACTCCCAGCAAGGAGTATTGGCGATCGAACATGCTCAACTCCAAGCAGTGAGTATTGGGGATCGACGTTCTCAACTCCCAATAAGGAATATTGGAGATTGAACATTCTCAGCTCCCAGTATGGAGTATTGGGGTTCGACCGTCCTCAACTCCCAGCAAGGAATATTAGGGATTGAACATGCTCAACTCCCAGCAATGAGTATCGGGGATCGACGTTCTCAAATCCCAGCAAGGAATATTGGGGATTGAAAGTCCTCAACTCCCAGCAAGGAGTATTGGGGATCGACATTCTCAACCCCCAGCAAGGAGTATTGCAGATTAAATATACTCAACTCCCAGCAAGGAATATTGGGTTCGAACATCCCTAACTCCCAGCAAGGAGTATTGGGGATCGACCATACACAACTCCAAGCAGGGAGAATTGGTGATCGCTTATCTCAGCTCCCAGCAAGGCGTATTGTGGATTGAACATTCTGAACTCCCAGCAAGGCGTATTGGGGATTGAATATTCTCAACTCCCAGCAAGGTGTATTGGGGATCGACGTTCTCAACCCCCAGCAAGGAGTATTGCAGATTGAATATCCTCAATTCCCAGCAAGGAATATTGGGTTCGAACATCGTTAACTCCCAGCAAGGAGTATTGGGGATTGACCATACACAACTCCAAGCAGGGAGTATTGGGGATCGATTATCTCAGCTCCCAGCAAGGCGTATTGTGGATTGAACATTCTGAACTCCCAGCAAGGCGTATTGGGGATTGAATATTCTAAACTCCCAGCAAGGCGTATTGGGTATTGAACATCCTCAACTCCCCGCAAGGTGTCTCGGAGATTGAACATCCTCAACTCCCAGCAAGGAGTATTGGGGATCGACGTTTTCAACTCCCAGCAAGGAATATTGCGGATTGAACATCCTCAACTTCCGGCAAGGAGTATTGGAGATCGACGTTCTCAACTCCCAGCAAGGAGTATTGTGGATTGAACATCCTCTTCTCCCAGCTAGCAGTGTTGGGGATCGACGTTCTCAACTCCCTGCAAGGAGTATTGGGGATTGAACATCCCCAACTCCAAGCAAGGAGTATTGGGGATTGAGTATCCTCAACTCCCAGCAAGGAGTATTGGAGATTGAACAATCTCAACTCCCAGTATGGAGTATTGGGGATCGACCGTCCTCAACTCCCAGCAAGGAATATTAGGGATTGAACATGCTCAACTCCCAGCAAGGAGTATTGGGGATTGAACATTCTCAACTCCCAGCAAAGAGTATTGCGGATCGACGTTCTCAACTCCCAGCAAGGAGTATTGGGGATTGAACATCCTCTTCTCCCAGCTAGCAGTGTTGGGGATCGACGTTCTCAACTCCCTGCAAGGAGTATTGGGGATTGAACATCCCCAACTCCAAGCAAGGAGTATTGGGGATTGAGTATCCTCAACTCCCAGCAAGGAGTATTGGAGATTGAACAATCTCAACTCCCAGTATGGAGTATTGGGGATCGACCGTCCTCAACTCCCAGCAAGGAATATTAGGGATTGAACATGCTCAACTCCCAGCAAGGAGTATTGGGGATTGAACATTCTCAACTCCCAGCAAAGAGTATTGCGGATCGACGTTCTCAACTCCCAGCAAGGAGTATTGGGGATTGAACATCCTCAACTCCCAGAAAGGAGTATTGGGGACTGAACGTCCTGAACTCCCAGCAAGGAGTATTAGACATTGAACATCCTCAACTCCCAGCAAGGATTATTGGGGATTCAATACTCTCTGCTTGGAGTTGTTGAGTATGGTCGATTCCCAACACTCCTTGCTGGGAGTTAACGATGTTCGAACCCAATATTCCTTGTTGGAAGTTGAGGATATTCAATCTGCAATACTCCTTGCTAGGGGTTGAGAACGTCGATCCCCAATACACCTTGCTGGGTGTTGAGGACGTATTGAGTATTCAATCAAGGTGTCTTGGAGATTGAACATCCTCAACTTCCGGCAAGGAGTATTGGAGATCGACGTTCTCAACTCCCAGTAAGGAGTACTGGGGATTGAACATCCTCAACTCCCAGCAAGGAGTATTGTGGATCGAACATCCTCAACTCCCAGCAAGGAGCATTGGGGATCTACATTATCAAATCCCAGCAAGGAGTATTGGGGATTGATTATACTCAACTCCCAGCAAAGAGTATTGGGGATCGACATTCTCAGCTCCCAGTAAGGAGTACTGTAGATTGAACAATCTCAACTCCCAGTATGGAGTACTGGGGATCGACCGTCCTCAACTCCCAGCAAGGAATATTAGGGATTTAACATGCTCAACTCCCAGCAAGGAGTATTGGGGATTGAACATCCTCAACTCCCAGCAAGGAGTACTGGACATTGAACATCCTCAACTCCCAGCAAGGAGTATTGGTGATTGAACATCCTCAACTCCCAGCAAGAGTATTGGGGATTGAACATCCTCAACTCCCAGAAAGGAGTATTGGGGACTGAACGTCCTCAAATCCCAGCAAGGAGTACTGGACATTGAACATCCTCAACTCCCAGCAAGGAGTATTGGTGATTGAACATCCTCAACTCCCAGCAAGAGTATTGGGGATTGAACATCCTCAACTCCCAGCAAAGAGTATTGTGGATCGAACATCCTCAACTCCTAGCAAGGAGTACTGGGGATCGACCATCCTCAACTCCCAGCCAGGAGTATTGGGATCGATGTTCTCAACTCCCAGCAAGGAGTATTGGGGATTGAACATCCTCAGCTCCCAGCGAGCAGTGTTGGGGATCGACGTTCTCAACTCCCTGCAAGGAGTATTGGGGATTGAACATCCTCAACTCCAAGCAAGGAGTATTGGGGATTGAATTCCCTCAACTCCCAGCAAGGAGTATTGGAGATTGAACAATCTCAACTCCCAGTAGGGAGTATTGGGGATCGACCGACCTCAACTCCCAGCAAGGAGTATTGGGGATTGAACATTCTCAACTCCCAGCAAGGAGTATTGCGGATCGACGTTCTCAACTCCCAGCAAGGAGTTTTGGGGATTGAACATCCTCAACTCCCAGAAAGGAGTATTGGGGACTGAACGTACTCAACTCCCAGCAAGGAGTATTGGGGATCGAAAATCCTCAACTCCCATCAAGGAATAATGGGGATCGAACATCCTTAACTCCCAGCAAGGAGTATTGGGGATCGAACATGCTCAACTCCAAGTAGGGAGTATTGGCGATCAACGTTCTCAACTCCCAGTAAGGAGTATTGAAGATTGAACATTCTCAGGTCCCAGTATGGAGTATTGGGGTTCGACCGTCCTCAACTCCCAGCAAGGAATATTCGGGATTGAACATGCTCAACTCCCAGCAATGAGTATTGGAGATCGACGTTCTCAACTCCCAGCAAGGAATATTGGGGACTGAATATTCTGAACTCCCAGCAAGGAGTATTGGGGATCGACGTTCTCAATCTCCAGCAAGGAGTATTGCAGACTGAATATCATCAACTCCCAGCAAGGAATATTGGGTTCGAACATCGTTAACTCCCTGCAAGGAGTATTGGGGATCGACCATACACAACTCCAAGCAGGGAGTATTGGGGATCGATTATCTCAGCTCCCAGCAAGGCGTATTGTGGATTGAACATTCTGAACTCCCAGCAAGGCGTATTGGGGATTGAACATCATCAACTCCCAGCAAGGTGTCTTGGAGATTGAACATCCTCAACTCCCAGCAAGGAGTATTGGGGATCGACGTTCTCGACTCCCAGCAAGGAGTACTGCGGATCGAACATCCTCAACTTCCGGCCAGGAGTATTGGAGATCGACGTTCTCAACTCCCAGCAAGGAGTATTGGGGATTGAACATCCTCAGCTCCCAGCGAGCAGTGTTGGGGATCGACGTTCTCCACTCCCTGCAAGGAGTATTGGGGATTGAACATCCTCAACTCCCAGCAAGGTGTCTTGGAGATTGAACATCCTCAACTCCCAGCAAGGGGTATTGGGGATCGAAGTTTTCAACTCCCAGCAAGGAGTATTGGGTATTGAACGTCCTCAACTCCCAGCAAGGAGATTTGGGGATCGACGTTCTCGACCCCCAGCAAGGAGTATTGGGGATTGAACATCCTCTTCTCCCAGCGAGCACTGTTGGGGATTGACGTTCTCAACTCCCTGCAAGGAGTATTGGGGATTGAACATCCTCAACTCCAAGCAAGGAATATTGGGGATTGATTATCCTCAACTCCCAGCAAGGAGTATTGGAGATTGAACAATCTCAACTCCCAGTATGGAGTATTGGGGATCGACCGTCCTCAACTCCCAGCAAGGAATATTAGGGATTGAACATGCTCAACTCCCAGCAAGGAGTATTGGGGACTGAACGTCCTCAACTCCCAGCAAGGAGTATTGCACATTGAACATCCTCAACTCCCAGCAAAGGTTATTGTGGATCGAACATCCTCAACTCCCAGCAAAGAGTATTGTGGATCGAACATCCTCAACTCCTAGCAAGGAGTACTGGGGATCGACCATCCTCAACTCCCAGCCAGGAGTATTGGGATCGACGTTCTCAACTCCCAGCAAGGAGTATTGGGGATTGAACATCCTCAACTCCAAGCAAGGAGTATTGGGGATTGAATACCCTCAACTCCCAGCAAGGAGTATTGGAGATTGAACAATCTCAACTCCCAGTAGGGAGTATTGGGGATCGACCGTCCTCAACTCCCAGCAAGGAGTATTGGGGATTGAACATTCTCAACTCCCAGCAAGGAGTATTGCGGATCGACGTTCTCAACTCCCAGCAAGGAGTTTTGGGGATTGAACATCCTCAACTCCCAGAAAGGAGTATTGGGGACTGAACGTACTCAACTCCCAGCAAGGAGTATTGGACATTGAACATCCTCAACTCCCAGCAAGGATTATTGGGGATCGAAAATCCTCAACTCCCATCAAGGAATAATGGGGATCGAACATCCTTAACTCCCAGCAAGGAGTATTGGGGATCGAACATGCTCAACTCCAAGCAGGTAGTACTGGCGATCGACGTTCTCAACTCCCAGTAAGGAGTATTGAAGATTGAACATTCTCAGGTCCCAGTATGGAGTATTGGGGTTCGACCGTCCTCAACTCCCAGCAAGGAATATTAGGGATTGAACATGCTCAACTCCCAGCAATGAGTATTGGGGATCGAAGTTCTCAACTCCCAGCAAGGAATATTGGGGATTGAAAGTCCTCAACTCCCAGCAAGGAGTATTGGGGATTGAACATCCTCAGCTCCCAGCGAGCAGTGTTGGGGATCGACGTTCTCCACTCCCTGCAAGGAGTATTGGGGATTGAACATCCTCAACTCCCAGCAAGGTGTCTTGGAGATTGAACATCCTCAACTCCCAGCAAGGAGTATTGGGTATTGAACGTCCTCAACTCCCAGCAAGGAGATTTGGGGATTGACGTTCTCGACCCCCAGCAAGCAGTATTGCGGATTGAACATCCTCAACTTCCGGCAAGGAGTATTGGAGATCGACGTTCTCAACTCCCAGCAAGGAGTATTGGGGATTGAACATCCTCTTCTCCCAGCGAGCACTGTTGGGGATTGACGTTCTCAACTCCCTGCAAGGAGTATTGGGGATTGAACATCCTCAACTCCAAGCAAGGAATATTGGGGATTGAATATCCTCAACTCCCAGCAAGGAGTATTGGAGATTGAACATTCTCAACTCCCAGCAAGGAGTATTGCGGATCGACGTTCTCAACTCCCAGCAAGGAGTTTTGGGGATTGAACATCCTCAACTCCCAGAAAGGAGTATTGGGGACTGAACGTACTCAACTCCCAGCAAGGAGTATTGGGGATCGAAAATCCTCAACTCCCATCAAGGAATAATGGGGATCGAACATCCTTAACTCCCAGCAAGGAGTATTGGGGATCGAACATGCTCAACTCCAAGCAGGGAGTATTGGCGATCAACGTTCTCAACTCCCAGTAAGGAGTATTGAAGATTGAACATTCTCAGGTCCCAGTATGGAGTATTGGGGTTCGACCGTCCTCAACTCCCAGCAAGGAATATTCGGGATTGAACATGCTCAACTCCCAGCAATGAGTATTGGAGATCGACGTTCTCAACTCCCAGCAAGGAATATTGGGGACTGAATATTCTGAACTCCCAGCAAGGAGTATTGGGGATCGACGTTCTCAATCTCCAGCAAGGAGTATTGCAGACTGAATATCATCAACTCCCAGCAAGGAATATTGGGTTCGAACATCGTTAACTCCCTGCAAGGAGTATTGGGGATCGACCATACACAACTCCAAGCAGGGAGTATTGGGGATCGATTATCTCAGCTCCCAGCAAGGCGTATTGTGGATTGAACATTCTGAACTCCCAGCAAGGCGTATTGGGGATTGAACATCATCAACTCCCAGCAAGGAGTATTGGGGATCGACGTTCTCGACTCCCAGCAAGGAGTACTGCGGATCGAACATCCTCAACTTCCGGCCAGGAGTATTGGAGATCGACGTTCTCAACTCCCAGCAAGGAGTATTGGGGATTGAACATCCTCAGCTCCCAGCGAGCAGTGTTGGGGATCGACGTTCTCCACTCCCTGCAAGGAGTATTGGGGATTGAACATCCTCAACTCCCAGCAAGGTGTCTTGGAGATTGAACATCCTCAACTCCCAGCAAGGGGTATTCGGGATCGAAGTTTTCAACTCCCAGCAAGGAGTATTGGGTATTGAACGTCCTCAACTCCCAGCAAGGAGATTTGGGGATCGACGTTCTCGACCCCCAGCAAGGAGTATTGGGGATTGAACATCCTCTTCTCCCAGCGAGCACTGTTGGGGATTGACGTTCTCAACTCCCTGCAAGGAGTATTGGGGATTGAACATCCTCAACTCCAAGCAAGGAATATTGGGGATTGATTATCCTCAACTCCCAGCAAGGAGTATTGGAGATGGAACAATCTCAACTCCCAGTATGGAGTATTGGGGATCGACCGTCCTCAACTCCCAGCAAGGAATATTAGGGATTGAACATGCTCAACTCCCAGCAAGGAGTATTGGGGACTGAACGTCCTCAACTCCCAGCAAGGAGTATTGCACATTGAACATCCTCAACTCCCAGCAAAGGTATTGTGGATCGAACATCCTCAACTCCCAGCAAAGAGTATTGTGGATCGAACATCCTCAACTCCTAGCAAGGAGTACTGGGGATCGACCATCCTCAACTCCCAGCCAGGAGTATTGGGATCGACGTTCTCAACTCCCAGCAAGGAGTATTGGGGATTGAACATCCTCAACTCCAAGCAAGGAGTATTGGGGATTGAATACCCTCAACTCCCAGCAAGGAGTATTGGAGATTGAACAATCTCAACTCCCAGTAGGGAGTATTGGGGATCGACCGTCCTCAACTCCCAGCAAGGAGTATTGGGGATTGAACATTCTCAACTCCCAGCAAGGAGTATTGCGGATCGACGTTCTCAACTCCCAGCAAGGAGTTTTGGGGATTGAACATCCTCAACTCCCAGAAAGGAGTATTGGGGACTGAACGTACTCAACTCCCAGCAAGGAGTAGTGGACATTGAACATCCTCAACTCCCAGCAAGGATTATTGGGGATCGAAAATCCTCAACTCCCATCAAGGAATAATGGGGATCGAACATCCTTAACTCCCAGCAAGGAGTATTGGGGATCGAACATGCTCAACTCCAAGCAGGTAGTATTGGCGATCGACGTTCTCAACTCCCAGTAAGGAGTATTGAAGATTGAACATTCTCAGGTCCCAGTATGGAGTATTGGGGTTCGACCGTCCTCAACTCCCAGCAAGGAATATTAGGGATTGAACATGCTCAACTCCCAGCAATGAGTATTGGGGATCGAAGTTCTCAACTCCCAGCAAGGAATATTGGGGATTGAAAGTCCTCAACTCCCAGCAAGGAGTATTGGGGATTGAACATCCTCAGCTCCCAGCGAGCAGTGTTGGGGATCGACGTTCTCCACTCCCTGCAAGGAGTATTGGGGATTGAACATCCTCAACTCCCAGCAAGGTGTCTTGGAGATTGAACATCCTCAACTCCCAGCAAGGAGTATTGGGTATTGAACGTCCTCAACTCCCAGCAAGGAGATTTGGGGATTGACGTTCTCGACCCCCAGCAAGCAGTATTGCGGATTGAACATCCTCAACTTCCGGCAAGGAGTATTGGAGATCGACGTTCTCAACTCCCAGCAAGGAGTATTGGGGATTGAACATCCTCTTCTCCCAGCGAGCACTGTTGGGGATTGACGTTCTCAACTCCCTGCAAGGAGTATTGGGGATTGAACATCCTCAACTCCAAGCAAGGAATATTGGGGATTGAATATCCTCAACTCCCAGCAAGGAGTATTGGAGATTGAACAATCTCAACTCCCAGTATGGAGTATTGGGGATCGACCGTCCTCAACTCCCAGCAAGGAGTATTGCAGATTGAATATCCTCAACTCCCAGCAAGGAATATTGGGTTCGAACATCGTTAACTCCCTGCAAGGAGTATTGGGGATCGACCATACACAACTCCAAGCAGGGAGTATTGGGGATCGATTATCTCAGCTCCCAGCAAGGCGTATTGTGGATTGAACATTCTGAACTCCCAGCAAGGCGTATTGGGGATTGAACATCATCAACTCCCAGCAAGGAGTATTGGGGATCGACGTTCTCGACCCCCAGCAAGGAGTATTGCGGATTGAACATCCTCAACTTCCGGCCAGGAGTATTGGAGATCGACGTTCTCAACTCCCAGCAAGGAGTATTGGGGATTGAACATGCTCAACTCCCAGCAAGGAGTATTGGGTATTGAACATTCTCAACTCCCAGCAAAGAGTATTGCGGATCGACGTTCTCAACTCCCAGCAAGGAGCATTGGGGATTGAACATCCTCAACTCACAGAAAGGAGTACTGGGGACTGAACGTCCTGAACTCCCAGCAAGGAGTATTAGACATTGAACATCCTCAACTCCCAGCAAGGATTATTGGGCATTCAATACTCTCTGCTTGGAGTTGTTGAGTATGGTCGATTCCCAATACTCCTTGCTGGGAGTTAACGATGTTCGAACCCAATATTCCCTGTTGGGAGTTGAGGATATTCAATCTGCGATACTCCTTGCTAGGGGTTGAGAACGTCGATCCCCAATACTCCTTGTTGGGTGTTGAGGACGTATTGACCATTCAATCAAGGTGTCTTGGAGATTGAACATCCTCAACTTCCGGCAAGGTGTATTGGAGATCGACGTTCTCAACTCCCAGTAAGGAGTACTGGGGATTGAACATCCTCAACTCCCAGCAAGGAGTATTGTGGATCGAACATCCTCAACTCCCAGCAAGGAGCATTGGGGATCTACATTCTCAAATCCCAGCAAGGAGTATTGGGGATTGAACATCCTCAACTCCCAGCAAAGAGTATTGGGGAGCGACATTCTCAGCTCCCAGTAAGGAGTACTGGAGATTGAACAATCTCAACTCCCAGTATGGAGTACTGGGGATCGACCGTCCTCAACTACCAGCAAGGAATATTAGGGATTGAACATGCTCAACTCCCAGCAAGGAGTATTGGGGATTGAACACCCTCAACTCCCAGAAAGGAGTATTGGGGACTGAACGTCCTCAAATCCCAGCAAGGAGTACTGGACATTGAACATCCTCAACTCCCAGCAAGGAGTATTGGTGATTGAACATCCTCAACTCCCAGCAAGAGTATTGGGGATTGAACATCCTCAACTCCCAGCAAAGAGTATTGTGGATCGAACATCCTCAACTCCTAGCAAGGCGTACTGGGGATCGACCATCCTCAACTCCCAGCCAGGAGTATTGGGATTGACGTTCTCAACTCCCAGCAAGGAGTATTGGGGATTGAACATCCTCAACTCCAAGCAAGGAGTATTGGGGATTGAATTCCCTCAACTCCCAGCAAGGAGTATTGGAGATTGAACAATCTCAACTCCCAGTAGGGAGTATTGGGGATCGACCGTCCTCAACTCCCAGCAAGGAATATTGGGGATTGAACATTCTCAACTCCCAGCAAGGAGTATTGCGGATCGACGTTCTCAACTCCCAGCAAGGAGTTTTGGGGATTGAACATCCTCAACTCCCAGAAAGGAGTATTGGACATTGAACATCCTCAACTCCCAGCAAGGATTATTGGGGATCGAAAATCCTCAACTCCCATCAAGGAATAATGGGGATCGAACATCCTTAACTCCCAGCAAGGAGTATTGGGGATCGAACATGCTCAACTCCAAGCAGGTAGTATTGGCGATCGACGTTCTCAACTCCCAGTAAGGAGTATTGAAGATTGAACATTCTCAGGTCCCAGTATGGAGTATTGGGGTTCGACCGTCCTCAACTCCCAGCAAGGAATATTAGGGATTGAACATGCTCAACTCCCAGCAATGAGTATTGGGGATCGAAGTTCTCAACTCCCAGCAAGGAATATTGGGGATTGAAAGTCCTCAACTCCCAGCAAGGAGTATTGGGGATCGAACATGCACAACTCCAAGCAGGGAGTACTGGGGATCGATTATCTCAGCTCCCAGCAAGGCATATTGTGGATTGAACATTCTGAACTCCCAGCAAGGCGTATTGGGGATTGAATATTCTGAACTCCCAGCAAGTAGTATTGGGGATCAACGTTCTCAACCCCCAGCAAGGAGTATTGCAGATTGAATATCCTCAACTCCCAGCAAGGAATATTGGGTTCGAACATCGTTAACTCCCTGCAAGGAGTATTGGGGATTGACCATAAACAACTCCAAGCAGGGAGTATTGGGGATCGATTATCTCAGCTCCCAGCAAGGCGTATTGGGGATTGAATATTCTAAACTCCCAGCAAGGCGTATTGGGCATTGAACATCCTCAACTCCCAGCAAGGTGTCTCGGAGATTGAACATCCTCAACTCCCAGCAAGGAGTATTGGGGATCGACGTTTTCAACTCCCAGCAAGGAGTATTGCGGATTGAACATCCTCAACTTCCGGCAAGGAGTATTGGAGATCGACGTTCTCAACTCCCAGCAAGGAGTATTGTGGATTGAACATCCTCTTCTCCCAGCTAGCAGTGTTGGGGATCGACGTTCTCAACTCCCATCAAGGAATAATGGGGATCGAACATCCTTAACTCCCAGCAAGGAGTATTGGCGATCGAACATGCTCAACTCCAAGCAGTGAGTATTGGGGATCGACGTTCTCAACTCCCAATAAGGAATATTGGAGATTGAACATTCTCAGCTCCCAGTATGGAGTATTGGGGTTCGACCGTCCTCAACTCCCAGCAAGGAATATTAGGGATTGAACATGCTCAACTCCCAGCAATGAGTATCGGGGATCGACGTTCTCAAATCCCAGCAAGGAATATTGGGGATTGAAAGTCCTCAACTCCCAGCAAGGAGTATTGGGGATCGACATTCTCAACCCCCAGCAAGGAGTATTGCAGATTAAATATACTCAACTCCCAGCAAGGAATATTGGGTTCGAACATCCCTAACTCCCAGCAAGGAGTATTGGGGATCGACCATACACAACTCCAAGCAGGGAGAATTGGTGATCGCTTATCTCAGCTCCCAGCAAGGCGTATTGTGGATTGAACATTCTGAACTCCCAGCAAGGCGTATTGGGGATTGAATATTCTCAACTCCCAGCAAGGTGTATTGGGGATCGACGTTCTCAACCCCCAGCAAGGAGTATTGCAGATTGAATATCCTCAATTCCCAGCAAGGAATATTGGGTTCGAACATCGTTAACTCCCAGCAAGGAGTATTGGGGATTGACCATACACAACTAAAAGCAGGGAGTATTGGGGATCGATTATCTCAGCTCCCAGCAAGGCGTATTGTGGATTGAACATTCTGAACTCCCAGCAAGGCGTATTGGGGATTGAATATTCTAAACTCCCAGCAAGGCGTATTGGGTATTGAACATCCTCAACTCCCAGCAAGGTGTCTCGGAGATTGAACATCCTCAACTCCCAGCAAGGAGTATTGGGGATCGACGTTTTCAACTCCCAGCAAGGAGTATTGCGGATTGAACATCCTCAACTTCCGGCAAGGAGTATTGGAGATCGACGTTCTCAACTCCCAGCAAGGAGTATTGTGGATTGAACATCCTCTTCTCCCAGCTAGCAGTGTTGGGGATCGACGTTCTCAACTCCCTGCAAGGAGTATTGGGGATTGAACATCCCCAACTCCAAGCAAGGAGTATTGGGGATTGAGTATCCTCAACTCCCAGCAAGGAGTATTGGAGATTGAACAATCTCAACTCCCAGTATGGAGTATTGGGGATCGACCGTCCTCAACTCCCAGCAAGGAATATTAGGGATTGAACATGCTCAACTCCCAGCAAGGAGTATTGGGGATTGAACATTCTCAACTCCCAGCAAAGAGTATTGCGGATCGACGTTCTCAACTCCCAGCAAGGAGTATTGGGGATTGAACATCCTCAACTCCCAGAAAGGAGTATTGGGGACTGAACGTCCCGAACTCCCAGCAAGGAGTATTAGACATTGAACATCCTCAACTCCCAGCAAGGATTATTGGGGATTCAATACTCTCTGCTTGGAGTTGTTGAGTATGGTCGATTCCCAACACTCCTTGCTGGGAGTTAACGATGTTCGAACCCAATATTCCTTGTTGGAAGATGAGGATATTCAATCTGCAATACTCCTTGCTAGGGGTTGAGAACGTCGATCCCCAATACACCTTGCTGGGTGTTGAGGACGTATTGAGTATTCAATCAAGGTGTCTTGGAGATTGAACATCCTCAACTTCCGGCAAGGAGTATTGGAGATCGACGTTCTCAACTCCCAGTAAGGAGTACTGGGGATTGAACATCCTCAACTCCCAGCAAGGAGTATTGTGGATCGAACATCCTCAACTCCCAGCAAGGAGCATTGGGGATCTACATTATCAAATCCCAGCAAGGAGTATTGGGGATTGATTATACTCAACTCCCAGCAAAGAGTATTGGGGATCGACATTCTCAGCTCCCAGTAAGGAGTACTGTAGATTGAACAATCTCAACTCCCAGTATGGAGTACTGGGGATCGACCGTCCTCAACTCCCAGCAAGGAATATTAGGGATTTAACATGCTCAACTCCCAGCAAGGAGTATTGGGGATTGAACATCCTCAACTCCCAGCAAGGAGTACTGGACATTGAACATCCTCAACTCCCAGCAAGGAGTATTGGTGATTGAACATCCTCAACTCCCAGCAAGAGTATTGGGGATTGAACATCCTCAACTCCCAGAAAGGAGTATTGGGGACTGAACGTCCTCAAATCCCAGCAAGGAGTACTGGACATTGAACATCCTCAACTCCCAGCAAGGAGTATTGGTGATTGAACATCCTCAACTCCCAGCAAGAGTATTGGGGATTGAACATCCTCAACTCCCAGCAAAGAGTATTGTGGATCGAACATCCTCAACTCCTAGCAAGGAGTACTGGGGATCGACCATCCTCAACTCCCAGCCAGGAGTATTGGGATCGATGTTCTCAACTCCCAGCAAGGAGTATTGGGGATTGAACATCCTCAGCTCCCAGCGAGCAGTGTTGGGGATCGACGTTCTCAACTCCCTGCAAGGAGTATTGGGGATTGAACATCCTCAACTCCAAGCAAGGAGTATTGGGGATTGAATTCCCTCAACTCCCAGCAAGGAGTATTGGAGATTGAACAATCTCAACTCCCAGTAGGGAGTATTGGGGATCGACCGACCTCAACTCCCAGCAAGGAGTATTGGGGATTGAACATTCTCAACTCCCAGCAAGGAGTATTGCGGATCGACGTTCTCAACTCCCAGCAAGGAGTTTTGGGGATTGAACATCCTCAACTCCCAGAAAGGAGTATTGGGGACTGAACGTACTCAACTCCCAGCAAGGAGTATTGGGGATCGAAAATCCTCAACTCCCATCAAGGAATAATGGGGATCGAACATCCTTAACTCCCAGCAAGGAGTATTGGGGATCGAACATGCTCAACTCCAAGCAGGGAGTATTGGCGATCAACGTTCTCAACTCCCAGTAAGGAGTATTGAAGATTGAACATTCTCAGGTCCCAGTATGGAGTATTGGGGTTCGACCGTCCTCAACTCCCAGCAAGGAATATTCGGGATTGAACATGCTCAACTCCCAGCAATGAGTATTGGAGATCGACGTTCTCAACTCCCAGCAAGGAATATTGGGGACTGAATATTCTGAACTCCCAGCAAGGAGTATTGGGGATCGACGTTCTCAATCTCCAGCAAGGAGTATTGCAGACTGAATATCATCAACTCCCAGCAAGGAATATTGGGTTCGAACATCGTTAACTCCCTGCAAGGAGTATTGGGGATCGACCATACACAACTCCAAGCAGGGAGTATTGGGGATCGATTATCTCAGCTCCCAGCAAGGCGTATTGTGGATTGAACATTCTGAACTCCCAGCAAGGCGTATTGGGGATTGAACATCATCAACTCCCAGCAAGGAGTATTGGGGATCGACGTTCTCGACTCCCAGCAAGGAGTACTGCGGATCGAACATCCTCAACTTCCGGCCAGGAGTATTGGAGATCGACGTTCTCAACTCCCAGCAAGGAGTATTGGGGATTGAACATCCTCAGCTCCCAGCGAGCAGTGTTGGGGATCGACGTTCTCCACTCCCTGCAAGGAGTATTGGGGATTGAACATCCCCAACTCCAAGCAAGGAGTATTGGGGATTGAGTATCCTCAACTCCCAGCAAGGAGTATTGGAGATTGAACAATCTCAACTCCCAGTATGGAGTATTGGGGATCGACCGTCCTCAACTCCCAGCAAGGAATATTAGGGATTGAACATGCTCAACTCCCAGCAAGGAGTATTGGGGATTGAACATTCTCAACTCCCAGCAAAGAGTATTGCGGATCGACGTTCTCAACTCCCAGCAAGGAGTATTGGGGATTGAACATCCTCAACTCCCAGAAAGGAGTATTGGGGACTGAACGTCCTGAACTCCCAGCAAGGAGTATTAGACATTGAACATCCTCAACTCCCAGCAAGGATTATTGGGGATTCAATACTCTCTGCTTGGAGTTGTTGAGTATGGTCGATTCCCAACACTCCTTGCTGGGAGTTAACGATGTTCGAACCCAATATTCCTTGTTGGAAGTTGAGGATATTCAATCTGCAATACTCCTTGCTAGGGGTTGAGAACGTCGATCCCCAATACACCTTGCTGGGTGTTGAGGACGTATTGAGTATTCAATCAAGGTGTCTTGGAGATTGAACATCCTCAACTTCCGGCAAGGAGTATTGGAGATCGACGTTCTCAACTCCCAGTAAGGAGTACTGGGGATTGAACATCCTCAACTCCCAGCAAGGAGTATTGTGGATCGAACATCCTCAACTCCCAGCAAGGAGCATTGGGGATCTACATTATCAAATCCCAGCAAGGAGTATTGGGGATTGATTATACTCAACTCCCAGCAAAGAGTATTGGGGATCGACATTCTCAGCTCCCAGTAAGGAGTACTGTAGATTGAACAATCTCAACTCCCAGTATGGAGTACTGGGGATCGACCGTCCTCAACTCCCAGCAAGGAATATTAGGGATTTAACATGCTCAACTCCCAGCAAGGAGTATTGGGGATTGAACATCCTCAACTCCCAGCAAGGAGTACTGGACATTGAACATCCTCAACTCCCAGCAAGGAGTATTGGTGATTGAACATCCTCAACTCCCAGCAAGAGTATTGGGGATTGAACATCCTCAACTCCCAGAAAGGAGTATTGGGGATTGAACATCCTCAACTCCCAGAAAGGAGTATTGGGGACTGAACGTCCTGAACTCCCAGCAAGGAGTATTAGACATTGAACATCCTCAACTCCCAGCAAGGATTATTGGGGATTCAATACTCTCTGCTTGGAGTTGTTGAGTATGGTCGATTCCCAACACTCCTTGCTGGGAGTTAACGATGTTCGAACCCAATATTCCTTGTTGGAAGTTGAGGATATTCAATCTGCAATACTCCTTGCTAGGGGTTGAGAACGTCGATCCCCAATACACCTTGCTGGGTGTTGAGGACGTATTGAGTATTCAATCAAGGTGTCTTGGAGATTGAACATCCTCAACTTCCGGCAAGGAGTATTGGAGATCGACGTTCTCAACTCCCAGTAAGGAGTACTGGGGATTGAACATCCTCAACTCCCAGCAAGGAGTATTGTGGATCGAACATCCTCAACTCCCAGCAAGGAGCATTGGGGATCTACATTATCAAATCCCAGCAAGGAGTATTGGGGATTGATTATACTCAACTCCCAGCAAAGAGTATTGGGGATCGACATTCTCAGCTCCCAGTAAGGAGTACTGTAGATTGAACAATCTCAACTCCCAGTATGGAGTACTGGGGATCGACCGTCCTCAACTCCCAGCAAGGAATATTAGGGATTTAACATGCTCAACTCCCAGCAAGGAGTATTGGGGATTGAACATCCTCAACTCCCAGCAAGGAGTACTGGACATTGAACATCCTCAACTCCCAGCAAGGAGTATTGGTGATTGAACATCCTCAACTCCCAGCAAGAGTATTGGGGATTGAACATCCTCAACTCCCAGAAAGGAGTATTGGGGACTGAACGTCCTCAAATCCCAGCAAGGAGTACTGGACATTGAACATCCTCAACTCCCAGCAAGGAGTATTGGTGATTGAACATCCTCAACTCCCAGCAAGAGTATTGGGGATTGAACATCCTCAACTCCCAGCAAAGAGTATTGTGGATCGAACATCCTCAACTCCTAGCAAGGAGTACTGGGGATCGACCATCCTCAACTCCCAGCCAGGAGTATTGGGATCGATGTTCTCAACTCCCAGCAAGGAGTATTGGGGATTGAACATCCTCAGCTCCCAGCGAGCAGTGTTGGGGATCGACGTTCTCAACTCCCTGCAAGGAGTATTGGGGATTGAACATCCTCAACTCCAAGCAAGGAGTATTGGGGATTGAATTCCCTCAACTCCCAGCAAGGAGTATTGGAGATTGAACAATCTCAACTCCCAGTAGGGAGTATTGGGGATCGACCGACCTCAACTCCCAGCAAGGAGTATTGGGGATTGAACATTCTCAACTCCCAGCAAGGAGTATTGCGGATCGACGTTCTCAACTCCCAGCAAGGAGTTTTGGGGATTGAACATCCTCAACTCCCAGAAAGGAGTATTGGGGACTGAACGTACTCAACTCCCAGCAAGGAGTATTGGGGATCGAAAATCCTCAACTCCCATCAAGGAATAATGGGGATCGAACATCCTTAACTCCCAGCAAGGAGTATTGGGGATCGAACATGCTCAACTCCAAGCAGGGAGTATTGGCGATCAACGTTCTCAACTCCCAGTAAGGAGTATTGAAGATTGAACATTCTCAGGTCCCAGTATGGAGTATTGGGGTTCGACCGTCCTCAACTCCCAGCAAGGAATATTCGGGATTGAACATGCTCAACTCCCAGCAATGAGTATTGGAGATCGACGTTCTCAACTCCCAGCAAGGAATATTGGGGACTGAATATTCTGAACTCCCAGCAAGGAGTATTGGGGATCGACGTTCTCAATCTCCAGCAAGGAGTATTGCGGACTGAATATCATCAACTCCCAGCAAGGAATATTGGGTTTGAACATCGTTAACTCCCTGCAAGGAGTATTGGGGATCGACCATACACAACTCCAAGCAGGGAGTATTGGGGATCGATTATCTCAGCTCCCAGCAAGGCGTATTGTGGATTGAACATTCTGAACTCCCAGCAAGGCGTATTGGGGATTGAACATCATCAACTCCCAGCAAGGAGTATTGGGGATCGACGTTCTCGACTCCCAGCAAGGAGTACTGCGGATCGAACATCCTCAACTTCCGGCCAGGAGTATTGGAGATCGACGTTCTCAACTCCCAGCAAGGAGTATTGGGGATTGAACATCCTCAGCTCCCAGCGAGCAGTGTTGGGGATCGACGTTCTCCACTCCCTGCAAGGAGTATTGGGGATTGAACATCCCCAACTCCAAGCAAGGAGTATTGGGGATTGAGTATCCTCAACTCCCAGCAAGGAGTATTGGAGATTGAACAATCTCAACTCCCAGTATGGAGTATTGGGGATCGACCGTCCTCAACTCCCAGCAAGGAATATTAGGGATTGAACATGCTCAACTCCCAGCAAGGAGTATTGGGGATTGAACATTCTCAACTCCCAGCAAAGAGTATTGCGGATCGACGTTCTCAACTCCCAGCAAGGAGTATTGGGGATTGAACATCCTCAACTCCCAGAAAGGAGTATTGGGGACTGAACGTCCTGAACTCCCAGCAAGGAGTATTAGACATTGAACATCCTCAACTCCCAGCAAGGATTATTGGGGATTCAATACTCTCTGCTTGGAGTTGTTGAGTATGGTCGATTCCCAACACTCCTTGCTGGGAGTTAACGATGTTCGAACCCAATTTTCCTTGTTGGAAGTTGAGGATATTCAATCTGCAATACTCCTTGCTAGGGGTTGAGAACGTCGATCCCCAATACACCTTGCTGGGTGTTGAGGACGTATTGAGTATTCAATCAAGGTGTCTTGGAGATTGAACATCCTCAACTTCCGGCAAGGAGTATTGGAGATCGACGTTCTCAACTCCCAGTAAGGAGTACTGGGGATTGAACATCCTCAACTCCCAGCAAGGAGTATTGTGGATCGAACATCCTCAACTCCCAGCAAGGAGCATTGGGGATCTACATTATCAAATCCCAGCAAGGAGTATTGGGGATTGATTATACTCAACTCCCAGCAAAGAGTATTGGGGATCGACATTCTCAGCTCCCAGTAAGGAGTACTGTAGATTGAACAATCTCAACTCCCAGTATGGAGTACTGGGGATCGACCGTCCTCAACTCCCAGCAAGGAATATTAGGGATTTAACATGCTCAACTCCCAGCAAGGAGTATTGGGGATTGAACATCCTCAACTCCCAGCAAGGAGTACTGGACATTGAACATCCTCAACTCCCAGCAAGGAGTATTGGTGATTGAACATCCTCAACTCCCAGCAAGAGTATTGGGGATTGAACATCCTCAACTCCCAGAAAGGAGTATTGGGGACTGAACGTCCTCAAATCCCAGCAAGGAGTACTGGACATTGAACATCCTCAACTCCCAGCAAGGAGTATTGGTGATTGAACATCCTCAACTCCCAGCAAGAGTATTGGGGATTGAACATCCTCAACTCCCAGCAAAGAGTATTGTGGATCGAACATCCTCAACTCCTAGCAAGGAGTACTGGGGATCGACCATCCTCAACTCCCAGCCAGGAGTATTGGGATCGATGTTCTCAACTCCCAGCAAGGAGTATTGGGGATTGAACATCCTCAGCTCCCAGCGAGCAGTGTTGGGGATCGACGTTCTCAACTCCCTGCAAGGAGTATTGGGGATTGAACATCCTCAACTCCAAGCAAGGAGTATTGGGGATTGAATTCCCTCAACTCCCAGCAAGGAGTATTGGAGATTGAACAATCTCAACTCCCAGTAGGGAGTATTGGGGATCGACCGACCTCAACTCCCAGCAAGGAGTATTGGGGATTGAACATTCTCAACTCCCAGCAAGGAGTATTGCGGATCGACGTTCTCAACTCCCAGCAAGGAGTTTTGGGGATTGAACATCCTCAACTCCCAGAAAGGAGTATTGGGGACTGAACGTACTCAACTCCCAGCAAGGAGTATTGGGGATCGAAAATCCTCAACTCCCATCAAGGAATAATGGGGATCGAACATCCTTAACTCCCAGCAAGGAGTATTGGGGATCGAACATGCTCAACTCCAAGCAGGGAGTATTGGCGATCAACGTTCTCAACTCCCAGTAAGGAGTATTGAAGATTGAACATTCTCAGGTCCCAGTATGGAGTATTGGGGTTCGACCGTCCTCAACTCCCAGCAAGGAATATTCGGGATTGAACATGCTCAACTCCCAGCAATGAGTATTGGAGATCGACGTTCTCAACTCCCAGCAAGGAATATTGGGGACTGAATATTCTGAACTCCCAGCAAGGAGTATTGGGGATCGACGTTCTCAATCTCCAGCAAGGAGTATTGCAGACTGAATATCATCAACTCCCAGCAAGGAATATTGGGTTCGAACATCGTTAACTCCCTGCAAGGAGTATTGGGGATCGACCATACACAACTCCAAGCAGGGAGTATTGGGGATCGATTATCTCAGCTCCCAGCAAGGCGTATTGTGGATTGAACATTCTGAACTCCCAGCAAGGCGTATTGGGGATTGAACATCATCAACTCCCAGCAAGGAGTATTGGGGATCGACGTTCTCGACTCCCAGCAAGGAGTACTGCGGATCGAACATCCTCAACTTCCGGCCAGGAGTATTGGAGATCGACGTTCTCAACTCCCAGCAAGGAGTATTGGGGATTGAACATCCTCAGCTCCCAGCGAGCAGTGTTGGGGATCGACGTTCTCCACTCCCTGCAAGGAGTATTGGGGATTGAACATCCTCAACTCCCAGCAAGGTGTCTTGGAGATTGAACATCCTCAACTCCCAGCAAGGGGTATTGGGGATCGAAGTTTTCAACTCCCAGCAAGGAGTATTGGGTATTGAACGTCCTCAACTCCCAGCAAGGAGATTTGGGGATCGACGTTCTCGACCCCCAGCAAGGAGTATTGGGGATTGAACATCCTCTTCTCCCAGCGAGCACTGTTGGGGATTGACGTTCTCAACTCCCTGCAAGGAGTATTGGGGATTGAACATCCTCAACTCCAAGCAAGGAATATTGGGGATTGATTATCCTCAACTCCCAGCAAGGAGTATTGGAGATTGAACAATCTCAACTCCCAGTATGGAGTATTGGGGATCGACCGTCCTCAACTCCCAGCAAGGAATATTAGGGATTGAACATGCTCAACTCCCAGCAAGGAGTATTGGAGACTGAACGTCCTCAACTCCCAGCAAGGAGTATTGCACATTGAACATCCTCAACTCCCAGCAAAGGGTATTGTGGATCGAACATCCTCAACTCCCAGCAAAGAGTATTGTGGATCGAACATCCTCAACTCCTAGCAAGGAGTACTGGGGATCGACCATCCTCAACTCCCAGCCAGGAGTATTGGGATCGACGTTCTCAACTCCCAGCAAGGAGTATTGGGGATTGAACATCCTCAACTCCAAGCAAGGAGTATTGGGGATTGAATTCCCTCAACTCCCAGCAAGGAGTATTGGAGATTGAACAATCTCAACTCCCAGTAGGGAGTATTGGGGATCGACCGTCCTCAACTCCCAGCAAGGAGTATTGGGGATTGAACATTCTCAACTCCCAGCAAGGAGTATTGCGGATCGACGTTCTCAACTCCCAGCAAGGAGTTTTGGGGATTGAACATCCTCAACTCCCAGAAAGGAGTATTGGGGACTGAACGTACTCAACTCCCAGCAAGGAGTATTGGACATTGAACATCCTCAACTCCCAGCAAGGATTATTGGGGATCGAAAATCCTCAACTCCCATCAAGGAATAATGGGGATCGAACATCCTTAACTCCCAGCAAGGAGTATTGGGGATCGAACATGCTCAACTCCAAGCAGGTAGTATTGGCGATCGACGTTCTCAACTCCCAGTAAGGAGTATTGAAGATTGAACATTCTCAGGTCCCAGTATGGAGTATTGGGGTTCGACCGTCCTCAACTCCCAGCAAGGAATATTAGGGATTGAACATGCTCAACTCCCAGCAATGAGTATTGGGGATCGAAGTTCTCAACTCCCAGCAAGGAATATTGGGGATTGAAAGTCCTCAACTCCCAGCAAGGAGTATTGGGGATGGAACATGCACAACTCCAAGCAGGGAGTACTGGGGATCGATTATCTCAGCTCCCAGCAAGGCATATTGTGGATTGAACATACTGAACTCCCAGCAAGGCGTATTGGGGATTGAATATTCTGAACTCCCAGCAAGTAGTATTGGGGATCAACGTTCTCAACCCCCAGCAAGGAGTATTGCAGATTGAATATCCTCAACTCCCAGCAAGGAATATTGGGTTCAAACATCGTTAACTCCCTGCAAGGAGTATTGGGGATTGACCATACACAACTCCAAGCAGGGAGTATTGGGGATCGATTATCTCAGCTCCCAGCAAGGCGTATTGGGGATTGAATATTCTAAACTCCCAGCAAGGCGTATTGGGCATTGAACATCCTCAACTCCCAGCAAGGTGTCTCGGAGATTGAACATCCTCAGCTCCCAGCAAGGAGTATTGGGGATCGACGTTTTCAACTCCCAGCAAGGAGTATTGCGGATTGAACATCCTCAACTTCCGGCAAGGAGTATTGGAGATCGACGTTCTCAACTCCCAGCAAGGAGTATTGTGGATTGAACAGCCTCTTCTCCCAGCTAGCAGTGTAGGGGATCGACGTTCTCAACTCCCATCAAGGAATAATGGGGATCGAACATCCTTAACTCCCAGCAAGGAGTATTGGCGATCGAACATGCTCAACTCCAAGCAGTGAGTATTGGGGATCGACGTTCTCAACTCCCAATAAGGAATATTGGAGATTGAACATTCTCAGCTCCCAGTATGGAGTATTGGGGTTCGACCGTCCTCAACTCCCAGCAAGGAATATTAGGGATTGAACATGCTCAACTCCCAGCAATGAGTATCGGGGAACGACGTTCTCAAATCCCAGCAACGAATATTGGGGATTGAAAGTCCTCAACTCCCAGCAAGGAGTATTGGGGATCGACGTTCTCAACCCCCAGCAAGGAGTATTGCAGATTAAATATACTCAACTCCCAGCAAGGAATATTGGGTTCGAACATCGCTAACTCCCAGCAAGGAGTATTGGGGATCGACCATACACAACTCCAAGCAGGGAGAATTGGTGATCGCTTATCTCAGCTCCCAGCAAGGCGTATTGTGGGTTGAACATTCTGAACTCCCATCAAGGCGTATTGGGGATTGAGTATTCTCAACTCCCAGCAAGGTGTATTGGGGATCGACGTTCTCAACCCCCAGCAAGGAGTATTGCAGATTGAATATCCTCAATTCCCAGCAAGGAATATTGGGTTCGAACATTGTTAACTCCCAGCAAGGAGTATTGGGGATTGACCATACACAACTCCAAGCAGGGAGTATTGGGGATCGATTATCTCAGCTCCCAGCAAGGCGTATTGTGGATTGAACATTCTGAACTCCCAGCAAGGCGTATTGGGGATTGAATATTCTAAACTCCCAGCAAGGCGTATTGGGTATTGAACATCCTCAACTCCCAGCAAGGTGTCTCGGAGATTGAACATCCTCAACTCCCAGCAAGGAGTATTGCGGATTGAACATCCTCAACTCCCAGCAAGGAGTATTGGACATTGAACATCCTCAACTCCCAGCAAGGATTATTGGGGATCGAAAATCCTCAACTCCCATCAAGGAATAATGGGGATCGAACATCCTTAACTCCCAGCAAGGAGTATTGGGGATCGAACATGCTCAACTCCAAGCAGGTAGTATTGGCGATCGACGTTCTCAACTTCCAGTAAGGAGTATTGAAGATTGAACATTCTCAGGTCCCAGTATGGAGTATTGGGGTTCGACCGTCCTCAACTCCCAGCAAGGAATATTAGGGATTGAACATGCTCAACTCCCAGCAATGAGTATTGGGGATCGAAGTTCTCAACTCCCAGCAAGGAATATTGGGGATTGAAATTCCTCAACTCCCAGCAAGGAGTATTGGGGATCGAACATGCACAACTCCAAGCAGGGAGTACTGGGGATCGATTATCTCAGCTCCCAGCAAGGCATATTGTGGATTGAACATTCTGAACTCCCAGCAAGGCGTATTGGGGATTGAATATTCTGAACTCCCAGCAAGTAGTATTGGGGATCAACGTTATCAACCCCCAGCAAGGAGTATTGCAGATTGAATATCCTCAACTCCCAGCAAGGAATACTGGGTTCGAACATCGTTAACTCCCTGCAAGGAGTATTGGGGATTGACCATACACAACACCAAGCAGGGAGTATTAGGGATCGATTATCTCAGCTCCCAGCAAGGCGTATTGGGGATTGAATATTCTAAACTCCCAGCAAGGCGTATTGGGCATTGAACATCCTCAACTCCCAGCAAGGTGTCTCGGAGATTGAACATCCTCAACTCGCAGCAAGGAGTATTGGGGATCGACGTTTTCAACTCCCAGCAAGGAGTATTGCGGATTGAACATCCTCAACTTCCGGCAAGGAGTATTGGAGATCGACGTTCTCAACTCCCAGCAAGGAGTATTGTGGATTGAACATCCTCTTCTCCCAGCTAGCAGTGTTGGGGATCGACGTTCTCAACTCCCATCAAGGAATAATGGGGATCGAACATCCTTAACTCCCAGCAAGGAGTATTGGCGATCGAACATGCTCAACTCCAAGCAGTGAGTATTGGGGATCGACGTTCTCAACTCCCAATAAGGAATATTGGAGATTGAACATTCTCAGCTCCCAGTATGGAGTATTGGGGTTCGACCGTCCTCAACTCCCAGCAAGGAATATTAGGGATTGAACATGCTCAACTCCCAGCAATGAGTATCGGGGATCGACGTTCTCAAATCCCAGCAAGGAATATTGGGGATTGAAAGTCCTCAACTCCCAGCAAGGAGTATTGGGGATCGACGTTCTCAACCCCCAGCAAGGAGTATTGCAGATTAAATATACTCAACTCCCAGCAAGGAATATTGGGTTCAAACATCGCTAACTCCCAGCAAGGAGTATTGGGGATCGACCATACACAACTCCAAGCAGGGAGAATTGGTGATCGCTTATCTCAGCTCCCAGCAAGGCGTATTGTGGATTGAACATTCTGAACTCCCAGCAAGGCGTATTGGGGATTGAATATTCTCAACTCCCAGCAAGGTGTATTGGGGATCGACGTTCTCAACCCCCAGCAAGGAGTATTGCAGATTGAATATCCTCAATTCCCAGCAAGGAATATTGGGTTCGAACATCGTTAACTCCCAGCAAGGAGTATTGGGGATTGACCATACTCTACTCCAAGCAGGGAGTATTGGGGATCGATTATCTCAGCTCCCAGCAAGGCGTATTGTGGATTGAACATTCTGAACTCCCAGCAAGGCGTATTGGGGATTGAATATTCTAAACTCCCAGCAAGGCGTATTGGGTATTGAACATCGTCAACTCCCAGCAAGGTGTCTCGGAGATTGAACATCCTCAACTCCCAGCAAGGAGTATTGGGGATCGACGTTTTCAACTCCCAGCAAGGAGTATTGCGGATTGAACATCCTCAACTTCCGGCAAGGAGTATTGGAGATCGACGTTCTCAACTCCCAGCAAGGAGTATTGTGGATTGAACATCCTCTTCTCCCAGCTAGCAGTGTTGGGGATCGACGTTCTCAACTCCCTGCAAGGAGTATTGGGGATTGAACATCCCCAACTCCAAGCAAGGAGTATTGGGGATTGAGTATCCTCAACTCCCAGCAAGGAGTATTGGAGATTGAACAATCTCAACTCCCAGTATGGAGTATTGGGGATCGACCGTCCTCAACTCCCAGCAAGGAATATTAGGGATTGAACATGCTCAACTCCCAGCAAGGAGTATTGGGGATTGAACATTCTCAACTCCCAGGAAAGAGTATTGCGGATCGACGTTCTCAACTCCCAGCAAGGAGTATTGGGTATTGAACATCCTCAACTCCCAGAAAGGAGTATTGGGGACTGAACGTCCTGAACTCCCAGCAAGGAGTATTAGACATTGAACATCCTCAAATCCCAGCAAGGATTATTGGGGATTCAATACTCTCTGCTTGGAGTTGTTGAGTATGGTCGATTCCCAACACTCCTTGCTGGGAGTTAACGATGTTCGAACCCAATATTCCTTGTTGGAAGTTGAGGATATTCAATCTGCAATACTCCTTGCTAGGGGTTGAGAACGTCGATCCCCAATACACCTTGCTGGGTGTTGAGGACGTATTGAGTATTCAATCAAGGTGTCTTGGAGATTGAACATCCTCAACTTCCGGCAAGGAGTATTGGAGATCGACGTTCTCAACTCCCAGTAAGGAGTACTGGGGATTGAACATCCTCAACTCCCAGCAAGGAGTATTGTGGATCGAACATCCTCAACTCCCAGCAAGGAGCATTGGGGATCTACATTATCAAATCCCAGCAAGGAGTATTGGGGATTGATTATACTCAACTCCCAGCAAAGAGTATTGGGGATCGACATTCTCAGCTCCCAGTAAGGAGTACTGTAGATTGAACAATCTCAACTCCCAGTATGGAGTACTGGGGACCGACCGTCCTCAACTCCCAGCAAGGAATATTAGGGATTTAACATGCTCAACTCCCAGCAAGGAGTATTGGGGATTGAACATCCTCAACTCCCAGCAAGGAGTACTGGACATTGAACATCCTCAACTCCCAGCAAGGAGTATTGGTGATTGAACATCCTCAACTCCCAGCAAGAGTATTGGGGATTGAACATCCTCAACTCCCAGAAAGGAGTATTGGGGACTGAACGTCCTCAAATCCCAGCAAGGAGGACTGGACATTGAAAATCCTCAACTCCCAGCAAGGAGTATTGGTGATTGAACATCCTCAACTCCCAGCAAGAGTATTGGGGATTGAACATCCTCAACTCCCAGCAAAGAGTATTGTGGATCGAACATCCTCAACTCCTAGCAAGGAGTACTGTGGATCGACCATCCTCAACTCCCAGCCAGGAGTATTGAGATCGATGTTCTCAACTCCCAGCAAGGAGTATTGGGGATTGAACATCCTCAGCTCCCAGCGAGCAGTGTTGGGGATCGACGTTCTCAACTCCCTGCAAGGAGTATTGGGGATTGAACATCCTCAACTCCAAGCAAGGAGTATTGGGGATTGAATTCCCTCAACTCCCAGCAAGGAGTATTGGAGATTGAACAATCTCAACTCCCAGTAGGGAGTATTGGGGATCGACCGACCTCAACTCCCAGCAAGGAGTATTGGGGATTGAACATTCTCAACTCCCAGCAAGGAGTATTGCGGATCGACGTTCTCAACTCCCAGCAAGGAGTTTTGGGGATTGAACTTCCTCAACTCCCAGAAAGGAGTATTGGGGACTGAACGTACTCAACTCCCAGCAAGGAGTATTGGGGATCGAAAATCCTCAACTCCCATCAAGGAATAATGGGGATCGAACATCCTTAACACCCAGCAAGGAGTATTGGGGATCGAACATGCTCAACTCCAAGCAGGGAGTATTGGCGATCAACGTTCTCAACTCCCAGTAAGGAGTATTGAAGATTGAACATTCTCAGGTCCCAGTATGGAGTATTGGGGTTCGACCGTCCTCAACTCCCAGCAAGGAATATTAGGGATTGAACATGCTCAACTCCCAGCAATGAGTATTGGAGATCGACGTTCTCAACTCCCAGCAAGGAATATTGGGGATTGAATATTCTGAACTCCCAGCAAGGAGTATTGGGGATCGACGTTCTCAATCCCCAGCAAGGAGTATTGCAGACTGAATATCCTCAACTCCCAGCAAGGAATATTGGGTTCGAACATCGTTAACTCCCTGCAAGGAGTATTGGGGATCGACCATACACAACTCCAAGCAGGGAGTACTGGGGATCGATTATCTCAGCTCCCAGCAAGGCGTATTGTGGATTGAACATTCTGAACTCCCAGCAAGGCGTATTGGGGATTGAACATCATCAACTCCCAGCAAGGTGTCTTGGAGATTGAACATCCTCAACTCCCAGCAAGGAGTATTGGGGATCGACGTTCTCGACCCCCAGCAAGGAGTATTGCGGATCGAACATCCTCAACTTCCGGCCAGGAGTATTGGAGATCGACGTTCTCAACTCCCAGCAAGGAGTATTGGGGATTGAACATCCTCAGCTCCCAGCGAGCAGTGTTGGGGATCGACGTTCTCCACTCCCTGCAAGGAGTATTGGGGATTGAACATCCTCAACTCCCAGCAAGGTGTCTTGGAGATTGAACATCCTCAACTCCCAGCAAGGAGTATTGGGGATCGAAGTTTTCAACTCCCAGCAAGGATTATTGGGTATTGAACGTCCTCAACTCCCAGCAAGGAGATTTGGGGATCGACGTTCTCGACCCCCAGCAAGGAGTATTGGGGATTGAACATCCTCTTCTCCCAGCGAGCACTGTTGGGGATTGACGTTCTCAACTCCCTGCAAGGAGTATTGGGGATTGAACATCCTCAACTCCAAGCAAGGAATATTGGGGATTGAATATCCTCAACTCCCAGCAAGGAGTATTGGAGATTGAACAATCTCAACTCCCAGTATGGAGTATTGGGGATCGACCGTCCTCAACTCCCAGCAAGGAATATTAGGGATTGAACATGCTCAACTCCCAGCAAGGAGTATTGGGGACTGAATGTCCTCAACTCCCAGCAAGGAGTATTGCACATTGAACATCTTCAACTCCCAGCAAAGAGTATTGTGGATCGAACATCCTCAACTGCTAGCAAGGAGTACTGGGGATCGACCATCCTCAACTCCCAGCCAGGAGTATTGGGATCGACGTTCTCAACTCCCAGCATGGAGTATTGGGGATTGAACATCCTCAGCTCCCAGCGAGCAGTGTTGGGGATCGACGTTCTCAACTCCCTGCAAGGAGTATTGGGGATTGAACATCCTCAACTCCAAGCAAGGAGTATTGGGGATTGAATACCCTCAACTCCCAGCAAGGAGTATTGGAGATTGAACAATCTCAACTCCCAGTAGGGAGTATTGGGCATCGACCATCCTAAACTCCCAGCAAGGAGTACTGGGGATTGAACATCCTCAACTCCCAGAAAGGAGTATTGGGGACTGAACGTACTCAACTCCCAGCAAGGAGTATTGGACATTGAACATCCTCAACGCCCAGCAAGGATTATTGGGGATCGAAAATCCTCAACTCCCATCAAGGAATAATGGGGATCGAACATCCTTAACTCCCAGCAAGGAGTATTGGCGATCGAACATGCTCAACTCCAAGCAGTGAGTATTGGGGATCGACGTTCTCAACTTCCAATAAGGAATATTGGAGATTGTACATTCTCAGCTCCCAGTATGGAGTATTGGGGTTCGACCGTCCTCAACTCCCAGCAAGGAATATTAGGGATTGAACATGCTCAACTCCCAGCAATGAGTATTGGGGATCGACGTTCTCAAATCCCAGCAAGGAATATTGGGGATTGAAAGTCCTCAACTCCCAGCAAGGAGTATTGGGGATCGACGTTCTCAACCCCTAGCAAGGAGTATTGCAGATTAAATATACTCAACTCCCAGCAAGGAATATTGGGTTCGAACATCGCTAACTCCCAGCAAGGAGTATTGGGGATCGACCATACACAACTCCAAGCAGGGAGAATTGGGGATTGCTTATCTCAGCTCCCAGCAAGGCGTATTGTGGATTGAACATTCTGAACGCCCAGCAAGGCGTATTGGGGATTGAATATTCTCAACTCCCAGCAAGGTGTATTGGGGATCGACGTTCTCCACCCCCAGCAAGGAGTATTGCAGACTGAATATCCTCAATTCCCAGCAAGGAATATTGGGTTCGAACATCGTTAACTCCCAGCAAGGAGTATTGGGGATCGACCATACACAATCCCAAGCAGGGAGTATTGGGGATCGATTATCTCAGCTCCCAGCATGGCGTATTGTGGATTGAACATTCTGAACTCCCAGCAAGGCGTATTGGGGATTGAGCATCCTCAACTCCCAGCAAGGAGTATTGGGGATCGACGTTCTCGACCCCCAGCAAGGAGTATTGCGGATTGAACATCCTCAACTTCCGGCAAGGAGTATTGGAGATCAACGTTCTCAACTCCCAGCAAGGAGTATTGGGGATTGAACATCCTCAACTCCCAGCAAGGAGTATTGGAGATTGAACAATCTCAACTCCCAGTACGGAGTATTGGGGATTGAAAATTCTCAACTCCCAGCAAGGTGTCTTGGAGATTGAACATCCTCTACTCCCAGCAAGGAGTATTGGGGATCGACTTTTTCAACTCCCAGCAAGGAGATTTGGGGATCGACGTTCTCGACCCCCAGCAAAGAGTATTGCGGATTGAACATCCTCAACTTCCGGCAAGGAGTATTGGAGATCGACGTTCTCAACTCCCAGCAAAGAGTATTGGGGATCTACATTCTCAACTCCCAGCAAGGAGTATTGGGGATTGAGAGTCCTCAACTCCCAGCAAGGAGTATTGGGGATCGATGTTCTCAACCCACAGCAAGGAGTATTGCAAATTGAATATCCTCAACTCCCAGCAAGGAATATTGGGATCGAACAACATTAACTCCCAGCAAGGAGTATTGGGGATCGACCATCCTCAACTCCAAGCAGGGAGTATTTGGGATCGATTTTCCCAACTCCCAGCAAGGTGTATTGGGGATTGAACATTCTCAACTCCAGCAAGGCGTATTGGGGATTGAACATCATCAACTCCCAGCAAGGTGTCTTGGAGATTGAACATCCTCAACTCCCAGCAAGGAGTATTGGGGATAGACGTTTTCAACTCCCAGCAAGGAGTATTGGGGATTGAATATACTCAACTCCCAGCAAAGAGTATTGGGGAACGACATACTCAGCTCCCAGTAATGAGTATTGGGGATTGAGCGTCCTCAACTCCCAGCAAGGAGTATTGGGGATCGACGTTCTCAACCCCCAGCAAGGAGTATTGCAGATTGAATATCCTCAACTCCCAGCAAGGAATATTGGGATCGAACAACATTAACTCCCAGCAAGGAGTATTGGGGATCGACCATCCTCAACTCCAAGCAGGGAGTATTGGTGATCGATTTTCCCAACTCCCAGCAAGGTGTCTTGGAGATTGAACATCCTCAACTCCCAGCAAGGAGTACTGGGGATACACGTTTTCAACTCCCAGCAAGGAGTATTGGGTATCGACGTTTTCAACTCCCAGAAAGGAGCATTGGAGATTGAACATCCTCAACCCCAAAAGGAGTATTGCGAAGTGAACGTCCTGAACTCCCAGCAAGGAGTTTTGCGGATCGAAGTTCTCCACTCCCAGCAAGCAGTATTGCGGATTGAAGATCCTCAACTTCCGGAAAGAAGTATTGGGAATCGATGTTCTCAACTCCCAGTAAGGAGTATGAGGGATTGAACATCCTCAACTCCCAGCAAGGATTATTGTGGATCGAACATCCTCAACTCCCAGCAAGGAGTATTGGGGATCGACATTCTCCACTCATAGCAAGGAGTATTGGGGATTGAATATCCTCAACTCCCAGCAAGTAGTATTGTTGATTTAACATCCTCAACTCTCAGCAAGGGTATTGGGAATTGAACGTCCTCAACTCCCAGCAAACAGTATTGTGGATCGAACATCCTCAACTCCTAGCAAGGAGTACTGGGGATCGACCATCCTCAACTCCCTGCCAAGAGTATTGGGATCGACGTTCTCAACTCCCAGCAAGGAGTATTGGGGATTGAACATCCTCAGCTCCCAGCGAGCAGTGTTGGGGATCGACGTTCTCAACTCCCTGCAAGGAGTATTGGAGATTGAACATCCTCAACTCCCAGCAAGGAGTATTGGGGATTGAATGTCCTCAACTCCCAGCAAGGAGTATTGGGAATCGACGTTCTTAACCCCCAGCAAGGGGTAATGCAGATTGAATATCCTCAACTCCCAGCAAGGAATATTGGGTTCGAACATCGTTAACTCCCAGCAAGGAGTATTGGGGATCGACCATCCTCAAATCCAAAAACGGAGTATTGGGGATCGATTATCTCAGCTCCCAGCAAGGCGTATTGTGGATTGAACATTCTGAAATCCCAGCAAGGCGTATTGGGGATTGAATATTCTCAACTCCCAGCAAGGCGTATTGGGGATCGACCAACTCAACTCCAAGCAGGGAGTATTGGGTATCGATTATCTCAGCTCCCAGCAAGGCGTATTGTGGATTGAACATTCTGAACTCCCAGCAAGACGTATTGGGGATTGAATATTCTCAACTCCCAGCAAGGTGTCTTGGAGATTGAACATCCTCAACTCCCAGCAAGGAGTATTGGGGATTGAACATTCTCAACTCCCAGCAAAGAGTATTGCGGATCGACGTTCTCAACACCCAGCAAGGAGTATTGGGGATTAAACATCCTCAACTCCCAGAAAGAAGTATTGGGGACTGAACGTCCTCAACTCCCAGCAAGGAGTATTGGACATTGAACATCCTCAACTCCCAGCAAGGATTATTGGGGATCGAAAATCCTCAACTCCCATCAAGGAATAATGGGGATCGTACATCCTTAACACCCAGCAAGGAGTATTGCGGATCGAACATGCTCAACTCCAAGCAGGGAGTATTGGGGTTCGACGTTCTCAACTCCCAGTAAGGAGTATTGGAGATTGAACATTCTCAGCTCCCAATATGGAGTATTGCGGTTCGACCGTCCTCAACTCCCAGCAAGGAATATTAGGGATTGAACATGCTCAACTCCCAGCAATGAGTATTGGGGATCGTCGTTCTCAACTCCCAGCAAGGAATATTGGGGATTGAAAGTCCTCAACTCCCAGCAAGGACTATTGGGGTTCGACTTTCTCAACCCCCAGCAAGGAGTATTGCAGATTGGAATATCCTCAACTCGCAGCAAGGAATATTGGGTTCGAACATCGTTAACTCTCAGCAAGGAGTATTGGGGATCGACCATACTCTACTCCAAGCAGGGAGTATTGGGGATCGATTATCTCAGCTCCCAGCAAGGCGTATTGTGGATTGAACATTCTGAACTCCCAGCAAGGCGTATTGGGGATTGAATATTCTCAAATCCGAGCAAGGCGTATTGGGGATTGAACATCATCAACTCCCAGCAAGGTGTCTTGGAGATTGAACATCCTCAACTCCCAGCAAGGAGTATTGGGGATAGACGTTTTCAACTCCCAGCAAGGAATATTGGGTATCGACGTTCTCAACTCCCAGCAAGGAGCATTGGAGATTGAACATCCTCAACCCCAAAAGGAGTAGTTGGAATTGAACGTCCTGAATCCCAGCAAGGCTTTTGGGGATCGACGTTCTCCACTCCCAGCAAGCAGTATTGAGGATTGAACATCCTCAACTTCCGGCAAGGAGTATTGGGAATCGATGTTCTCCACTCCCAGTAAGGAGTATTGGGGATCGAACATCCTCAACTCCCAGCAAGGAGTATTGGGGATCGACATTCTCAACTCATAGCGAGGAGTATTGGGGATTGAATATCCTCAACTCCCGGCAAGGAGTATTGGAGATTGAACATCCTCAACCCCAAAAGGAGTATTGCGAATTGAACGTCCTGAACTCCCAGCAAGGAGTTTTGCGGATCGATGTTCTCCACTCCCAGCAAGCAGTATTGCGGATTGAAGATCCTCAACTTCCGGAAAGAAGTATTGGGAATCGATGTTCTCAACTCCCAGTAAGGAGTATGAGGGATTGAACATCCTCAACTCCCAGCAAGGATTATTGTGGATCGAACATCCTCAACTCCCAGCAAGGAGTATTGGGGATCGACATTCTCAACTCATAGCAAGGAGTATTGGGGATTGAATATCCTCAACTCCCAGCAAGTAGTATTGTTGATTTAACATCCTCAACTCTCAGCAAGGGTATTGGGGATTGAACGTCCTCAACTCCCAGCAAAGAGTATTGTGGATCGAACATCCTCAACTCCTAGCAAGGAGTACTGGGGATCGACCATCCTCAACTCCCTGCCAAGAGTATTGGGATCGACGTTCTCAACTCCCAGCAAGGAGTATTGGGGATTGAACATCCTCAGCTCCCAGCGAGCAGTGTTGGGGATCGACGTTCTCAACTCCCTGCAAGGAGTATTGGAGATTGAACATCCTCAACTCCCAGCAAGGAGTATTGGGGATTGAATGTCCTCAACTCCCAGCAAGGAGTATTGGGAATCGACGTTCTTAACCCCCAGCAAGGGGTAATGCAGATTGAATATTCTCAACTCCCAGCAAGGAATATTGGGTTCGAACATCGTTAACTCCCAGCAAGGAGTATTGGGGATCGACCATCCTCAAATCCAAAAACGGAGTATTGGGGATCGATTATCTCAGCTCTCAGCAAGGCGTATTGTGGATTGAACATTCTGAAATCCCAGCAAGGCGTATTGGGGATTGAATATTCTCAACTCCCAGCAAGGCTTATTGGGGATCGACCAACACAACTCCAAGCAGGGAGTATTGGGTATCGATTATCTCAGCTCCCAGCAAGGCATATTGTGGATTGAACATTCTGAACTCCCAGCAAGGCGTATTGGGGATTGAATATTCTCAACTCCCAGCAAGGTGTCTTGGAGATTGAACATCCTCAACTCCCAGCAAGGAGTATTGGGGATTGAACATTCTCAACTCCCAGCAAAGAGTATTGCGGATCGACGTTCTCAACTCCCAGCAAGGAGTATTGGGGATTGAACATCCTCAACTCCCAGAAAGAAGTATTGGGGACTGAAAGTCCTCAACTCCCATCAAGGAATAATGGGGATCGTACATCCTTAACACCCAGCAAGGAGTATTGCGGATCGAACATGCTCAACTCCAAGCAGGGAGTATTGGGGTTCGACGTTCTCAACTCCCAGTAAGGAGTATTGGAGATTGAACATTCTCAGCTCCCAGTATGGAGTATTGCGGTTCGACCGTCCTCAACTCCCAGCAAGGAATATTAGGGATTGAACATGATCAACTCCCAGCAATGAGTATTGGGGATCGTCGTTCTCAACTCCCAGCAAGGAATATTGGGGATTGAAAGTCTTCAACTCCCAGCAAGGACTATTGGGGTTCGACGTTCTCAACCCCCAGCAAGGAGTATTGCAGATTGGAATATCCTCAACTCGCAGCAAGGAATATTGGGTTCGAACATCGTTAACTCTCAGCAAGGAGTATTGGGGATCGACCATACTCTACTCCAAGCAGGGAGTATTGGGGATCGATTATCTCAGCTCCCAGCAAGGCGTATTGTGGATTGAACATTCTGAACTCCCAGCAAGGCGTATTGGGGATTGAATATTCTCAAATCCGAGCAAGGCGTATTGGGGATTGAACATCATCAACTCCCAGCAAGGTGTCTTGGAAATTGAACATCCTCAACTCCCAGCAAGGAGTATTGGGGATCGACGTTTTCAACTCACAGCAAGGAGTATTGGGTATTGAACGTCCTCAACTCCCAGCAAGGAGAATTGGGGATCGACGTTCTCGACCCCCAGCAAGGAGTATTGCGGATTGAACATCCTCAACTTCCGGCAAGGAGTATTGGAGATCGACGTTCTCAACTCCCAGCAAGGAGTATTGGGGATCTACATTCTCAACTCCCAGCAAGGAGTATTGGGGATGGAATATACTCAACTCCCAGCAAAGAGTATTGGGGAATGACATTCCCAGCTCCCAGTAAGGAGTATTGGGGTTCGACGTTCTCAACCCCCAGCAAGGAGTATTGCAGATTGAATAACCTCAACTCCCAGCAAGGAATATTGGGATCGAACAACATTAACTCCCAGCAAGGAGTATTGGGGATCGAACATCCTCAACTCCAAGCAGGGAGTATTGGGGATCGATTTTCCCAACTCCCAGCAAGGTGTGTTGGGGATTGAACATTCTCAACTCCCAGCAAGGCGTATTGGGGATTGAATATTCTCAACTCCCAGCAAGGTGTCTTGGAGATTGAACATCCTCAACTCCCAGCAAGGAGTATTGGGGATTGAACATTCTCAACTCCCAGCAAAGAGTATTGCGGATCGACGTTCTCAACTCCCAGCAAGGAGTATTGGGGATTGAACATCCTCAACTCCCAGAAAGAAGTATTGGGGACTGAAAGTCCTCAACTCCCATCAAGGAATAATGGGGATCGTACATCCTTAACACCCAGCAAGGAGTATTGCGGATCGAACATGCTCAACTCCAAGCAGGGAGTATTGGGGTTCGACGTTCTCAACTCCCAGTAAGGAGTATTGGAGATTGAACATTCTCAGCTCCCAGTATGGAGTATTGCGGTTCGACCGTCCTCAACTCCCAGCAAGGAATATTAGGGATTGAACATGATCAACTCCCAGCAATGAGTATTGGGGATCGTCGTTCTCAACTCCCAGCAAGGAATATTGGGGATTGAAAGTCTTCAACTCCCAGCAAGGACTATTGGGGTTCGACGTTCTCAACCCCCAGCAAGGAGTATTGCAGATTGGAATATCCTCAACTCGCAGCAAGGAATATTGGGTTCGAACATCGTTAACTCTCAGCAAGGAGTATTGGGGATCGACCATACTCTACTCCAAGCAGGGAGTATTGGGGATCGATTATCTCAGCTCCCAGCAAGGCGTATTGTGGATTGAACATTCTGAACTCCCAGCAAGGTGTATTGGGGATTGAATATTCTCAAATCCGAGCAAGGCGTATTGGGGATTGAACATCATCAACTCCCAGCAAGGTGTCTTGGAAATTGAACATCCTCAACTCCCAGCAAGGAGTATTGGGGATCGACGTTTTCAACTCACAGTAAGGAGCATTGGGTATTGAACATCCTCAACCCCAAAAGGAGTATTGGGAATTGAACGTCCTGAACTCCCAGCAAGGAGTTTTGCGGATCGACGTTCTCCACTCCCAGCAAGCAGTATTGCGGATTGAATATCCTCAACTTCCAGCAAGGAGTATTGGGAATCGATGTTCTCAACTCCCAGTAAGGAGTTTTGGGGATTGAACATCCTCAACTCCCAGCAAGGAGTATTGGGGATTGAATATCCTCAACTCCCAGCAAGGAGTATTGGGGATTGAACGTCCTCAACTCCCATCAAGGAGTATTGGGGATTGAACATTCTCAACTCGCAGCAAGGAGTATTGGGGTCGACGTTCTCAACTCCCAGCAAGGAGTATTGGTGATTTAACATCCTCAACTCTCAGCAAGAGTATTGGGGATTGAACATCCTCAACTCCCAGCAAAGTGTATTGTGGATCGAACATCCTCAACTCCTAGCAAGGAGTACTGGGGATCGACCATCCTCAACTCCCAGCCAAGAGTATTGGGGATTGAACATCCTCAGCTCCCAGCGAGCAGTGTTGGGGATCGACGTTCTCAACTCCCTGCAAGGAGTATTGGAGATTGAATGTCCTCAACTCCCAGCAAGGAGTATTGGGGATCAACGTTCTCAACCCACAGCAAGGGGTATTGCAGATTGAATATCCTCAACTCCCAGCAAGGAATATTGGGGATTGAAAGTCCTCAACTCCCAGCAAGGAGTATTGGGGATCGACGTTCTCAACCCCCAGCAAGGAGTATTGCAGATTAAATATACTCAACTCCCAGCAAGGAATATTGGGTTCGAAGATCGCTAACTCCCAGCAAGGAGTATTGGGGATCGACCATACACAACTCCAAGCAGGGAGAATTGGTGATCGCTTATCTCAGCTCCCAACAAGGCGTATTGTGGATTGAACATTCTGAACTCCCAGCAAGGCGTATTGGGGATTGAATATTCTCAACTCCCAGCAAGGTGTATTGGGGATCGACGTTCTCAACCCCCAGCAAGGAGTATTGCAGATTGAATACCCTCAATTCCCAGCAAGGAATATTGGGTTCGAACATCGTTAACTCCCAGCAAGGAGTATTGGGGATTGACCATACACAACTCCAAGCAGGGAGTATTGGGGATCGATTATCTCAGCTCCCAGCAAGGCGTATTGTGGATTGAACATTCTGAACTCCCAGCAAGGCGTATTGGGGATTGAATATTCTAAACTCCCAGCAAGGCGTTTTGGGTATTGAACATCCTCAACTCCCAGCAAGGTGTCTCGGAGATTGAACATCCTCAACTCCCAGCAAGGAGTATTGGGGATCGACGTTTTCAACTCCCAGCAAGGAGTATTGCGGATTGAACATCCTCAACTTCCGGCAAGGAGTATTGGAGATCGACGTTCTCAACTCCCAGCAAGGAGTATTGTGGATTGAACATCCTCTTCTCCCAGCTAGCAGTGTTGGGGATCGACGTTCTCAACTCCCTGCAAGGAGTATTGGGGATTGAACATCCCCAACTCCAAGCAAGGAGTATTGGGGATTGAGTATCCTCAACTCCCAGCAAGGAGTATTGGAGATTGAACAATCTCAACTCCCAGTATGGAGTATTGGGGATCGACCGTCCTCAACTCCCAGCAAGGAATATTAGGGATTGAACATGCTCAACTCCCAGCAAGGAGTATTGGGGATTGAACATTCTCAACTCCTAGCAAAGAGTATTGCGGATCGACGTTCTCAACTCCCAGCAAGGAGTATTGGGGATTGAACATCCTCAACTCCCAGAAAGGATTATTGGGGACTGAACGTCCTGAACTCCCAGCAAGGAGTATTAGACATTGAACATCCTCAACTCCCAGCAAGGATTATTGGGGATTCAATACTCTCTGCTTGGAGTTGTTGAGTATGGTCGATTCCAAACACTCCTTGCTGGGAGTTAACGATGTTCGAACCCAATATTCCTTGTTGGAAGTTGAGGATATTCAATCTGCAATACTCCTTGCTGGGGGTTGAGAACGTCGATCCCCAATACACCTTGCTGGGTGTTGAGGACGTATTCAGTATTCAATCAAGGTGTCTTGGAGATTGAACATCCTCAACTTCCGGCAAGGAGTATTGGAGATCGACGTTCTCAACTCCCAGTAAGGAGTACTGGGGATTGAACATCCTCAACTCCCAGCCAGGAGTATTGTGGATCGAACATCCTCAACTCCCAGCAAGGAGCATTGGGGATCTACATTATCAAATCCCAGCAAGGAGTATTGGGGATTGATTATACTCAACTCCCAGCAAAGAGTATTGGGGATCGACATTCTCAGCTCCCAGTAAGGAGTACTGTAGATTGAACAATCTCAACTCCCAGTATGGAGTACTGGGGATCGAACGTCCTCAACTCCCAGCAAGGAATATTAGGGATTGAACATGCTCAACTCCCAGCAAGGAGTATTGGGGATTGAACATCCTCAACTCCCAGAAAGGAGTTTTGGGGACTGAACGTCCTCAAATCCCAGCAAGGAGTACTGGACATTGAACATCCTCAACTCCCAGCAAGGAGTATTGGGGATTGAACATCCTCAGCTCCCAGCGAGCAGTGTTGGGGATCGACGTTCTCAACTCCCTGCAAGGAGTATTGGGGATTGAACATCCTCAACTCCAAGCAAGGAGTATTGGGGATTGAATTCCCTCAACTCCCAGCAAGGAGTATTGGAGATTGAACAATCTCAACTCCCAGTAGGGAGTATTGGGGATCGACCGACCTCAACTCCCAGCAAGGAATATTGGGGATTGAACATTCTCAACTCCCAGCAAGGAGTATTGCGGATCGACGTTCTCAACTCCCAGCAAGGAGTTTTGGGGATTGAACATCCTCAACTCCCAGAAAGGAGTATTGGGGACTGAACGTACTCAACTCCCAGCAAGGAGTATTGGACATTGAACATCCTCAACTCCCAGCAAGGAGTATTGGAGATTGAACAATCTCAACTCCCAGTATGGAGTATTGGGGATTGAAAATTCTCAACTCCCAGCAAGGTGTCTTGGAGATTGAACATCCTCTACTCCCAGCAAGGAGTATTGGGGATCTACTTTTTCAACTCCCAGCAAGGAGATTTGGGGATCGACGTTCTCGACCCCCAGCAAAGAGCATTGCGGATTGAACATCCTCAACTTCCGGCAAGGAGTATTGGAGATCGACGTTCTCAACTCCCAGCAAGGAGTATTGGGGATCTACATTCTCAACTCCCAGCAAGGAGTATTGGGGATTGAGAGTCCTCAACTCCCAGCAAGGAGTATTGGGGATCGATGTTCTCAACCCCCAGCAAGGAGTATTGCAGATTGAATATCCTCAACTCCCAGCAAGGAATATTGGGATCGAACAACATTAACTCCCAGCAAGGAGTATTGGGGATCGACCATCCTCAACTCCAAGCAGGGAGTATTTGGGATCGATTTTCCCAACTCCCAGCAAGGTGTATTGGGGATTGAACATTCTCAACTCCAGCAAGGCGTATTGGGGATTGAACATCATCAACTCCTAGCAAGGTGTCTTGGAGATTGAACATCCTCAACTCCCAGCAAGGAGTATTGGGGATAGACGTTTTCAACTCCCAGCAAGGAGTATTGGGTATCGACGTTTTCAACTCACAGTAAGGAGCATTGGAGATTGAACATCCTCAACCCCAAAAGGAGTATTGGGAATTGAACGTCCTGAACTCCCAGCAAGGAGTTTTGCGGATCGACGTTCTCCACTCCCAGCAAGAAGTATTGCGGATTGAACACCCTCAACTTCCGGAAAGGAGTATTGGGAATCGATGTTCTCAGCTCCCAGTATGCAGTATTGGGGAATGAACATCCTCAACTCCCAGCAAGGATTATTGTGGTTAGAATATCCTCAACTCTCAGCAAGGAGTATTGGGGATTGAACTTTCTCAACTCCCAGCAAAGAGTATTGCGGATCGACGTTCTCAACTCCCAGCAAGGAGTATTGGGGATTGAACATCCTCAACTCCCAGAAAGAAGTATTGGGGACTGAACGTCCTCAACTCCCAGCAAGGAGTATTGGACATTGAACATCCTCAACTCCCAGCAAGGATTATTGGGGATCGAAAATCCTCAACTCCCATCAAGGAATAATGGGGATCGAACATCCTTAACACCCAGCAAGGAGTATTGCGGATCGCGAACATGCTCAACTCCAAGCAGGGAGTATTGGGGTTCGACGTTCTCAACTCCCAGTAAGGAGTATTGGAGATTGAACATTCTCAGCTCCCAGTATGGAGTATTGCGGTTCGACCGTCCTCAACTCCCAGCAAGGAATATTAGGGATTGAACATGCTCAACTCCCAGCAATGAGTATTGGGGATCGACGTTCTCAACTCCCAGCAATGAATATTGGGGATTGAAAGTCCTCAACTCCCAGCAAGGAGTATTGGGGTTCGACGTTCTCAACCCCCAGCAAGGAGTATTGCAGATTGGAATATCCTCAACTCCCAGCAAGGAATGTTTGGTTCGAACATCGTCAACTCCCAGCAAGGAGTATTGGGGATCGACCATACTCTACTCCAAACAGGGAGTATTGGGGATCGATTATCTCAGCTCCCAGCAAGGCGTATTGTGGATTGAACATTCTGAACTCCCAGCAAGGCGTATTGGGGATTGAATATTCTCAAATCCGAGCAAGGCGTATTGGGGATTGAACATCATCAACTCCCAGAAAGGTGTCTTGGAGATTGAAAATCCTCAACTCGCAGGAAGGAGTATTGGGGATCGACGTTTTCAACTCCCAGCAAGGAGTATTGGGTATTGAACGTTCGCAACTCCCAGCAAGGAGATTTGGAGTTCGAGGTTCTCAACTCCCAGCAAGGAGTATTGGGGATCTACATTCTCAACTCCCAGCAAGGAGTGTTGGGGATTGAATATACTCAACTCCCAGCAAAGAGTATTGGGGAACGACATTCTCAGCTCCCAGTAAGGAGTATTGGCGATTGAGCGTCCTCAACTCCCAGCAAAGAGTATTGGGGATCGATGTTCTCAACCCCCAGCAAGGAGTGTTGCAGATCGAATATCCTCAACTCCCAGCAAGGAATATTGGGATCGAACAACATTAACTCCCAGCAAGGAGTATTGGGGATCGAGCATCCTCAACTCCAAGCAGGGAGTATTGGTGATCGATTTTCCCAACTCCCAGCAAGGTGTCTTGGAGATTGAACATCCTCAACTCCCAGCAAGGAGTATTGGGGATAGACGTTTTCAACTCCCAGCAAGGAGTATTGGGTATCGACGTTTTCAACTCCCAGTAAGGAGCATTGGAGATTGAACATCCTCAACCCCAAAAGGAGTATTGCGAATTGAACGTCCTGAACTCCCAGCAAGGAGTTTTGCGGATCGAAGTTCTCCACTCCCAGCAAGCAGTATTGCGGATTGAAGATCCTCAACTTCCGGAAAGAAGTATTGGGAATCGATGTTCTCAACTCCCAGTAAGGAGTATGAGGGATTGAACATCCTCAACTCCCAGCAAGGATTATTGTGGATCGAACATCCTCAACTCCCAGCAAGGAGTATTGGGGATCGACATTCTTAACTCATAGCAAGGAGTATTGGGGATTGAATATCCTCAACTCCCAGCAAGTAGTATTGTTGATTTAACATCCTCAACTCTCAGCAAGGGTATTGGGGATTGAACGTCCTCAACTCCCAGCAAAGAGTATTGTGGATCGAACATCCTCAACTCCTAGCAAGGAGTACTGGGGATCGACCATCCTCAACTCCCTGCCAAGAGTATTGGGATCGACGTTCTCAACTCCCAGCAAGGAGTATTGGGGATTGAACATCCTCAGCTCCCAGCGAGCAGTGTTGGGGATCGACGTTCTCAACTCCCTGCAAGGAGTATTGGAGATTGAACATCCTCAACTCCCAGCAAGGAGTATTGGGGATTGAATGTCCTCAACTCCCAGCAAGGAGTATTGGGAATCGACGTTCTTAACCCCCAGCAAGGGGTAATGCAGATTGAATATCCTCAACTCCCAGCAAGGAATATTGGGTTCGAACATCGTTAACTCCCAGCAAGGAGTATTGGGGATCGACCATCCTCAAATCCAAAAACGGAGTATTGGGGATCGATTATCTCAGCTCCCAGCAAAGCGTATTGTGGATTGAACATTCTGAAATCCCAGCAAGGCGTATTGGGGATTGAATATTCTCAACTCCCAGCAAGGCGTATTGGGGATCGACCAACTCAACTCCAAGCAGGGAGTATTGGGTATCGATTATCTCAGCTCCCAGCAAGGCATATTGTGGATTGAACATTCTGAACTCCCAGCAAGGCGTATTGGGGATTGAATATTCTCAACTCCCAGCAAGGTGTCTTGGAGATTGAACATCCTCAACTCCCAGCAAGGAGTATTGGGGATTGAACATTCTCAACTCCCAGCAAAGAGTATTGCGGATCGACGTTCTCAACTCCCAGCAAGGAGTATTGGGGATTGAACATCCTCAACTCCCAGAAAGAAGTATTGGGGACTGAACGTCCTCAACTCCCAGCAAGGAGTATTGGACATTGAACATCCTCAACTCCCAGCAAGGATTATTGGGGATCGAAAATCCTCAACTCCCATCAAGGAATAATGGGGATCGTACATCCTTAACACCCAGCAAGGAGCATTGCGGATCGAACATGCTCAACTCCAAGCAGGGAGTATTGGGGTTCGACGTTCTCAACTCCCAGTAAGGAGTATTGGAGATTGAACATTCTCAGCTCCCAGTATGGAGTATTGCGGTTCGACCGTCCTCAACTCCCAGCAAGGAATATTAGGGATTGAACATGCTCAACTCCCAGCAATGAGTATTGGGGATCGTCGTTCTCAACTCCCAGCAAGGAATATTGGGGATTGAAAGTCCTCAACTCCCAGCAAGGACTATTGGGGTTCGACGTTCTCAACCCCCAGCAAGGAGTATTGCAGATTGGAATATCCTCAACTCGCAGCAAGGAATATTGGGTTCGAACATCGTTAACTCTCAGCAAGGAGTATTGGGGATCGACCATACTCTACTCCAAGCAGGGAGTATTGGGGATCGATTATCTCAGCTCCCAGCAAGGCGTATTGTGGATTGAACATTCTGAACTCCCAGCAAGGCGTATTGGGGATTGAATATTCTCAAATCCGAGCAAGGCGTATTGGGGATTGAACATCATTAACTCCCAGCAAGGTGTCTTGGAAATTGAACATCCTCAACTCCCAGCAAGGAGTATTGGGGATCGACGTTTTCAACTCACAGCAAGGAGTATTGGGTATTGAACGTCCTCAACTCCCAGCAAGGAGAATTGGGGATCGACGTTCTCGACCCCCAGCAAGGTGTATTGCGGATTGAACATCCTCAACTTCCGGCAAGGAGTATTGGAGATCGACGTTCTCAACTCCCAGCAAGGAGTATTGGGGATCTACATTCTCAACTCCCAGCAAGGAGTATTGGGGATTGAATATACTCAACTCCCAGCAAAGAGTATTGGGGAATGACATTCTCAGCTCCCAGTAAGGAGTATTGGGGATTGAGCGTCCTCAACTCCCAGCAAGGAGTATTGGGGATCGACGTTCTCAACCCCCAGCAAGGAGTATTGCAGATTGAATAACCTCAACTCCCAGCAAGGAATATTGGGATCGAACAACATTAACTCCCAGCAAGGAGTATTGGGGATCGAACATCCTCAACTCCAAGCAGGGAGTATTGGGGATCGATTTTCCCAACTCCCAGCAAGGTGTGTTGGGGATTGAACATTCTCAACTCCCAGCAAGGCCTATTGGGGATTTAACATCATCAACTCCCAGCAAGGTGTCTTGGAGATTGAACATCCTCAACTCCCAGCAAGGAGAACTGGGGATCGACGTTTTCAACTCCCAGCAAGGAGTATTGGGTATCAACGTTTTCAACTCACAGTAAGGAGCATTGGAGATTGAACATCCTCAACCCCAAAAGGAGTATTGGGAATTGAACGTCCTGAACTCCCAGCAAGGAGTTTTGCGGATCGACGTTCTCCACTCCCAGCAAGCAGTATTGCGGATTGAACACCCTCAACTTCCGGAAAGGAGTATTGGGAATCGATGTTCTCAACTCCCAGTATGCAGTATTGGGGAATGAACATCCTCAACTCCCAGCAAGGATTATTGTGGTTAGAATATCCTCAACTCTCAGCAAGGAGTATTGCAGATTAAATATACTCAACTCCCAGCAAGGAATATTGGGTTCGAACATCGCTAACTCCCAGCAAGGAGTATTGGGGATCGACCATACACAACTCCAAGCAGGGAGAATTGGGGATCGCTTATCTCAGCTCCCAGCAAGGCGTATTGTGGATTGAACATTCTGAACTCCCAGCAAGGCGTATTGGGGATTGAATATTCTCAACTCCCAGCAAGGTGTATTGGGGATCGACGTTCTCCACCCCCAGCAAGGAGTATTGCAGACTGAATATCCTCAATTCCCAGCAAGGAATATTGGGTTCGAACATCGTTAACTCCCAGCAAGGAGTATTGGGGATCGACCATGCACAATTCCAAGCAGGGAGTATTGGGGATCGATTATCTCAGCTCCCAGCATGGCGTATTGTGGATTGAACATTCTGAACTCCCAGCAAGGCGTATTGGGGATTGAGCATCCTCAACTCCCAGCAAGGAGTATTGGGGATCGACGTTCTCGACCCCCAGCAAGGAGTATTGCGGATTGAACATCCTCAACTTCCGGCAAGGAGTATTGGAGATCAACGTTCTCAACTCCCAGCAAGGAGTATTGGGGATTGAACATCCTCAACTCCCAGCAAGGAGTATTGGAGATTGAACAATCTCAACTCCCAGTATGGAGTATTGGGGATTGAAAATTCTCAACTCCCAGCAAGGTGTCTTGGAGATTGAACATCCTCTACTCCCAGCAAGGAGTATTGGGGATCGACTTTTTCAACTCCCAGCAAGGAGATTTGGGGATCGACGTTCTCGACCCCCAGCAAAGAGCATTGCGGATTGAACATCCTCAACTTCCGGCAAGGAGTATTGGAGATCGACGTTCTCAACTCCCAGCAAGGAGTATTGGGGATCTACATTCTCAACTCCCAGCAAGGAGTATTGGGGATTGAGAGTCCTCAACTCCCAGCAAGGAGTATTGGGGATCGATGTTCTCAACCCCCAGCAAGGAGTATTGCAGATTGAATATCCTCAACTCCCAGCAAGGAATATTGGGATCGAACAACATTAACTCCCAGCAAGGAGTATTGGGGATCGACCATCCTCAACTCCAAGCAGGGAGTATTTGGGATCGATTTTCCCAACTCCCAGCAAGGTGTATTGGGGATTGAACATTCTCAACTCCAGCAAGGCGTATTGGGGATTGAACATCATCAACTCCCAGCAAGGTGTCTTGGAGATTGAACATCCTCAACTCCCAGCAAGGAGTATTGGGGATAGACGTTTTCAACTCCCAGCAAGGAGTATTGGGTATCGACGTTTTCAACTCACAGTAAGGAGCATTGGAGATTGAACATCCTCAACCCCAAAAGGAGTATTGGGAATTGAACGTCCTGAACTCCCAGCAAGGAGTTTTGCGGATCGACGTTCTCCACTCCCAGCAAGAAGTATTGCGGATTGAACACCCTCAACTTCCGGAAAGGAGTATTGGGAATCGATGTTCTCAACTCCCAGTATGCAGAATTGGGGAATGAACATCCTCAACTCCCAGCAAGGATTATTGTGGTTAGAATATCCTCAACTCTCAGCAAGGAGTATTGGGGATTGAACGTCCTCAACTCCCAGCAAGGAGTATTGGGGATCGATCATACTCAACTCCAAGCAGGGAGTATTGGGTATCGATTATCTCAGCTCCCAGCAAGGCGTATTGTGGATTGAACATTCTGAACTCCCAGCAAGGCGTATTGGAGATTGAACATCCTCAACTCCCAGCAAGGAGTATTGGGGATTGAACTTTCTCAACTCCCAGCAAAGAGTATTGCGGATCGACGTTCTCAACTCCCAGCAAGGAGTATTGGGGATTGAACATCCTCAACTCCCAGAAAGAAGTATTGGGGACTGAACGTCCTCAACTCCCAGCAAGGAGTATTGGACATTGAACATCCTCAACTCCCAGCAAGGATTATTGGGGATCGAAAATCCTCAACTCCCATCAAGGAATAATGGGGATCGAACATCCTTAACACCCAGCAAGGAGTATTGCGGATCGCGAACATGCTCAACTCCAAGCAGGGAGTATTGGGGTTCGACGTTCTCAACTCCCAGTAAGGAGTATTGGAGATTGAACATTCTCAGCTCCCAGTATGGAGTATTGCGGTTCGACCGTCCTCAACTCCCAGCAAGGAATATTAGGGATTGAACATGCTCAACTCCCAGCAATGAGTATTGGGGATCGACGTTCTCAACTCCCAGCAATGAATATTGGGGATTGAAAGTCCTCAACTCCCAGCAAGGAGTATTGGGGTTCGACGTTCTCAACCCCCAGCAAGGAGTATTGCAGATTGGAATATCCTCAACTCCCAGCAAGGAATGTTTGGTTCGAACATCGTCAACTCCCAGCAAGGAGTATTGGGGATCGACCATACTCTACTCCAAACAGGGAGTATTGGGGATCGATTATCTCAGCTCCCAGCAAGGCGTATTGTGGATTGAACATTCTGAACTCCCAGCAAGGCGTATTGGGGATTGAATATTCTCAAATCCGAGCAAGGCGTATTGGGGATTGAACATCATCAACTCCCAGAAAGGTGTCTTGGAGATTGAACATCCTCAACTCCCAGGAAGGAGTATTGGGGATCGACGTTTTCAACTCCCAGCAAGGAGTATTGGGTATTGAACGTCCGCAACTCCCAGCAAGGAGATTTGGGGATCGACATTCTCGACCCCCAGCAAGGAGTATTGCGGATTGAACATACTCAACTTCCGGCAAGGTGTATTGGAGTTCTTGGTTCTCAACTCCCAGCAAGGAGTATTGGGGATCTACATTCTCAACTCCCAGCAAGGAGTGTTGGGGATTGAATATACTCAACTCCCAGCAAAGAGTATTGGGGAACGACATTCTCAGCTCCCAGTAAGGAGTATTGGCGATTGAGCGTCCTCAACTCCCAGCAAAGAGTATTGGGGATCGATGTTCTCAACCCCCAGCAAGGAGTATTGCAGATTGAATATCCTCAACTCCCAGCAAGGAATATTGGGATCGAACAACATTAACTCCCAGCAAGGAGTATTGGGGATCGACCATCCTCAACTCCAAGCAGGGAGTATTGGTGATCGATTTTCCCAACTCCCAGCAAGGTGTCTTGGAGATTGAACATCCTCAACTCCCAGCAAAGAGTATTGGGGATAGACGTTTTCAACTCCCAGCAAGGAGTATTGGGTATCGACGTTTTCAACTCCCAGTAAGGAGCATTGGAGATTGAACATCCTCAACCCCAAAAGGAGTATTGCGAATTGAACGTCCTGAACTCCCAGCAAGGAGTTTTGCGGATCGAAGTTCTCCACTCCCAGCAAGCAGTATTGCGGATTGAAGATCCTCAACTTCCGGAAAGAAGTATTGGGAATCGATGTTCTCAACTCCCAGTAAGGAGTATGAGGGATTGAACATCCTCAACTCCCAGCAAGGATTATTGTGGATCGAACATCCTCAACTCCCAGCAAGGAGTATTGGGGATCGACATTCTTAACTCATAGCAAGGAGTATTGGGGATTGAATATCTTCAACTCCCAGCAAGTAGTATTGTTGATTTAACATCCTCAACTCTCAGCAAGGGTATTGGGGATTGAACGTCCTCAACTCCCAGCAAAGAGTATTGTGGATCGAACATCCTCAACTCCTAGCAAGGAGTACTGGGGATCGACCATCCTCAACTCTCTGCCAAGAGTATTGTGATCGACGTTCTCAACTCCCAGCAAGGAGTATTGGGGATTGAACATCCTCAGCTCCAAGCGAGCAGTGTTGGGGATCGACTTTCTCAACTCCCTGCAAGGAGTATTGGAGATTGAACATCCTCAACTCCCAGCAAGGAGTATTGGGGATAGACGTTTTCAACTCCCAGCAAGGAGTATTGGGTATCGACGTTTTCAACTCCCAGTAAGGAGCATTGGAGATTGAACATCCTCAACCCCAAAAGGAGTATTGCGAATTGAACGTCCTGAACTCCCAGCAAGGAGTTTTGCGGATCGAAGTTCTCCACTCCCAGCAAGCAGTATTGCGGATTGAAGATCCTCAACTTCCGGAAAGAAGTATTGGGAATCGATGTTCTCAACTCCCAGTAAGGAGTATGAGGGATTGAACATCCTCAACTCCCAGCAAGGATTATTGTGGATCGAACATCCTCAACTCCCAGCAAGGAGTATTGGGGATCGACATTCTTAACTCATAGCAAGGAGTATTGGGGATTGAATATCTTCAACTCCCAGCAAGTAGTATTGTTGATTTAACATCCTCAACTCTCAGCAAGGGTATTGGGGATTGAACGTCCTCAACTCCCAGCAAAGAGTATTGTGGATCGAACATCCTCAACTCCTAGCAAGGAGTACTGGGGATCGACCATCCTCAACTCTCTGCCAAGAGTATTGGGATCGACGTTCTCAACTCCCAGCAAGGAGTATTGGGGATTGAACATCCTCAGCTCCCAGCGAGCAGTGTTGGGGATCGACGTTCTCAACTCCCTGCAAGGAGTATTGGAGATTGAACATCCTCAACTCCCAGCAAGGAGTATTGGGGATTGAATGTCCTCAACTCCCAGCAAGGAGTATTGGGAATCGACGTTCTTAACCCCCAGCAAGGGGTAATGCAGATTGAATATCCTCAACTCCCAGCAAGGAATATTGGGTTCGAACATCGTTAACTCCCAGCAAGGAGTATTGGGGATCGACCATCCTCAAATCCAAAAACGGAGTATTGGGGATCGATTATCTCAGCTCCCAGCAAAGCGTATTGTGGATTGAACATTCTGAAATCCCAGCAAGGCGTATTGGGGATTGAATATTCTCAACTCCCAGCAAGGCGTATTGGGGATCGACCAACTCAACTCCAAGCAGGGAGTATTGGGTATCGATTATCTCAGCTCCCAGCAAGGCATATTGTGGATTGAACATTCTGAACTCCCAGCAAGGCGTATTGGGGATTGAATATTCTCAACTCCCAGCAAGGTGTCTTGGAGATTGAACATCCTCAACTCCCAGCAAGGAGTATTGGGGATTGAACATTCTCAACTCCCAGCAAAGAGTATTGCGGATCGACGTTCTCAACTCCCAGCAAGGAGTATTGGGGATTGAACATCCTCAACTCCCAGAAAGAAGTATTGGGGACTGAACGTCCTCAACTCCCAGCAAGGAGTATTGGACATTGAACATCCTCAACTCCCAGCAAGGATTATTGGGGATCGAAAATCCTCAACTCCCATCAAGGAATAATGGGGATCGTACATCCTTAACACCCAGCAAGGAGCATTGCGGATCGAACATGCTCAACTCCAAGCAGGGAGTATTGGGGTTCGACGTTCTCAACTCCCAGTAAGGAGTATTGGAGATTGAACATTCTCAGCTCCCAGTATGGAGTATTGCGGTTCGACCGTCCTCAACTCCCAGCAAGGAATATTAGGGATTGAACATGCTCAACTCCCAGCAATGAGTATTGGGGATCGTCGTTCTCAACTCCCAGCAAGGAATATTGGGGATTGAAAGTCCTCAACTCCCAGCAAGGACTATTGGGGTTCGACGTTCTCAACCCCCAGCAAGGAGTATTGCAGATTGGAATATCCTCAACTCGCAGCAAGGAATATTGGGTTCGAACATCGTTAACTCTCAGCAAGGAGTATTGGGGATCGACCATACTCTACTCCAAGCAGGGAGTATTGGGGATCGATTATCTCAGCTCCCAGCAAGGCGTATTGTGGATTGAACATTCTGAACTCCCAGCAAGGCGTATTGGGGATTGAATATTCTCAAATCCGAGCAAGGCGTATTGGGGATTGAACATCATTAACTCCCAGCAAGGTGTCTTGGAAATTGAACATCCTCAACTACCAGCAAGGAGTATTGGGGATCGACGTTTTCAACTCACAGCAAGGAGTATTGGGTATTGAACGTCCTCAACTCCCAGCAAGGAGAATTGGGGATCGACGTTCTCGACCCCCAGCAAGGTGTATTGCGGATTGAACATCCTCAACTTCCGGCAAGGAGTATTGGAGATCGACGTTCTCAACTCCCAGCAAGGAGTATTGGGGATCTACATTCTCAACTCCCAGCAAGGAGTATTGGGGATTGAATATACTCAACTCCCAGCAAAGAGTATTGGGGAATGACATTCTCAGCTCCCAGTAAGGAGTATTGGGGATTGAGCGTCCTCAACTCCCAGCAAGGAGTATTGGGGATCGACGTTCTCAACCCCCAGCAAGGAGTATTGCAGATTGAATAACCTCAACTCCCAGCAAGGAATATTGGGATCGAACAACATTAACTCCCAGCAAGGAGTATTGGGGATCGAACATCCTCAACTCCAAGCAGGGAGTATTGGGGATCGATTTTCCCAACTCCCAGCAAGGTGTGTTGGGGATTGAACATTCTCAACTCCCAGCAAGGCGTATTGGGGATTTAACATCATCAACTCCCAGCAAGGTGTCTTGGAGATTGAACATCCTCAACTCCCAGCAAGGAGAACTGGGGATCGACGTTTTCAACTCCCAGCAAGGAGTATTGGGTATCAACGTTTTCAACTCACAGTAAGGAGCATTGGAGATTGAACATCCTCAACCCCAAAAGGAGTATTGGGAATTGAACGTCCTGAACTCCCAGCAAGGAGTTTTGCGGATCGACGTTCTCCACTCCCAGCAAGCAGTATTGCGGATTGAACACCCTCAACTTCCGGAAAGGAGTATTGGGAATCGATGTTCTCAACTCCCAGTATGCAGTATTGGGGAATGAACATCCTCAACTCCCAGCAAGGATTATTGTGGTTAGAATATCCTCAACTCTCAGCAAGGAGTATTGGGGATTGAACGTCCTCAACTCCCAGCAAGGAGTATTGGGGATCGACGTACTCAACCCCCAGCAAGGATTATTGCAGATTGAATATCCTCAACTCCCAGCAAGGAGTATTGGGGATCGACCATACTCAACTCCAAGCAGGGAGTATTGGGTATCGATTATCTCAGCTCCCAGCAAGGCGTATTGTGGATTGAACATTCTGAACTCCCAGCAAGGCGTATTGGAGATTGAACATCCTCAACTCCCAGCAAGGAGTATTGGGGATTGAACTTTCTCAACTCCCAGCAAAGAGTATTGCGGATCGACGTTCTCAACTCCCAGCAAGGAGTATTGGGGATTGAACATCCTCAACTCCCAGAAAGAAGTATTGGGGACTGAACGTCCTCAACTCCCAGCAAGGAGTATTGGACATTGAACATCCTCAACTCCCAGCAAGGATTATTGGGGATCGAAAATCCTCAACTCCCATCAAGGAATAATGGGGATCGAACATCCTTAACACCCAGCAAGGAGTATTGCGGAGCGCGAACATGCTCAACTCCAAGCAGGGAGTATTGGGGTTCGACGTTCTCAACTCCCAGTAAGGAGTATTGGAGATTGAACATTCTCAGCTCCCAGTATGGAGTATTGCGGTTCGACCGTCCTCAACTCCCAGCAAGGAATATTAGGGATTGAACATGCTCAACTCCCAGCAATGAGTATTGGGGATCAACGTTCTCAACTCCCAGCAAGGAATATTGGGGATTGAAAGTCCTCAACTCCCAGCAAGGAGTATTGGGGTTCGACGTTCTCAACCCCCAGCAAGGAGTATTGCAGATTGGAATATCCTCAACTCCCAGCAAGGAATGTTTGGTTCGAACATCGTTAACTCCCAGCAAGGAGTATTGGGGATCGACCATACTCTACTCCAAACAGGGAGTATTGGGGATCGATTATCTCAGCTCCCAGCAAGGCGTATTGTGGATTGAACATTCTGAACTCCCAGCAAGGCGTATTGGGGATTGAATATTCTCAAATCCGAGCAAGGCGTATTGGGGATTGAACATCATCAACTCCCAGAAAGGTGTCTTGGAGATTGAACATCCTCAACTCCCAGCAAGGAGTATTGGGGATCGACGTTTTCAACTCCCAGCAAGGAGTATTGGGTATTGAACGTCCGCAAATCCCAGCAAGGAGATTTGGGGATCGACATTCTCGACCCCCAGCAAGGAGTATTGCGGATTGAACATACTCAACTTCCGGCAAGGTGTATTGGAGTTCGAGGTTCTCAACTCCCAGCAAGGAGTATTGGGGATCTACATTCTCAACTCCCAGCAAGGAGTGTTGGGGATTGAATATACTCAACTCCCAGCAAAGAGTATTGGGGAACGACATTCTCAGCTCCCAGTAAGGAGTATTGGCGATTGAGCGTCCTCAACTCCCAGCAAAGAGTATTGGGGATCGATGTTCTCAACCCCCAGCAAGGAGTATTGCAGATTGAATATCCTCAACTCCCAGCAAGGAATATTGGGATCGAACAACATTAACTCCCAGCAAGGAGTATTGGGGATCGACCATCCTCAACTCCAAGCAGGGAGTATTGGGGATCGATTTTCCCAACTCCCAGCAAGGTGTCTTGGAGATTGAACATCCTCAACTCCCAGCAAGGAGTATTGGGGATAGACGTTTTCAACTCCCAGCAAGGAGTATTGGGTATCGACGTTTTCAACTCCCAGTAAGGAGCATTGGAGATTGAACATCCTCAACCCCAAAAGGAGTATTGCGAATTGAACGTCCTGAACTCCCAGCAAGGAGTTTTGCGGATCGAAGTTCTCCACTCCCAGCAAGCAGTATTGCGGATTGAAGATCCTCAACTTCCGGAAAGAAGTATTGGGAATCGATGTTCTCAACTCCCAGTAAGGAGTATGAGGGATTGAACATCCTCAACTCCCAGCAAGGATTATTGTGGATCGAACATCCTCAACTCCCAGCAAGGAGTATTGGGGATCGACATTCTCAACTCATAGCAAGGAGTATTGGGGATTGAATATCCTCAACTCCCAGCAAGTAGTATTGTTGATTTAACATCCTCAACTCTCAGCAAGGGTATTGGGGATTGAACGTCCTCAACTCCCAGCAAAGAGTATTGTGGATTGAACATTCTCAACTCCTAGCAAGGAGTACTGGGGATCGACCATCCTCAACTCCCTGCCAAGAGTATTGGGATCGACGTTCTCAACTCCCAGCAAGGAGTATTGGGGATTGAACATCCTCAGCTCCCAGCGAGCAGTGTTGGGGATCGACGTTCTCAACTCCCTGCAAGGAGTATTGGAGATTGAACATCCTCAACTCCCAGCAAGGAGTATTGGGGATTGAATGTCCTCAACTCCCAGCAAGGAGTATTGGGAATCGACGTTCTTAACCCCCAGCAAGGGGTAATGCAGATTGAATATCCTCAACTCCCAGCAAGGAATATTGGGTTCGAACATCGTTAACTCCCAGCAAGGAGTATTGGGGATCGACCATCCTCAAATCCAAAAACGGAGTATTGGGGATCGATTATCTCAGCTCCAAGCAAAGCGTATTGTGGATTGAACATTCTGAAATCCCAGCAAGGCGTATTGGGGATTGAATATTCTCAACTCTCAGCAAGGCGTATTGGGGATCGACCAACTCAACTCCAAGCAGGGAGTATTGGGTATCGATTATCTCAGCTCCCAGCAAGGCATATTGTGAATTGAACATTCTGAACTCCCAGCAAGGCATATTGCGGATTGAATATTCTCAACTCCCAGCAAGGAGTATTGGGGATTGAACTTTCTCAACTCCCAGCAAAGAGTATTGCGGATCGACGTTCTCAACTCCCAGCAAGGAGTATTGGGGATTGAACATCCTCAACTCCCAGAAAGAAGTATTGGGGACTGAACGTCCTCAACTCCCAGCAAGGAGTATTGGACATTGAACATCCTCAACTCCCAGCAAGGATTATTGGGGATCGAAAATCCTCAACTCCCATCAAGGAATAATGGGGATCGAACATCCTTAACACCCAGCAAGGAGTATTGCGGATCGCGAACATGCTCAACTCCAAGCAGGGAGTATTGGGGTTCGACGTTCTCAACTCCCAGTAAGGAGTATTGGAGATTGAACATTCTCAGCTCCCAGTATGGAGTATTGCGGTTCGACCGTCCTCAACTCCCAGCAAGGAATATTAGGGATTGAACATGCTCAACTCCCAGCAATGAGTATTGGGGATCAACGTTCTCAACTCCCAGCAAGGAATATTGGGGATTGAAAGTCCTCAACTCCCAGCAAGGAGTATTGGGGTTCGACGTTCTCAACCCCCAGCAAGGAGTATTGCAGATTGGAATATCCTCAACTCCCAGCAAGGAATGTTTGGTTCGAACATCGTTAACTCCCAGCAAGGAGTATTGGGGATCGACCATACTCTACTCCAAACAGGGAGTATTGGGGATCGATTATCTCAGCTCCCAGCAAGGCGTATTGTGGATTGAACATTCTGAACTCCCAGCAAGGCGTATTGGGGATTGAATATTCTCAAATCCGAGCAAGGCGTATTGGGGATTGAACATCATCAACTCCCAGAAAGGTGTCTTGGAGATTGAACATCCTCAACTCCCAGCAAGGAGTATTGGGGATCGACGTTTTCAACTCCCAGCAAGGAGTATTGGGTATTGAACGTCCGCAAATCCCAGCAAGGAGATTTGGGGATCGACATTCTCGACCCCCAGCAAGGAGTATTGCGGATTGAACATACTCAACTTCCGGCAAGGTGTATTGGAGTTCGAGGTTCTCAACTCCCAGCAAGGAGTATTGGGGATCTACATTCTCAACTCCCAGCAAGGAGTGTTGGGGATTGAATATACTCAACTCCCAGCAAAGAGTATTGGGGAACGACATTCTCAGCTCCCAGTAAGGAGTATTGGCGATTGAGCGTCCTCAACTCCCAGCAAAGAGTATTGGGGATCGATGTTCTCAACCCCCAGCAAGGAGTATTGCAGATTGAAAATCCTCAACTCCCAGCAAGGAATATTGGGATCGAACAACATTAACTCCCAGCAAGGAGTATTGGGGATCGACCATCCTCAACTCCAAGCAGGGAGTATTGGTGATCGATTTTCCCAACTCCCAGCAAGGTGTCTTGGAGATTGAACATCCTCAACTCCCAGCAAGGTGTGTTGGAGATTGAACATCCTCAACTCCCAGCAAGGAGTATTGGGGATAGACGTTTTCAACTCCCAGCAAGGAGTATTGGGTATCGACGTTTTCAACTCCCAGTAAGGAGCATTGGAGATTGAACATCCTCAACCCCAAAAGGAGTATTGCGAATTGAACGTCCTGAACTCCCAGCAAGGAGTTTTGCGGATCGAAGTTCTCCACTCCCAGCAAGCAGTATTGCGGATTGAAGATCCTCAACTTCCGGAAAGAAGTATTGGGAATCGATGTTCTCAACTCCCAGTAAGGAGTATGAGGGATTGAACATCCTCAACTCCCAGCAAGGATTATTGTGGATCGAACATCCTCAACTCCCAGCAAGGAGTATTGGGGATCGACATTCTCAACTCATAGCAAGGAGTATTGGGGATTGAATATCCTCAACTCCCAGCAAGTAGTATTGTTGATTTAACATCCTCAACTCTCAGCAAGGGTATTGGGGATTGAACGTCCTCAACTCCCAGCAAAGAGTATTGTGGATTGAACATCCTCAACTCCTAGCAAGGAGTACTGGGGATCGACCATCCTCAACTCCCTGCCAAGAGTATTGGGATCGACGTTCTCAACTCCCAGCAAGGAGTATTGGGGATTGAACATCCTCAGCTCCCAGCGAGCAGTGTTGGGGATCGACGTTCTCAACTCCCTGCAAGGAGTATTGGAGATTGAACATCCTCAACTCCCAGCAAGGAGTATTGGGGATTGAATGTCCTCAACTCCCAGCAAGGAGTATTGGGAATCGACGTTCTTAACCCCCAGCAAGGGGTAATGCAGATTGAATATCCTCAACTCCCAGCAAGGAATATTGGGTTCGAACATCGTTAACTCCCAGCAAGGAGTATTGGGGATCGACCATCCTCAAATCCAAAAACGGAGTATTGGGGATCGATTATCTCAGCTCCCAGCAAAGCGTATTGTGGATTGAACATTCTGAAATCCCAGCAAGGCGTATTGGGGATTGAATATTCTCAACTCTCAGCAAGGCGTATTGGGGATCGACCAACTCAACTCCAAGCAGGGAGTATTGGGTATCGATTATCTCAGCTCCCAGCAAGGCATATTGTGAATTGAACATTCTGAACTCCCAGCAAGGCATATTGGGGATTGAATATTCTCAACTCCCAGCAAGGTGTCTTGGAGATTGAACATCCTCAACTCCCAGCAAGGAGTATTGGGGATTGAACATTCTCAACTCCCAGCAAAGAGTATTGCGGATCGACGTTCTCAACTCCCAGCAAGGAGTATTGGGGATTGAGAGTCCTCAACTCCCAGCAAGGAGTATTGGGGATCGATGTTCTCAACCCCCAGCAAGGAGTATTGCAGATTGAATATCCTCAACTCCCAGCAAGGAATATTGGGATCGAACAACATTAACTCCCAGCAAGGAGTATTGGGGATCGACCATCCTCAACTCCAAGTAGGGAGTATTTGGGATCGATTTTCCCAACTCCCAGCAAGGTGTTTTGGGGATTGAACATTCTCAACTCCAGCAAGGCGTATTGGGGATTGAACATCATCAACTCCCAGCAAGGTGTCTTGGAGATTGAACATCCTCAACTCCCAGCAAGGAGTATTGGGGATAGACGTTTTCAACTCCCAGCAAGGAGTATTGGGTATCGACGTTTTCAACTCCCAGTAAGGAGCATTGGAGATTGAATATCCTCAACTCCCAGCAAGGAGTATTGGGGATTGAACATTCTCAACTCCCAGCAAAGAGTATTGCGGATCGACGTTCTCAACTCCCAGCAAGGAGTATTGGGGATTGAACATCCTCAACTCCCAGAAAGAAGTATTGGGGACTGAACGTCCTCAACTCCCAGCAAGGAGTATTGGACATTGAACATCCTCAACTCCCAGCAAGGATTATTGGGGATCGAAAATCCTCAACTCCCATCAAGGAATAATGGGGATCGTACATCCTTAACACCCAGCAAGGAGCATTGCGGATCGAACATGCTCAACTCCAAGCAGGGAGTATTGGGGTTCGACGTTCTCAACTCCCAGTAAGGAGTATTGGAGATTGAACATTCTCAGCTCCCAGTATGGAGTATTGAGGTTCGACCGTCCTCAATTCCCAGCAAGGAATATTAGGGATTGAACATGCTCAACTCCCAGCAATGAGTATTGGGGATCGTCGTTCTCAACTCCCAGCAAGGAATATTGGGGATTGAAAGTCCTCAACTCCCAGCAAGGACTATTGGGGTTCGACGTTCTCAACCCCCAGCAAGGAGTATTGCAGATTGGAATATCCTCAACTCGCAGCAAGGAATATTGGGTTCGAACATCGTTAACTCTCAGCAAGGAGTATTGGGGATCGACCATACTCTACTCCAAGCAGGGAGTATTGGGGATCGATTATCTCAGCTCCCAGCAAGGCGTATTGTGGATTGAACATTCTGAACTCCCAGCAAGGCGTATTGGGGATTGAATATTCTCAAATCCGAGCAAGTCGTATTGGGGATTGAACATCATTAACTCCCAGCAAGGTGTCTTGGAAATTGAACATCCTCAACTCCCAGCAAGGAGTATTGGGGATCGACGTTTTCAACTCACAGCAAGGAGTATTGGGTATTGAACGTCCTCAACTCCCAGCAAGGAGAATTGGGGATCGACGTTCTCGACCCCCAGCAAGGAGTATTGCGGATTGAACATCCTCAACTTCCGGCAAGGAGTATTGGAGATCGACGTTCTCAACTCCCAGGAAGGAGTATTGGGGATCTACATTCTCAACTCCCAGCAAGGAGTATTGGGGATTGAATATACTCAACTCCCAGCAAAGAGTATTGGGGAATGACATTCTCAGCTCCCAGTAAGTAGTATTGGGGATTGAGCGTCCTCAACTCCCAGCAAGGAGTATTGGGGATCGACGTTCTCAACCCCCAGCAAGGAGTATTGCAGATTGAATAACCTCAACTCCCAGCAAGGAATATTGGGATCGAACAACATTAACTCCCAGCAAGGAGTATTGGGGATCGAACATCCTCAACTCCAAGCAGGGAGTATTGGGGATCGATTTTCCCAACTCCCAGCAAGGTGTGTTGGGGATTGAACATTCTCAACTCCCAGCAAGGCGTATTGGGGATTTAACATCATCAACTCCCAGCAAGGTGTCTTGGAGATTGAACATCCTCAACTCCCAGCAAGGAGAACTGGGGATCGACGTTTTCAACTCCCAGCAAGGAATATTGGGTATCGACGTTCTCAACTCCCAGTAAGGAGCATTGGAGATTGAACATCCTCAACCCCAAAAGGAGTATTGGGAATTGAACGTCCTGAACTCCCAGCAAGGAGTTTTGCGGATCGACGTTCTCCACTCCCAGCAAGCAGTATTGCGGATTGAATATCCTCAACTTCCAGCAAGGAGTATTGGGAATCGATGTTCTCAACTCCCAGTAAGGAGTTTTGGGGATTGAACATCCTCAACTCCCAGCAAGGATTATTGTGGATCGAACATCCTCAACTCCCAGCAAAGAGTATTGTGGATCGAACATCCTCAACTCCTAGCAAGGAGTACTGGGGATCGACCATCCTCAACTCCCAGCCAAGAGTATTAGGATCGACGTTCTCAACTCCCAGCAAGGAGTATTGGGGATTGAACATCCTCAGCTCCCAGCGAGCACTGTTGGGGATCGACGTTCTCAACTCCCTGCAAGGAGTATTGGAGATTGAATGTCCTCAACTCCCAGCAAGGAGTATTGGGGATCGACGTTCTCAACCCACAGCAAGGAGTATTGCAGGTTAAATATACTCAACTCCCAGCAAGGAATATTGGGTTCGAACATCGCTAACTCCCAGCAAGGAGTATTGGGGATCGACCATACACAACTCCAAGCAGGGAGTATTGGGGATCGATTATCTCAGCTCCCAGCAAGGCGTATTGTGGATTGAACATTCTGAACTCCCAGCAAGGCGTATTGGGGATTGAATATTCTCAACTCCCAGCAAGGCGTATTGGGGATTGAACATCATCAATTCCCAGCAAGGTGTCTTGGAGATTGAACATCCTCAACTCCCAGCAAGGAGTATTGGGGATCGAAGTTTTCAACTCCCAGCAAGGAGTATTGGGTATTGAACGTCCTCAACTCCCAGCAAGGAGATTTGGGGATCGATGTTCTCGACCCCCAGTAAGGAGAATTGCCGAATGAACATCCTCAACTTCCGGCAAGGAGTATTGGAGATCGACGTTCTCAACTCCCAGTAAGGAGTATTGGGGATTGAACATCCTCAACTCCCTGCAATGAGTATTGGGGATTGAACGTCCTCAACTCCGAGCAAGGAGTATTAGGGATCGACGTTCTCAACCCCCAGCAAGGAGTATTGCAGATTGAATATCCTCAACTCCCAGCAAGGTATATTGGGTTCGAACATCCTTAACTCCCAGCAAGGAGTATTGGGGATCGACCATCCTCAAATCCAAGCAGGGAGTATTGGGGATCGATTATCTCAGCTCCCAGCAAGGCGTATTGTGGATTGAACATTCTGAACTCCCAGCAAGGCGTATTGGGGATTGAATAATCTCAACTCCCAGCAAGGCGTATTGGGGACCGAAGTTTTCAACTCCCAGCAAGGAGTATTGGGTATTGAACGTCCTCAACTCCCAACAAGGAGATTTGTTGATCGATGTTCTCGACCCCCAGTAAGGAGTATTGCCGAATGAACATCCTCAACTTCCGGCAAGGAGTATTGGAGATCGACGTTCTCAACTCCCAGCAAGGAGCATTGGGGATTGAACATCCTCAACTCCCTGCAAGGAGTATTGGGGATTGAATGTCCTCAACTCCCAGCAAGGAGTATTAGGGATCGATTCTCAACCCCCAGCAAGGAGTATTGCAGATTGAATATCCTCAACTCCCAGCATGGAATATTGGGTTCGAACATCGTTAACTCCCAGCAAGGAGTATTGGGGATCGACCATCCTCAAATCCAAGCAGGGAGTATTGGGGATCGATTATCTCAGCTCCCAGCAAGGCGTATTGTGGATTGAACATTCTGAACTCCCAGCAAGGCGTATTGGGGATTGAATATTCTCACTCCCAGCAAGGCGTTTTGGGGATTGAACACCATCAACTCCCAGCAAGGTGTCTTGGAGATTGAACATCCTCAACTCCCAGCACGGAGTATTGGGGATCGAAGTTTTCAACTCCCAGCAAGGAGTATTGGGTATTGAACGTCCTCAACTCCTAGCAAGGAGATTTGGGGAATGACGTTCTCGACCCCCAGCAAGGAGTATTGCGGAATGCAGATCCTCAACTTCCGGCAAGGAGTATTGGAGATCGACGTTCTCAACTCCCAGTAAGGAGTATTGGGGATTGAACATCCTCAACTCCAAGCAAGAGTATTGGGGATTGAACATTCTCAGCTCCCAGCAAGCAGTATTGCGGATCGTCGTTCTCAACTCCCAGCAAGGAGTATTGGGGATTGAACATCCTCAACTCCCAGAAAGGAGTATTGGGGACTGAACGTCCTCAACTCCCAGCAAGGAGTATTGGATCTTGAACATCCTTAACTCCCAGCAAGGAGTATTGGGGATCGAACATGCTCAACTCAAGCAGCGAGTATTGGGGATCGACGTTCTCAACTCCCAGTATGGAGTATTGGGGATTGAACATCCTCAACTCCGAGCAAGGAGTATTGGGGATCGACGATCCAACTCCCAGCAAGGAGTATTGGTGATTGAACATCCTCAACTCCCAGCAAGAGTATTGGGGATTGAACATCCTCAACTCCCAGCTAAGAGTACTGTGGATCGAACATCCTCATCTCCTAGCAAGGAGTACTGGGGATCGACCATCCTCAACTCCCAGCCAGGAGTATTGGAATCGACGTTCTCAACTCCCTGCAAGGAGTATTGGGGATTGAACATCCTCAACTCCAAGCAAGGAGTATTGGGGATTGAACATTCCGAACTCCCAGCAAGGCTTATAGGGGATTGAATATTCTCAACTCCCAGCAAGGCGTATTGGGGATTGAACATCGTCAACTCCCAGCAAGGTGTCTTGGAGATTGAACATCCTCAACTCCCAGCAAGGAGTATTGGGGATCGACGTTTTCAACTCCGAGCAAGGAGTATTAGGTATTGAACGTCCTCAACTCCCAGCAAGGAGATTTGGGGATCGACGTTCTCGACCCTCAGCAAGGAGTATTGCGGATTAACATCCTCAACTCCCAGCAAGGAGTATTGGGGATCGACGAGCTCAACTCCCAGCAAGGAGTATTGGTGATTGAACATCCTCAACTCCCAGCAAGAGTATTGGGGATTGAACATCTTCAACTCCCAGCTAAGAGTACTGTGGATCGAACATCCTCAACTCCTAGCAAGGAGTACTGGGGATCAACCATCCTCAACTCCCAGCCAGGAGTATTGGAATCGACGTTCGCAACTCCCAGCAAGGAGTATTGGGGATTGAACATCCTCAGCTCCCAGCGAGCAGTGTTGGGGATCGACGTTCTCAACTCCCTGCAAGGAGTATTGGGGATTGAACATCCTCAACTCCAAGCAAGGATTATTGGGGATTGAACATTCTGAACTCCCAGCAAGGCGGATTGGGGATTGCATATTCTCAACTCCCAGCAAGGCGGATTGGGGATTGAACATCATCAACTCCCAGCAAGGAGTATTGGGGATTGACGTTTACAACTCCCAGCAAGGAGTATTAGGTATTCAACGTCCTCAACTCCCAGCAACGAGATTTGGGGATCGACGTTCTCGACCCCCAGCAAGGACTATTGGGGATTGAACATCCTCAACTCCCAGCAAGGAGTATTGGAGATCGAACATCCTCAACTCCTAGGAAGGAGTACTGGGGATCGACCATCCTCAACTCCCAGCCAGGAGTATTGGGATCGACGTTCTCAACTCAAGCAAGGAGTATTGGGGATTGAACATCCTCAGCACATAGCGAGCAGTGTTCGGGATCGACGTTCTCAACTCCCTGCAAGGAGTATTGGGGACTGAACATCCTCAACTCCAAGCAAGGAGTATTGGGGATTGAATATCCTCAACTCCCAGCAAGGAGTATTGGAGATCGAACAATCTCAACTCCCAGTATGGAGTATTGGGGATCGACCGTCCTCAACTCCAAGCAAGGTATATTAGCGATTGAACATGCTCAACTCCCAGCAAGGTGTATTGGGGATCGATGTTCTCAACTCCCAGCAAGGAATATTGGGGATTGAACATCCTCAACTCCCAGAAAGGAGTTTTGGGGACTGAACGTCCTCAACTCCCAGCAAGGAGTATTGGGGATCGACATTCTCAACTCATAGCGAGGAGTATTGGGGATTGAATATCCTCAACTCCCGGCAAGGAGTATTGGGGACTGAATGTCCTCAACTCTCAGCAAGGAGTATTGGGAATCGACGTTCTCAACTCCCAGCAAGGAGTATTGTGGATCGAACATCCTCAACTCCCATCAAGGAGTATTGGTGATTGAACATCCTCAACTCCCAGCAAGGAGTATTGGGGATCGAAGTTCTCAACTCCCAGCAAAGCGTATTGGGGATTGAACATCCTCAACTTCCAGAAAGGAGTATTGGGGACTGAACGTTCTCAACTCCCAGCAAGGAATATTGGGGATCGAAAGTCCTCAACTCCCTTCAAGGAATAATGGGGATCGAACATCCTTAACTCCCAGCAAGGTGTATTGGGAATCGAACATGCTCAACTCCAAACAGGGAGTGTTGTGGATCGACCTTCTCAGTTACCAGTAAGGAGTATTGGAGATTGAACATTCTCAACTCCCAGTATGGAGTATTGGGGTTCGACCGTCCTCAACTCCCAGCAAGGAATATTAGGGATTGAAAATGCTCAACTCCCAGCAATGAGTATTGGGGATCGAAGTTTTCAACTCCCAGCAAGGAGTATTGGGTATTGAAAGTCCTCAACTCCCAGCAAGGAGATTTGGGGATCGACGTTCTCGACCCCCAGCAAGGAGTATTGCGGAATGAACATCCTCAACTTCCAGCAAGGAGTATTGGAGATCGACGTTCTCAACTCCCAGTAAGGAGTATTGGGGATTGAACATCCTCAACTCCCAGCAAGGAGTATTGGGGATCGACGATCTCAACTCCCAGCAAGTAGTATTGGTGATTGAACATCCTCAACTCCCAGCAAGAGTATTGGGGATTGAACATCCTCAACTCCCAGCTAAGAGTACTGTGGATCGAACATCCTCATCTCCTAGCAAGGAGTACTGGGGATCGACCATCCTCAACTCCCAGCCAGGAGTATTGGAATCGACGTTCTCAACTCCCAGCAAGGAGTATTGGGGATTGAACATCCTCAGCTCCCAGCGAGCAGTGTTGGGGATCGACGTTCTAAGCTCCCTGCAAGGAGTATTGGGGATTGAACATCCTCAACTCCAAGCAAGGAGTATTGGGGATTGAACATTCTGAACTCCCAGCAAGGCGTATAGGGGATTGAATATTCTCAACTCCCAGCAAGGCGCAATGGGGATTGAACATCGTCAACTCCCAGCAAGGTGTCTTGGAGATTGAACATCCTCAACTCCCAGCAAGGTGTATTGGGGATCGACGTTTTCAACTCCCAGCAAGGAGTATTGGGGATTGAACATCCTCAGCTACCAGCGAGCAGTGTTGGGGATCGACGTTCTCAGCTCCCTGCAAGGAGTATTGGGGATTGAACATCCTCAACTCCAAGCAAGGAGTATTGGGGATTGCATATCCTCAACTCCCAGCAAGGAGTATTGGAGATTGAACAATCTCAACTCCCAGTATGGAGTATTGGGGATCGACCGTCCTCAACTCCCAGCAAGGAATATGAGGGATTGAACAAGCTCAACTCCCAGCAAGGAGTATTGGGGATTGAAAATTCTCAACTCCCAGCAAGGAGTATTGCAGATCGACGTTCTAAACTCCCAGCAAGGAGTATTGCAGATCGAGGTTCTAAACTCCCAGAAAGGAGTATTGGGGACTGAACGTCCTCAACTCCCAGCAAGGAGTATTGGACAATGAACATCCTCAACTCCCAGCAAGGAATAATGGGGATCGAACATCCTTAACTCCCAGCAAGGAGTATTGGGGATCGAACATGCTCAACTCCAAGCAGGGAGTATTGGGGATCGACGTTCTCAACTCCCAGTAAGGGGTATTGGAGATTGAACATTCTCAGCTCCCAGTATGGAGTATTGGGGTTCGACCGTCCTCAACTCCCAGCAAGAAATATTAGGGATTGAACATTCTCAACTCCAAGCAGGGAGTATTGGGGATCGACGTTCTCAGCTCCCAGCAAGGAGTATTGGGGATTGAACGTCCTCAACTCCCAGCAAGGAGTATTGGGGATCGACGTACTCAACCCCCAGCAAGGAGTATTGCAGATTGAATATCCTCAACTCCCAGCTTGGAGTATTGGGGATCGACCATACTCAACTCCAAGCAGGGAGTATTGGGTATCGATTATCTCAGCTCCCAGCACGGCGTATTGTGGATTTAACATTCTGAACTCCCAGCAAGGCGTATTGGGGACTGAATATGCTCAACTCCCTGCAAGGTGTCTTGGAGACTGAACGTCCTCAACTCCCAGCAAGGAGATTTGGGGATCGACGCTCTCGACCCCCAGTAAGGAGTATTGCGGAATGAACATCCTCAACTTCCGGCAAGGAGTATTGGAGATCGACGTTCTCAACTCCCAGTAAGGAGTATTGGGGATTGAACATCCTCAACTCCCAGCAAGGCGTACTGGGGATCGACGAGCTCAACTCCCAGCAAGGAGTATTGGTGATTGAACATCCTCAACTCCCAGCAAGAGTATTGGGGATTGAACATCCTCAACTCCCAGCAAGGAGTATTGGAGATCGAACATCCTCAACTCCTAGGAAGGAGTACTGGGGATCGACCATCCTCAACTCCCAGACAGGAGTATTGGGATCGACGTTCTCAACTCAAGCAAGGAGTATTGGGGATTGAACATCCTCAGCTCATAGCGAGCAGTGTTGGGGATCGACGTTCTCAACTCCCTGCAAGGAGTATTGGGGATTGAACATCCTCAACTCCAAGCAAGGAGTATTGGGGATTGAATATCCTCAACTCCCAGCAAGGAGTATTGGAGATCGAACAATCTCAACTCCCAGTATGGAGTATTGGGGATCGAACGACCTCAACTCCCAGCAAGGTATATTAGTGATTGAACATGCTCAACTCCCAGCAAGGTGTATTGGGGATCGATGTTCTCAACTCCCAGCAAGGAATATTGGGGATTGAACATCCTCAACTCCCAGAAAGGAGTTTTGGGGACTGAACGTCCTCAACTCCCAGCAAGGTGTATTGGGGATCGAACATCCTCAACTCCCAGCAAGGAGTATTGGGGATCGACATTCTCAACTCATAGCGAGGAGTATTGGGGATCGAAAATCCTCAACTCCCTTCAAGGAATAATGGGGATCGAACATCCTTAACTCCCAGCAAGGTGTATTGGGAATCGAACATGCTCAACTCCAAACAGGGAGTGTTGTGGATCGACCTTCTCAGTTCCCAGTAAGGAGTATTGGAGATTGAACATCCTCAACTCCCAGTATGGAGTATTGGGGTTCGACAGTCCTCAACTCCCAGCAAGGAATATTAGGGATTGAAAATGCTCAACTCCCAGCAATGAGTATTGGGGATCGAAGTTTTCAACACCCAGCAAGGAATATTGGGTATTGAACGTCCCAAACTCCCAGCAAGGAGATTTGGGGATCGACGTTCTCGACCCCAAGCAAGGAGTATTGCGGAATTAACATCTTCAACTTCCGGCAAGGAGTATTGGAGATCGACGTTCTCAACTCCCAGTAAGGAGTATTGGGGATTGAACATCCTCATCTCCCAGCAAGGAGTACTGGGGATCGACGATCTCAACTCCCAGCAAGTAGTATTGGTGATTGAACATCCTCAACTCCCAGCAAGAGTATTGGGGATTGAACATCCTCAAGTCCTAGCAAGGAGTACTGGGGATCGACCATCCTCAACTCCCAGCCAGGAGTATTGCGATCGACGTTCTCAACTCCCAGCAAGGAGTATTGGGGATTGAACATCCTCAGCTACCAGCGAGCAGTGTTGGGGATCGACGTTCTCAACTCCCTGCAAGGAGTATTGGGGATTGAACATCCTCAACTCCAAGCAAGGAGTATTGGGGATTGAATATCCTCAACTCCCAGCAAGGAGTATTGGAGATTGAACAATCTCAACTCCCAGTATGGAGTATTGGGGATCGACCGTCCTCAACTCCCAGCAAGGAATATGAGGGATTGAACAAGCTCAACTCCCAGCAAGGAGTATTGCAGATCGACGTTCTAAACTCCCAGAAAAGAGTATTGGGGACTGAACGTCCTCAACTCCCAGCAAGGCGTATTGGGGTTTGAACATCATCAACTCCCAGCAAGGTGTCTTGGAGATTGAACATCCTCAACTCCCAGCAAGGAGTATTGCGGATCGAAGTTTTCAACTCCCAGCAAGGAATATTGGGGATCGAAAGTCCTCAACTCCCTTCAAGGAATAATGGGGATCGAACATCCTTAACTCCCAGCAAGGTGTATTGGGAATCGAACATGCTCAACTCCAAGCAGGGAGTGTTGTGGATCGACCTTCTCAGTTCCCAGTAAGGAGTATTGGAGATTGAACAATCTCAACTCCCAGTATGGAGTATTGGGGTTCGACCGTCCTCAACTCCCAGCAAGGAATATTAGGGATTGAACGTCCTCAACTCCCAGCAAGGAGTATTGGGGATCGACGTACTCAACCCCCAGCAAGGAGTATTGCAGATTGAATATCCTCAACTCCCAGCTTGGAGTATTGGGGATCGAACATGCTCAACTCCAAGCAGGGAGTATTGGGGATCGACGTTCTCAACTCCCAGTAAGGGGTATTGGAGATTGAACATTCTCAGCTCCCAGTATGGAGTATTGGGGTTCGACCGTCCTCAACTCCCAGCAAGAAATATTAGGGATTGAAGATGCTCAACTCCCAGCAATGAGTATTGGGGATCGACGTTCTCAACTCCCAGCAAGGAGTATTGGGGATTGAACGTCCTCAACTCCCAGCAAGGAGTATTGGGGATCGACGTACTCAACCCCCAGCAAGGAGTATTGCAGATTGAATATCCTCAACTCCCAGCTTGGAGTATTGGGGATCGACCATACTCAACTCCAAGCAGGGAGTATTGGGTATCGATTATCTCAGCTCCCAGCACGGCGTATTGTGGATTAAACATTCTGAACTCCCAGCAAGGCGTATTGGGGACTGAATATGCTCAACTCCCAGCAAGGTGTCTTGGAGACTGAACTTCCTCAACTCCCAGCAAGGAGTATTGGGGATCGAAGTTTTCAACTCCCAGCAAGGAGTATTTGGTATTGAACGTCCTCAACTCCTAGCAAGGAGATTTGGGGAATGACGTTCTCGACCTCCAGCAAGGAGTACTGCGGAATGCACATCCTCAACTTCCGGCAAGGAGTATTGGAGATCGACGTTCTCAACTCCCAGTAAGGAGTATTGGGGATTAAACATCCTCAACTCCCAGAAAGGAGTATTGGGGACTGAACATCCTCAACTCCCAGCAAGTAGTATTGGACATTGAACATCCTTAACTCCCAGCAAGGAGTATTGGGGATCGAACATGCTCAACTCAAGCAGCGAGTATTGGGGATCGACGTTCTCAACTCCCAGTATGGAGTATTGGGGATTGAACATCCTCAACTCCCAGCAAGGAGTATTGGGGATCGACGATCTCAACTCCCAGCAAGGAGTATTGGTGATTGAACATCGTCAACTCCCAGCAAGAGTATTGGGGATTGAACATCCTCAACTCCCAGCTAAGAGTACTGTGGATCGAACATCCTCATCTCCTAGCAAGGAGTACTGGGGATCGACCATCCTCAACTCCCAGCCAGGAGTATTGGAATCGACGTTCTCAACTCCCAGCAAGGAGTATTGGGGATTGAACATCCTCAGCTCCCAGCGAGCAGTGTTGGGGATCGACGTTCTCAACTCCCTGCAAGGAGCATTGGGGATTGAACATTCTGAACTCCCAGCAAGGCGAATAGGGGATTGAATATTCTCAACTCCCAGCAAGGCGTATTGGGGATTGAACATCCTCAAATTCCAGCAAGGAGTATTGGAGATCGACGTTCTCAACTCCCAGCAAGGAGTATTGGGGATTGAACATCCTCAACTCCAAGCAAGGAGTATTGGGGATTGAATATCCTCAACTCCCAGCAAGGAGTATTGGAGATTGAACAATCTCAACTCCCAGTATGGAGTATTGGGGATCGACCGTCCTCAACTCCCAGCAAGGCGTATTGTGGATTAAACATTCTGAACTCCCAGCAAGGCGTATTGGGGATTGAATATTCTCATCTCCCAGCAAGGCGTATTGGGGATTGAATATTCTCAACTCCCAGCAAGGCGTATTGGGGTTTGAACATCATCAACTCCCAGCAAGGTGTCTTGGAGATTGAACATCCTCAACTCCCAGCCAGGAGTATTGCGATCGACGTTCTCAACTCCCAGCAAGGAGTATTGGGGATTGAACATCCTCAGCTACCAGCGAGCAGTGTTGGGGATCGACGTTCTCAACTCCCTGCAAGGAGTATTGGGGATTGAACATCCTCAACTCCAAGCAAGGAGTATTGGGGATTGAATATCCTCAACTCCCAGCAAGGAGTATTGGAGATTGAACAATCTCAACTCCCAGTATGGAGTATTGGGGATCGACCGTCCTCAACTCCCAGCAAGGAATATGAGGGATTGAACAAGCTCAACTCCCAGCAAGGAGTATTGCAGATCGACGTTCTAAACTCCCAGAAAAGAGTATTGGGGACTGAACGTCCTCAACTCCCAGCAAGGCGTATTGGGGTTTGAACATCATCAACTCCCAGCAAGGTGTCTTGGAGATTGAACATCCTCAACTCCCAGCAAGGAGTATTGCGGATCGAAGTTTTCAACTCCCAGCAAGGAATATTGGGGATCGAAAGTCCTCAACTCCCTTCAAGGAATAATGGGGATCGAACATCCTTAACTCCCAGCAAGGTGTATTGGGAATCGAACATGCTCAACTCCAAGCAGGGAGTGTTGTGGATCGACCTTCTCAGTTCCCAGTAAGGAGTATTGGAGATTGAACAATCTCAACTCCCAGTATGGAGTATTGGGGTTCGACCGTCCTCAACTCCCAGCAAGGAATATTAGGGATTGAACGTCCTCAACTCCCAGCAAGGAGTATTGGGGATCGACGTACTCAACCCCCAGCAAGGAGTATTGCAGATTGAATATCCTCAACTCCCAGCTTGGAGTATTGGGGATCGAACATGCTCAACTCCAAGCAGGGAGTATTGGGGATCGACGTTCTCAACTCCCAGTAAGGGGTATTGGAGATTGAACATTCTCAGCTCCCAGTATGGAGTATTGGGGTTCGACCGTCCTCAACTCCCAGCAAGAAATATTAGGGATTGAAGATGCTCAACTCCCAGCAATGAGTATTGGGGATCGACGTTCTCAACTCCCAGCAAGGAGTATTGGGGATTGAACGTCCTCAACTCCCAGCAAGGAGTATTGGGGATCGACGTACTCAACCCCCAGCAAGGAGTATTGCAGATTGAATATCCTCAACTCCCAGCTTGGAGTATTGGGGATCGACCATACTCAACTCCAAGCAGGGAGTATTGGGTATCGATTATCTCAGCTCCCAGCACGGCGTATTGTGGATTAAACATTCTGAACTCCCAGCAAGGCGTATTGGGGACTGAATATGCTCAACTCCCAGCAAGGTGTCTTGGAGACTGAACTTCCTCAACTCCCAGCAAGGAGTATTGGGGATCGAAGTTTTCAACTCCCAGCAAGGAGTATTTGGTATTGAACGTCCTCAACTCCTAGCAAGGAGATTTGGGGAATGACGTTCTCGACCTCCAGCAAGGAGTACTGCGGAATGCACATCCTCAACTTCCGGCAAGGAGTATTGGAGATCGACGTTCTCAACTCCCAGTAAGGAGTATTGGGGATTAAACATCCTCAACTCCCAGAAAGGAGTATTGGGGACTGAACATCCTCAACTCCCAGCAAGTAGTATTGGACATTGAACATCCTTAACTCCCAGCAAGGAGTATTGGGGATCGAACATGCTCAACTCAAGCAGCGAGTATTGGGGATCGACGTTCTCAACTCCCAGTATGGAGTATTGGGGATTGAACATCCTCAACTCCCAGCAAGGAGTATTGGGGATCGACGATCTCAACTCCCAGCAAGGAGTATTGGTGATTGAACATCGTCACCTCCCAGCAAGAGTATTGGGGATTGAACATCCTCAACTCCCAGCTAAGAGTACTGTGGATCGAACATCCTCATCTCCTAGCAAGGAGTACTGGGGATCGACCATCCTCAACTCCCAGCCAGGAGTATTGGAATCGACGTTCTCAACTCCCAGCAAGGAGTATTGGGGATTGAACATCCTCAGCTCCCAGCGAGCAGTGTTGGGGATCGACGTTCTCAACTCCCTGCAAGGAGCATTGGGGATTGAACATTCTGAACTCCCAGCAAGGCGAATAGGGGATTGAATATTCTCAACTCCCAGCAAGGCGTATTGGGGATTGAACATCCTCAAATTCCAGCAAGGAGTATTGGAGATCGACGTTCTCAACTCCCAGCAAGGAGTATTGGGGATTGAACATCCTCAACTCCAAGCAAGGAGTATTGGGGATTGAATATCCTCAACTCCCAGCAAGGAGTATTGGAGATTGAACAATCTCAACTCCCAGTATGGAGTATTGGGGATCGACCGTCCTCAACTCCCAGCAAGGCGTATTGTGGATTAAACATTCTGAACTCCCAGCAAGGCGTATTGGGGATTGAATATTCTCATCTCCCAGCAAGGCGTATTGGGGATTGAATATTCTCAACTCCCAGCAAGGCGTATTGGGGTTTGAACATCATCAACTCCCAGCAAGGTGTCTTGGAGATTGAACATCCTCAACTCCCAGCAAGGAGTATTGCGGATCGAAGTTTTCAACTCCCAGCAAGGAATATTGGGGATCGAAAGTCCTCAACTCCCTTCAAGGAATAATGGGGATCGAACATCCTTAACTCCCAGCAAGGTTTATTGGGAATCGAACATGCTCAACTCCAAGCAGGGAGTGTTGTGGATCGACCTTCTCAGTTCCCAGTAAGGAGTATTGGAGATTGAACAATCTCAACTCCCAGTATGGAGTATTGGGGTTCGACCGTCCTCAACTCCCAGCAAGGAATATTAGGGATTGAACGTCCTCAACTCCCAGCAAGGAGTATTGGGGATCGACGTACTCAACCCCCAGCAAGGAGTATTGCAGATTGAATATCCTCAACTCCCAGCTTGGAGTATTGGGGATCGAACATGCTCAACTCCAAGCAGGGAGTATTGGGGATCGACGTTCTCAACTCCCAGTAAGGGGTATTGGAGATTGAACATTCTCAGCTCCCAGTATGGAGTATTGGGGTTCGACCGTCCTCAACTCCCAGCAAGAAATATTAGGGATTGAAGATGCTCAACTCCCAGCAATGAGTATTGGGGATCGACGTTCTCAACTCCCAGCAAGGAGTATTGGGGATTGAACGTCCTCAACTCCCAGCAAGGAGTATTGGGGATCGACGTACTCAACCCCCAGCAAGGAGTATTGCAGATTGAATATCCTCAACTCCCAGCTTGGAGTATTGGGGATCGACCATACTCAACTCCAAGCAGGGAGTATTGGGTATCGATTATCTCAGCTCCCAGCACGGCGTATTGTGGATTTAACATTCTGAACTCCCAGCAAGGCGTATTGGGGACTGAATATGCTCAACTCCCTGCAAGGTGTCTTGGAGACTGAACATCCTCAAATCCCAGCAAGGAGTATTGGGGATCGACGTTTTCAACTCCCAGCAAGGAGTATTCGGTATTGAACGTCCTCAACTCCCAGCAAGGAGATTTGGGGATCGACGCTCTCGACCCCCAGTAAGGAGTATTGCGGAATGAACATCCTCAACTTCCGGCAAGGAGTATTGGAGATCGACGTTCTCAACTCCCAGTAAGGAGTATTGGGGATTGAACATCCTCAACTCCCAGCAAGGCGTACTGGGGATCGACGAGCTCAACTCCCAGCAAGAGTATTGGGGATTGAACATCCTCAACTCCCAGCAAGGTGTATTGAAGATCGAACATCCTCAACTCCTAGGAAGGAGTACTGGGGATCGACCATCCTCAACTCCCAGCCAGGAGTATTGGGATCGACGTTCTCAACTCAAGCAAGGAGTATTGGGGATTGAACATCCTCAGCTCATAGCGAGCAGTTTTGGGGATCGACGTTCTCAACTCCCTGCAAGGAGTATTGGGGATTGAACATCCTCAACTCCAAACAAGGAGTATTGGGGATTGAATATCCTCAACTCCCAGCAAGGAGTATTGGAGATCGAACAATCTCAACTCCCAGTATGGAGTATTGGGGATCGACCGTCCTCAACTCCCAGCAAGGTATATTAGTGATTGAACATGCTCAACTCCCAGCAAGGTGTACTGGGGATCGATGTTCTCAACCCCCAGCAAGGAATATTGGGGATTGAACATCCTCAACTCCCAGAAAGGAGTTTTGGGGACTGAACGTCCTCAACTCCCAGCAAGGTGTATTGGGGATCGAACATCCTCAACTCCCAGCAAGGAGTATTGGGGATCGACATTCTCTACTCATAGCGAGGAGTATTGGGGATTGAATATCCTCAACTCCCGGCAAGGAGTATTGGGGACTGAACGTCCTCAACTCTCAGCAAGGAGTATTGGGAATCGACGTTCTCAACTCCCAGCAAGGAGTATTGTGGATCGAACATCCTCAACTCCCATCAAGGAGTATTGGTGATTGAACATCCTCAACTCCCAGCAAGGAGTATTGGGGATCGAAGTTCTCAACTCCCAGCAAGGAGTATTGGGGATTGAACATCCTCAACTTCCAGAAAGGAGTATTGGGGACTGAACGTTCTCAACTCCCAGCAAGGGATATTGGGGATCGAAAGTCCTCAACTCCCTTCAAGGAATAATGGGGATCGAACATCCTTAACTCCCAGCAAGGTGTATTGGGAATCGAACATGCTCAACTCCAAACAGGGAGTGTTGTGGATCGACCTTCTCAGTTCCCAGTAAGGAGTATTGGAGATTGAACATTCTCAACTCCCAGCAAGGAGTATTGGGGATCGACGATCTCAACTCCCAGCAAGTAGTATTGGTGATTGAACATCCTCAACTCCCAGCAAGAGTATTGGGGATTGAATATCCTCAAGTCCTAGCAAGGAGTACTGGGGATCGACCATCCTCAACTCCCAGCCAGGAGTATTGCGATCGACGTTCTCAACTCCCAGCAAGGAGTATTGGGGATTGAACATCCTCAGCTCCCAGCGAGCAGTGTTGGGGATCGACGTTCTCAACTCCCTGCAAGGAGTATTGGGGATTGAACATCCTCAACTCCAAGCAAGGACTATTGGGGATGGAACATTCTGAACTCCCAGCAAGGCGTATAGGGGATTGAATATTCTCAACTCCCAGCAAGGCGTATTGGGGATTGAACATCGTCAACTCCCAGCAAGGTGTCTTGGAGATTGAACATCCTCAACTCCCAGCAAGGAGTATTGGGGATCGACGTTTTCAACTCCCAGCAAGGAGTATTAGGTATTGAACGTCCTCAACTCCCAGCAAGGAGATTTGGGGATCGACGTTCTCGACCCCCAGCAAGGAGTATTGCGGATTGAACATCCTCAAATTCCAGCAAGGAGTATTGGAGATCGGCGTTCTCAACTCCCAGCAAGGAGTATTGGGGATTGAACATCCTCTTCTCCCAGCGAGCAGTGTTGGGGATCGACGTTCTCAACTCCCTGCAAGGAGTATTGGGGATTGAACATCCTCAACTCCAAGCAAGGAGTATTGGGGATTGAACATTCTGAACTCCCAGCAAGGCGTATAGGGGATTGAATATTCTCAACTCCCAGCAAGGCGTATTGGGGATTGAACATCGTCAACTCCCAGCAAGGTGTCTTGGAGATTGAACATCCTCAACTCCCAGCAAGGAGTATTGGGGATCGACGTTTTCAACTCCCAGCAAGGAGTATTAGGTATTGAACGTCCTCAACTCCCAGCAAGGAGATTTGGGGATCGACGTTCTCGACCCCCAGCAAGGAGTATTGCGGATTGAACATCCTCAAATTCCAGCAAGGAGTATTGGAGATCGACGTTCTCAACTCCCAGCAAGGAGTATTGGGGATTGAACATCCTCTTCTCCCAGCGAGCAGTGTTGGGGATCGACGTTCTCAACTCCCTGCAAGGAGTATTGGGGATTGAACATCCTCAACTCCAAGCAAGGAGTATTGGGGATTGAATATCCTCAACTCCCAGCAAGGAGTATTGGAGATTGAACAATCTCAACTCCCAGTATGGAGTATTGGGGATCGACCGTCCTCAACTCCCAGCAAGGCGTATTGTGGATTAAACATTCTGAACTCCCAACAAGGCATATTGGGGATTGAATATTCTCAACTCCCAGCAAGGCGTATTGGGGATTGAATATTCTCAACTCCCAGCAAGGCGTACTGGGGTTTGAACATCATCAACTCCCAGCAAGGTGTCTTGGAGATTGAACATCCTCAACTCCCAGCAAGGAGTATTGCGGATCGAAGTTTTCAACTCCCAGCAAGGAATATTGGGGATCGAAAGTCCTCAACTCCCTTCAAGGAATAATGGGGATCGAACATCCTTAACCCCCAGCAAGGAGTATTGCAGATTGAATATCCTCAACTCCCAGCTTGGAGTATTGGGGATCGACCATACTCAACTCCAAGCAGGGAGTATTGGGTATCGATTATCTCAGCTCCCAGCACGGCGTATTGTGGATTTAACATTCTGAACTCCCAGCAAGGCGTATTGGGGACTGAATATGCTCAACGCCCAGCAAGGTGTCTTGGAGACTAACATCCTCAACTACCAGCAAGGAGTATTGGGGATCGACGTTTTCAACTCCCAGCAAGGAGTATTCGGTATTGAACGTCCTCAACTCCCAGCAAGGAGATTTGGGGATCGACGTTCTCGACCCCCAACAAGGAGTATTGCGGTTTGAACATCCTCAACTTCCGGCAAGGAGTATTGGAGATCGATGTTCTCAACTCCCAGCAAGGAGTATTGTGGATCGAACATTCTCAACCCCCAGCAAGGAGTATTGCGGATCTCCATTCTAAACTCCTAGCAAGGAGTATTTGGGATTGAATATACTCAACTCCCAGCAAAGAGTATTGGGGTTCGACATTCTCAGCTCCCAGTAAGGAGTATTGGGGATTCAGCGTCCTCAACTCCCAGCAAGGATATTGGGGATCGACGTTCTCAACCCCCAGCAAGGAGTATTGCAGATTGAATATCCTCAACTCCCATCAAGGAGTATTGGGGATCGACCGTCCTCAACTCCCAGCAAGGCGTATTGTGGATTAAACATTCTGAACTCCCAGCAAGGCATATTGGGGATTGAATATTCTCAACTCCCAGCAAGGCGTATTGGGGATTGAATATTCTCAACTCCCAGCAAGGCGTATTGGGGTTTGAACATCATCAACTCCCAGCAAGGTGTCTTGGAAATTGAACATCCTCAACTCCCAGCAAGGAGTATTGCGGATCGAAGTTTTCAACTCCCAGCAAGGAATATTGGGGATCGAAAGTCCTCAACTCCCTTCAAGGAATAATGGGGATCGAACATCCTTAACTCCCAGCAAGGTGTATTGGGAATCGAACATGCTCAACTCCAAGCAGGGAGTGTTGTGGATCGACCTTCTCAGTTCCCAGTAAGGAGTATTGGAGATTGAACAATCTCAATTCCCAGTATGGAGTATTGGGGTTCGACCGTCCTCAACTCCCAGCAAGGAATATTAGGGATTGAAAATGCTCAACTCCCAGCAATGAGTATTGGGGATCGAAGATTTCAACTCCCAGCAAGGAGTATTGGGTATTGAACGTCCTAAACTCCCAGCAACGAGATTTGGGGATCGACGTTCTCGACCCCCAGCAAGGAGTATTGCGGAATGAACATCCTCAACTTCCGGCAAGGAGTATTGGAGATCGACGTTCTCAACTCCCAGTAAGGAGTATTGGGGATTGAACATCCTCAACTCCCAGCAAGGAGTATTGGGGATCGACGATCTCAACTCCCAGCAATTAGTATTGGTGATTGAACATCCTCAACTCCCAGCAAGAGTATTGGGGATTGAATATCCTCAAGTCCTAGCAAGGAGTACTGGGGATCGACCATCCTCAACTCCCAGCCAGGAGTATTGCGATCGACGTTCTCAACTCCCAGCAAGGAGTGTTGGGGATTGAACATCCTGAGCTACCAGCGAGCTGTGTTGGGGATCGACGTTCTCAACTCCCTGCAAGGAGTATTGGGGATTGAACATCCTCAACTCCAAGCAAGGAGTATTGGGGATTGAATATCCTCAACTCCTAGCAAGGAGTATTGGAGATTGAACAATCTCAACTCCCAGTATGGAGTATTGGGGATCGACCGTCCTCAACTCCCAGCAAGGAATATGAGGGATTGAACAAGCTCAACTCCCAGCAAGGAGTATTGGGGATTGAAAATTCTCAACTCCCAGCAAGGAGTATTGCAGATCGACGTTCTAAACTCCCAGAAAGGAGTATTGGGGACTGAACGTCCTCAACTCCCAGCAAGGAGTATTGGACATTGAACATCCTCAACTCCCAGCAAGGAATAATGGGGATCGAACATCCTTAACTCCCAGCAAGGAGTATTGGGGATCGAACATGCTCAACTCCAAGCTGGGAGTATTGGGGATCGACGTTCTCAACTCCCAGTAAGGGGTATTGGAGATTGAACATTCTCAGCTCCCAGTATGGAGTATTGGGGTTCGACCATCCTCAACTCCCAGCAAGAAATATTAGGGATTGAACATCCTCAACTCCCAGCAATGAGTATTGGGGATCGACGTTCTCAACTCCCAGCAAGGAGTATTGGGGATTGAACGTCCTCAACTCCCTTCAAGGAATAATGGGGATCGAACATCCTTAACCCCCAGCAAGGAGTATTGCAGATTGAATATCCTCAACTCCCAGCTTGGAGTATTGGGGATCGACCATACTCAACTCCAAGCAGGGAGTATTGGGTATCGATTATCTCAGCTCCCAGCACGGCGTATTGTGGATTTAACATTCTGAACTCCCAGCAAGGCGTATTGGGGACTGAATATGCTCAACGCCCAGCAAGGTGTCTTGGAGACTAACATCCTCAACTACCAGCAAGGAGTATTGGGGATCGACGTTTTCAACTCCCAGCAAGGAGTATTCGGTATTGAACGTCCTCAACTCCCAGCAAGGAGATTTGGGGATCGACGTTCTCGACCCCCAACAAGGAGTATTGCGGTTTGAACATCCTCAACTTCCGGCAAGGAGTATTGGAGATCGATGTTCTCAACTCCCAGCAAGGAGTATTGTGGATCGAACATTCTCAACCCCCAGCAAGGAGTATTGCGGATCTCCATTCTAAACTCCTAGCAAGGAGTATTTGGGATTGAATATACTCAACTCCCAGCAAAGAGTATTGGGGTTCGACATTCTCAGCTCCCAGTAAGGAGTATTGGGGATTCAGCGTCCTCAACTCCCAGCAAGGATATTGGGGATCGACGTTCTCAACCCCCAGCAAGGAGTATTGCAGATTGAATATCCTCAACTCCCATCAAGGAGTATTGGGGATCGACCGTCCTCAACTCCCAGCAAGGCGTATTGTGGATTAAACATTCTGAACTCCCAGCAAGGCATATTGGGGATTGAATATTCTCAACTCCCAGCAAGGCGTATTGGGGATTGAATATTCTCAACTCCCAGCAAGGCGTATTGGGGTTTGAACATCATCAACTCCCAGCAAGGTGTCTTGGAAATTGAACATCCTCAACTCCCAGCAAGGAGTATTGCGGATCGAAGTTTTCAACTCCCAGCAAGGAATATTGGGGATCGAAAGTCCTCAACTCCCTTCAAGGAATAATGGGGATCGAACATCCTTAACTCCCAGCAAGGTGTATTGGGAATCGAACATGCTCAACTCCAAGCAGGGAGTGTTGTGGATCGACCTTCTCAGTTCCCAGTAAGGAGTATTGGAGATTGAACAATCTCAATTCCCAGTATGAAGTATTGGGGTTCGACCGTCCTCAACTCCCAGCAAGGAATATTAGGGATTGAAAATGCTCAACTCCCAGCAATGAGTATTGGGGATCGAAGATTTCAACTCCCAGCAAGGAGTATTGGGTATTGAACGTCCTAAACTCCCAGCAACGAGATTTGGGGATCGACGTTCTCGACCCCCAGCAAGGAGTATTGCGGAATGAACATCCTCAACTTCCGGCAAGGAGTATTGGAGATCGACGTTCTCAACTCCCAGTAAGGAGTATTGGGGATTGAACATCCTCAACTCCCAGCAAGGAGTATTGGGGATCGACGATCTCAACTCCCAGCAAGTAGTATTGGTGATTGAACATCCTCAACTCCCAGCAAGAGTATTGGGGATTGAATATCCTCAAGTCCTAGCAAGGAGTACTGGGGATCGACCATCCTCAACTCCCAGCCAGGAGTATTGCGATCGACGTTCTCAACTCCCAGCAAGGAGTGTTGGGGATTGAACATCCTGAGCTACCAGCGAGCTGTGTTGGGGATCGACGTTCTCAACTCCCTGCAAGGAGTATTGGGGATTGAACATCCTCAACTCCAAGCAAGGAGTATTGGGGATTGAATATCCTCAACTCCTAGCAAGGAGTATTGGAGATTGAACAATCTCAACTCCCAGTATGGAGTATTGGGGATCGACCGTCCTCAACTCCCAGCAAGGAATATGAGGGATTGAACAAGCTCAACTCCCAGCAAGGAGTATTGGGGATTGAAAATTCTCAACTCCCAGCAAGGAGTATTGCAGATCGACGTTCTAAACTCCCAGAAAGGAGTATTGGGGACTGAACGTCCTCAACTCCCAGCAAGGAGTATTGGACATTGAACATCCTCAACTCCCAGCAAGGAATAATGGGGATCGAACATCCTTAACTCCCAGCAAGGAGTATTGGGGATCGAACATGCTCAACTCCAAGCTGGGAGTATTGGGGATCGACGTTCTCAACTCCCAGTAAGGGGTATTGGAGATTGAACATTCTCAGCTCCCAGTATGGAGTATTGGGGTTCGACCATCCTCAACTCCCAGCAAGAAATATTAGGGATTGAACATCCTCAACTCCCAGCAATGAGTATTGGGGATCGACGTTCTCAACTCCCAGCAAGGAGTATTGGGGATTGAACGTCCTCAACTCCCAGCAAGGAGTATTGGGGATCGACGTACTCAACCCCCAGCAAGGAGTATTGCAGATTGAATATCCTCAACTCCCAGCTTGGAGTATTGGGGATCGACCATACTCAACTCCAAGCAGGGAGTATTGGGTATCGATTATCTCAGCTCCCAGCACGGCGTATTGTGGATTTAACATTCTGAGCTCCCAGCAAGGCGTATTGGGGACTGAATATGCTCAACGCCCAGCAAGGTGTCTTGGAGACTGAACATCCTCAACTCCCAGCAAGGAGTATTGGGGATCGACGTTTTCAACTCCCAGCAAGGAGTATTCGGTATTGAACGTCCTCAACTCCCAGCAAGGAGATTTGGGGATCGACGTTCTCGACCCCCAACAAGGAGTATTGCGGTTTGAACATCCTCAACTTCCGGCAAGGAGTATTGGAGATCGATGTTCTCAACTCCCAGCAAGGAGTATTGTGGATCGAACATTCTCAACCCCCAGCAAGGAGTATTGCGGATCTCCATTCTAAACTCCTAGCAAGGAGTATTTGGGATTGAATATACTCAACTCCCAGCAAAGAGTATTGGGGTTCGACATTCTCAGCTCCCAGTAAGGAGTATTGGGGATTCAGCGTCCTCAACTCCCAGCAAGGATATTGGGGATCGACGTTCTCAACCCCCAGCAAGGAGTATTGCAGATTGAATATCCTCAACTCCCATCAAGGAGTATTGGGGATCGACCGTCCTCAACTCCCAGCAAGGCGTATTGTGGATTAAACATTCTGAACTCCCAGCAAGGCATATTGGGGATTGAATATTCTCAACTCCCAGCAAGGCGTATTGGGGATTGAATATTCTCAACTCCCAGCAAGGCGTATTGGGGTTTGAACATCATCAACTCCCAGCAAGGTGTCTTGGAAATTGAACATCCTCAACTCCCAGCAAGGAGTATTGCGGATCGAAGTTTTCAACTCCCAGCAAGGAATATTGGGGATCGAAAGTCCTCAACTCCCTTCAAGGAATAATGGGGATCGAACATCCTTAACTCCCAGCAAGGTGTATTGGGAATCGAACATGCTCAACTCCAAGCAGGGAGTGTTGTGGATCGACCTTCTCAGTTCCCAGTAAGGAGTATTGGAGATTGAACAATCTCAACTCCCAGTATGGAGTATTGGGGTTCGACCGTCCTCAACTCCCAGCAAGGAATATTAGGGATTGAAAATGCTCAACTCCCAGCAATGAGTATTGGGGATCGAAGATTTCAACTCCCAGCAAGGAGTATTGGGTATTGAACGTCCTAAACTCCCAGCAACGAGATTTGGGGATCGACGTTCTCGACCCCCAGCAAGGAGTATTGCGGAATGAACATCTTCAACTTCCGGCAAGGAGTATTGGAGATCGACGTTCTCAACTCCCAGTAAGGAGTATTGGGGATTGAACATCCTCAACTCCCAGCAAGGAGTATTGGGGATCGACGATCTCAACTCCCAGCAAGTAGTATTGGTGATTGAACATCCTCAACTCCCAGCAAGAGTATTGGGGATTGAATATCCTCAAGTCCTAGCAAGGAGTACTGGGGATCGACCATCCTCAACTCCCAGCCAGGAGTATTGCGATCGACGTTCTCAACTCCCAGCAAGGAGTGTTGGGGATTGAACATCCTGAGCTACCAGCGAGCTGTGTTGGGGATCGACGTTCTCAACTCCCTGCAAGGAGTATTGGGGATTGAACATCCTCAACTCCAAGCAAGGAGTATTGGGGATTGAATATCCTCAACTCCTAGCAAGGAGTATTGGAGATTGAACAATCTCAACTCCCAGTATGGAGTATTGGGGATCGACCGTCCTCAACTCCCAGCAAGGAATATGAGGGATTGAACAAGCTCAACTCCCAGCAAGGAGTATTGGGGATTGAAAATTCTCAACTCCCAGCAAGGAGTATTGCAGATCGACGTTCTAAACTCCCAGAAAGGAGTATTGGGGACTGAACGTCCTCAACTCCCAGCAAGGAGTATTGGACATTGAACATCCTCAACTCCCAGCAAGGAATAATGGGGATCGAACATCCTTAACTCCCAGCAAGGAGTATTGGGGATCGAACATGCTCAACTCCAAGCTGGGAGTATTGGGGATCGACGTTCTCAACTCCCAGTAAGGGGTATTGGAGATTGAACATTCTCAGCTCCCAGTATGGAGTATTGGGGTTCGACCATCCTCAACTCCCAGCAAGAAATATTAGGGATTGAACATCCTCAACTCCCAGCAATGAGTATTGGGGATCGACGTTCTCAACTCCCAGCAAGGAGTATTGGGGATTGAACGTCCTCAACTCCCAGCAAGGAGTATTGGGGATCGACGTACTCAACCCCCAGCAAGGAGTATTGCAGATTGAATATCCTCAACTCCCAGCTTGGAGTATTGGGGATCGACCATACTCAACTCCAAGCAGGGAGTATTGGGTATCGATTATCTCAGCTCCCAGCACGGCGTATTGTGGATTTAACATTCTGAACTCCCAGCAAGGCGTATTGGGGACTGAATATGCTCAACGCCCAGCAAGGTGTCTTGGAGACTGAACATCCTCAACTCCCAGCAAGGAGTATTGGGGATCGACGTTTTCAACTCCCAGCAAGGAGTATTCGGTATTGAACGTCCTCAACTCCCAGCAAGGAGATTTGGGGATCGACGTTCTCGACCCCCAACAAGGAGTATTGCGGTTTGAACATCCTCAACTTCCGGCAAGGAGTATTGGAGATCGATGTTCTCAACTCCCAGCAAGAAGTATTGTGGATCGAACATTCTCAACCCCCAGCAAGGAGTATTGCGGATCTCCATTCTAAACTCCTAGCAAGGAGTATTTGGGATTGAATATACTCAACTCCCAGCAAAGAGTATTGGGGTTCGACATTCTCAGCTCCCAGTAAGGAGTATTGGGGATTCAGCGTCCTCAACTCCCAGCAAGGATATTGGGGATCGACGTTCTCAACCCCCAGCAAGGAGTATTGCAGATTGAATATCCTCAACTCCCATCAAGGAGTATTGGGGATCGACCGTCCTCAACTCCCAGCAAGGCGTATTGTGGATTAAACATTCTGAACTCCCAGCAAGGCATATTGGGGATTGAATATTCTCAACTCCCAGCAAGGCGTATTGGGGATTGAATATTCTCAACTCCCAGCAAGGCGTATTGGGGTTTGAACATCATCAACTCCCAGCAAGGTGTCTTGGAGATTGAACATCCTCAACTCCCAGCAAGGAGCATTGCGGATCGAAGTTTTCAACTCCCAGCAAGGAATATTGGGGATCGAAAGTCCTCAACTCCCTTCAAGGAATAATGGGGATCGAACATCCTTAACTCCCAGCAAGGTGTATTGGGAATCGAACATGCTCAACTCCAAGCAGGGAGTGTTGTGGATCGACCTTCTCAGTTCCCAGTAAGGAGTATTGGAGATTGAACAATCTCAACTCCCAGTATGGAGTATTGGGGTTCGACCGTCCTCAACTCCCAGCAAGGAATATTAGGGATTGAAAATGCTCAACTCCCAGCAATGAGTATTGGGGATCGAAGATTTCAACTCCCAGCAAGGAGTATTGGGTATTGAACGTCCTAAACTCCCAGCAACGAGATTTGGGGATCGACGTTCTCGACCCCCAGCAAGGAGTATTGCGGAATGAACATCCTCAACTTCCGGCAAGGAGTATTGGAGATCGACGTTCTCAACTCCCAGTAAGGAGTATTGGGGATTGAACATCCTCAACTCCCAGCAAGGAGTATTGGGGATCGACGATCTCAACTCCCAGCAAGTAGTATTGGTGATTGAACATCCTCAACTCCCAGCAAGAGTATTGGGGATTGAATATCCTCAAGTCCTAGCAAGGAGTACTGGGGATCGACTATCCTCAACTCCCAGCCAGGAGTATTGGGGATTGAACATCCTGAGCTACCAGCGAGCTGTGTTGGGGATCGACGTTCTCAACTCCCTGCAAGGAGTATTGGGGATTGAACATCCTCAACTCCAAGCAAGGAGTATTGGGGATTGAATATCCTCAACTCCTAGCAAGGAGTATTGGAGATTGAACAATCTCAACTCCCAGTATGGAGAGTTGGGTATCGACCGTCCTCAACTCCCAGCAAGGAATATGAGGGATTGAACAAGCTCAACTCCCAGCAAGGAGTATTGGGGATTGAAAATTCTCAACTCCCAGCAAGGAGTATTGCAGATCGACGTTCTAAACTCCCAGAAAGGAGTATTGGGGACTGAACGTCCTCAACTCCCAGCAAGGAGTATTGGACATTGAACATCCTCAACTCCCAGCAAGGAATAATGGGGATCGAACATCCTTAACTCCCAGCAAGGAGTATTGGGGATCGAACATGCTCAACTCCAAGCAGGGAGTATTGGGGATCGACGTTCTCAACTCCCAGTAAGGGGTATTGGAGATTGAACATTCTCAGCTCCCAGTATGGAGTATTGGGGTTCGACCATCCTCAACTCCCAGCAAGAAATATTAGGGATTGAACATCCTCAACTCCCAGCAATGAGTATTGGGGATCGACGTTCTCAACTCCCAGCAAGGAGTATTGGGGATTGAACGTCCTCAACTCCCAGCAAGGAGTATTGGGGATCGACGTACTCAACCCCCAGCAAGGAGTATTGCAGATTGAACGTCCTCAACTCCCAGCAAGGAGTATTGGGGATCGACGTTCTCAACCCCCAGCAAGGAGTATTGCAGATTGAATATCCTCAACTCCCATCAAGGAGTATTGGGGATCGACCGTCCTCAACTCCCAGCAAGGCGTATTGTGGATTAAACATTCTGAACTCCCAGCAAGGCATATTGGGGATTGAATATTCTCAACTCCCAGCAAGGCGTATTGGGGATTGAATATTCTCAACTCCCAGCAAGGCGTATTGGGGTTTGAACATCATCAACTCCCAGCAAGGTGTCTTGGAAATTGAACATCCTCAACTCCCAGCAAGGAGTATTGCGGATCGAAGTTTTCAACTCCCAGCAAGGAATATTGGGGATCGAAAGTCCTCAACTCCCTTCAAGGAATAATGGGGATCGAACATCCTTAACTCCCAGCAAGGTGTATTGGGAATCGAACATGCTCAACTCCAAGCAGGGAGTGTTGTGGATCGACCTTCTCAGTTCCCAGTAAGGAGTATTGGAGATTGAACAATCTCAACTCCCAGTATGGAGTATTGGGGTTCGACCGTCCTCAACTCCCAGCAAGGAATATTAGGGATTGAAAATGCTCAACTCCCAGCAATGAGTATTGGGGATCGAAGATTTCAACTCCCAGCAAGGAGTATTGGGTATTGAACGTCCTAAACTCCCAGCAACGAGATTTGGGGATCGACGTTCTCGACCCCCAGCAAGGAGTATTGCGGAATGAACATCCTCAACTTCCGGCAAGGAGTATTGGAGATCGACGTTCTCAACTCCCAGTAAGGAGTATTGGGGATTGAACATCCTCAACTCCCAGCAAGGAGTATTGGGGATCGACGATCTCAACTCCCAGCAAGTAGTATTGGTGATTGAACATCCTCAACTCCCAGCAAGAGTATTGGGGATTGAATATCCTCAAGTCCTAGCAAGGAGTACTGGGGATCGACCATCCTCAACTCCCAGCCAGGAGTATTGCGATCGACGTTCTCAACTCCCAGCAAGGAGTGTTGGGGATTGAACATCCTGAGCTACCAGCGAGCTGTGTTGGGGATCGACGTTCTCAACTCCCTGCAAGGAGTATTGGGGATTGAACATCCTCAACTCCAAGCAAGGAGTATTGGGGATTGAATATCCTCAACTCCTAGCAAGGAGTATTGGAGATTGAACAATCTCAACTCCCAGTATGGAGTATTGGGGATCGACCGTCCTCAACTCCCAGCAAGGAATATGAGGGATTGAACAAGCTCAACTCCCAGCAAGGAGTATTGGGGATTGAAAATTCTCAACTCCCAGCAAGGAGTATTGCAGATCGACGTTCTAAACTCCCAGAAAGGAGTATTGGGGACTGAACGTCCTCAACTCCCAGCAAGGAGTATTGGACATTGAACATCCTCAACTCCCAGCAAGGAATAATGGGGATCGAACATCCTTAACTCCCAGCAAGGAGTATTGGGGATCGAACATGCTCAACTCCAAGCTGGGAGTATTGGGGATCGACGTTCTCAACTCCCAGTAAGGGGTATTGGAGATTGAACATTCTCAGCTCCCAGTATGGAGTATTGGGGTTCGACCATCCTCAACTCCCAGCAAGAAATATTAGGGATTGAACATCCTCAACTCCCAGCAATGAGTATTGGGGATCGACGTTCTCAACTCCCAGCAAAGAGTATTGGGGATTGAACGTCCTCAACTCCCAGCAAGGAGTATTGGGGATCGACGTACTCAACCCCCAGCAAGGAGTATTGCAGATTGAATATCCTCAACTCCCAGCTTGGAGTATTGGGGATCGACCATACTCAACTCCAAGCAGGGAGTATTGGGTATCGATTATCTCAGCTCCCAGCACGGCGTATTGTGGATTTAACATTCTGAACTCCCAGCAAGGCGTATTGGGGACTGAATATGCTCAACGCCCAGCAAGGTGTCTTGGAGACTGAACATCCTCAACTCCCAGCAAGGAGTATTGGGGATCGACGTTTTCAACTCCCAGCAAGGAGTATTCGGTATTGAACGTCCTCAACTCCCAGCAAGGAGATTTGGGGATCGACGTTCTCGACCCCCAACAAGGAGTATTGCGGTTTGAACATCCTCAACTTCCGGCAAGGAGTATTGGAGATCGATGTTCTCAACTCCCAGCAAGAAGTATTGTGGATCGAACATTCTCAACCCCCAGCAAGGAGTATTGCGGATCTCCATTCTAAACTCCTAGCAAGGAGTATTTGGGATTGAATATACTCAACTCCCAGCAAAGAGTATTGGGGTTCGACATTCTCAGCTCCCAGTAAGGAGTATTGGGGATTCAGCGTCCTCAACTCCCAGCAAGGATATTGGGGATCGACGTTCTCAACCCCCAGCAAGGAGTATTGCAGATTGAATATCCTCAACTCCCATCAAGGAGTATTGGGGATCGACCGTCCTCAACTCCCAGCAAGGCGTATTGTGGATTAAACATTCTGAACTCCCAGCAAGGCATATTGGGGATTGAATATTCTCAACTCCCAGCAAGGCGTATTGGGGATTGAATATTCTCAACTCCCAGCAAGGCGTATTGGGGTTTGAACATCATCAACTCCCAGCAAGGTGTCTTGGAGATTGAACATCCTCAACTCCCAGCAAGGAGTATTGCGGATCGAAGTTTTCAACTCCCAGCAAGGAATATTGGGGATCGAAAGTCCTCAACTCCCTTCAAGGAATAATGGGGATCGAACATCCTTAACTCCCAGCAAGGTGTATTGGGAATCGAACATGCTCAACTCCAAGCAGGGAGTGTTGTGGATCGACCTTCTCAGTTCCCAGTAAGGAGTATTGGAGATTGAACAATCTCAACTCCCAGTATGGAGTATTGGGGTTCGACCGTCCTCAACTCCCAGCAAGGAATATTAGGGATTGAAAATGCTCAACTCCCAGCAATGAGTATTGGGGATCGAAGATTTCAACTCCCAGCAAGGAGTATTGGGTATTGAACGTCCTAAACTCCCAGCAACGAGATTTGGGGATCGACGTTCTCGACCCCCAGCAAGGAGTATTGCGGAATGAACATCCTCAACTTCCGGCAAGGAGTATTGGAGATCGACGTTCTCAACTCCCAGTAAGGAGTATTGGGGATTGAACATCCTCAACTCCCAGCAAGGAGTATTGGGGATCGACGATCTCAACTCCCAGCAAATAGTATTGGTGATTGAACATCCTCAACTCCCAGCAAGAGTATTGGGGATTGAATATCCTCAAGTCCTAGCAAGGAGTACTGGGGATCGACTATCCTCAACTCCCAGCCAGGAGTATTGCGATCGACGTTCTCAACTCCCAGCAAGGAGTGTTGGGGATTGAACATCCTGAGCTACCAGCGAGCTGTGTTGGGGATCGACGTTCTCAACTCCCTGCAAGGAGTATTGGGGATTGAACATCCTCAACTCCAAGCAAGGAGTATTGGGGATTGAATATCCTCAACTCCTAGCAAGGAGTATTGGAGATTGAACAATCTCAACTCCCAGTATGGAGAGTTGGGTATCGACCGTCCTCAACTCCCAGCAAGGAATATGAGGGATTGAACAAGCTCAACTCCCAGCAAGGAGTATTGGGGATTGAAAATTCTCAACTCCCAGCAAGGAGTATTGCAGATCGACGTTCTAAACTCCCAGAAAGGAGTATTGGGGACTGAACGTCCTCAACTCCCAGCAAGGAGTATTGGACATTGAACATCCTCAACTCCCAGCAAGGAATAATGGGGATCGAACATCCTTAACTCCCAGCAAGGAGTATTGGGGATCGAACATGCTCAACTCCAAGCAGGGAGTATTGGGGATCGACGTTCTCAACTCCCAGTAAGGGGTATTGGAGATTGAACATTCTCAGCTCCCAGTATGGAGTATTGGGGTTCGACCATCCTCAACTCCCAGCAAGAAATATTAGGGATTGAACATCCTCAACTCCCAGCAATGAGTATTGGGGATCGACGTTCTCAACTCCCAGCAAGGAGTATTGGGGATTGAACGTCCTCAACTCCCAGCAAGGAGTATTGGGGATCGACGTACTCAACCCCCAGCAAGGAGTATTGCAGATTGAATATCCTCAACTCCCAGCTTGGAGTATTGGGGATCGACCATACTCAACTCCAAGCAGGGAGTATTGGGTATCGATTATCTCAGCTCCCAGCACGGCGTATTGTGGATTTAACATTCTGAACTCCCAGCAAGGCGTATTGGGGACTGAATATGCTCAACGCCCAGCAAGGTGTCTTGGAGACTGAACATCCTCAACTCCCAGCAAGGAGTATTGGGGATCGACATTTTCAACTCCCAGCAAGGAGTATTCGGTATTGAACGTCCTCAACTCCCAGCAAGGAGATTTGGGGATCGACGTTCTCGACCCCCAACAAGGAGTATTGCGGTTTGAACATCCTCAACTTCCGGCAAGGAGTATTGGAGATCGATGTTCTCAACTCCCAGCAAGGAGTATTGTGGATCGAACATTCTCAACCCCCAGCAAGGAGTATTGCGGATCTCCATTCTAAACTCCTAGCAAGGAGTATTTGGGATTGAATATACTCAACTCCCAGCAAAGAGTATTGGGGTTCGACATTCTCAGCTCCCAGTAAGGAGTATTAGGGATTCAGCGTCCTCAACTCCCAGCAAGGATATTGGGGATCGACGTTCTCAACCCCCAGCAAGGAGTATTGCAGATTGAATATCCTCAACTCCCATCAAGGAGTATTGGGGATCGACCGTCCTCAACTCCCAGCAAGGCGTATTGTGGATTAAACATTCTGAACTCCCAGCAAGGCATATTGGGGATTGAATATTCTCAACTCCCAGCAAGGCGTATTGGGGATTGAATATTCTCAACTACCAGCAAGGCGTATTGGGGTTTGAACATCATCAACTCCCAGCAAGGTGTCTTGGAGATTGAACATCCTCAACTCCCAGCAAGGAGTATTGCGGATCGAAGTTTTCAACTCCCAGCAAGGAATATTGGGGATCGAAAGTCCTCAACTCCCTTCAAGGAATAATGGGGATCGAACATCCTTAACTCCCAGCAAGGTGTATTGGGAATCGAACATGCTCAACTCCAAGCAGGGAGTGTTGTGGATCGACCTTCTCAGTTCCCAGTAAGGAGTATTGGAGATTGAACAATCTCAACTCCCAGTATGGAGTATTGGGGTTCGACCGTCCTCAACTCCCAGCAAGGAATATTAGGGATTGAAAATGCTCAACTCCCAGCAATGAGTATTGGAGATCAAAGATTTCAACTCCCAGCAAGGAGTATTGGGTATTGAACGTCCTAAACTCCCAGCAACGAGATTTGGGGATCGACGTTCTCGACCCCCAGCAAGGAGTATTGCGGAATGAACATCCTCAACTTCCGGCAAGGAGTATTGGAGATCGACGTTCTCAACTCCCAGTAAGGAGTATTGGGGATTGAACATCCTCAACTCCCAGCAAGGAGTATTGGGGATCGACGATCTCAACTCCCAGCAAGTAGTATTGGTGATTGAACATCCTCAACTCCCTGCAAGAGTATTGGGGATTGAATATCCTCAAGTCCTAGCAAGGAGTACTGGGGATCGACCATCCTCAACTCCCAGCCAGGAGTATTGCGACGACGTTCTCAACTCCCAGCAAGGAGTGTTGGGGATTGAACATCCTGAGCTACCAGCGAGCTGTGTTGGGGATCGACGTTCTCAACTCCCTGCAAGGAGTATTGGGGATTGAACATCCTCAACTCCAAGCAAGGAGTATTGGGGATTGAATATCCTCAACTCCTAGCAAGGAGTATTGGAGATTGAACAATCTCAACTCCCAGTATGGAGTATTGGGGATCGACCGTCCTCAACTCCCAGCAAGGAATACGAGGGATTGAACAAGCTCAACTCCCAGCAAGGAGTATTGGGGATTGAAAATTCTCAACTCCCAGCAAGGAGTATTGCAGATCGACGTTCTAAACTCCCAGAAAGGAGTATTGGGGACTGAACGTCCTCAACTCCCAGCAAGGAGTATTGGACATTGAACATCCTCAACTCCCAGCAAGGAATAATGGGGATCGAACATCCTTAACTCCCAGCAAGGAGTATTGGGGATCGAACATGCTCAACTCCAAGCAGGGAGTATTGGGGATCGACGTTCTCAACTCCCAGTAAGGGGTATTGGAGATTGAACATTCTCAGCTCCCAGTATGGAGTATTGGGGTTCGACCATCCTCAACTCCCAGCAAGAAATATTAGGGATTGAACATCCTCAACTCCCAGCAATGAGTATTGGGGATCGACGTTCTCAACTCCCAGCAAGGAGTATTGGGGATTGAACGTCCTCAACTCCCAGCAAGGAGTATTGGGGATCGACGTACTCAACCCCCAGCAAGGAGTATTGCAGATTGAATATCCTCAACTCCCAGCTTGGAGTATTGGGGATCGACCATACTCAACTCCAAGCAGGGAGTATTGGGTATCGATTATCTCAGCTCCCAGCACGGCGTATTGTGGATTTAACATTCTGAACTCCCAGCAAGGCGTACTGGGGACTGAATATGCTCAACGCCCAGCAAGGTGTCTTGGAGACTGAACATCCTCAACTCCCAGCAAGGAGTATTGGGGATCGACGTTTTCAACTCCCAGCAAGGAGTATTCGGTATTGAACGTCCTCAACTCCCAGCAAGGAGTTTTGGGGATCGACGTTCTCGACCCCCAACAAGGAGTATTGCGGTTTGAACATCCTCAACTTCCGGCAAGGAGTATTGGAGATCGATGTTCTCAACTCCCAGCAAGGAGTATTGTGGATCGAACATTCTCAACCCCCAGCAAGGAGTATTGCGGATCTCCATTCTAAACTCCTAGCAAGGAGTATTTGGGATTGAATATACTCAACTCCCAGCAAAGAGTATTGGGGTTCGACATTCTCAGCTCCCAGTAAGGAGTATTGGGGATTCGGCGTCCTCAACTCCCAGCAAGGATATTGGGGATCGACGTTCTCAACCCCCAGCAAGGAGTATTGCAGATTGAATATCCTCAACTCCCATCAAGGAGTATTGGGGATCGACCATCCTCAACTCCAAGCAGGGAGTATTGGGGATCGATTTTTCCAACTCCCATCAAGGTGTATTGGAGATTGAACATCCTCAACTCCCAGCAAGGAGTACTGGGGATAGACGTTTTCAACTCCCAGCAAGGAATATTGGGTATCGACGTTCTCAACTCCCAGCAAGGAGCATTGGAGATTGAACATCCTCAACCCCAAAAGGAGTATTTGGAATTGAACGTCCTGAATCCAAGCAAGACTTTTGGGGATCGACGTTCTCCACTCCCAGCAAGCAGTATTGTGGATTGAACATCCTCAACTTCCGGCAAGGAGTATTAGGAATCGATGTTCTCCACTCCCAGTAAGGAGTATTGGGGATCGAACATCCTCAACTCCCAGCAAGGAGTATTGGGGATCGACATTCTCAACTCATAGCGAGGAGTATTGGGGATTGAATATCCTCAACTCCCGGCAAGGAGTATTGGGGACTGAACGTCCTCAATTCCCAGCAAGGAGTATTGGGAATCGACGTTCTCAACTCCCAGCAAGGAGTATTGTGGATCGAACATCCTCAACTCCCATCAAGGAGTATTGGTGATTGAACATCCTCAACTTCCAGCAAGGAGTATTGGGGATCGACGTTCTCAACTGCCATCAAGGAGTATTGGAGATTGAACATCCTCAACTTCCAGAAAGGTGTATTGGGGACTGAACGTCCTCAACTCCCAGCAAGGAATATTGGGGATCGAAAATCCTCAACTCCCTTCAAGGAATAATGGGGATCGAACATCCTTAACTCCCAGCAAGGTGTATTGGGAATCGAACATGCTCAACTCCAAGCAGGGAGTGTTGTGGATCGACCTTCTCAGTTCCCAGTAAGGAGTATTGGAGATTGAACATTCTCAGCTCCCAGTATGGAGTATTGGGGTTCGACCGTCCTCAACTCCCAGCAAGGAATATTAGGGATTGAACATGCTCAACTCCCAGCAATGAGTATTGGGGATCGACGTTCTCACCTCCCAGCAAGGAATATTAGGGATTGAAAATGCTCAACTCCCAGCAATGAGTATTGGGGATCGACGTTCTCAACTCCCAGCAAGGAGTATTGGGGATTGAATGTCCGCAACTCCCAGCAAGGGGTATTAGGGATCGAACATCCTCAACTCCCAGCAAGGAGTATTGGGGATCGACATTCTGAACTCATAGCAAGGTGTATTGGTGATTGAACGTCCTCAACTCCCAGCAAGGAGTATTGGGGATCGACGTTTACAACTCCCAGCAAGGAGTATTAGGTATTGAACGTCCTCAACTCCCAGCAATGAGATTTGGGGATCGACGTTCTCGACGCCCAGCAAGGAGTATTGGGGATTGAACATCCTCAACTCCCAGCAAGGAGTATTGGAGATCGAACATCCTCAACTCCTAGCAAGGAGTATTGGGGATCGACCATCCTCAACTCCCAGCCAGGAGTATTGGGATCGACGTTCTCAACTCAAGCAAGGAGTATTGGGGATTGACATTCTCAACTCATAGCGAGGAGTATTGGGGATTGAATATCCTCAACTCCCGGCAAGGAGTATTGGTGATTGAACATCCTCAACTCCCAGCAAGGAGTATTGGGGATCGATTTTCCCAACTCCCATCAAGGTGTATTGGGGATTGAACATTCTCAACTCCCAGCAAGGCCTATTGGGGATTGAACATCATCAACTCCCAGCAAGGTGTCTTGGAGATTGAACATCCTCAACTCCCAGCAAGGAGTATTGGGGATAGATGTTTTCAACTCCCAGGAAGGAATATTGGGTATCGACGTTCTCAGCTCCCAGCAAGGAGCATTGCAGATTGAACATCCTCAACCCCAAAAGGAGTATTTGGAATTGAACGTCCTGAATCCCAGCAAGGCTTTTGGGGATCGACGTTCTCCACTCCCAGCAAGCAATATTGCGGATTGAACATCCTCAACTTCCGGCAAGGAGTATTGGGAATCGATGTTCTCCACTCCCAGTAAGGAGTATTGGGGATCGAACATCCTCAACTCCCAGCAAGGAGTATTGGGGATCGACATTCTCAACTCATAGCGAGGAGTATTGGGGATTGAATATCCTCAACTCCCGGCAAGGAGTATTGGAGACTGAACGTCCTCAATTCCCAGCAAGGAGTATTGGGAATCGACGTTCTCAACTCCCAGCAAGGAGTATTGTGGATCGAACATCCTCAACTCCCATCAAGGAGTATTGGTGATTGAACATCCTCAACTCCCAGCAAGGAGTATTGGGAATCGACGTTCTCAACTCCCAGCGAGGAGTATTGTGGATCGAACATCCTCAACTCCCATCAAGGAGTATTGGTGATTGAACATCCTCAACTCCCAGAAAGGAGTATTGGGGATCGAAGTTCTCAACTCCCAGCAAGGAGTATTGGGGATTGAACATCCTCAACTTCCAGAAAGGAGTATTGGGGACTGAACGTCCTCAACTCCCAGCAAGGAATATTGGGGATCGAAAGTCCTCAACTCCCTTCAAGGAATAATGGGGATCGAACATCCTTAACTCCCAGCAAGGTGTATTGGGAATCGAACATGCTCAACTCCAAGCGAGCAGTGTTGGGGATCGACGTTCTCAACCCCCAGCAAGGAGTATTGCAGTTTGAATATCCTCAACTCCCAGCAAGGAATATTGGGTTCGAACATCGTTAACTCCCAGCAAGGAGTATTGGGGATCGACCATCCTCAAATCCAAACAGGGAGTATTGGGGATCGATTATCTCAGCTCCCAGCAAGGCGTATTGTGGATTGAAAATTCTGAACTCCCAGCAAGGCGTATTGGGGATTGAATATTCTCAACTCCCACACAAGGCGTATTGGGGAATGAACATCATCAACTCCCAGCAAGGTGTCTTGGAGATTGAACATCCTCAACTCCCAGCAAGGAGTATTGGGGATCGAAGTTTTCAACTCCCAGCAAGGAGTATTGGGTATTGAGCGTCCTAAACTCCCAGCAAGGAGATTTGGGGATCGACGTTCTCGACCCCCAGCAAGGAGTATTGCGGAATGAACATCCTCAACTTCCGGCAAGGAGTATTGGAGATCGACGTTCTCAACTCCCAGTAAGGAGTATTGGGGATTGAACATCCTCAACTCCCAGCAAGGAGTATTGGGGATCGACGATCTCAACTCCCAGCAAGTAGTATTGGTGATTGAACATCCTCAACTCCCAGCAAGAGTATTGAGGATTGAACATCCTCAACTCCTAGCAAGGAGTACTGGGGATCGACCATCCTCAACTCCCAGCCAGGAGTATTGCGATCGACGTTCTCAACTCCCAGCAAGGAGTATTGGGGATTGAACATCCTCAGCTCCCAGCGAGCAGTGTTGGGGATCGACGTTCTCAACTCCCTGCAAGGAGTATTGGGGATTGAACATCCTCAACTCCAAGCAAGGAGTATTGGGGATTGGATATCCTCAACTCCCAGCAAGGAGTATTGGAGATTGAACAATCTCAACTCCCAGTATGGAGTATTGGGGATCGACCGTCCTCAACTCCCAGCAAGGAATATGAGGGATTGAAAAAGCTCAACTCCCAGCAAGGAGTATTGGGGATTGAAAATTCTCAACTCCTAGCAAGGAGTATTGCAGATCGACGTTCAAAACTCCCAGCAAGGAGTATTGGGGATTGAACATCCTCAACTCCCAGAGAGGAGTATTGGGGACTGAACGTCCTCAACTCCCAGCAAGGAGTATTGGACATTGAACATCCTCAACTCCCAGCAAGGAATAATGGGGATCGAACATCCTTAACTCCCAGCAAGGAGTATTGGGGATCGAACATTCTCAACTCCAAGCAGGCTGTATTGGGGATCGACGTTCTCAACTCCCAGTAAGGGGTATTGGAGATTGAAAATTCTCAGCTCCCAGTATGGAGTATTGGGGTTCGACCGTCCTCAACTCCCAGCAAGAAATATTAGGGATTGAACATGCTCAACTCCCAGCAATGAGTATTGGGGATCGACGTTCTCAACTCCCAGCAAGGAGTATTGGGGATTGAACGTCCTCAACTCCCAGCAAGGAGTATTGGGGATCGACGTACTCAACCCCCAGCAAGGAGTATTGCAGATTGAATATCCTCAACTCCCAGCTTGGAGTATTGGGGATCGACCATACTCAACTCCAAGCAGGGAGTATTGGGTATCGATTATCTCAGCTTCCGGCAAGGTGTATTGTGGATTGAACATTCTGAACTCCCAGCAAGGCGTATTGGGGACTGAATATGCTCAACTCCCAGCAAGATGTCTTGGAGACTGAACATCCTCTACTCCCAGAAAGGAGTATTGGGGATCGACGTTTTCAACTCCCAGCAAGGAGTATTCGGTATTGAACGTCCTCAACTCCCAGCAAGGAGATTTGGGGATCGACGTTCTCGACCCCCAACAAGGAGTATTGCGGATTGTACATCCTCAACTTCCGGCAAGGAGTATTGGAGATCGATCTTCTCAACACCCAGTAAGGAGTATTGGGGATTGAACATCCTCAGCTCCCAGCGAGCAGTGTTGGGGATCGACGTTCTCAACTCCCTGCAAGGAGTATTGGAGATTGAACATCCTCAACTTCCAGCAAGGAGTATTGGGGATTGAATGTCCTCAACTCCCAGCAAGGAGTATTGGGAATCGACGTTCTCAACCCCCAGCAAGGAGTATTGCAGTTTGAATATCCTCAACTCCCAGCAAGGAATATTGGGTTCGAACATCGTTAACTCCCAGCAAGGAGTATTGGGGATCGACCATCCTCAAATCCAAACAGGGAGTATTGGGGATCGATTATCTCAGCTCCCAGCAAGGCGTATTGTGGATTGAAAATTCTGAACTCCCAGCAAGGCGTATTGGGGATTGAATATTCTCAACTCCCACACAAGACGTATTGGGGATTGAACATCATCAACTCCCAGCAAGGTGTCTTGGAGATTGAACATCCTCAACTCCCAGCAAGGAGTATTGGGGATCGAAGTTTTCAACTCCCAGCAAGGAGTATTGGGTATTGAACGTCCTAAACGCCCAGCAAGGAGGTTTGGGGATCGACGTTCTCGAACCCCAGCAAGGAGTATTGCGGAATGAACATCCTCAACATGCGGCAAGGAGTATTGGAGATCGATGATCTCAACTCCCAGTAAGGAGTATTGGGGATCGACGATCTCAACTCCCAGCAAGTAGTATTGGTGATTGAACATCCTCAACTGCCAGCAAGGAGTACTGGGAATCGACCATCCTCAACTCCCAGCCAGGAGTATTGCGATCGACCTACTCAACTCCCAGCAAGGAGTATTGGGGATTGAGAATCCTCAGCTCCCAGCGAGCAGTGTTGGGGATCGACGTTCTCAACTCCCTGCAAGGAGTATTGGGGATTGAACATCCTCAACTCCAGGCAAGGAGTATTGGGGATTGAATATCCTCAACTCCCAGCAAGGAGTATTGGAGATTGAACATCCTCAACTCCCAGCAAGGAGTATTGGTGATTGAACATCCTCAACTCCCAGCAAGAGTATTGGGGATTGAACATCCTCAACTCCCAGCAAAGAGTTTTGTGGATCGAACATCCTCAACTCCCATCAAGGAGTATTGGTGATTGAACATCCTCAACTCCCAGCAAGGAGTATTGGGGATCGACGTTCTCAACTCCCAGCACGGAGTATTGGGGATTGAACATCCTCAACTTCCAGAAAGGAGTATTGGGGACTGAACGTCCTCAACTCCCAGCAAGGAATGTTGGGGATCGACAATCCTCAACTCCCTTCAAGGAATAATGGGGATCGAACATCCTTAACTCCCAGCAAGGTGTATTAGGAATCGAACATGCTCAACTCCAAGCAGGGAGTGTTGGGGATCGACCTTCTCAGTTCCCAGAAAGGAGTATTGGAGATTGAACATTCTCATCTCCCAGTATGGAGTATTGGGGTTCGTCCGTCCTCAACTCCCAGCAAGGAATATTAGGGATTGAAAATGCTCAACTCCCAGCAGTGAGTATTGGGGATTGACGTTCTCAACTCCCAGCAAGGAGTATTAGGGATCGACGTTCTCAACCCCCAGCAAGGAGTATTGCAGATTGAATATCCTCAACTCCCAGCAAGGAATATTGGGTTCGAACATCGTTAACTCTCAGCAAGGAGTATTGGGAATCGACCATCCTCAACTCCAAGCACGGAGTATTGAGGATCGATTATCTCAGCTCACAGCAAGGCGTATTGTGGATTGAATATTCTCAATTCCCAGCAAGGCGTATTGGGGATTGAATATTCTCAACTCCCAGCAAGGCGTATTGGGGATTGAACATCAGCAACTCCCAGCAAGGTGTCTTGGATATTGAACATCCTCAACTCCCAGCAAGGAGTATTGGGGATCGACGTTCTCGACCCCCAGCAAGGAGTATTGCGGAATGAACATCCTCAACTCCCAGAAAGTTGTCTTGGATATTGAACATCCTCAACTCCCAGCAAGGAGTATTGGGGATCGACGTTCTCGACCCCCAGCCAGGAGTATTGCGGAATGAACATCCTCAACTCCCAGCAAGGAGTATTGGGGATCTACATTCTCAACTCCCAACAAGGAGTATTGGGGATCGACATTCTCAGCTCCCAGTAAGGAGTATTGGGGATTGAGCGTCCTCAACTCCCAGCAAGGAGTATTGGGGACCGACGTTCTCAACCCCCAGCAAGGAGTATTGCAGATTGAATATCCTCAACTCCCAGCAAGGAGTATTGGGGATCGACCATACTCAACTCCAAGCAGGGAGCATTGGGGATCGATTTTCCCAACTCCCATCAAGGTGTATTGGGGATTGAACATTCTCAACTCCCAGCAAGGCGTACCGGGGATTGAACATCATCAACTCCCAGCAAGGTGTCTTGGAGATTGAACATCCTCAACTCCCAGCAAGGAGTATTGGGGATAGACGTTTTCAACTCCCAGCAAGGAATATTGGGTATCGACGTTTTCAACTCCCAGTAAGGAGCATTGGAGATTAAACATCCTAAACCCCAAAAGGAGTATTTGGAATTGAACGTCCTGAATCCCAGCAAGGCTTTTGGGGATCGACGTTCTCCACTCCCAGCAAGCAGTATTGCGGATTGAACATCCTCAACTTCCGGCAAGGAGTATTGGGAATCGATGTTCTCCACTCCCAGTAAGGAGTATTGGGGATCGAACATCCTCAACTCCCAGCAAGGAGTATTGGGGATCGACATTCTCAATTCATAGCGAGGAGTATTGGGGATTGAATATCCTCAATTCCCGGCAAGGAGTATTGGGGACTGAACGTCCTCAATTCCCAGCAAGGAGTATTGGGAAGCGACGTTCTCAACTGCCAGCAAGGAGTATTGTGGATCGAGCATCCTCAACTCCCATCAAGGAGTATTGGTGATTGAACATCCTCAACTCCCAGCAAGGAGTATTGGGGATTGACGTTCTCAACTCCCAGCAAGGAGTATTGGGGATTGAACATCCTCAACTTCCAGAAAGGTGTATTGGGGACTGAACGTCCTCAACTCCCAGCAAGGAATATTGGGGATCGAAAATCCTCAACTCCCTTCAAGGAATAATGGGGATCGAACATCCTTAACTCCCAGCAAGGTGTATTGGGAATCGAACATGCTCATCTCCAAGCAGGGAGTGTTGGGGATCGAACTTTTCAGTTCCCAGTAAGGAGTATTGGAGATTGAACATTCTCAACTCCCAGTATGGAGCATTGGGGTTCGACGGTCCTCTACTCCCAGCAAGGAATATTAGGGATTGAAAATGCTCAACTCCCAGCAATGAGTATTGGGGATCGACGTTCTCAACTCCCAGCAAGGATTATTGGGGATTGAATGTCCTCAACTCCCAGCAAGGAGTATTAGGGATCGAAAATCCTCAACTCCCAGCAAGGAGTATTGGGGATCGACATTCTCAACTCATAGCAAGGAGTATTGGGGATTGAATAACCACAACTCCCAGCAAGGTGTATTGGGGATTGAACGTCCTCAACGCCCATTAAGGAGTATTGTGGATCGAACATCCTCAACCCCCAGCAAGGAGTATTGCAGATTGAATATCCTCAACTCCCATCAAGGAGTATTGGGGATCGAACATCCTCAACTCCAAGCAGGGAGTATCGGGGATCGATTTTCCCAACTCCCATCAAGGTGTATTGGGGATTGAACATTCTCAACTCCCAGCAAGGCCTATTGGGGATTGAACATCATCAACTCCCAGCAAGGTGTCTTGGAGATTGAACATCCTCAACTCCCAGCAAGGAGTATTGGCGATAGACGTTTTCAACTCCCAGCAAGGAATATTGGGTATCGACGTTCTCAACTCCCAGCAAGGAGCATTGGAGATTGAACATCCTCAACCCCAAAAGGAGTATTTGGAATTGAACGTCCTGAATCCCAGCAAGGCTTTTGGGGATCGACGTTCTCCACTCCCAGCAAGCAGTATTACGGATTGAACATCCTCAACTTCCGGCAAGGAGTATTGGGAATCGATGTTCTCCACTCCCAGTAAGGAGTATTGGGGATCGAACATCCTCAACTCCCAGCAAGGCGTATTGGGGTTTGAACATCCTCAACTCCCAGCAAGGAGTATTGCGGATCGAAGTTTTCAACTCCCAGCAAGGAGTATTGGGTATTCAACGTCCTCAACTCCCAGCAAGGAGATTTGGGGATCGACGTTCTCGACACTCAGCAAGGAGTATTGCGGAATGAACATCCTCAACTTCCTGCAAGGAGTATTGGAGATCGACGTTCTCAACTCCAAGTAGGGAGTATTGGGGATTGAACATCCTCAACTCCCAGCAAAGAGTATTGGGGATCGACGAGCTCAACTCCCAGCAAGGAGTATTGGTGATTGAACATCCTCAACTGCCAGCAAGAGTATTGGGGATTGAACATCCTCAACTCCCAGCTAAGAGTACTGTGGATCGAACATCCTCAACTCCTAGCAAGGAGTACTGGGGATCGACCATCCTCAACTCCCAGCCAGGAGTATTGGAATCGATGTTCTCAACTCCCAGCAAGGAGTATTGGGGATTGAACATCCTCAGCTCCCAGCGAGCAGTGTTGGGGATCGACGTTCTCAACTCCCAGCAAGGAGTATTGGGGATTGAACATCCTCAGCTCCCAGCGAGCAGTGTTGGGGATCGACGTTCTCAACTCCCTGCAAGGAGTATTGGGGATTGAACATCCTCAACTCCAAGCAAGGAGTATTGGGGATTGAACATTCTGAACTCCCAGCAAGGCGTATAGGGGATTGAATATTCTCAACTCCCAGCAAGGCGGATTGGGGATTGAACATCATCAACTCCCAGTAAGGTGTCTTGGAGATTGAACATCCTCAACTCCCAGCAAGGAGTATTGGGGATCGACGTTTACAACTCCCAGCAAGGAGTATTAGGTATTGAACGTCCTCAACTCCCAGCAATGAGATTTGGGGATCGACGTTCTCGACGCCCAGCAAGGAGTATTGGGGATTGAACATCCTCAACTCCCTGCAAGGAGTATTGGAGATCGAACATCCTCAACTCCTAGCAAGGAGTACTGGGGATCGACCATCCTCAACTCCCAGCCAGGAGTATTGGGATCGACGTTCTCAACTCAAGCAAGGAGTATTGGGGATTGAACATCCTCAGCTCATAGCGAGCAGTGTTGGGGATCGACGTTCTCAACTCCCTGCAAGGAGTATTGGGGATTGAACATCCTCAACTCCAAGCAAGGAGTATTGGGGATTGAATATCCTCAACTCCCAGCAAGGAGTATTGGAGATCGAACAATCTCAACTCCCAGTATGGAGTATTGGGGATCGACCGTCCTCAACTCCCAGCAAGGTATATTAGCGATTGAACATGCTCAACTCCCAGCAAGGAGTATTGGGGATCAATGTTCTCAGCTCCCAGCAAGGAATATTGGCGATTGAACATCCTCAACTCCCAGAAAGGAGTTTTGGGGACTGAACGTCCTCAACTCCCAGCAAGGAGTATTGGGGATCGAACATCCTCAACTCCCAGCAAGGAGTATTGGGGATCGACATTCTCAAATCATAGCGAGGAGTATTGGGGATTGAATATCCTCAACTCCCGGCAAGGAGTATTGGTGATTGAACATCCCCAACTCCCAGCAAGGAGTATTGGGGATCGATTTTCCCAACTCCCATCAAGGTGTATTGGGGATTGAACATTCTCAACCCCCAGCAAGGCCTATTGGAGATTGAACATCATCAACTCCCAGCAAGGTGTCTTGGAGATTGAACATCCTCAACTCCCAGCAAGGAGTATTGGGGATAGATGTTTTCAACTCCCAGCAAGGAATATTGGGTATCGACGTTCTCAGCTCCCAGCAAGGAGCATTGCAGATTGAACATCCTCAACCCCAAAAGGAGTATTTGGAATTGAACGTCCTGAATCCCAGCAAGGCTTTTGGGGATCGACGTTCTCCACTCCCAGCAAGCTGTATTGCGGATTGAACATCCTCAACTTCCGGCAAGGAGTATTGGGAATCGATGTTCTCCACTCCCAGTAAGGAGTATTGGGGATCGAACATCCTCAACTCCCAGCAAGGAGTATTGGGGATCGACATTCTCAACTCATAGCGAGGAGTATTGGGGATTGAATATCCTCAACTCCCGGCAAGGAGTATTGGGGACTGAACGTCCTCAATTCCCAGCAAGGAGTATTGGGAATCGACGTTCTCAACTCCCAGCAAGGAGTATTGTGGATCGATCATCCTCAACTCCCATCAAGGAGTATTGGTGATTGAACATCCTCAACTCCCAGCAAGGAGTATTGGGAATCGACGTTCTCAACTCCCAGCAAGGAGTATTGTGGATCGAACATCCTCAACTCCCATCAAGGAGTATTGGTGATTGAACATCCTCAACTCCCAGCAAGGAGAATTGGGGATCGAAGTTCTCAACTCCCAGCAAGGAGTATTGGGGATTGAACATCCTCAACTTCCAGAAAGGAGTAGTGGGGACTGAACGTCCTCAACTCCCAGCAAGGAATATTGAGGATCGAAAGTCCTCAACTCCCTTCAAGGAATAATGGGGATCGAACATCCTTAACTCCCAGCAAGGTGCATTGGGAATCGAACATGCTCAATTCCAAGCGAGCAGTGTTGGGGATCGACGTTCTCAACCCCCAGCAAGGAGTATTGCAGTTTGAATATCCTCAACTCCCAGCAAGGAATATTGGGTTCGAACATCGTTAACTCCCAGCAAGGAGTATTGGGGATCGACCATCCTCAAATCCAAACAGGGAGTATTGGGGATCGATTATCTCAGCTCCCAGCAAGGCGTATTGTGGATTGAAAATTCTGAACTCCCAGCAAGGCGTATTGGGGATTGAATATTCTCAACTCCCACACAAGGCGTATTGGGGATTGAACATCATCAACTCCCAGCAAGGTGTCTTGGAGATTGAACATCCTCAACTCCCAGCAAGGAGTATTGGGGATCGAAGTTTTCAACTCCCAGCAAGGAGTATTGGGTATTGAGCGTCCTAAACTCCCAGCAAGGAGATTTGGGGATCGACGTTCTCGACCCCCAGCAAGGAGTATTGCGGAATGAACATCCTCAACTTCCGGCAAGGAGTATTGGAGATCGACGTTCTCAACTCCCAGTAAGGAGTATTGGGGATTGAACATCCTCAACTCCCAGCAAGGAGTATTGGGGATCGACGATCTCAACTCCCAGCAAGTAGTACTGGTGATTGAACATCCTCAACTCCCAGCAAGAGTATTGAGGATTGAACATCCTCAACTCCTAACAAGGAGTACTGGGGATCGACCATCCTCAACTCCCAGCCAGGAGTACTGCGATCGACGTTCTCAACTCCCAGCAAGGAGTGTTGGGGATTGAACATCCTCAGCTCCCAGCGAGCAGTGTTGGGGATCGACGTTCTCAACTCCCTGCAAGGAGTGTTGGGGATTGAACATCCTCAACTCCAAGCAAGGAGTATTGGGGATTGAATATCCTCAACTCCCAGCAAGGAGTATTGGAGATTGAACAATCTCAACTCCCAGTATGGAGTATTGGGGATCGACCGTCCTCAACTCCCAGCAAGGAATATGAGGGATTGAACAAGCTCAACTCCCAGCAAGGAGTATTGGGGATTGAAAATTCTCAACTCCTAGCAAGGAGTATTGCAGATCGACGTTCTAAACTCCCAGCAAGGAGTATTGGGGATTGAACATCCTCAACTCCCAGAGAGGAGTATTGGGGACTGAACGTCCTCAACTCGCAGCAAGGAGTATTGGACATTGAACATCCTCAACTCCCAGCAAGGAATAATGGGGATCGAACATCCTTAACTCCCAGCAAGGAGTATTTGGGATCGAACATGCTCAACTCCAAGAATGCTGTATTGGGGATCGACGTTCTCAACTCCCAGTAAGGGGTATTGGAGATTGAACATTCTCAGCTCCCAGTATGGAGTATTGGGGTTCGACCGTCCTCAACTCCCAGCAAGAAATATTAGGGATTGAACATGCTCAACTCCCAGCAATGAGTATTGGGGATCGACGTTCTCAACTCCCAGCAAGGAGTATTGGGGATTGAACGTCCTCAACTCCCAGCAAGGAGTATTGGGGATCGACGTACTCAACCCCCAGCAAGGAGTATTGCAGATTGAATATCCTCAACTCCCAGCTTGGAGTATTGGGGATCGACCATACTCAACTCCAAGCAGGGAGTATTGGGTATCGATTATCTCAGCTTCCGGCAAGCTGTATTGTGGATTGAACATTCTGAACTCCCAGCAAGGCGTATTGGGGACTGAATATGCTCAACTCCCAGCAAGATGTCTTGGAGACTGAACATCCTCTACTCCCAGAAAGGAGTATTGGGGATCGACGTTCTCAACTCCCTGCAAGGAGTATTGGGGAGTGAACATTCTCAACTCCAAGCAAGGAGTATTGGGGATTGAATATCCTCAACTCCCAGCAAGGAGTATTGGAGATTGAACAATCTCAACTCCCAGTATGGAGTATTGGGAACGACCGTCCTCAACTCCCAGCAAGGAATATGAGGGATTGAACAAGCTCAACTCCCAGCAAGGAGTATTGGGGATTGAAAATTCTCAACTCCTAGCAAGGAGTATTGCAGATCGACGTTCTAAACTCCCAGCAAGGAGTATTGGGGATTGAACATCCTCAACTCCCAGAGAGGAGTATTGGGGACTGAACGTCCTCAACTCGCAGCAAGGAGTATTGGACATTGAACATCCTCAACTCCCAGCAAGGAATAATGGGGATCGAACATCCTTAACTCCCAGCAAGGAGTATTGGGGATCGAACATGCTCAACTCCAAGCAGGCTGTATTGGAGATCGACGTTCTCAACTCCCAGTAAGGGGTATTGGAGACTGAACATTCTCAGCTCCCAGTATGGAGTATTGGGGTTCGACCGTCCTCAACTCCCAGCAAGAAATATTAGGGATTGAACATGCTCAACTCCCAGCAATGAGTATTGGGGATCGACGTTCTCAACTCCCAGCAAGGTGTATTGGGGATTGAACGTCCTCAACTCCCAGCAAGGAGTATTGGGGATCGACGTACTCAACCCCCAGCAAGGAGTATTGCAGATTGAATATCCTCAACTCCCAGCTTGGAGTATTGGGGATCGACCATACTCAACTCCAAGCAGGGAGTATTGGGTATCGATTATCTCAGCTTCCGGCAAGGTGTATTGTGGATTGAACATTCTGAACTCCCAGCAAGGCGTATTGGGGACTGAATATGCTCAACTCCCAGCAAGATGTCTTGGAGACTGAACATCCTCTACTCCCAGAAAGGAGTATTGGGGATCGACGTTTTCAACTCCCAGCAAGGAGTATTCGGTATTGAACGTCCTCAACTCCCAGCAAGGAGATTTGGGGATCGACGTTCTCGACCCCCAACAAGGAGTATTGCGGATTGAACATCCTCAACTTCCGGCAAGGAGTATTGGAGATCGATCTTCTCAACTCCCAGTAAGGAGTATTGGGGATTGAACATCCTCAGCTCCCAGCGAGCAGTGTTGGGGATCGACGTTCTCAACTCCCTGCAAGGAGTATTGGAGATTGATCATCCTCAACTTCCAGCAAGGAGTATTGGGGATTGAATGTCCTCAACTCCCAGCAAGGAGTATTGGGAATCGACGTTCTCAACCCCCAGCAAGGAGTATTGCAGTTTGAATATCCTCAACTCCCAGCAAGGAATATTGGGTTTGAACATCGTTAACTCCCAGCATGGAGTATTGGGGATCGACCATCCTCAAATCCAAACAGGGAGTATTGGGGATCGATTATCTCAGCTCCCAGCAAGGCGTATTGTGGATTGAAAATTCTGAACTCCCAGCAAGGCGTATTGGGGATTGAATATTCTCAACTCCCACACAAGGCGTATTGGGGATTGAACATCATCAACTCCCGGCAAGGTGTCTTGGAGATTGAACATCCTCAACTCCCAGCAAGGAGTATTGGGGATCGAAGTTTTCAACTCCCAGCAAGGAGTATTGGGTATTGAACGTCCTAAACGCCCAGCAAGGAGATTTGGGGATCGACGTTCTCGAACCCCAGCAAGGAGTATTGCGGAATGAACATCCTCAACATCCGGCAAGGAGTATTGGAGATCGATGTTCTCAACTCCCAGTAAGGAGTATTGGGGATCGACGATCTCAACTCCCAGCAAGTAGTATTGGTGATTGAACATCCTCAACTGCCAGCAAGGAGTACTTGGGATCGACCATCCTCAACTCCCAGCCAGGAGTATTGAGATCGACGTTCTCAACTCCCAGCCAGGAGTATTGGGGATTGAACATCCTCAGCTCCCAGCGAGCAGTGTTGGGGATCGACGTTCTCAACTCCCTGCAAGGAGTATTGGGGATTGAACATCCTCAACTCCAGGCAAGGAGTATTGGGGATTGAATATCCTCAACTCCCAGCAAGGAGTATTGGAGATTGAACATCCTCAACTCCCAGCAAGGAGTATTGGTGATTGAACATCCTCAACTCCCAGCAAGAGTATTGGGGATTGAACATCCTCAACTCCCAGCAAAGAGTATTGTGGATCGAACATCCTCAACTCCCATCAAGTAGTATTGGTGATTGAACATCCTCAACTCCCAGCAAGGAGTATTGGGGATCGACTTTCTCAACTCCCAGCAAGGAGTATTGGGGATTGAACATCCTCAACTTCCAGAAAGGAGTATTGGGGACTGAACGTCCTCAACTCCCAGCAAGGAATATTGGGGATCGACAATCTTCAACTCCCTTCAAGGAATAATGGGGATCGAACATCCTTAACTCCCAGCAAGGTGTATTGGGAATCGAACATGCTCAACTCCAAGCAGGGAGTGTTGGGGATCGACCTTCTCAGTTCCCAGAAAGGAGTATTGGAGATTGAACATTCTCAACTCCCAGTATGGAGTATTGGGGTTCGTCCGTCCTCAACTCCCAGCAAGGAATATTAGGGATTGAAAATGCTCAACTCCCAGCAGTGAGTATTGGGGATCGACGTTCTCAACTCCCAGCAAGGAGTATTGGGGATTGAATGCCCTCAACTCCCAGCAAGGAGTATTAGGGATCGACGTTCTCAACCCCCAGCAAGGAGTATTGCAGATTGAATATCCTCAACTCCCAGCAAGGAATATTGGGTTCGAACATCGTTAACTCTCAGCAAGGAGTATTGGGAATCGACTATACTCAACTCCAAGCACGGAGTATTGAGGATCGATTATCTCAGCTCACAGCAAGGCGTATTGTGGATTGAATATTCTCAATTCCAGGCAAGGCGTATTGGGGATTGAATATTCTGAACTCCCAGCAAGGCGTATTGGGGATTGAACATCATCAACTCCCAGCAAGGTGTCTTGGAGATTGAACATCCTCAACTCCCAGCAAGGAGTATTGGGGATAGATGTTTTCAACTCCCAGCAAGGAATATTGGGTATCGACGTTCTCAACTCCCAGCAAGGAGCATTGGAGATTGAACATCCTCAACCCCAAAAGGAGTATTTGGAATTGAACGTCCTGAATCCCAGCAAGGCTTTTGGGGATCGACGTTCTCCACTCCCAGCAAGCAGTATTGCGGATTGAACATCCTCAACTTCCGGCAAGGAGTATTGGGAATCGATGTTCTCCACTCCCAGTAAGGAGTATTGGGGATCGAACATCCTCAACTCCCAGCAAGGAGTATTGGGGATCGACATTCTCAACTCATAGCGAGGAGTATTGGGGATTGAATATCCTCAACTCCCGGCAAGGAGTATTGGGGACTGAACGTCCTCAATTCCCAGCAAGGAGTATTGGGAATCGACGTTCTCAACTCCCAGCAAGGAGTATTGTGGATCGATCATCCTCAACTCCCATCAAGGAGTATTGGTGATTGAACATCCTCAACTCCCAGCAAGGAGTATTGGGAATCGACGTTCTCAACTCCCAGCAAGGAGTATTGTGGATCGAACATCCTCAACTCCCATCAAGGAGTATTGGTGATTGAACATCCTCAACTCCCAGCAAGGAGAATTGGGGATCGAAGTTCTCAACTCCCAGCAAGGAGTATTGGGGATTGAACATCCTCAACTTCCAGAAAGGAGTAGTGGGGACTGAACGTCCTCAACTCCCAGCAAGGAATATTGAGGATCGAAAGTCCTCAACTCCCTTCAAGGAATAATGGGGATCGAACATCCTTAACTCCCAGCAAGGTGCATTGGGAATCGAACATGCTCAATTCCAAGCGAGCAGTGTTGGGGATCGACGTTCTCAACCCCCAGCAAGGAGTATTGCAATTTGAATATCCTCAACTCCCAGCAAGGAATATTGGGTTCGAACATCGTTAACTCCCAGCAAGGAGTATTGGGGATCGACCATCCTCAAATCCAAACAGGGAGTATTGGGGATCGATTATCTCAGCTCCCAGCAAGGCGTATTGTGGATTGAAAATTCTGAACTCCCAGCAAGGCGTATTGGGGATTGAATATTCTCAACTCCCACACAAGGCGTATTGGGGATTGAACATCATCAACTCCCAGCAAGGTGTCTTGGAGATTGAACATCCTCAACTCCCAGCAAGGAGTATTGGGGATCGAAGTTTTCAACTCCCAGCAAGGAGTATTGGGTATTGAGCGTCCTAAACTCCCAGCAAGGAGATTTGGGGATCGACGTTCTCGACCCCCAGCAAGGAGTATTGCGGAATGAACATCCTCAACTTCCGGCAAGGAGTATTGGAGATCGACGTTCTCAACTCCCAGTAAGGAGTATTGGGGATTGAACATCCTCAACTCCCAGCAAGGAGTATTGGGGATCGACGATCTCAACTCCCAGCAAGTAGTACTGGTGATTGAACATCCTCAACTCCCAGCAAGAGTATTGAGGATTGAACATCCTCAACTCCTAACAAGGAGTACTGGGGATCGACCATCCTCAACTCCCAGCCAGGAGTATTGCGATCGACGTTCTCAACTCCCAGCAAGGAGTATTGGGGATTGAACATCCTCAGCTCCCAGCGAGCAGTGTTGGGGATCGACGTTCTCAACTCCCTGCAAGGAGTGTTGGGGATTGAACATCCTCAACTCCAAGCAAGGAGTATTGGGGATTGAATATCCTCAACTCCCAGCAAGGAGTATTGGAGATTGAACAATCTCAACTCCCAGTATGGAGTATTGGGGATCGACCGTCCTCAACTCCCAGCAAGGAATATGAGGGATTGAACAAGCTCAACTCCCAGCAAGGAGTATTGGGGATTGAAAATTCTCAACTCCTAGCAAGGAGTATTGCAGATCGACGTTCTAAACTCCCAGCAAGGAGTATTGGGGATTGAACATCCTCAACTCCCAGAGAGGAGTATTGGGGACTGAACGTCCTCAACTCGCAGCAAGGAGTATTGGACATTGAACATCCTCAACTCCCAGCAAGGAATAATGGGGATCGAACATCCTTAACTCCCAGCAAGGAGTATTTGGGATCGAACATGCTCAACTCCAAGAATGCTGTATTGGGGATCGACGTTCTCAACTCCCAGTAAGGGGTATTGGAGATTGAACATTCTCAGCTCCCAGTATGGAGTATTGGGGTTCGACCGTCCTCAACTCCCAGCAAGAAATATTAGGGATTGAACATGCTCAACTCCCAGCAATGAGTATTGGGGATCGACGTTCTCAACTCCCAGCAAGGAGTATTGGGGATTGAACGTCCTCAACTCCCAGCAAGGAGTATTGGGGATCGACGTACTCAACCCCCAGCAAGGAGTATTGCAGATTGAATATCCTCAACTCCCAGCTTGGAGTATTGGGGATCGACCATACTCAACTCCAAGCAGGGAGTATTGGGTATCGATTATCTCAGCTTCCGGCAAGCTGTATTGTGGATTGAACATTCTGAACTCCCAGCAAGGCGTATTGGGGACTGAATATGCTCAACTCCCAGCAAGATGTCTTGGAGACTGAACATCCTCTACTCCCAGAAAGGAGTATTGGGGATCGACGTTCTCAACTCCCTGCAAGGAGTATTGGGGAGTGAACATTCTCAACTCCAAGCAAGGAGTATTGGGGATTGAATATCCTCAACTCCCAGCAAGGAGTATTGGAGATTGAACAATCTCAACTCCCAGTATGGAGTATTGGGAACGACCGTCCTCAACTCCCAGCAAGGAATATGAGGGATTGAACAAGCTCAACTCCCAGCAAGGAGTATTGGGGATTGAAAATTCTCAACTCCTAGCAAGGAGTATTGCAGATCGACGTTCTAAACTCCCAGCAAGGAGTATTGGGGATTGAACATCCTCAACTCCCAGAGAGGAGTATTGGGGACTGAACGTCCTCAACTCGCAGCAAGGAGTATTGGACATTGAACATCCTCAACTCCCAGCAAGGAATAATGGGGATCGAACATCCTTAACTCCCAGCAAGGAGTATTGGGGATCGAACATGCTCAACTCCAAGCAGGCTGTATTGGAGATCGACGTTCTCAACTCCCAGTAAGGGGTATTGGAGACTGAACATTCTCAGCTCCCAGTATGGAGTATTGGGGTTCGACCGTCCTCAACTCCCAGCAAGAAATATTAGGGATTGAACATGCTCAACTCCCAGCAATGAGTATTGGGGATCGACGTTCTCAACTCCCAGCAAGGTGTATTGGGGATTGAACGTCCTCAACTCCCAGCAAGGAGTATTGGGGATCGACGTACTCAACCCCCAGCAAGGAGTATTGCAGATTGAATATCCTCAACTCCCAGCTTGGAGTATTGGGGATCGACCATACTCAACTCCAAGCAGGGAGTATTGGGTATCGATTATCTCAGCTTCCGGCAAGGTGTATTGTGGATTGAACATTCTGAACTCGCAGCAAGGCGTATTGGGGACTGAATATGCTCAACTCCCAGCAAGATGTCTTGGAGACTGAACATCCTCTACTCCCAGAAAGGAGTATTGGGGATCGACGTTTTCAACTCCCAGCAAGGAGTATTCGGTATTGAACGTCCTCAACTCCCAGCAAGGAGATTTGGGGATCGACGTTCTCGACCCCCAACAAGGAGTATTGCGGATTGAACATCCTCAACTTCCGGCAAGGAGTATTGGAGATCGATCTTCTCAACTCCCAGTAAGGAGTATTGGGGATTGAACATCCTCAGCTCCCAGCGAGCAGTGTTGGGGATCGACGTTCTCAACTCCCTGCAAGGAGTATTGGAGATTGATCATCCTCAACTTCCAGCAAGGAGTATTGGGGATTGAATGTCCTCAACTCCCAGCAAGGAGTATTGGGAATCGACGTTCTCAACCCCCAGCAAGGAGTATTGCAGTTTGAATATCCTCAACTCCCAGCAAGGAATATTGGGTTTGAACATCGTTAACTCCCAGCATGGAGTATTGGGGATCGACCATCCTCAAATCCAAACAGGGAGTATTGGGGATCGATTATCTCAGCTCCCAGCAAGGCGTATTGTGGATTGAAAATTCTGAACTCCCAGCAAGGCGTATTGGGGATTGAATATTCTCAACTCCCACACAAGGCGTATTGGGGATTGAACATCATCAACTCCCGGCAAGGTGTCTTGGAGATTGAACATCCTCAACTCCCAGCAAGGAGTATTGGGGATCGAAGTTTTCAACTCCCAGCAAGGAGTATTGGGTATTGAACGTCCTAAACGCCCAGCAAGGAGATTTGGGGATCGACGTTCTCGAACCCCAGCAAGGAGTATTGCGGAATGAACATCCTCAACATCCGGCAAGGAGTATTGGAGATCGATGTTCTCAACTCCCAGTAAGGAGTATTGGGGATCGACGATCTCAACTCCCAGCAAGTAGTATTGGTGATTGAACATCCTCAACTGCCAGCAAGGAGTACTGGGGATCGACCATCCTCAACTCCCAGCCAGGAGTATTGAGATCGACGTTCTCAACTCCCAGCAAGGAGTATTGGGGATTGAACATCCTCAGCTCCCAGCGAGCAGTGTTGGGGATCGACGTTCTCAACTCCCTGCAAGGAGTATTGGGGATTGAACATCCTCAACTCCAGGCAAGGAGTATTGGGGATTGAATATCCTCAACTCCCAGCAAGGAGTATTGGAGATTGAACATCCTCAACTCCCAGCAAGGAGTATTGGTGATTGAACATCCTCAACTCCCAGCAAGAGTATTGGGGATTGAACATCCTCAACTCCCAGCAAAGAGTATTGTGGATCGAACATCCTCAACTCCCATCAAGTAGTATTGGTGATTGAACATCCTCAACTCCCAGCAAGGAGTATTGGGGATCGACTTTCTCAACTCCCAGCAAGGAGTATTGGGGATTGAACATCCTCAACTTCCAGAAAGGAGTATTGGGGACTGAACGTCCTCAACTCCCAGCAAGGAATATTGGGGATCGACAATCTTCAACTCCCTTCAAGGAATAATGGGGATCGAACATCCTTAACTCCCAGCAAGGTGTATTGGGAATCGAACATGCTCAACTCCAAGCAGGGAGTGTTGGGGATCGACCTTCTCAGTTCCCAGAAAGGAGTATTGGAGATTGAACATTCTCAACTCCCAGTATGGAGTATTGGGGTTCGTCCGTCCTCAACTCCCAGCAAGGAATATTAGGGATTGAAAATGCTCAACTCCCAGCAGTGAGTATTGGGGATCGACGTTCTCAACTCCCAGCAAGGAGTATTGGGGATTGAATGCCCTCAACTCCCAGCAAGGAGTATTAGGGATCGACGTTCTCAACCCGCAGCAAGGAGTATTGCAGATTGAATATCCTCAACTCCCAGCAAGGAATATTGGGTTCGAACATCGTTAACTCTCAGCAAGGAGTATTGGGAATCGACTATACTCAACTCCAAGCACGGAGTATTGAGGATCGATTATCTCAGCTCACAGCAAGGCGTATTGTGGATTGAATATTCTCAATTCCAGGCAAGGCGTATTGGGGATTGAATATTCTGAACTCCCAGCAAGGCGTATTGGGGATTGAACATCATCAACTCCCAGCAAGGTGTCTTGGAGATTGAACATCCTCAACTCCCAGCAAGGAGTATTGGGGATAGATGTTTTCAACTCCCAGCAAGGAATATTGGGTATCGACGTTCTCAACTCCCAGCAAGGAGCATTGGAGATTGAACATCCTCAACCCCAAAAGGAGTATTTGGAATTGAACGTCCTGAATCCCAGCAAGGCTTTTGGGGATCGACGTTCTCCACTCCCAGCAAGCAGTATTGCGGATTGAACATCCTCAACTTCCGGCAAGGAGTATTGGGAATCGATGTTCTCCACTCCCAGTAAGGAGTATTGGGGATCGAACATCCTCAACTCCCAGCAAGGAGTATTGGGGATCGACATTCTCAACTCATAGCGAGGAGTATTGGGGATTGAATATCCTCAACTCCCGGCAAGGAGTATTGGGGACTGAACGTCCTCAATTCCCAGCAAGGAGTATTGGGAATCGACGTTCTCAACTCCCAGCAAGGAGTATTGTGGATCGATCATCCTCAACTCCCATCAAGGAGTATTGGTGATTGAACATCCTCAACTCCCAGCAAGGAGTATTGGGAATCGACGTTCTCAACTCCCAGCAAGGAGTATTGTGGATCGAACATCCTCAACTCCCATCAAGGAGTATTGGTGATTGAACATCCTCAACTCCCAGCAAGGAGAATTGGGGATCGAAGTTCTCAACTCCCAGCAAGGAGTATTGGGGATTGAACATCCTCAACTTCCAGAAAGGAGTAGTGGGGACTGAACGTCCTCAACTCCCAGCAAGGAATATTGAGGATCGAAAGTCCTCAACTCCCTTCAAGGAATAATGGGGATCGAACATCCTTAACTCCCAGCAAGGTGCATTGGGAATCGAACATGCTCAATTCCAAGCGAGCAGTGTTGGGGATCGACGTTCTCAACCCCCAGCAAGGAGTATTGCAATTTGAATATCCTCAACTCCCAGCAAGGAATATTGGGTTCGAACATCGTTAACTCCCAGCAAGGAGTATTGGGGATCGACCATCCTCAAATCCAAACAGGGAGTATTGGGGATCGATTATCTCAGCTCCCAGCAAGGCGTATTGTGGATTGAAAATTCTGAACTCCCAGCAAGGCGTATTGGGGATTGAATATTCTCAACTCCCACACAAGGCGTATTGGGGATTGAACATCATCAACTCCCAGCAAGGTGTCTTGGAGATTGAACATCCTCAACTCCCAGCAAGGAGTATTGGGGATCGAAGTTTTCAACTCCCAGCAAGGAGTATTGGGTATTGAGCGTCCTAAACTCCCAGCAAGGAGATTTGGGGATCGACGTTCTCGACCCCCAGCAAGGAGTATTGCGGAATGAACATCCTCAACTTCCGGCAAGGAGTATTGGAGATCGACGTTCTCAACTCCCAGTAAGGAGTATTGGGGATTGAACATCCTCAACTCCCAGCAAGGAGTATTGGGGATCGACGATCTCAACTCCCAGCAAGTAGTACTGGTGATTGAACATCCTCAACTCCCAGCAAGAGTATTGAGGATTGAACATCCTCAACTCCTAACAAGGAGTACTGGGGATCGACCATCCTCAACTCCCAGCCAGGAGTATTGCGATCGACGTTCTCAACTCCCAGCAAGGAGTATTGGGGATTGAACATCCTCAGCTCCCAGCGAGCAGTGTTGGGGATCGACGTTCTCAACTCCCTGCAAGGAGTGTTGGGGATTGAACATCCTCAACTCCAAGCAAGGAGTATTGGGGATTGAATATCCTCAACTCCCAGCAAGGAGTATTGGAGATTGAACAATCTCAACTCCCAGTATGGAGTATTGGGGATCGACCGTCCTCAACTCCCAGCAAGGAATATGAGGGATTGAACAAGCTCAACTCCCAGCAAGGAGTATTGGGGATTGAAAATTCTCAACTCCTAGCAAGGAGTATTGCAGATCGACGTTCTAAACTCCCAGCAAGGAGTATTGGGGATTGAACATCCTCAACTCCCAGAGAGGAGTATTGGGGACTGAACGTCCTCAACTCGCAGCAAGGAGTATTGGACATTGAACATCCTCAACTCCCAGCAAGGAACAATGGGGATCGAACATCCTTAACTCCCAGCAAGGAGTATTTGGGATCGAACATGCTCAACTCCAAGAATGCTGTATTGGGGATCGACGTTCTCAACTCCCAGTAAGGGGTATTGGAGATTGAACATTCTCAGCTCCCAGTATGGAGTATTGGGGTTCGACCGTCCTCAACTCCCAGCAAGAAATATTAGGGATTGAACATGCTCAACTCCCAGCAATGAGTATTGGGGATCGACGTTCTCAACTCCCAGCAAGGAGTATTGGGGATTGAACGTCCTCAACTCCCAGCAAGGAGTATTGGGGATCGACGTACTCAACCCCCAGCAAGGAGTATTGCAGATTGAATATCCTCAACTCCCAGCTTGGAGTATTGGGGATCGACCATACTCAACTCCAAGCAGGGAGTATTGGGTATCGATTATCTCAGCTTCCGGCAAGCTGTATTGTGGATTGAACATTCTGAACTCCCAGCAAGGCGTATTGGGGACTGAATATGCTCAACTCCCAGCAAGATGTCTTGGAGACTGAACATCCTCTACTCCCAGAAAGGAGTATTGGGGATCGACGTTCTCAACTCCCTGCAAGGAGTATTGGGGAGTGAACATTCTCAACTCCAAGCAAGGAGTATTGGGGATTGAATATCCTCAACTCCCAGCAAGGAGTATTGGAGATTGAACAATCTCAACTCCCAGTATGGAGTATTGGGAACGACCGTCCTCAACTCCCAGCAAGGAATATGAGGGATTGAACAAGCTCAACTCCCAGCAAGGAGTATTGGGGATTGAAAATTCTCAACTCCTAGCAAGGAGTATTGCAGATCGACGTTCTAAACTCCCAGCAAGGAGTATTGGGGATTGAACATCCTCAACTCCCAGAGAGGAGTATTGGGGACTGAACGTCCTCAACTCGCAGCAAGGAGTATTGGACATTGAACATCCTCAACTCCCAGCAAGGAATAATGGGGATCGAACATCCTTAACTCCCAGCAAGGAGTATTGGGGATCGAACATGCTCAACTCCAAGCAGGCTGTATTGGAGATCGACGTTCTCAACTCCCAGTAAGGGGTATTGGAGACTGAACATTCTCAGCTCCCAGTATGGAGTATTGGGGTTCGACCGTCCTCAACTCCCAGCAAGAAATATTAGGGATTGAACATGCTCAACTCCCAGCAATGAGTATTGGGGATCGACGTTCTCAACTCCCAGCAAGGTGTATTGGGGATTGAACGTCCTCAACTCCCAGCAAGGAGTATTGGGGATCGACGTACTCAACCCCCAGCAAGGAGTATTGCAGATTGAATATCCTCAACTCCCAGCTTGGAGTATTGGGGATCGACCATACTCAACTCCAAGCAGGGAGTATTGGGTATCGATTATCTCAGCTTCCGGCAAGGTGTATTGTGGATTGAACATTCTGAACTCCCAGCAAGGCGTATTGGGGACTGAATATGCTCAACTCCCAGCAAGATGTCTTGGAGACTGAACATCCTCTACTCCCAGAAAGGAGTATTGGGAATCGACGTTTTCAACTCCCAGCAAGGAGTATTCGGTATTGAACGTCCTCAACTCCCAGCAAGGAGATTTGGGGATCGACGTTCTCGACCCCCAACAAGGAGTATTGCGGATTGAACATCCTCAACTTCCGGCAAGGAGTATTGGAGATCGATCTTCTCAACTCCCAGTAAGGAGTATTGGGGATTGAACATCCTCAGCTCCCAGCGAGCAGTGTTGGGGATCGACGTTCTCAACTCCCTGCAAGGAGTATTGGAGATTGATCATCCTCAACTTCCAGCAAGGAGTATTGGGGATTGAATGTCCTCAACTCCCAGCAAGGAGTATTGGGAATCGACGTTCTCAACCCCCAGCAAGGAGTATTGCAGTTTGAATATCCTCAACTCCCAGCAAGGAATATTGGGTTCGAACATCGTTAACTCCCAGCATGGAGTATTGGGGATCGACCATCCTCAAATCCAAACAGGGAGTATTGGGGATCGATTATCTCAGCTCCCAGCAAGGCGTATTGTGGATTGAAAATTCTGAACTCCCAGCAAGGCGTATTGGGGATTGAATATTCTCAACTCCCACACAAGGCGTATTGGGGATTGAACATCATCAACTCCCAGCAAGGTGTCTTGGAGATTGAACATCCTCAACTCCCAGCAAGGAGTATTGGGGATCGAAGTTTTCAACTCCCAGCAAGGAGTATTGGGTATTGAACGTCCTAAACGCCCAGCAAGGAGATTTGGGGATCGACGTTCTCGAACCCCAGCAAGGAGTATTGCGGAATGAACATCCTCAACATCCGGCAAGGAGTATTGGAGATCGATGTTCTCAACTCCCAGTAAGGAGTATTGGGGATCGACGATCTCAACTCCCAGCAAGTAGTATTGGTGATTGAACATCCTCAACTGCCAGCAAGGAGTACTGGGGATCGACCATCCTCAACTCCCAGCCAGGAGTATTGAGATCGACGTTCTCAACTCCCAGCAAGGAGTATTGGGGATTGAACATCCTCAGCTCCCAGCGAGCAGTGTTGGGGATCGACGTTCTCAACTCCCTGCAAGGAGTATTGGGGATTGAACATCCTCAACTCCAGGCAAGGAGTATTGGGGATTGAATATCCTCAACTCCCAGCAAGGAGTATTGGAGATTGAACATCCTCAACTCCCAGCAAGGAGTATTGGTGATTGAACATCCTCAACTCCCAGCAAGAGTATTGGGGATTGAACATCCTCAACTCCCAGCAAAGAGTATTGTGGATCGAACATCCTCAACTCCCATCAAGGAGTATTGGTGATTGAACATCCTCAACTCCCAGCAAGGAGTATTGGGGATCGACTTTCTCAACTCCCAGCAAGGAGTATTGGGGATTGAACATCCTCAACTTCCAGAAAGGAGTATTGGGGACTGAACGTCCTCAACTCCCAGCAAGGAATATTGGGGATCGACAATCTTCAACTCCCTTCAAGGAATAATGGGGATCGAACATCCTTAACTCCCAGCAAGTTGTATTGGGAATCGAACATGCTCAACTCCAAGCAGGGAGTGTTGGGGATCGACCTTCTCAGTTCCCAGAAAGGAGTATTGGAGATTGAACATTCTCAACTCCCAGTATGGAGTATTGGGGTTCGTCCGTCCTCAACTCCCAGCAAGGAATATTAGGGATTGAAAATGCTCAACTCCCAGCAGTGAGTATTGGGGATCGACGTTCTCAACTCCCAGCAAGGAGTATTGGGGATTGAATGCCCTCAACTCCCAGCAAGGAGTATTAGGGATCGACGTTCTCAACCCCCAGCAAGGAGTATTGCAGATTGAATATCCTCAACTCCCAGCAAGGAATATTGGGTTCGAACATCGTTAACTCTCAGCAAGGAGTATTGGGAATCGACTATCCTCAACTCCAAGCACGGAGTATTGAGGATCGATTATCTCAGCTCACAGCAAGGCGTATTGTGGATTGAATATTCTCAATTCCAGGCAAGGCGTATTGGGGATTGAATATTCTGAACTCCCAGCAAGGCGTATTGGGGATTGAACATCATCAACTCCCAGCAAGGTGTCTTGGATATTGAACATCCTCAACTCCCAGCAAGGAGTATTGGGGATCGACGTTCTCGACCCCCAGCAAGGAGTATTGCGGAATGAACATCCTCAACTCCCAGAAAGGTGTCTTGGATATTGAACATCCTCAACTCCCAGCAAGGAGTATTGGGGATCGACATTCTCAGCTCCCAGTAAGGAGTATTGGGGATTGAGCGTCCTCAACTCCCAGCAAGGAGTATTGGGGACCGACGTTCTCAACCCCCAGCAAGGAATATTGCAGATTGAATATCCTCAAATCCCAGCAAGGAATATTGGGATCGACCATCCTCAACTCCAAGCAGGGAGTATTGGGGATCGATTTTCCCAACTCCCATCAAGGTGTATTGGGGATTGAACATTCTCAACTCCCAGCAAGGCGTATCGGGGATTGAACATCATCAACTCCCAGCAAGGAGTATTGGGGATAGACGTTTTCAACTCCCAGCAAGGAATATTGGGTATCGACGTTCTCAACTCCCAGCAAGGAGCATTGGAGATTGAACATCCTAAACCCCAAAAGGAGTATTTGGAATTGAACGTCCTGAATCCCAGCAAGGCTTTTGGGGATCGACGTTCTCCACTCCCAGCAAGCAGTATTGCGGATTGAACATCCTCAACTTCCGGCAAGGAGTATTGGGAATCGATGTTCTCCACTCCCAGTAAGGAGTATTGGGGATCGAACATCCTCAACTCCCAGCAAGGAGTATTGGGGATCGACATTCTCAATTCATAGCGAGGAGTATTGGGGATTGAAATTCCTCAACTCTCGGCAAGGAGTATTGGGGACTGAACGTCCTCAATTCCCAGCAAGGAGTATTGGGAATCGACGTTCTCAACTCCCAGCAAGCAGTATTGTGGATCGAACATCCTCAAATCCCATCAAGGAGTATTGGTGATTGAACATCCTCAACTCCCAGCAAGGAGTATTGGGGATTGACGTTCTCAACTCCCAGCAAGGAGTATTGGGGATTGAACATCCTCAACTTCCAGAAAGGTGTATTGGGGACTGAACGTCCTCAACTCCCAGCAAGGAATATTGCGGATCGAAAATCCTCAACTCCCAGCAATGAGTATTGGGGATCGACGTTCTCAACTCCCAGCAAGGATTATTGGGGATTGAATGTCCTCAACTCCCAGCAAGGAGTATTAGGGATCGAACATCCTCAACTCCCAGCAAGGAGTATTGGGGATCGACGTTCTCGACCCCCAACAAGGAGTATTGCGGATTGAACATCCTCAACTTCCGGCAAGGAGTATTGGAGATCGATGTTCTCAGCTCCCAGTAAGGAGTATTGGGGATTGAACATCCTCAACTCCCAGCAAGGAGTATTGTGGATCGAACATCCTCAACCCCCAGCAAGGAGTATTGCAGATTGAATATCCTCAACTCCCATCAAGGAGTATTGGGGATCGAACATCCTCAACTCCAAGCAGGGAGTATCGGGGATCGATTTTCCCAACTCCCATCAAGGTGTATTGGGGATTGAACATTCTCAACTCCCAGCAAGGCCTATTGGGGATTGAACATCATCAACTCCCACCAAGGTGTCTTGGAGATTGAACATCCTCAACTCCCAGCAAGGAGTATTGGGGATAGACGTTTTCAACTCCCAGCAAGGAATATTGGGTATTGACGTTCTCAACTCCCAGCAAGGAGCATTGGAGATTGAACATCCTCAACCCCAAAAGGAGTATTTGGAATTGAACGTCCTGAATCCCAGCAAGGCTTTTGGGGATCGACGTTCTCCACTCCCAGCAAGCAGTATTGCGGATTGAACATCCTCAACTTCCGGCAAGGAGTATTGGGAATCGATGTTCTCCACTCCCAGTAAGGAGTATTGGGGATCGACCATCCTCAACTCCCAGCCAAGAGTATTGGGATCGACGTTCTCAACTCCCAGTAAGGAGTATTGGGGATTGAACATCCTCAACTCCCAGCAAGGAGTATTGGGGATCGACCATCCTCAACTCCCAGCCAGGAGTATTGGGATCGACGTTCTCAACTCAAGCAAGGAGTATTGGGGATTGAACATCCTCAGCTCATAGCGAGCAGTGTTGGGGATCGACGTTCTCAAATCCCTGCAAGGAGTATTGGGGATTGAACATCCTCAACTCCAAGCAAGGAGTATTGGGGATTGAATATCCTCAACTCCCAGCAAGGAGTATTGGGGATCGATGTTCTCAACTCCCAGCAAGGAATATTGGGGATTGAACATCCTCAACTCCCAGAAAGGAGTTTTGGGGACTGAACGTCCTCAACTTCCAGCAAGGAGTATTGGGGATCGAACATCCTCAACTCCCAGCAAGGTGTATTGGGGATCGACATTCTCAACTCATAGCGAGGAGTATTGGGGATTGAATATCCTCAACTCCCGGCAAGGAGTATTGCAGATTGAATATCCTCAACTCCCATCAAGGAGTATTGGGGATCGACCATCCTCAACTCCAAGCAGGGAGTATTGGGGATCGATTTTCCCAACTCCCATCAAGTTGTATTGGGGATTGAACATTCTCAACTCCCAGCAAGGCGTATTGGGGATTGAACATCATCAACTCCCAGCAAGGTGTCTTGGAGACTGAACATCCTCAACTCCCAGCAAGGAGTATTGGGGATAGACGTTTTCAACTCCCAGCAAGGAATATTGGGTATCGACGTTCTCAACTCCCAGCAAGGAGCATTGGAGATTGAACATCCTCAACCCCAAAAGGAGTATTTGGAATTGAACGTCCTGAATCCCAGCAAGGCTTTTGGGGATCGACGTTCTCCACTCCCAGCAAGCAGTATTGAGGATTGAACATCCTCAACTTCCGGCAAGGAGTATTGGGAATCGATGTTCTCCACTCCCAGTAAGGAGTATTGGGGATCGAACATCCTCAACTCCCAGCAAGGAGTATTGGGGATCGACATTCTCAACTCATAGCGAGGAGTATTGGGGATTGAATATCCTCAACTCCCGGCAAGGAGTATTGGGGACTGAACGTCCTCAATTCCCAGCAAGGAGTATTGGGAATCGACGTTCTCAACTCCCAGCAAGGAGTATTGTGGATCGAACATCCTCAACTCCCATCAAGGAGTATTGGTGATTGAACATCCTCAACTCCCAGCAAGGAGTATTGGGAATCGACGTTCTCAACACCCAGCAAGGAGTATTGTGGATCGAACATCCTCAACTCCCATCAAAGAGTATTGGTGATTGAACATCCTCAACTCCCAGCAAGAAGTATTGGGGATCGAAGTTCTCAACTCCCAGCAAGGAGTATTGGGGATTGAACATCCTCAACTTCCAGAAAGGAGTATTGGGGACTGAACGTCCTCAACTCCCAGCAAGGAATATTGGGGATCGAAAGTCCTCAACTCCCTTCAAGGAATAATGGGGATCGAACATCCTTAACTCCCAGCAAGGTGTATTGGGAATCGAACATGCTCAACTCCAAGCAGGGAGTGTTGTGGATCGACCTTCTCAGTTCCCAGTAAGGAGTATTGGAGATTGAACATTCTCAACTCCCAGTATGGAGTATTGGGGTTCGACCGTCCTCAACTCCCAGCAAGGAACATTAGGGATTGAAAATGCTCAACTCCCAGCAATGAGTATTGGGGATCGAAGTTTTCAACTCCCAGCAAGGAGTATTGGGTATTGAACGTCCTAAACTCCCAGCAAGGAGATTTGGGGATCGACGTTCTCGACCCCCAGCAAGGAGTATTGCGGAATGAACGTCCTCAACTTCCGGCAAGGAGTATTGGGAATCGACGTTCTCAACTCCCAGTAAGGAGTATTGGGGATCGAACATCCTCAACTCCCAGCAAGGAGTATTGGGGCTCGACATTCTCAACTCATAGCGAGGAGTATTGGGGATTGAATATCCTCAACTCCCGGCAAGGAGTATTGGGAATCGACGTTCTCAACTCCCAGCAAGGAGTACTGGGGATCGACCATCCTCAACTCCCAGCCAAGAGTATTGAGATCAACGTTCTCAACTCCCAGCAAGGAGTATTGGGGATTGAACATCCTCAGCTCCCAGCGAGCAGTGTTGGGGATCGACGTTCTCAACCCCCAGCAAGGAGTATTGCAGTTTGAATATCCTCAACTCCCAGCAAGGAATATTGGGTTCGAACATCGTTAACTCCCAGCAAGGAGTATTGGGGATCGAACATGCTCAACTCCAAGCAGGCAATATTGGGGATCGACGTTCTCAACTCCCAGTAAGGAGTATTGGAGATTGAACATTCTCAGCTCCCAGTATGGAACTATTGGGGTTCGACCGTCCTCAACTCCCAGCGAGAAATATTAAGGATTGAACATGCTCAACTCCCAGCAATGAGTATTGGGGATCGACGTTCTAAACTCCCAGCAAGGAGTATTGGGGATTGAACGTCCTCAACTCCCAGCAAGGAGTATTGGGGATCGACATACTCAACCCCCAGCAAGGAGTATTGCAGATTGAATATCCTCAACTCCCAGCTTGGAGTATTGGGGATCGACCATACTCAACTCCAAGCAGGGAGTATTGGGTATCGATTATCTCAGCTCCCAGCAAGGCGTATTGTGGATTGAACATTCTGAACTCCCAGCAAGGCGTATTGGGGACTGAATATGCTCAACTCCCAGCAAGATGTCTTGGAGACTGAACATCCTCTACTCCCAGAAAGGAGTATTGGGGATCGACGTTTTCAACACCCAGCAAGGAGTATTCGGTATTGAACATCCTCAACTCCCAGCAAAGAGATTTGGGGATCGACGTTCTCGACCCCCAACAAGGAGTATTGCGGATTGAACATCCTCAACTTCCGGCAAGGAGTATTGGAGATCGATCTTCTCAACTCCCAGTAAGGAGTATTGGGGATTGAACATCCTGAGCTCCCAGCGAGCAGTGTTGGGGATCGACGTTCTCAAATCCCTGCAAGGAGTATTGGAGATTGAATGTCCTCAACTCCCAGCAAGGAGTATTGGTGATCGACGTTCTCAACTCCCAGTAAGGAGTATTGGAGATTGAACATTCTCAGCTCCCAGTATGGAGTATTGGGGTTCGACCGTCCTCAACTCCAGCAAGAAATATTAGGGATTGAACATGCTCAACTCCCAGCAATGAGTATTGGTGATCGACGTTCTAAACTCCCAGCAAGGAGTATTGGGGATTGAACGTCCTGAACTCCCAGCAAGGAGTATTGGGGATCGACTTACTCAACCCCCTGCAAGGAGTATTGCAGATTGAATATCCTCAACTCCCAGCTTGGAGTATTGGGGATCGACCATACTCAACTCCAAGCAGGGAGTATTGGGTATCGATTATCTCAGCTCCCAGCAAGGCGTATTGTGGATTGAACATTCTGAACTCCCAGCAAGGCGTATTGGGGACTGAATATGCTCAACTCCCAGCAAGATGTCTTGGAGACTGAACATCATCTACTCCCAGAAAGGAGTATTGGGGATCGAAGTTTTCAACTCCCAGCAAGGAGTATTCGGTATTGAACGTCCTCAACTCCCAGCAAGGAGATTTGGGGATCGAAGTTCTCGACCCCCAACAAGGAGAATTGCGGATTGAACATCCTCAACTTCCGGCAAAGAGTATTGGAGATCGATCTTCTCAACTCCCAGTAAGGAGTATTGGGGATTGAACATCCTCAGCTCCCAGCGAGCAGTGTTGGGGTTCGACGTTCTCAACTCCCTGCAAGGAGTATTGGGATTGAATGCCCTCAACTCCCAGCAAGGAGTATTAGGGATCGAACATCCTCAACTCCAGCAAGGAGTATTGGGAATCGACGTTCTCAACTCCCAGCAAGGAGTACTGGGGATCGACCATCCTCAACTCCCAGCCAAGAGTATTGAGATCAACGTTCTCAACTCCCAGCAAGGAGTATTGGGGATTGAACATCCTCAGCTCCCAGCGAGCAGTGTTGTGGATCGACGTTCTCAACCCCCAGCAAGGAGTATTGCAGTTTGAATATCCTCAACTCCCAGCAAGTAATATTGGGTTCGAACATCGTTAACTCCCAGCAAGGAGTATTGGGATCGACCATCCTCAAATCCAAACAGGAGTATTGGGGATCGATTATCTCAGCTCCCAGCAAGGCGTATTGTGGATTGAAAATTCTGAACTCCCATCAAGGCGTATTGGGGATTGAATATTCTCAACTCCCACACAAGGCGTATTGGGGATTGAACATCATCAACTCCCAGCAAGGTGTCTTGGAGATTGAACATCCTCAACTCCCAGCAAGGAGTATTGGGGATCGAAGTTTTCAACTCCCAGCAAGGAGTATTGGGTATTGAACGTCCTAAACTCCCAGCAAGGAGATTTGGGGATCGACGTTCTCGACCCCCAGCAAGGAGTATTGCGGAATGAACATCCTCAACTTCCGGCAAGGAGTATTGGAGATCGATGTTCTCAACTCCCAGTAAGGAGTATTGGGGATTGAACATCCTCAACTCCCAGCAAGGAGTATTGGGGATCGCCGATCTCAACTCCCAGCAAGTAGTATTGGTGATTGAACATCCTCAACTCCCAGCAAGAGTATTGGGGATTGAACATCCTCAAGTCCTAGCAAGGAGTACTGGGGATCGACCATCCTCAACTCCCAGCCAGGAGTATTGCGATCGACGTTCTCAACTCCCAGCAAGGAGTATTGGGGATTGAACATCCTCAGCTCCCAGCGAGCAGTGTTGGGGATCGACGTTCTCATCTCCCTGCAAGGAGTATTGGGGATTGAACATCCTCAACTCCAAGCAAGGAGTTTTGGGGATTGAATATCCTCAACTCCCAGCAAGGAGTATTGGAGATTGAACAATTTCAACTCCCAGTATGGAGTATTGGGGATCGACCGTCCTCAACTCCCAGCAAGGAATATGAGGGATTGAACAAGCTCAACTCCCAGCAAGGAGTATTGGGGATTGAAAATTCTCAACTCCCAGCAAGGAGTATTGGGGATTGAACATCCTCAACTCCCAGAAAGGAGTATTGGGGACTGAACGTCCTCAACTCCCAGCAAGGAGTATTGGACATTGAACATCCTCAACTCCCAGCAAGGAATAATGGTGATCGAACATCCTTAACTCCCAGCAAGGAGTATTGGGGATTGAACGTCCTCAACTCCCAACAAGGAGTATTGGGGATCGACGTACTCAACCCCCAGCAAGGAGTATTGCAGATTGAACATCCTCAACTCCCAGCCAAGAGTATTGGGATCGACGTTCTCAACTCCCAGCAAGGAGTATTGGGGATTGAACATCCTCAGCTCCCAGCGAGCAGTGTTGGGGATCGACGTTCTCAAACCCCAGCAAGGAGTATTGCAGTTTGAATATCCTCAACTCCCAGCAAGGAATATTGGGTTCGAACATCGTGAACTCCCAGCAAGGAGTATTGGGGATCGACCATCCTCAAATCCAAACAGGGAGTATTGGGGATCGATTATCTCAGCTCCCAGCAAGGCGTATTGTGGATTGAAAATTCTGAACTCCCAGCAAGGCGTATTGGGGATTGAACATTCTCAACTCCCACACAAGGCGTATTGGGGATTGAACATCATCAACTCCCAGCAAGGTGTCTTGGAGAATGAACATCCTCAACTCCCAGCAAGGAGTATTGGGGATCGAAGTTTTCAACTCCCAGCAAGGAGTATTGGGTATTGAACGTCCTAAACTCCCAGCAAGGAGATTTGGGGATCGACATTCTCGACCCCCAGCAAGGAGTATTGCGAAATGAACATCCTCAACTTCCGGCAAGGAGTATTGGAGATCGACGTTCTCAACTCCCTGCAAGGAGTATTGGGGATTGAACATCCTCAACTCCATCAAGGAGTATTGGGGATTGAATATCCTCAACTCCCAGCAAGGAGTATTGGAGATTGAACAATCTCAACTCCCAGTATGGAGTATTGGGGATCGACCGTCCTCAACTCCCAGCAAGGAATATGAGGGATTGAACAAGCTCAACTCCCAGCAAGGAGTATTGGGGATTGAAAATTCTCAACTCCCAGCAAGGAGTATTGCAGATCGACGTTCTAAACTCCCAGCAAGGAGTATTGGGGATTGAACATCCTCAACTCCCAGAAAGGAGTACTGGGGACTGAACGTCCTCAACTCCCAGCAAGGAGTATTGGACATTGAACATCCTCGACTCCCAGCAAGGAATAATGGGGATCGAACATCCTTAACTCCCAGCAAGGAGTATTGGGGATCGAACATGCTCAACTCCAAGCAGGCAGTATTGGGGATCGACGTTCTCAACATCCCAGTAAGGAGTATTGGAGATTGAACATTCTCAACTCCCAGTATGGAGTATTGGGGTTCGACCGTCCTCAACTCCCAGCAAGAAATATTAGGGATTGAACATGCTCAACTCCCAGCAATGAGTATTGGGGATCGACGTTCTAAACTCCCAGCAAGGAGTATTGGGGATTGAACGTCCTCAACTCCCAGCAAGGAGTATTGGGGATCGACGTACTCAACCCCCAGCAGGGAGTATTGCAGATTGAATATCCTCAACTCCCAGCTTGGAGTATTGGGGATCGACCATACTCAACTCCAAGCAGGGAGTATTGGGTATCGATTATCTCAGCTCCCAGCAAGGCGTATTGTGGATTGAACATTCTGAACTCCCAGCAAGGCGTATTGGGGACTGAATATGCTCAACTCCCAGCAAGATGTCTTGGAGACTGAATATCCTCTACTCCCAGAAAGGAGTATTGGGGATCGACGTTCTTGACCCCCAACAAGGAGTATTGCGGATTGAACATCCTCAACTTCCGGCAAGGAGTATTGGAGATCGATCTTCTCAACTCCCAGTAAGGAGTATTGGGGATTGAACATCCTCAGCTCCCAGCGAGCAGTGTTGGGGATCGACGTTCTCAACTGCCTGCAAGGAGAATTGGAGATTGAACATCCTCAACTCCCAGCAAGGAGTATTGGTGATCGACCATACTCAACTCCAAGCAGAGAGTATTGGGTATCGATTATCTCAGCTCCCAGCAAGGCGTATTGTGGATTGAACATTCTGAACTCCCAGCAAGGCGTATTCGGGATTGAATATTCTCAACTCCCAGCAAGATGTCTTGGAGACTGAACATCCTCTACTCCCAGAAAGGAGTATTGGGGATCGACGTTTTCAACACCCAGCAAGGAGTATTCGGTATTGAACATCCTCAACTCCCAGCAAAGAGATTTGGGGATCGACGTTCTCGACCCCCAACAAGGAGTATTGCGGATTGAACATCCTCAACTTCCGGCAAGGAGTATTGGAGATCGATCTTCTCAACTCCCAGTAAGGAGTATTGGGGATTGAACATCCTGAGCTCCCAGCGAGCAGTGTTGGGGATCGACGTTCTCAAATCCCTGCAAGGAGTATTGGAGATTGAATGTCCTCAACTCCCAGCAAGGAGTATTGGTGATCGACGTTCTCAACTCCCAGTAAGGAGTATTGGAGATTGAACATTCTCAGCTCCCAGTATGGAGTATTGGGGTTCGACCGTCCTCAACTCCCAGCAAGAAATATTAGGGATTGAACATGCTCAACTCCCAGCAATGAGTATTGGTGATCGACGTTCTAAACTCCCAGCAAGGAGTATTGGGGATTGAACGTCCTGAACTCCCAGCAAGGAGTATTGGGGATCGACTTACTCAACCCCCTGCAAGGAGTATTGCAGATTGAATATCCTCAACTCCCAGCTTGGAGTATTGGGGATCGACCATACTCAACTCCAAGCAGGGAGTATTGGGTATCGATTATCTCAGCTCCCAGCAAGGCGTATTGTGGATTGAACATTCTGAACTCCCAGCAAGGCGTATTGGGGACTGAATATGCTCAACTCCCAGCAAGATGTCTTGGAGACTGAACATCATCTACTCCCAGAAAGGAGTATTGGGGATCGAAGTTTTCAACTCCCAGCAAGGAGTATTCGGTATTGAACGTCCTCAACTCCCAGCAAGGAGATTTGGGGATCGAAGTTCTCGACCCCCAACAAGGAGAATTGCGGATTGAACATCCTCATCTTCCGGCAAAGAGTATTGGAGATCGATCTTCTCAACTCCCAGTAAGGAGTATTGGGGATTGAACATCCTCAGCTCCCAGCGAGCAGTGTTGGGGATCGACGTTCTCAACTCCCTGCAAGGAGTATTGGGGATTGAATGCCCTCAACTCCCAGCAAGGAGTATTAGGGATCGAACATCCTCAACTCCCAGCAAGGAGTATTGGGGATCGACATTCTCAACTCATAGCAAGGAGTATTGGGGATTGAATATCCTCAACTCCCATCAAGGAGTATTGGGGATCGACGTTCTCGACCCCCAACAAGGAGTATTGCGGATTCAACATCCTCAACTTCCGGCAAGGAGTATTAGAGATCGATGTTCTCAGCTCCCAGTAAGGAGTATTGGGGATTGAACATCCTCAACTCCCAGCAAGGAGTATTTTGGATCGAACATCCTCAACCCCCAGCAAGGAGTATTGCAGATTGAATATCCTCAACTCCCATCAAGGAGTATTGGGGATCGACCATCCTCAACTCCAAGCAGGGAGTATTGGGGATCGATTTTCCCAACTCCCATCAAGGTGTATTGGGGATTGAACATTCTCAACTCCCAGCAAGGCCTATTGGGGATTGAACATCATCAACTCCCAGCAAGGTGTGTTGGAGATTGAACATCCTCAACTCCCAGCAAGGAGTATTGGGGATAGACGTTTTCAGCTCCCAGCAAGGAATATTGGGTATCGACGTTCTCAACTCCCAGCAAGGAGCATTGGAGATTGAACATCCTCAACCCCAAAAGGAGTATTTGGAATTGAACGTCCTGAATCCCAGCAAGGCTTTTGGGGATCGACGTTCTCCACTCCCAGCAAGCAGTATTGGGGATTGAATATCCTCAACTCCCGGCAAGGAGTATTGGGGACTGAACATCCTCAATTCCCAGCAAGGAGTATTGGGAATCGACGTTCTCAACTCCCAGCAAGGAGTACTGGGGATCGACCATCCTCAACTCCCAGCCAAGAGTATTGAGATCAACGTTCTCAACTCCCAGCAAGGAGTATTGGGGATTGAACATCCTCAGCTCCCAGCGAGCAGTGTTGGGGATCGACGTTCTCAACCCCCAGCAAGGAGTATTGCAGTTTGAATATCCTCAACTCCCAGCAAGGAATATTGGGTTCGAACATCGTTAACTCCCAGCAAGGAGTATTGGGGATCGACCATCCTCAAATCCAAACAGGGAGTATTGGGGATCGATTATCTCAGCTCCCAGCAAGGCGTATTGTGGATTGAAAATTCTGAACTCCCATCAAGGCGTATTGGGGATTGAATATTCTCAACTCCCACACAAGGCGTATTGGGGATTGAACATCATCAACTCCCAGCAAGGTGTCTTGGAGATTGAACATCCTCAACTCCCAGCAAGGAGTATTGGGGATCGAAGTTTTCAACTCCCAGCAAGGAGTATTGGGTATTGAACGTCCTAAACTCCCAGCAAGGAGATTTGGGGATCGACGTTCTCGACCCCCAGCAAGGAGTATTGCGGAATGAACATCCTCAACTTCCGGCAAGGAGTATTGGAGATCGATGTTCTCAACTCCCAGTAAGGAGTATTGGGGATTGAACATCCTCAACTCCCAGCAAGGAGTATTGGGGATCGCCGATCTCAACTCCCAGCAAGTAGTATTGGTGATTGAACATCCTCAACTCCCAGCAAGAGTATTGGGGATTGAACATCCTCAAGTCCTAGCAAGGAGTACTGGGGATCGACCATCCTCAACTCCCAGCCAGGAGTATTGCGATCGACGTTCTCAACTCCCAGCAAGGAGTATTGGGGATTGAACATCCTCAGCTCCCAGCGAGCAGTGTTGGGGATCGACGTTCTCATCTCCCTGCAAGGAGTATTGGGGATTGAACATCCTCAACTCCAAGCAAGGAGTTTTGGGGATTGAATATCCTCAACTCCCAGCAAGGAGTATTGGAGATTGAACAATTTCAACTCCCAGTATGGAGTATTGGGGATCGACCGTCCTCAACTCCCAGCAAGGAATATGAGGGATTGAACAAGCTCAACTCCCAGCAAGGAGTATTGGGGATTGAAAATTCTCAACTCCCAGCAAGGAGTATTGGGGATTGAACATCCTCAACTCCCAGAAAGGAGTATTGGGGACTGAACGTCCTCAACTCCCAGCAAGGAGTATTGGACATTGAACATCCTCAACTCCCAGCAAGGAATAATGGTGATCGAACATCCTTAACTCCCAGCAAGGAGTATTGGGGATTGAACGTCCTCAACTCCCAGCAAGGAGTATTGGGGATCGACGTACTCAACCCCCAGCAAGGAGTATTGCAGATTGAACATCCTCAACTCCCAGCCAAGAGTATTGGGATCGACGTTCTCAACTCCCAGCAAGGAGTATTGGGGATTGAACATCCTCAGCTCCCAGCGAGCAGTGTTGGGGATCGACGTTCTCAAACCCCAGCAAGGAGTATTGCAGTTTGAATATCCTCAACTCCCAGCAAGGAATATTGGGTTCGAACATCGTGAACTCCCAGCAAGGAGTATTGGGGATCGACCATCCTCAAATCCAAACAGGGAGTATTGGGGATCGATTATCTCAGCTCCCAGCAAGGCGTATTGTGGATTGAAAATTCTGAACTCCCAGCAAGGCGTATTGGGGATTGAACATTCTCAACTCCCACACAAGGCGTATTGGGGATTGAACATCATCAACTCCCAGCAAGGTGTCTTGGAGAATGAACATCCTCAACTCCCAGCAAGGAGTATTGGGGATCGAAGTTTTCAACTCCCAGCAAGGAGTATTGGGTATTGAACGTCCTAAACTCCCAGCAAGGAGATTTGGGGATCGACATTCTCGACCCCCAGCAAGGAGTATTGCGAAATGAACATCCTCAACTTCCGGCAAGGAGTATTGGAGATCGACGTTCTCAACTCCCTGCAAGGAGTATTGGGGATTGAACATCCTCAACTCCATCAAGGAGTATTGGGGATTGAATATCCTCAACTCCCAGCAAGGAGTATTGGAGATTGAACAATCTCAACTCCCAGTATGGAGTATTGGGGATCGACCGTCCTCAACTCCCAGCAAGGAATATGAGGGATTGAACAAGCTCAACTCCCAGCAAGGAGTATTGGGGATTGAAAATTCTCAACTCCCAGCAAGGAGTATTGCAGATCGACGTTCTAAACTCCCAGCAAGGAGTATTGGGGATTGAACATCCTCAACTCCCAGAAAGGAGTACTGGGGACTGAACGTCCTCAACTCCCAGCAAGGAGTATTGGACATTGAACATCCTCAACTCCCAGCAAGGAATAATGGGGATCGAACATCCTTAACTCCCAGCAAGGAGTATTGGGGATCGAACATGCTCAACTCCAAGCAGGCAGTATTGGGGATCGACGTTCTCAACATCCCAGTAAGGAGTATTGGAGATTGAACATTCTCAACTCCCAGTATGGAGTATTGGGGTTCGACCGTCCTCAACTCCCAGCAAGAAATATTAGGGATTGAACATGCTCAACTCCCAGCAATGAGTATTGGGGATCGACGTTCTAAACTCCCAGCAAGGAGTATTGGGGATTGAACGTCCTCAACTCCCAGCAAGGAGTATTGGGGATCGACGTACTCAACCCCCAGCAGGGAGTATTGCAGATTGAATATCCTCAACTCCCAGCTTGGAGTATTGGGGATCGACCATACTCAACTCCAAGCAGGGAGTATTGGGTATCGATTATCTCAGCTCCCAGCAAGGCGTATTGTGGATTGAACATTCTGAACTCCCAGCAAGGCGTATTGGGGACTGAATATGCTCAACTCCCAGCAAGATGTCTTGGAGACTGAATATCCTCTACTCCCAGAAAGGAGTATTGGGGATCGACGTTCTTGACCCCCAACAAGGAGTATTGCGGATTGAACATCCTCAACTTCCGGCAAGGAGTATTGGAGATCGATCTTCTCAACTCCCAGTAAGGAGTATTGGGGATTGAACATCCTCAGCTCCCAGCGAGCAGTGTTGGGGATCGACGTTCTCAACTGCCTGCAAGGAGAATTGGAGATTGAACATCCTCAACTCCCAGCAAGGAGTATTGGGGATTGAACGTCCTCAACTCCCAGCAAGGAGTATTGGGCATCGACCATACTCAACTCCAAGCAGAGAGTATTGGGTATCGATTATCTCAGCTCCCAGCAAGGCGTATTGTGGATTGAACATTCTGAACTCCCAGCAAGGCGTATTGGGGACTGAATATGCTCAACTCCCAGCAAGATGTCTTGGAGACTGAACATCCTCTACTCCCAGAAAGGAGTATTGGGGATCGACGTTTTCAACACCCAGCAAGGAGTATTCGGTATTGAACATCCTCAACTCCCAGCAAAGAGATTTGGGGATCGACGTTCTCGACCCCCAACAAGGAGTATTGCGGATTGAACATCCTCAACTTCCGGCAAGGAGTATTGGAGATCGATCTTCTCAACTCCCAGTAAGGAGTATTGGGGATTGAACATCCTGAGCTCCCAGCGAGCAGTGTTGGGGATCGACGTTCTCAAATCCCTGCAAGGAGTATTGGAGATTGAATGTCCTCAACTCCCAGCAAGGAGTATTGGTGATCGACGTTCTCAACTCCCAGTAAGGAGTATTGGAGATTGAACATTCTCAGCTCCCAGTATGGAGTATTGGGGTTCGACCGTCCTCAACTCCCAGCAAGAAATATTAGGGATTGAACATGCTCAACTCCCAGCAATGAGTATTGGTGATCGACGTTCTAAACTCCCAGCAAGGAGTATTGGGGATTGAACGTCCTGAACTCCCAGCAAGGAGTATTGGGGATCGACTTACTCAACCCCCTGCAAGGAGTATTGCAGATTGAATATCCTCAACTCCCAGCTTGGAGTATTGGGGATCGACCATACTCAACTCCAAGCAGGGAGTATTGGGTATCGATTATCTCAGCTCCCAGCAAGGCGTATTGTGGATTGAACATTCTGAACTCCCAGCAAGGCGTATTGGGGACTGAATATGCTCAACTCCCAGCAAGATGTCTTGGAGACTGAACATCATCTACTCCCAGAAAGGAGTATTGGGGATCGAAGTTTTCAACTCCCAGCAAGGAGTATTCGGTATTGAACGTCCTCAACTCCCAGCAAGGAGATTTGGGGATCGAAGTTCTCGACCCCCAACAAGGAGAATTGCGGATTGAACATCCTCAACTTCCGGCAAAGAGTATTGGAGATCGATCTTCTCAACTCCCAGTAAGGAGTATTGGGGATTGAACATCCTCAGCTCCCAGCGAGCAGTGTTGGGGATCGACGTTCTCAACTCCCTGCAAGGAGTATTGGGGATTGAATGCCCTCAACTCCCAGCAAGGAGTATTAGGGATCGAACATCCTCAACTCCCAGCAAGGAGTATTGGGGATCGACATTCTCAACTCATAGCAAGGAGTATTGGGGATTGAATATCCTCAACTCCCATCAAGGAGTATTGGGGATCGACGTTCTCGACCCCCAACAAGGAGTATTGCGGATTCAACATCCTCAACTTCCGGCAAGGAGTATTAGAGATCGATGTTCTCAGCTCCCAGTAAGGAGTATTGGGGATTGAACATCCTCAACTCCCAGCAAGGAGTATTTTGGATCGAACATCCTCAACCCCCAGCAAGGAGTATTGCAGATTGAATATCCTCAACTCCCATCAAGGAGTATTGGGGATCGACCATCCTCAACTCCAAGCAGGGAGTATTGGGGATCGATTTTCCCAACTCCCATCAAGGTGTATTGGGGATTGAACATTCTCAACTCCCAGCAAGGCCTATTGGGGATTGAACATCATCAACTCCCAGCAAGGTGTGTTGGAGATTGAACATCCTCAACTCCCAGCAAGGAGTATTGGGGATAGACGTTTTCAACTCCCAGCAAGGAATATTGGGTATCGACGTTCTCAACTCCCAGCAAGGAGCATTGGAGATTGAACATCCTCAACCCCAAAAGGAGTATTTGGAATTGAACGTCCTGAATCCCAGCAAGGCTTTTGGGGATCGACGTTCTCCACTCCCAGCAAGCAGTATTGGGGATTGAATATCCTCAACTCCCGGCAAGGAGTATTGGGGACTGAACATCCTCAATTCCCAGCAAGGAGTATTGGGAATCGACGTTCTCAACTCCCAGCAAGGAGTACTGGGGATCGACCATCCTCAACTCCCAGCCAAGAGTATTGAGATCAACGTTCTCAACTCCCAGCAAGGAGTATTGGGGATTGAACATCCTCAGCTCCCAGCGAGCAGTGTTGGGGATCGACGTTCTCAACCCCCAGCAAGGAGTATTGCAGTTTGAATATCCTCAACTCCCAGCAAGGAATATTGGGTTCGAACATCGTTAACTCCCAGCAAGGAGTATTGGGGATCGACCATCCTCAAATCCAAACAGGGAGTATTGGGGATCGATTATCTCAGCTCCCAGCAAGGCGTATTGTGGATTGAAAATTCTGAACTCCCATCAAGGCGTATTGGGGATTGAATATTCTCAACTCCCACACAAGGCGTATTGGGGATTGAACATCATCAACTCCCAGCAAGGTGTCTTGGAGATTGAACATCCTCAACTCCCAGCAAGGAGTATTGGGGATCGAAGTTTTCAACTCCCAGCAAGGAGTATTGGGTATTGAACGTCCTAAACTCCCAGCAAGGAGATTTGGGGATCGACGTTCTCGACCCCCAGCAAGGAGTATTGCGGAATGAACATCCTCAACTTCCGGCAAGGAGTATTGGAGATCGATGTTCTCAACTCCCAGTAAGGAGTATTGGGGATTGAACATCCTCAACTCCCAGCAAGGAGTATTGGGGATCGCCGATCTCAACTCCCAGCAAGTAGTATTGGTGATTGAACATCCTCAACTCCCAGCAAGAGTATTGGGGATTGAACATCCTCAAGTCCTAGCAAGGAGTACTGGGGATCGACCATCCTCAACTCCCAGCCAGGAGTATTGCGATCGACGTTCTCAACTCCCAGCAAGGAGTATTGGGGATTGAACATCCTCAGCTCCCAGCGAGCAGTGTTGGGGATCGACGTTCTCATCTCCCTGCAAGGAGTATTGGGGATTGAACATCCTCAACTCCAAGCAAGGAGTTTTGGGGATTGAATATCCTCAACTCCCAGCAAGGAGTATTGGAGATTGAACAATTTCAACTCCCAGTATGGAGTATTGGGGATCGACCGTCCTCAACTCCCAGCAAGGAATATGAGGGATTGAACAAGCTCAACTCCCAGCAAGGAGTATTGGGGATTGAAAATTCTCAACTCCCAGCAAGGAGTATTGGGGATTGAACATCCTCAACTCCCAGAAAGGAGTATTGGGGACTGAACGTCCTCAACTCCCAGCAAGGAGTATTGGACATTGAACATCCTCAACTCCCAGCAAGGAATAATGGTGATCGAACATCCTTAACTCCCAGCAAGGAGTATTGGGGATTGAACGTCCTCAACTCCCAGCAAGGAGTATTGGGGATCGACGTACTCAACCCCCAGCAAGGAGTATTGCAGATTGAATATCCTCAACTCCCAGCTTGGAGTATTGGGGATCGACCATACTCAACTCTAAGCAGGGAGTATTGGGTATCGATTATCTCAGCTCCCAGCAAGGCGTATTGTGGATTGAACATTCTGAACTCCCAGCAAGGCGTATTGGGGACTGAATATGCTCAACTCCCAGCAAGATGTCTTGGAGACTGAACATCCTCTACTCCCAGAAAGGAGTATTGGGGATCGACGTTTTCAACACCCAGCAAGGAGTATTCGGTATTGAACGTCCTCAACTCCCAGCAATGAGTATTGGGGATCGACGTTCTAAACTCCCAGCAAGGAGTATTGGGGATTGAACGTCCTCAACTCCCAGCAAGGAGTATTGGAGATTGAACAATCTCAACTCCCAGTAAGGAGTATTGGGGATTGAGCGTCCTCAACTCCCAGCAAGGAGTATTGGGGACCGACGTTCTCAACCCCCAGCAAGGAATATTGCAGATTGAATATCCTCAAATCCCAGCAAGGAATATTGGGATCGAACAACATTAACTCCCAGCAAGGAGTATTGGGGATCGAACATCCTCAACTCCAAGCAGGGAGTATTGGGGATCAATTTTCCCAACTCCCATCAAGGTGATTTGGGGATTGTACATTCTCAACTCCCAGCAAGGCGTATCGGGGATTGAACATCATCAACTCCCAGCAAGGTGTCTTGGAGATTGAACATCCTCAACTCCCAGCAAGGAGTATTGGGGATAGACGTTTTCAACTCCCAGCAAGGAATATTGGGTATCGACGTTCTCAACTCCCAGCAAGGAGCATTGGAGATTGAACATCCTCAACTCCAAAAGGAGTATTTGGAATTGAACGTCCTGAATCCCAGCAAGGCTTTTGGGGATCGACGTTCTCCACTCCCAGCAAGCAGTATTGCGGATTGAACATCCTCAACTTCCGGCAAGGAGTATTGGGAATCGATGTTCTCCACTCCCAGTAAGGAGTATTGCGGATTGAACATCCTCAACTCCCAGCCAAGAGTATTGGGATCGACGTTCTCAACTCCCAGCAAGGAGTATTGGGGATTGAACATCCTCAGCTCCCAGCGAGCAGTGTTGGGGATCGACGTTCTCAAACCCCAGCAAGGAGTATTGCAGTTTGAATATCCTCAACTCCCAGCAAGGAATATTGGGTTCGAACATCGTGAACTCCCAGCAAGGAGTATTGGGGATCGACCATCCTCAAATCCAAACAGGGAGTATTGGGGATCGATTATCTCAGCTCCCAGCAAGGCGTATTGTGGATTGAAAATTCTGAACTCCCAGCAAGGCGTATTGGGGATTGAACATTCTCAACTCCCACACAAGGCGTATTGGGGATTGAACATCATCAACTCCCAGCAAGGTGTCTTGGAGAATGAACATCCTCAACTCCCAGCAAGGAGTATTGGGGATCGAAGTTTTCAACTCCCAGCAAGGAGTATTGGGTATTGAACGTCCTAAACTCCCAGCAAGGAGATTTGGGGATCGACATTCTCGACCCCCAGCAAGGAGTATTGCGAAATGAACATCCTCAACTTCCGGCAAGGAGTATTGGAGATCGACGTTCTCAACTCCCTGCAAGGAGTATTGGGGATTGAACATCCTCAACTCCATCAAGGAGTATTGGGGATTGAATATCCTCAACTCCCAGCAAGGAGTATTGGAGATTGAACAATCTCAACTCCCAGTATGGAGTATTGGGGATCGACCGTCCTCAACTCCCAGCAAGGAATATGAGGGATTGAACAAGCTCAACTCCCAGCAAGGAGTATTGGGGATTGAAAATTCTCAACTCCCAGCAAGGAGTATTGCAGATCGACGTTCTAAACTCCCAGCAAGGAGTATTGGGGATTGAACATCCTCAACTCCCAGAAAGGAGTACTGGGGACTGAACGTCCTCAACTCCCAGCAAGGAGTATTGGACATTGAACATCCTCAACTCCCAGCAAGGAATAATGGGGATCGAACATCCTTAACTCCCAGCAAGGAGTATTGGGGATCGAACATGCTCAACTCCAAGCAGGCAGTATTGGGGATCGACGTTCTCAACATCCCAGTAAGGAGTATTGGAGATTGAACATTCTCAGCTCCCAGTATGGAGTATTGGGGTTCGACCGTCCTCAACTCCCAGCAAGAAATATTAGGGATTGAACATGCTCAACTCCCAGCAATGAGTATTGGGGATCGACGTTCTAAACTCCCAGCAAGGAGTATTGGGGATTGAACGTCCTCAACTCCCAGCAAGGAGTATTGGGGATCGACGTACTCAACCCCCAGCAGGGAGTATTGCAGATTGAATATCCTCAACTCCCAGCTTGGAGTATTGGGGATCGACCATACTCAACTCCAAGCAGGGAGTATTGGGTATCGATTATCTCAGCTCCCAGCAAGGCGTATTGTGGATTGAACATTCTCAACTCCCAGCAAGGCCTATTGGGGATTGAACATCATCAACTCCCAGCAAGGTGTGTTGGAGATTGAACATCCTCAACTCCCAGCAAGGAGTATTGGGGATAGACGTTTTCAACTCCCAGCAAGGAATATTGGGTATCGACGTTCTCAACTCCCAGCAAGGAGCATTGGAGATTGAACATCCTCAACCCCAAAAGGAGTATTTGGAATTGAACGTCCTGAATCCCAGCAAGGCTTTTGGGGATCGACGTTCTCCACTCCCAGCAAGCAGTATTGGGGATTGAATATCCTCAACTCCCGGCAAGGAGTATTGGGGACTGAACATCCTCAATTCCCAGCAAGGAGTATTGGGAATCGACGTTCTCAACTCCCAGCAAGGAGTACTGGGGATCGACCATCCTCAACTCCCAGCCAAGAGTATTGAGATCAACGTTCTCAACTCCCAGCAAGGAGTATTGGGGATTGAACATCCTCAGCTCCCAGCGAGCAGTGTTGGGGATCGACGTTCTCAACCCCCAGCAAGGAGTATTGCAGTTTGAATATCCTCAACTCCCAGCAAGGAATATTGGGTTCGAACATCGTTAACTCCCAGCAAGGAGTATTGGGGATCGACCATCCTCAAATCCAAACAGGGAGTATTGGGGATCGATTATCTCAGCTCCCAGCAAGGCGTATTGTGGATTGAAAATTCTGAACTCCCATCAAGGCGTATTGGGGATTGAATATTCTCAACTCCCACACAAGGCGTATTGGGGATTGAACATCATCAACTCCCAGCAAGGTGTCTTGGAGATTGAACATCCTCAACTCCCAGCAAGGAGTATTGGGGATCGAAGTTTTCAACTCCCAGCAAGGAGTATTGGGTATTGAACGTCCTAAACTCCCAGCAAGGAGATTTGGGGATCGACGTTCTCGACCCCCAGCAAGGAGTATTGCGGAATGAACATCCTCAACTTCCGGCAAGGAGTATTGGAGATCGATGTTCTCAACTCCCAGTAAGGAGTATTGGGGATTGAACATCCTCAACTCCCAGCAAGGAGTATTGGGGATCGCCGATCTCAACTCCCAGCAAGTAGTATTGGTGATTGAACATCCTCAACTCCCAGCAAGAGTATTGGGGATTGAACATCCTCAAGTCCTAGCAAGGAGTACTGGGGATCGACCATCCTCAACTCCCAGCCAGGAGTATTGCGATCGACGTTCTCAACTCCCAGCAAGGAGTATTGGGGATTGAACATCCTCAGCTCCCAGCGAGCAGTGTTGGGGATCGACGTTCTCATCTCCCTGCAAGGAGTATTGGGGATTGAACATCCTCAACTCCAAGCAAGGAGTTTTGGGGATTGAATATCCTCAACTCCCAGCAAGGAGTATTGGAGATTGAACAATTTCAACTCCCAGTATGGAGTATTGGGGATCGACCGTCCTCAACTCCCAGCAAGGAATATGAGGGATTGAACAAGCTCAACTCCCAGCAAGGAGTATTGGGGATTGAAAATTCTCAACTCCCAGCAAGGAGTATTGGGGATTGAACATCCTCAACTCCCAGAAAGGAGTATTGGGGACTGAACGTCCTCAACTCCCAGCAAGGAGTATTGGACATTGAACATCCTCAACTCCCAGCAAGGAATAATGGTGATCGAACATCCTTAACTCCCAGCAAGGAGTATTGGGGATTGAACGTCCTCAACTCCCAGCAAGGAGTATTGGGGATCGACGTACTCAACCCCCAGCAAGGAGTATTGCAGATTGAATATCCTCAACTCCCAGCTTGGAGTATTGGGGATCGACCATACTCAACTCTAAGCAGGGAGTATTGGGTATCGATTATCTCAGCTCCCAGCAAGGCGTATTGTGGATTGAACATTCTGAACTCCCAGCAAGGCGTATTGGGGACTGAATATGCTCAACTCCCAGCAAGATGTCTTGGAGACTGAACATCCTCTACTCCCAGAAAGGAGTATTGGGGATCGACGTTTTCAACACCCAGCAAGGAGTATTCGGTATTGAACGTCCTCAACTCCCAGCAATGAGTATTGGGGATCGACGTTCTAAACTCCCAGCAAGGAGTATTGGGGATTGAACGTCCTCAACTCCCAGCAAGGAGTATTGGAGATTGAACAATCTCAACTCCCAGTAAGGAGTATTGGGGATTGAGCGTCCTCAACTCCCAGCAAGGAGTATTGGGGACCGACGTTCTCAACCCCCAGCAAGGAATATTGCAGATTGAATATCCTCAAATCCCAGCAAGGAATATTGGGATCGAACAACATTAACTCCCAGCAAGGAGTATTGGGGATCGAACATCCTCAACTCCAAGCAGGGAGTATCGGGGATCAATTTTCCCAACTCCCATCAAGGTGATTTGGGGATTGAACATTCTCAACTCCCAGCAAGGCGTATCGGGGATTGAACATCATCAACTCCCAGCAAGGTGTCTTGGAGATTGAACATCCTCAACTCCCAGCAAGGAGTATTGGGGATAGACGTTTTCAACTCCCAGCAAGGAATATTGGGTATCGACGTTCTCAACTCCCAGCAAGGAGCATTGGAGATTGAACATCCTCAACCCCAAAAGGAGTATTTGGAATTGAACGTCCTGAATCCCATCAAGGCTTTTGGGGATCGACGTTCTCCACTCCCAGCAAGCAGTATTGCGGATTGAACATCCTCAACTTCCGGCAAGGAGTATTGGGAATCGATGTTCTCCACTCCCAGTAAGGAGTATTGCGGATTGAACATCCTCAACTCCCAGCCAACAGTATTGGGATCGACGTTCTCAACTCCCAGCAAGGAGTATTGGGGATTGAACATCCTCAGCTCCCAGCGAGCAGTGTTGGGGATCGACGTTCTCAAACCCCAGCAAGGAGTATTGCAGTTTGAATATCCTCAACTCCCAGCAAGGAATATTGGGTTCGAACATCGTGAACTCCCAGCAAGGAGTATTGGGGATCGACCATCCTCAAATCCAAACAGGGAGTATTGGGGATCGATTATCTCAGCTCCCAGCAAGGCGTATTGTGGATTGAAAATTCTGAACTCCCAGCAAGGCGTATTGGGGATTGAACATTCTCAACTCCCACACAAGGCGTATTGGGGATTGAACATCATCAACTCCCAGCAAGGTGTCTTGGAGAATGAACATCCTCAACTCCCAGCAAGGAGTATTGGGGATCGAAGTTTTCAACTCCCAGCAAGGAGTATTGGGTATTGAACGTCCTAAACTCCCAGCAAGGAGATTTGGGGATCGACATTCTCGACCCCCAGCAAGGAGTATTGCGAAATGAACATCCTCAACTTCCGGCAAGGAGTATTGGAGATCGACGTTCTCAACTCCCTGCAAGGAGTATTGGGGATTGAACATCCTCAACTCCATCAAGGAGTATTGGGGATTGAATATCCTCAACTCCCAGCAAGGAGTATTGGAGATTGAACAATCTCAACTCCCAGTATGGAGTATTGGGGATCGACCGTCCTCAACTCCCAGCAAGGAATATGAGGGATTGAACAAGCTCAACTCCCAGCAAGTAGTATTGGTGATTGAACATCCTCAACTCCCAGCAAGAGTATTGGGGATTGAACATCCTCAAGTCCTAGCAAGGAGTACTGGGGATCGACCATCCTCAACTCCCAGCCAGGAGTATTGCGATCGACGTTCTCAACTCCCAGCAAGGAGTATTGGGGATTGAACATCCTCAGCTCCCAGCGAGCAGTGTTGGGGATCGACGTTCTCATCTCCCTGCAAGGAGTATTGGGGATTGAACATCCTCAACTCCAAGCAAGGAGTTTTGGGGATTGAATATCCTCAACTCCCAGCAAGGAGTATTGGAGATTGAACAATTTCAACTCCCAGTATGGAGTATTGGGGATCGACCGTCCTCAACTCCCAGCAAGGAATATGAGGGATTGAACAAGCTCAACTCCCAGCAAGGAGTATTGGGGATTGAAAATTCTCAACTCCCAGCAAGGAGTATTGGGGATTGAACATCCTCAACTCCCAGAAAGGAGTATTGGGGACTGAACGTCCTCAACTCCCAGCAAGGAGTATTGGACATTGAACATCCTCAACTCCCAGCAAGGAATAATGGTGATCGAACATCCTTAACTCCCAGCAAGGAGTATTGGGGATTGAACGTCCTCAACTCCCAGCAAGGAGTATTGGGGATCGACGTACTCAACCCCCAGCAAGGAGTATTGCAGATTGAATATCCTCAACTCCCAGCTTGGAGTATTGGGGATCGACCATACTCAACTCTAAGCAGGGAGTATTGGGTATCGATTATCTCAGCTCCCAGCAAGGCGTATTGTGGATTGAACATTCTGAACTCCCAGCAAGGCGTATTGGGGACTGAATATGCTCAACTCCCAGCAAGATGTCTTGGAGACTGAACATCCTCTACTCCCAGAAAGGAGTATTGGGGATCGACGTTTTCAACACCCAGCAAGGAGTATTCGGTATTGAACGTCCTCAACTCCCAGCAATGAGTATTGGGGATCGACGTTCTAAACTCCCAGCAAGGAGTATTGGGGATTGAACGTCCTCAACTCCCAGCAAGGAGTATTGGAGATTGAACAATCTCAACTCCCAGTAAGGAGTATTGGGGATTGAGCGTCCTCAACTCCCAGCAAGGAGTATTGGGGACCGACGTTCTCAACCCCCAGCAAGGAATATTGCAGATTGAATATCCTCAAATCCCAGCAAGGAATATTGGGATCGAACAACATTAACTCCCAGCAAGGAGTATTGGGGATCGAACATCCTCAACTCCAAGCAGGGAGTATCGGGGATCAATTTTCCCAACTCCCATCAAGGTGATTTGGGGATTGAACATTCTCAACTCCCAGCAAGGCGTATCGGGGATTGAACATCATCAACTCCCAGCAAGGTGTCTTGGAGATTGAACATCCTCAACTCCCAGCAAGGAGTATTGGGGATAGACGTTTTCAACTCCCAGCAAGGAATATTGGGTATCGACGTTCTCAACTCCCAGCAAGGAGCATTGGAGATTGAACATCCTCAACCCCAAAAGGAGTATTTGGAATTGAACGTCCTGAATCCCAGCAAGGCTTTTGGGGATCGACGTTCTCCACTCCCAGCAAGCAGTATTGCGGATTGAACATCCTCAACTTCCGGCAAGGAGTATTGGGAATCGATGTTCTCCACTCCCAGTAAGGAGTATTGCGGATTGAACATCCTCAACTCCCAGCCAACAGTATTGGGATCGACGTTCTCAACTCCCAGCAAGGAGTATTGGGGATTGAACATCCTCAGCTCCCAGCGAGCAGTGTTGGGGATCGACGTTCTCAAACCCCAGCAAGGAGTATTGCAGTTTGAATATCCTCAACTCCCAGCAAGGAATATTGGGTTCGAACATCGTGAACTCCCAGCAAGGAGTATTGGGGATCGACCATCCTCAAATCCAAACAGGGAGTATTGGGGATCGATTATCTCAGCTCCCAGCAAGGCGTATTGTGGATTGAAAATTCTGAACTCCCAGCAAGGCGTATTGGGGATTGAACATTCTCAACTCCCACACAAGGCGTATTGGGGATTGAACATCATCAACTCCCAGCAAGGTGTCTTGGAGAATGAACATCCTCAACTCCCAGCAAGGAGTATTGGGGATCGAAGTTTTCAACTCCCAGCAAGGAGTATTGGGTATTGAACGTCCTAAACTCCCAGCAAGGAGATTTGGGGATCGACATTCTCGACCCCCAGCAAGGAGTATTGCGAAATGAACATCCTCAACTTCCGGCAAGGAGTATTGGAGATCGACGTTCTCAACTCCCTGCAAGGAGTATTGGGGATTGAACATCCTCAACTCCATCAAGGAGTATTGGGGATTGAATATCCTCAACTCCCAGCAAGGAGTATTGGAGATTGAACAATCTCAACTCCCAGTATGGAGTATTGGGGATCGACCGTCCTCAACTCCCAGCAAGGAATATGAGGGATTGAACAAGCTCAACTCCCAGCAAGGAGTATTGGGGATTGAAAATTCTCAACTCCCAGCAAGGAGTATTGCAGATCGACGTTCTAAACTCCCAGCAAGGAGTATTGGGGATTGAACATCCTCAACTCCCAGAAAGGAGTACTGGGGACTGAACGTCCTCAACTCCCAGCAAGGAGTATTGGACATTGAACATCCTCAACTCCCAGCAAGGAATAATGGGGATCGAACATCCTTAACTCCCAGCAAGGAGTATTGGGGATCGAACATGCTCAACTCCAAGCAGGCAGTATTGGGGATCGACGTTCTCAACATCCCAGTAAGGAGTATTGGAGATTGAACATTCTCAGCTCCCAGTATGGAGTATTGGGGTTCGACCGTCCTCAACTCCCAGCAAGAAATATTAGGGATTGAACATGCTCAACTCCCAGCAATGAGTATTGGGGATCGACGTTCTAAACTCCCAGCAAGGAGTATTGGGGATTGAACGTCCTCAACTCCCAGCAAGGAGTATTGGGGATCGACGTACTCAACCCCCAGCAGGGAGTATTGCAGATTGAATATCCTCAACTCCCAGCTTGGAGTATTGGGGATCGACCATACTCAACTCCAAGCAGGGAGTATTGGGTATCGATTATCTCAGCTCCCAGCAAGGCGTATTGTGGATTGAACATTCTGAACTCCCAGCAAGGCGTATTGGGGACTGAATATGCTCAACTCCCAGCAAGATGTCTTGGAGACTGAATATCCTCTACTCCCAGAAAGGAGTATTGGGGATCGACGTTCTTGACCCCCAACAAGGAGTATTGCGGATTGAACATCCTCAGCTCCCAGCGAGCAGTGTTGGGGATCGACGTTCTCAACTGTCTGCAAGGAGAATTGGAGATTGAACATCCTCAACTCCCAGCAAGGAATATTGGGTTCGTACATCGTTAACTCCCAGCAAGGAGTATTGGGGATCGACCATCCTCAAATCCAAACAGGAAGTATTGGGGATCGATTATCTCAGCTCCCAGCAAGGCGTATTGTGGATTGAAAATTCTGAACTCCCAGCAAGGCGTATTGGGGATTGAATATTCTCAACTCCTACACAAGGCGTATTGGAATTGCACATCATCAACTCCCAGCAAGGTGTCTTGGAGATTGAACATCCTCAACTCCCAGCAAGGAGTATTGGGGATCGAAGTTTTCAACTCCCAGCAAGGAGTATTGGGTATTGAACGTCCTAAACTCCCAGCAAGGAGATTTGGGGATCGACGTTCTCGACCCCCAGCAAGGAGTATTGCGGAATGAACATCCTCAACTTCCGGCAAGGAGTATTGGAGATCGATGTTCTCAACTCCCAGTAAGGAGTATTGGGGATTGAACATCCTCAACTCCCAGCAAGGAGTATTGGGGATCGCCGATCTCAACTCCCAGCAAGTAGTATTGGTGATTGAACATCCTCAACTCCCAGCAAGAGTATTGGGGATTGAACATCCTCAAGTCCTAGCAAGGAGTACTGGGTATCGACCATCCTCAACTCCCAGCCAGGAGTATTGCGATCGACGTTCTCAACTCCCAGCAAGGAGTATTGGGGATTGAACATCCTCAGCTCCCAGCGAGCAGTGTTGGGGATCGACGTTCTCATCTCCCTGCAAGGAGTATAGGGGATTGAACATCCTCAACTCCAAGCAAGGAGTTCTGGGGATTGAATATCCTCAACTCCCAGCAAGGAGTATTGGAGATTGAACAATTTCAACTCCCAGTATGGAGTATTGGGGATCGACCGTCCTCAACTCCCAGCAAGGAATATGAGGGATTAAACAAGCTCAACTCCCAGCAAGGAGTATTGGGGATTGAAAATTCTCAACTCCCAGCAAGGAGTATTGGGGATTGAACATCCTCAACTCCCAGAAAGGAGTATTGGGGACTGGACGTCCTCAACTCCCAGCAAGGAGTATTGGACATTGAACATCCTCAACTCCCAGCAAGGAATAATGGTGATCGAACATCCTTAACTCCCAGCAAGGAGTATTGGGGATTGAACGTCCTCAACTCCCAGCAAGGAGTATTGGGGATCGACGTACTCAACCCCCAGCAAGGAGTATTGCAGATTGAATATCCTCAACTCCCAGCTTGGAGTATTGGGGATCGACCATACTCAACTCCAAGCAAGGAGTACTGGGGATCGACCATCCTCAACTCCCAGCCAGGAGTATTGGGATCGACGTTCTCAACTCAAGCAAGGAGTATTGGGGATTGAACATCCTCAGCTCATAGCGAGCAGTGTTGGGGATCGACGTTCTCAAATCCCTGCAAGGAGTATTGGGGATTGAACATCCTCAACTCCAAGCAAGGAGTATTGGGGATTGAATATCCTCAACTCCCAGCAAGGAGTATTGGGGATCGATGTTCTCAACTCCCAGCAAGGAATATTGGGGATTGAACATCCTCAACTCCCAGAAAGGAGTTTTGGGGACTGAACGTCCTCAACTTCCAGCAAGGAGTATTGGGGATCGAACATCCTCAACTCCCAGCAAGGTGTATTGGGGATCGACATTCTCAACTCATAGCGAGGAGTATTGGGGATTGAATATCCTCAACTCCCGGCAAGGAGTATTGCAGATTGAATATCCTCAACTCCCATCAAGGAGTATTGGGGATCGACCATCCTCAACTCCAAGCAGGGAGTATTGGGGATCGATTTTCCCAACTCCCATCAAGGTGTATTGGGGATTGAACATTCTCAACTCCCAGCAAGGCGTATTGGGGATTGAACATCATCAACTCCCAGCAAGGTGCCTTGGAGACTGAACATCCTCAACTCCCAGCAAGGAGTATTGGGGATAGACGTTTTCAACTCCCAGCAAGGAATATTGGGTATCGACGTTCTCAACTCCCAGCAAGGAGCATTGGAGATTGAACATCCTCAACCCCAAAAGGAGTAGTTGGAATTGAACGTCCTGAATCCCAGCAAGGCTTTTGGGGATCGACGTTCTCCACTCCCAGCAAGCAGTATTGAGGATTGAACATCCTCAACTTCCGGCAAGGAGTATTGGGAATCGATGTTCTCCACTCCCAGTAAGGAGTATTGGGGATCGAACATCCTCAACTCCCAGCAAGGAGTATTGGGGATCGACATTCTCAACTCATAGCGAGGAGTATTGGGGATTGAATATCCTCAACTCCCGGCAAGGAGTATTGGGGACTGAACGTCCTCAATTCCCAGCAAGGAGTATTGGGAATCGACGTTCTCAACTCCCAGCAAGGAGTATTGTGGATCGAACATCCTCAACTCCCATCAAGGAGTATTGGTGATTGAACATCCTCAACTCCCAGCAAGGAGTATTGGGATTCGACGTTCTCAACACCCAGCAAGGAGTATTGTGGATCGAACATCCTCAACTCCCATCAAAGAGTATTGGTGATTGAACATCCTCAACTCCCAGCAAGAAGTATTGGGGATCGAAGTTCTCAACTCCCAGCAAGGAGTATTGGGGATTGAACATCCTCAACTTCCAGAAAGGAGTATTGGGGACTGAACGTCCTCAACTCCCAGCAAGGAATATTGGGGATCGAAAGTCCTCAACTCCCTTCAAGGAATAATGGGGATCGAACATCCTTAACTCCCAGCAAGGTGTATTGGGAATCGAACATGCTCAACTCCAAGCAGGGAGTGTTGTGGATCGACCTTCTCAGTTCCCAGTAAGGAGTATTGGAGATTGAACATTCTCAACTCCCAGTATGGAGTATTGGGGTTCGACCGTCCTCAACTCCCAGCAAGGAACATTAGGGATTGAAAATGCTCAACTCCCAGCAATGAGTATTGGGGATCGAAGTTTTCAACTCCCAGCAAGGAGTATTGGGTATTGAACGTCCTAAACTCCCAGCAAGGAGATTTGGGGATCGACGTTCTCGACCCCCAGCAAGGAGTATTGCGGAATGAACGTCCTCAACTTCCGGCAAGGAGTATTGGGAATCGACGTTCTCAACTCCCAGTAAGGAGTATTGGGGATCGAACATCCTCAACTCCCAGCAAGGAGTATTGGGGCTCGACATTCTCAACTCATAGCGAGGAGTATTGGGGATTGAATATCCTCAACTCCCGGCAAGGAGTATTGGGAATCGACGTTCTCAACTCCCAGCAAGGAGTACTGGGGATCGACCATCCTCAACTCCCAGCCAAGAGTATTGAGATCAACGTTCTCAACTCCCAGCAAGGAGTATTGGGGATTGAACATCCTCAGCTCCCAGCGAGCAGTGTTGGGGATCGACGTTCTCAACCCCCAGCAAGGAGTATTGCAGTTTGAATATCCTCAACTCCCAGCAAGGAATATTGGGTTCGAACATCGTTAACTCCCAGCAAGGAGTATTGGGGATCGAACATGCTCAACTCCAAGCAGGCAATATTGGGGATCGACGTTCTCAACTCCCAGTAAGGAGTATTGGAGATTGAACATTCTCAGCTCCCAGTATGGAACTATTGGGGTTCGACCGTCCTCAACTCCCAGCGAGAAATATTAAGGATTGAACATGCTCAACTCCCAGCAATGAGTATTGGGGATCGACGTTCTAAACTCCCAGCAAGGAGTATTGGGGATTGAACGTCCTCAACTCCCAGCAAGGAGTATTGGGGATCGACATACTCAACCCCCAGCAAGGAGTATTGCAGATTGAATATCCTCAACTCCCAGCTTGGAGTATTGGGGATCGACCATACTCAACTCCAAGCAGGGAGTATTGGGTATCGATTATCTCAGCTCCCAGCAAGGCGTATTGTGGATTGAACATTCTGAACTCCCAGCAAGGCGTATTGGGGACTGAATATGCTCAACTCCCAGCAAGATGTCTTGGAGACTGAACATCCTCTACTCCCAGAAAGGAGTATTGGGGATCGACGTTTTCAACACCCAGCAAGGAGTATTCGGTATTGAACATCCTCAACTCCCAGCAAAGAGATTTGGGGATCGACGTTCTCGACCCCCAACAAGGAGTATTGCGGATTGAACATCCTCAACTTCCGGCAAGGAGTATTGGAGATCGATCTTCTCAACTCCCAGTAAGGAGTATTGGGGATTGAACATCCTGAGCTCCCAGCGAGCAGTGTTGGGGATCGACGTTCTCAAATCCCTGCAAGGAGTATTGGAGATTGAATGTCCTCAACTCCCAGCAAGGAGTATTGGTGATCGACGTTCTCAACTCCCAGTAAGGAGTATTGGAGATTGAACATTCTCAGCTCCCAGTATGGAGTATTGGGGTTCGACCGTCCTCAACTCCCAGCAAGAAATATTAGGGATTGAACATGCTCAACTCCCAGCAATGAGTATTGGTGATCGACGTTCTAAACTCCCAGCAAGGAGTATTGGGGATTGAACGTCCTGAACTCCCAGCAAGGAGTATTGGGGATCGACTTACTCAACCCCCTGCAAGGAGTATTGCAGATTGAATATCCTCAACTCCCAGCTTGGAGTATTGGGGATCGACCATACTCAACTCCAAGCAGGGAGTATTGGGTATCGATTATCTCAGCTCCCAGCAAGGCGTATTGTGGATTGAACATTCTGAACTCCCAGCAAGGCGTATTGGGGACTGAATATGCTCAACTCCCAGCAAGATGTCTTGGAGACTGAACATCATCTACTCCCAGAAAGGAGTATTGGGGATCGAAGTTTTCAACTCCCAGCAAGGAGTATTCGGTATTGAACGTCCTCAACTCCCAGCAAGGAGATTTGGGGATCGAAGTTCTCGACCCCCAACAAGGAGAATTGCGGATTGAACATCCTCAACTTCCGGCAAAGAGTATTGGAGATCGATCTTCTCAACTCCCAGTAAGGAGTATTGGGGATTGAACATCCTCAGCTCCCAGCGAGCAGTGTTGGGGATCGACGTTCTCAACTCCCTGCAAGGAGTATTGGGGATCGACCATCCTCAACTCCAAGCAGGGAGTATTGGGGATCGATTTTCCCAACTCCCATCAAGGTGTATTGGGGATTGAACATTCTCAACTCCCAGCAAGGCCTATTGGGGATTGAACATCATCAACTCCCAGCAAGGTGTGTTGGAGATTGAACATCCTCAACTCCCAGCAAGGAGTATTGGGGATAGACGTTTTCAACTCCCAGCAAGGAATATTGGGTATCGACGTTCTCAACTCCCAGCAAGGAGCATTGGAGATTGAACATCCTCAACCCCAAAAGGAGTATTTGGAATTGAACGTCCTGAATCCCAGCAAGGCTTTTGGGGATCGACGTTCTCCACTCCCAGCAAGCAGTATTGGGGATTGAATATCCTCAACTCCCGGCAAGGAGTATTGGGGACTGAACATCCTCAATTCCCAGCAAGGAGTATTGGGAATCGACGTTCTCAACTCCCAGCAAGGAGTACTGGGGATCGACCATCCTCAACTCCCAGCCAAGAGTATTGAGATCAACGTTCTCAACTCCCAGCAAGGAGTATTGGGGATTGAACATCCTCAGCTCCCAGCGAGCAGTGTTGGGGATCGACGTTCTCAACCCCCAGCAAGGAGTATTGCAGTTTGAATATCCTCAACTCCCAGCAAGGAATATTGGGTTCGAACATCGTTAACTCCCAGCAAGGAGTATTGGGTATTGAACGTCCTAAACTCCCAGCAAGGAGATTTGGGGATCGACATTCTCGACCCCCAGCAAGGAGTATTGCGAAATGAACATCCTCAACTTCCGGCAAGGAGTATTGGAGATCGACGTTCTCAACTCCCTGCAAGGAGTATTGGGGATTGAACATCCTCAACTCCATCAAGGAGTATTGGGGATTGAATATCCTCAACTCCCAGCAAGGAGTATTGGAGATTGAACAATCTCAACTCCCAGTATGGAGTATTGGGGATCGACCGTCCTCAACTCCCAGCAAGGAATATGAGGGATTGAACAAGCTCAACTCCCAGCAAGGAGTATTGGGGATTGAAAATTCTCAACTCCCAGCAAGGAGTATTGCAGATCGACGTTCTAAACTCCCAGCAAGGAGTATTGGGGATTGAACATCCTCAACTCCCAGAAAGGAGTACTGGGGACTGAACGTCCTCAACTCCCAGCAAGGAGTATTGGACATTGAACATCCTCAACTCCCAGCAAGGAATAATGGGGATCGAACATCCTTAACTCCCAGCAAGGAGTATTGGGGATCGAACATGCTCAACTCCAAGCAGGCAGTATTGGGGATCGACGTTCTCAACATCCCAGTAAGGAGTATTGGAGATTGAACATTCTCAGCTCCCAGTATGGAGTATTGGGGTTCGACCGTCCTCAACTCCCAGCAAGAAATATTAGGGATTGAACATGCTCAACTCCCAGCAATGAGTATTGGGGATCGACGTTCTAAACTCCCAGCAAGGAGTATTGGGGATTGAACGTCCTCAACTCCCAGCAAGGAGTATTGGGGATCGACGTACTCAACCCCCAGCAGGGAGTATTGCAGATTGAATATCCTCAACTCCCAGCTTGGAGTATTGGGGATCGACCATACTCAACTCCAAGCAGGGAGTATTGGGTATCGATTATCTCAGCTCCCAGCAAGGCGTATTGTGGATTGAACATTCTCAACTCCCAGCAAGGCCTATTGGGGATTGAACATCATCAACTCCCAGCAAGGTGTGTTGGAGATTGAACATCCTCAACTCCCAGCAAGGAGTATTGGGGATAGACGTTTTCAACTCCCAGCAAGGAATATTGGGTATCGACGTTCTCAACTCCCAGCAAGGAGCATTGGAGATTGAACATCCTCAACCCCAAAAGGAGTATTTGGAATTGAACGTCCTGAATCCCAGCAAGGCTTTTGGGGATCGACGTTCTCCACTCCCAGCAAGCAGTATTGGGGATTGAATATCCTCAACTCCCGGCAAGGAGTATTGGGGACTGAACATCCTCAATTCCCAGCAAGGAGTATTGGGAATCGACGTTCTCAACTCCCAGCAAGGAGTACTGGGGATCGACCATCCTCAACTCCCAGCCAAGAGTATTGAGATCAACGTTCTCAACTCCCAGCAAGGAGTATTGGGGATTGAACATCCTCAGCTCCCAGCGAGCAGTGTTGGGGATCGACGTTCTCAACCCCCAGCAAGGAGTATTGCAGTTTGAATATCCTCAACTCCCAGCAAGGAATATTGGGTTCGAACATCGTTAACTCCCAGCAAGGAGTATTGGGGATCGACGTTCTCGACCCCCAGCAAGGAGTATTGCGGAATGAACATCCTCAACTTCCGGCAAGGAGTATTGGAGATCGATGTTCTCAACTCCCAGTAAGGAGTATTGGGGATTGAACATCCTCAACTCCCAGCAAGGAGTATTGGGGATCGCCGATCTCAACTCCCAGCAAGTAGTATTGGTGATTGAACATCCTCAACTCCCAGCAAGAGTATTGGGGATTGAACATCCTCAAGTCCTAGCAAGGAGTACTGGGGATCGACCATCCTCAACTCCCAGCCAGGAGTATTGCGATCGACGTTCTCAACTCCCAGCAAGGAGTATTGGGGATTGAACATCCTCAGCTCCCAGCGAGCAGTGTTGGGGATCGACGTTCTCATCTCCCTGCAAGGAGTATTGGGGATTGAACATCCTCAACTCCAAGCAAGGAGTTTTGGGGATTGAATATCCTCAACTCCCAGCAAGGAGTATTGGAGATTGAACAATTTCAACTCCCAGTATGGAGTATTTCGGATCGACCGTCCTCAAATCCCAGCAAGGAATATGAGGGATTGAACAAGCTCAACTCCCAGCAAGGAGTATTGGGGATTGAAAATTCTCAACTCCCAGCAAGGAGTATTGGGGATTGAACATCCTCAACTCCCAGAAAGGAGTATTGGGGACTGAACGTCCTCAACTCCCAGCAAGGAGTATTGGACATTGAACATCCTCAACTCCCAGCAAGGAATAATGGTGATCGAACATCCTTAACTCCCAGCAAGGAGTATTGGGGATTGAACGTCCTCAACTCCCAGCAAGGAGTATTGGGGATCGACGTACTCAACCCCCAGCAAGGAGTATTGCAGATTGAATATCCTCAACTCCCAGCTTGGAGTATTGGGGATCGACCATACTCAACTCTAAGCAGGGAGTATTGGGTATCGATTATCTCAGCTCCCAGCAAGGCGTATTGTGGATTGAACATTCTGAACTCCCAGCAAGGCGTATTGGGGACTGAATATGCTCAACTCCCAGCAAGATGTCTTGGAGACTGAACATCCTCTACTCCCAGAAAGGAGTATTGGGGATCGACGTTTTCAACACCCAGCAAGGAGTATTCGGTATTGAACGTCCTCAACTCCCAGCAATGAGTATTGGGGATCGACGTTCTAAACTCCCAGCAAGGAGTATTGGGGATTGAACGTCCTCAACTCCCAGCAAGGAGTATTGGAGATTGAACAATCTCAACTCCCAGTAAGGAGTATTGGGGATTGAGCGTCCTCAACTCCCAGCAAGGAGTATTGGGGACCGACGTTCTCAACCCCCAGCAAGGAATATTGCAGATTGAATATCCTCAAATCCCAGCAAGGAATATTGGGATCGAACAACATTAACTCCCAGCAAGGAGTATTGGGGATCGAACATCCTCAACTCCAAGCAGGGAGTATTGGGGATCAATTTTCCCAACTCCCATCAAGGTGATTTGGGGATTGAACATTCTCAACTCCCAGCAAGGCGTATCGGGGATTGAACATCATCAACTCCCAGCAAGGTGTCTTGGAGATTGAACATCCTCAACTCCCAGCAAGGAGTATTGGGGATAGACGTTTTCAACTCCCAGCAAGGAATATTGGGTATCGACGTTCTCAACTCCCAGTAAGGAGCATTGGAGATTGAACATCCTCAACCCCAAAAGGAGTATTTGGAATTGAACGTCCTGAATCCCAGCAAGGCTTTTGGGGATCGACGTTCTCCACTCCCAGCAAGCAGTATTGCGGATTGAACATCCTCAACTTCCGGCAAGGAGTATTGGGAATCGATGTTCTCCACTCCCAGTAAGGAGTATTGCGGATTGAACATCCTCAACTCCCAGCAAGGAGTACTGGGGATCGACCATCCTCAACTCCCAGCCAAGAGTATTGGGATCGACGTTCTCAACTCCCAGCAAGGAGTATTGGGGATTGAACATCCTCAGCTCCCAGCGAGCAGTGTTGGGGATCGACGTTCTCAAACCCCAGCAAGGAGTATTGCAGTTTGAATATCCTCAACTCCCAGCAAGGAATATTGGGTTCGAACATCGTGAACTCCCAGCAAGGAGTATTGGGGATCGACCATCCTCAAATCCAAACAGGGAGTATTGGGGATCGATTATCTCAGCTCCCAGCAAGGCGTATTGTGGATTGAAAATTCTGAACTCCCAGCAAGGCGTATTGGGGATTGAACATTCTCAACTCCCACACAAGGCGTATTGGGGATTGAACATCATCAACTCCCAGCAAGGTGTCTTGGAGAATGAACATCCTCAACTCCCAGCAAGGAGTATTGGGGATCGAAGTTTTCAACTCCCAGCAAGGAGTATTGGGTATTGAACGTCCTAAACTCCCAGCAAGGAGATTTGGGGATCGACATTCTCGACCCCCAGCAAGGAGTATTGCGAAATGAACATCCTCAACTTCCGGCAAGGAGTATTGGAGATCGACGTTCTCAACTCCCTGCAAGGAGTATTGGGGATTGAACATCCTCAACTCCATCAAGGAGTATTGGGGATTGAATATCCTCAACTCCCAGCAAGGAGTATTGGAGATTGAACAATCTCAACTCCCAGTATGGAGTATTGGGGATCGACCGTCCTCAACTCCCAGCAAGGAATATGAGGGATTGAACAAGCTCAACTCCCAGCAAGGAGTATTGGGGATTGAAAATTCTCAACTCCCAGCAAGGAGTATTGCAGATCGACGTTCTAAACTCCCAGCAAGGAGTATTGGGGATTGAACATCCTCAACTCCCAGAAAGGAGTACTGGGGACTGAACGTCCTCAACTCCCAGCAAGGAGTATTGGACATTGAACATCCTCAACTCCCAGCAAGGAATAATGGGGATCGAACATCCTTAACTCCCAGCAAGGAGTATTGGGGATCGAACATGATCAACTCCAAGCAGGCAGTATTGGGGATCGACGTTCTCAACATCCCAGTAAGGAGTATTGGAGATTGAACATTCTCAGCTCCCAGTATGGAGTATTGGGGTTCGACCGTCCTCAACTCCCAGCAAGAAATATTAGGGATTGAACATGCTCAACTCCCAGCAATGAGTATTGGGGATCGACGTTCTAAACTCCCAGCAAGGAGTATTGGGGATTGAACGTCCTCAACTCCCAGCAAGGAGTATTGGGGATCGACGTACTCAACCCCCAGCAGGGAGTATTGCAGATTGAATATCCTCAACTCCCAGCTTGGAGTATTGGGGATCGACCATACTCAACTCCAAGCAGGGAGTATTGGGTATCGATTATCTCAGCTCCCAGCAAGGCGTATTGTGGATTGAACATTCTGAACTCCCAGCAAGGCGTATTGGGGACTGAATATGCTCAACTCCCAGCAAGATGTCTTGGAGACTGAATATCCTCTACTCCCAGAAAGGAGTATTGGGGATCGACGTTCTTGACCCCCAACAAGGAGTATTGCGGATTGAACATCCTCAGCTCCCAGCGAGCAGTGTTGGGGATCGACGTTCTCAACTGCCTGCAAGGAGAATTGGAGATTGAACATCCTCAACTCCCAGCAAGGAATATTGGGTTCGTACATCGTTAACTCCCAGCAAGGAGTATTGGGGATCGACCATCCTCAAATCCAAACAGGAAGTATTGGGGATCGATTATCTCAGCTCCCAGCAAGGCGTATTGTGGATTGAAAATTCTGAACTCCCAGCAAGGCGTATTGGGGATTGAATATTCTCAACTCCTACACAAGGCGTATTGGAATTGCACATCATCAACTCCCAGCAAGGTGTCTTGGAGATTGAACATCCTCAACTCCCAGCAAGGAGTATTGGGGATCGAAGTTTTCAACTCCCAGCAAGGAGTATTGGGTATTGAACGTCCTAAACTCCCAGCAAGGAGATTTGGGGATCGACGTTCTCGACCCCCAGCAAGGAGTATTGCGGAATGAACATCCTCAACTTCCGGCAAGGAGTATTGGAGATCGACGTTCTCAACTCCCTGCAAGGAGTATTGGGGATTGAACATCCTCAACTCCATCAAGGAGTATTGGGGATTGAATATCCTCAACTCCCAGCAAGGAGTATTGGAGATTGAACAATCTCAACTCCCAGTATGGAGTATTGGGGATCGACCGTCCTCAACTCCCAGCAAGGAATATGAGGGATTGAACAAGCTCAACTCCCAGCAAGGAGTATTGGGGATTGAAAATTCTCAACTCCCAGCAAGGAGTATTGCAGATCGACGTTCTAAACTCCCAGCAAGGAGTATTGGGGATTGAACATCCTCAACTCCCAGAAAGGAGTACTGGGGACTGAACGTCCTCAACTCCCAGCAAGGAGTATTGGACATTGAACATCCTCAACTCCCAGCAAGGAATAATGGGGATCGAACATCCTTAACTCCCAGCAAGGAGTATTGGGGATCGAACATGCTCAACTCCAAGCAGGCAGTATTGGGGATCGACGTTCTCAACATCCCAGTAAGGAGTATTGGAGATTGAACATTCTCAGCTCCCAGTATGGAGTATTGGGGTTCGACCGTCCTCAACTCCCAGCAAGAAATATTAGGGATTGAACATGCTCAACTCCCAGCAATGAGTATTGGGGATCGACGTTCTAAACTCCCAGCAAGGAGTATTGGGGATTGAACGTCCTCAACTCCCAGCAAGGAGTATTGGGGATCGACGTACTCAACCCCCAGCAGGGAGTATTGCAGATTGAATATCCTCAACTCCCAGCTTGGAGTATTGGGGATCGACCATACTCAACTCCAAGCAGGGAGTATTGGGTATCGATTATCTCAGCTCCCAGCAAGGCGTATTGTGGATTGAACATTCTCAACTCCCAGCAAGGCCTATTGGGGATTGAACATCATCAACTCCCAGCAAGGTGTGTTGGAGATTGAACATCCTCAACTCCCAGCAAGGAGTATTGGGGATAGACGTTTTCAACTCCCAGCAAGGAATATTGGGTATCGACGTTCTCAACTCCCAGCAAGGAGCATTGGAGATTGAACATCCTCAACCCCAAAAGGAGTATTTGGAATTGAACGTCCTGAATCCCAGCAAGGCTTTTGGGGATCGACGTTCTCCACTCCCAGCAAGCAGTATTGGGGATTGAAATATCCTCAACTCCCGGCAAGGAGTATTGGGGACTGAACATCCTCAATTCCCAGCAAGGAGTATTGGGAATCGACGTTCTCAACTCCCAGCAAGGAGTACTGGGGATCGACCATCCTCAACTCCCAGCCAAGAGTATTGAGATCAACGTTCTCAACTCCCAGCAAGGAGTATTGGGGATTGAACATCCTCCAGCTCCCAGCGAGCAGTGTTGGGGATCGACGTTCTCAACCCCCAGCAAGGAGTATTGCAGTTTGAATATCCTCAACTCCCAGCAAGGAATATTGGGTTCGAACATCGTTAACTCCCAGCAAGGAGTATTGGGGATCGACGTTCTCGACCCCCAGCAAGGAGTATTGCGGAATGAACATCCTCAACTTCCGGCAAGGAGTATTGGAGATCGATGTTCTCAACTCCCAGTAAGGAGTATTGGGGATTGAACATCCTCAACTCCCAGCAAGGAGTATTGGGGATCGCCGATCTCAACTCCCAGCAAGTAGTATTGGTGATTGAACATCCTCAACTCCCAGCAAGAGTATTGGGGATTGAACATCCTCAAGTCCTAGCAAGGAGTACTGGGGATCGACCATCCTCAACTCCCAGCCAGGAGTATTGCGATCGACGTTCTCAACTCCCAGCAAGGAGTATTGGGGATTGAACATCCTCAGCTCCCAGCGAGCAGTGTTGGGGATCGACGTTCTCATCTCCCTGCAAGGAGTATTGGGGATTGAACATCCTCAACTCCAAGCAAGGAGTTTTGGGGATTGAATATCCTCAACTCCAGCAAGGAGTATTGGAGATTGAACAATTTCAACTCCCAGTATGGAGTATTTCGGATCGACCGTCCTCAAATCCCAGCAAGGAATATGAGGGATTGAACAAGCTCAACTCCCAGCAAGGAGTATTGGGGATTGAAAATTCTCAACTCCCAGCAAGGAGTATTGGGGATTGAACATCCTCAACTCCCAGAAAGGAGTATTGGGGACTGAACGTCCTCAACTCCCAGCAAGGAGTATTGGACATTGAACATCCTCAACTCCCAGCAAGGAATAATGGTGATCGAACATCCTTAACTCCCAGCAAGGAGTATTGGGGATTGAACGTCCTCAACTCCCAGCAAGGAGTATTGGGGATCGACGTACTCAACCCCCAGCAAGGAGTATTGCAGATTGAATATCCTCAACTCCCAGCTTGGAGTATTGGGGATCGACCATACTCAACTCTAAGCAGGAGTATTGGTATCGATTATCTCAGCTCCCAGCAAGGCGTATTGTGGATTGAACATTCTGAACTCCCAGCAAGGCGTATTGGGGACTGAATATGCTCAACTCCCAGCAAGATGTCTTGGAGACTGAACATCCTCTACTCCCAGAAAGGAGTATTGGGGATCGACGTTTTCAACACCCAGCAAGGAGTATTCGGTATTGAACGTCCTCAACTCCCAGGCAATGAGTATTGGGGATCGACGTTCTAACTCCCAGCAAGGAGTATTGGGGATTGAACGTCCTCAACTCCCAGCAAGGAGTATTGGAGATTGAACAATCTCAACTCCCAGTAAGGAGTATTGGGGATTGAGCGTCCTCAACTCCCAGCAAGGAGTATTGGGGACCGACGTTCTCAACCCCAGCAAGGAATATTGCAGATTGAATATCCTCAAATCCCAGCAAGGAATATTGGGATCGAACAACATTAACTCCCAGCAAGGGAGTATTGGGGATCGAACATCCTCAACTCCAAGCAGGGAGTATTGGGGATCAATTTCCCAACTCCCATCAAGGTGATTTGGGGATTGAACATTCTCAACTCCCAGCAAGGCGTATCGGGGATTGAACATCATCAACTCCCAGCAAGGTGTCTTGGAGATTGAACATCCTCAACTCCCAGCAAGGAGTATTGGGGATAGACGTTTTCAACTCCCAGCAAGGAATATTGGGTATCGACGTTCTCAACTCCCAGCAAGGAGCATTGGAGATTGAACATCCTCAACCCAAAAGGAGTATTTGGAATTGAACGTCCTGAATCCCAGCAAGGCTTTTGGGGATCGACGTTCTCCCACTCCCAGCAAGCAGTATTGCGGATTGAACATCCTCAACTTCCGGCAAGGAGTATTGGGAATCGATGTTCTCCACTCCCAGTAAGGAGTATTGCGGATTGAACATCCTCAACTCCCAGCAAGGAGTACTGGGGATCGACCATCCTCAACTCCCAGCCAAGAGTATTGGGATCGACGTTCTCAACTCCCAGCAAGGAGTATTGGGGATTGAACATCCTCAGCTCCCAGCGAGCAGTGTTGGGGATCGACGTTCTCAAACCCCAGCAAGGAGTATTGCAGTTTGAATATCCTCAACTCCCAGCAAGGAATATTGGGTTCGAACATCGTGAACTCCCAGCAAGGAGTATTGGGGATCGACCATCCTCAAATCCAAACAGGGAGTATTGGGGATCGATTATCTCAGCTCCCAGCAAGGCGTATTGTGGATTGAAAATTCTGAACTCCCAGCAAGGCGTATTGGGGATTGAACATTCTCAACTCCCACACAAGGCGTATTGGGGATTGAACATCATCAACTCCCAGCAAGGTGTCTTGGAGAATGAACATCCTCAACTCCCAGCAAGGAGTATTGGGGATCGAAGTTTTCAACTCCCAGCAAGGAGTATTGGGTATTGAACGTCCTAAACTCCCAGCAAGGAGATTTGGGGATCGACATTCTCGACCCCCAGCAAGGAGTATTGCGAAATGAACATCCTCAACTTCCGGCAAGGAGTATTGGAGATCGACGTTCTCAACTCCCTGCAAGGAGTATTGGGGATTGAACATCCTCAACTCCATCAAGGAGTATTGGGGATTGAATATCCTCAACTCCCAGCAAGGAGTATTGGAGATTGAACAATCTCAACTCCCAGTATGGAGTATTGGGGATCGACCGTCCTCAACTCCCAGCAAGGAATATGAGGGATTGAACAAGCTCAACTCCCAGCAAGGAGTATTGGGGATTGAAAATTCTCAACTCCCAGCAAGGAGTATTGCAGATCGACGTTCTAAACTCCCAGCAAGGAGTATTGGGGATTGAACATCCTCAACTCCCAGAAAGGAGTACTGGGGACTGAACGTCCTCAACTCCCAGCAAGGAGTATTGGACATTGAACATCCTCAACTCCCAGCAAGGAATAATGGGGATCGAACATCCTTAACTCCCAGCAAGGAGTATTGGGGATCGAACATGATCAACTCCAAGCAGGCAGTATTGGGGATCGACGTTCTCAACATCCCAGTAAGGAGTATTGGAGATTGAACATTCTCAGCTCCCAGTATGGAGTATTGGGGTTCGACCGTCCTCAACTCCCAGCAAGAAATATTAGGGATTGAACATGCTCAACTCCCAGCAATGAGTATTGGGGATCGACGTTCTAAACTCCCAGCAAGGAGTATTGGGGATTGAACGTCCTCAACTCCCAGCAAGGAGTATTGGGGATCGACGTACTCAACCCCCAGCAGGGAGTATTGCAGATTGAATATCCTCAACTCCCAGCTTGGAGTATTGGGGATCGACCATACTCAACTCCAAGCAGGGAGTATTGGGTATCGATTATCTCAGCTCCCAGCAAGGCGTATTGTGGATTGAACATTCTGAACTCCCAGCAAGGCGTATTGGGGACTGAATATGCTCAACTCCCAGCAAGATGTCTTGGAGACTGAATATCCTCTACTCCCAGAAAGGAGTATTGGGGATCGACGTTCTTGACCCCCAACAAGGAGTATTGCGGATTGAACATCCTCAGCTCCCAGCGAGCAGTGTTGGGGATCGACGTTCTCAACTGCCTGCAAGGAGAATTGGAGATTGAACATCCTCAACTCCCAGCAAGGAATATTGGGTTCGTACATCGTTAACTCCCAGCAAGGAGTATTGGGGATCGACCATCCTCAAATCCAAACAGGAAGTATTGGGGATCGATTATCTCAGCTCCCAGCAAGGCGTATTGTGGATTGAAAATTCTGAACTCCCAGCAAGGCGTATTGGGGATTGAATATTCTCAACTCCTACACAAGGCGTATTGGAATTGCACATCATCAACTCCCAGCAAGGTGTCTTGGAGATTGAACATCCTCAACTCCCAGCAAGGAGTATTGGGGATCGAAGTTTTCAACTCCCAGCAAGGAGTATTGGGTATTGAACGTCCTAAACTCCCAGCAAGGAGATTTGGGGATCGACGTTCTCGACCCCCAGCAAGGAGTATTGCGGAATGAACATCCTCAACTTCCGGCAAGGAGTATTGGAGATCGATGTTCTCAACTCCCAGTAAGGAGTATTGGGGATTGAACATCCTCAACTCCCAGCAAGGAGTATTGGGGATCGCCGATCTCAACTCCCAGCAAGTAGTATTGGTGATTGAACATCCTCAACTCCCAGTAAGGAGTATTGCGGATTGAACATCCTCAACTCCCAGCAAGGAGTACTGGGGATCGACCATCCTCAACTCCCAGCCAAGAGTATTGGGATCGACGTTCTCAACTCCCAGCAAGGAGTATTGGGGATTGAACATCCTCAGCTCCCAGCGAGCAGTGTTGGGGATCGACGTTCTCAAACCCCAGCAAGGAGTATTGCAGTTTGAATATCCTCAACTCCCAGCAAGGAATATTGGGTTCGAACATCGTGAACTCCCAGCAAGGAGTATTGGGGATCGACCATCCTCAAATCCAAACAGGGAGTATTGGGGATCGATTATCTCAGCTCCCAGCAAGGCGTATTGTGGATTGAAAATTCTGAACTCCCAGCAAGGCGTATTGGGGATTGAACATTCTCAACTCCCACACAAGGCGTATTGGGGATTGAACATCATCAACTCCCAGCAAGGTGTCTTGGAGAATGAACATCCTCAACTCCCAGCAAGGAGTATTGGGGATCGAAGTTTTCAACTCCCAGCAAGGAGTATTGGGTATTGAACGTCCTAAACTCCCAGCAAGGAGATTTGGGGATCGACATTCTCGACCCCCAGCAAGGAGTATTGCGAAATGAACATCCTCAACTTCCGGCAAGGAGTATTGGAGATCGACGTTCTCAACTCCCTGCAAGGAGTATTGGGGATTGAACATCCTCAACTCCATCAAGGAGTATTGGGGATTGAATATCCTCAACTCCCAGCAAGGAGTATTGGAGATTGAACAATCTCAACTCCCAGTATGGAGTATTGGGGATCGACCGTCCTCAACTCCCAGCAAGGAATATGAGGGATTGAACAAGCTCAACTCCCAGCAAGGAGTATTGGGGATTGAAAATTCTCAACTCCCAGCAAGGAGTATTGCAGATCGACGTTCTAAACTCCCAGCAAGGAGTATTGGGGATTGAACATCCTCAACTCCCAGAAAGGAGTACTGGGGACTGAACGTCCTCAACTCCCAGCAAGGAGTATTGGACATTGAACATCCTCAACTCCCAGCAAGGAATAATGGGGATCGAACATCCTTAACTCCCAGCAAGGAGTATTGGGGATCGAACATGATCAACTCCAAGCAGGCAGTATTGGGGATCGACGTTCTCAACATCCCAGTAAGGAGTATTGGAGATTGAACATTCTCAGCTCCCAGTATGGAGTATTGGGGTTCGACCGTCCTCAACTCCCAGCAAGAAATATTAGGGATTGAACATGCTCAACTCCCAGCAATGAGTATTGGGGATCGACGTTCTAAACTCCCAGCAAGGAGTATTGGGGATTGAACGTCCTCAACTCCCAGCAAGGAGTATTGGGGATCGACGTACTCAACCCCCAGCAGGGAGTATTGCAGATTGAATATCCTCAACTCCCAGCTTGGAGTATTGGGGATCGACCATACTCAACTCCAAGCAGGGAGTATTGGGTATCGATTATCTCAGCTCCCAGCAAGGCGTATTGTGGATTGAACATTCTGAACTCCCAGCAAGGCGTATTGGGGACTGAATATGCTCAACTCCCAGCAAGATGTCTTGGAGACTGAATATCCTCTACTCCCAGAAAGGAGTATTGGGGATCGACGTTCTTGACCCCCAACAAGGAGTATTGCGGATTGAACATCCTCAGCTCCCAGCGAGCAGTGTTGGGGATCGACGTTCTCAACTGCCTGCAAGGAGAATTGGAGATTGAACATCCTCAACTCCCAGCAAGGAATATTGGGTTCGTACATCGTTAACTCCCAGCAAGGAGTATTGGGGATCGACCATCCTCAAATCCAAACAGGAAGTATTGGGGATCGATTATCTCAGCTCCCAGCAAGGCGTATTGTGGATTGAAAATTCTGAACTCCCAGCAAGGCGTATTGGGGATTGAATATTCTCAACTCCTACACAAGGCGTATTGGAATTGCACATCATCAACTCCCAGCAAGGTGTCTTGGAGATTGAACATCCTCAACTCCCAGCAAGGAGTATTGGGGATCGAAGTTTTCAACTCCCAGCAAGGAGTATTGGGTATTGAACGTCCTAAACTCCCAGCAAGGAGATTTGGGGATCGACGTTCTCGACCCCCAGCAAGGAGTATTGCGGAATGAACATCCTCAACTTCCGGCAAGGAGTATTGGAGATCGATGTTCTCAACTCCCAGTAAGGAGTATTGGGGATTGAACATCCTCAACTCCCAGCAAGGAGTATTGGGGATCGCCGATCTCAACTCCCAGCGAGTAGTATTGGTGATTGAACATCCTCAACTCCCAGCAAGAGTATTGGGGATTGAACATCCTCAAGTCCTAGCAAGGAGTACTGGGGATCGACCATCCTCAACTCCCAGCCAGGAGTATTGCGATCGACGTTCTCAACTCCCAGCAAGGAGTATTGGGGATTGAACATCCTCAGCTCCCAGCGAGCAGTGTTGGGGATCGACGTTCTCATCTCCCTGCAAGGAGTATAGGGGATTGAACATCCTCAACTCCAAGCAAGGAGTTCTGGGGATTGAATATCCTCAACTCCCAGCAAGGAGTATTGGAGATTGAACAATTTCAACTCCCAGTATGGAGTATTGGGGATCGACCGTCCTCAACTCCCAGCAAGGAATATGAGGGATTAAACAAGCTCAACTCCCAGCAAGGAGTATTGGGGATTGAAAATTCTCAACTCCCAGCAAGGAGTATTGGGGATTGAACATCCTCAACTCCCAGAAAGGAGTATTGGGGACTGAACGTCCTCAACTCCCAGCAAGGAGTATTGGACATTGAACATCCTCAACTCCCAGCAAGGAATAATGGTGATCGAACATCCTTAACTCCCAGCAAGGAGTATTGGGGATTGAACGTCCTCAACTCCCAGCAAGGAGTACTGGGGATCGACGTACTCAACCCGCAGCAAGGAGTATTGCAGATTGAATATCCTCAACTCCCAGCTTGGAGTATTGGGGATCGACCATACTCAACTCCAAGCAAGGAGTACTGGGGATCGACCATCCTCAACTCCCAGCCAGGAGTATTGGGATCGACGTTCTCAACTCAAGCAAGGAGTATTGGGGATTGAACATCCTCAGCTCATAGCGAGCAGTGTTGGGGATCGACGTTCTCAAATCCCTGCAAGGAGTATTGGGGATTGAACATCCTCAACTCCAAGCAAGGAGTATTGGGGATTGAATATCCTCAACTCCCAGCAAGGAGTATTGGGGATCGATGTTCTCAACTCCCAGCAAGGAATATTGGGGATTGAACATCCTCAACTCCCAGAAAGGAGTTTTGGGGACTGAACGTCCTCAACTTCCAGCAAGGAGTATTGGGGATCGAACATCCTCAACTCCCAGCAAGGTGTATTGGGGATCGACATTCTCAACTCATAGCGAGGAGTATTGGGGATTGAATATCCTCAACTCCCGGCAAGGAGTATTGCAGATTGAATATCCTCAACTCCCATCAAGGAGTATTGGGGATCGACCATCCTCAACTCCAAGCAGGGAGTATTGGGGATCGATTTTCCCAACTCCCATCAAGGTGTATTGGGGATTGAACATTCTCAACTCCCAGCAAGGCGTATTGGGGATTGAACATCATCAACTCCCAGCAAGGTGTCTTGGAGACTGAACATCCTCAACTCCCAGCAAGGAGTATTGGGGATAGACGTTTTCAACTCCCAGCAAGGAATATTGGGTATCGACGTTCTCAACTCCCAGCAAGGAGCATTGGAGATTGAACATCCTCAACCCCAAAAGGAGTAGTTGGAATTGAACGTCCTGAATCCCAGCAAGGCTTTTGGGGATCGACGTTCTCCACTCCCAGCAAGCAGTATTGAGGATTGAACATCCTCAACTTCCGGCAAGGAGTATTGGGAATCGATGTTCTCCACTCCCAGTAAGGAGTATTGGGGATCGAACATCCTCAACTCCCAGCAAGGAGTATTGGGGATCGACATTCTCAACTCATAGCGAGGAGTATTGGGGATTGAATATCCTCAACTCCCGGCAAGGAGTATTGGGGACTGAACGTCCTCAATTCCCAGCAAGGAGTATTGGGAATCGACGTTCTCAACTCCCAGCAAGGAGTATTGTGGATCGAACATCCTCAACTCCCATCAAGGAGTATTGGTGATTGAACATCCTCAACACCCAGCAAGGAGTATTGTGGATCGAACATCCTCAACTCCCATCAAAGAGTATTGGTGATTGAACATCCTCAACTCCCAGCAAGAAGTATTGGGGATCGAAGTTCTCAACTCCCAGCAAGGAGTATTGGGGATTGAACATCCTCAACTTCCAGAAAGGAGTATTGGGGACTGAACGTCCTCAACTCCCAGCAAGGAATATTGGGGATCGAAAGTCCTCAACTCCCTTCAAGGAATAATGGGGATCGAACATCCTTAACTCCCAGCAAGGTGTATTGGGAATCGAACATGCTCAACTCCAAGCAGGGAGTGTTGTGGATCGACCTTCTCAGTTCCCAGTAAGGAGTATTGGAGATTGAACATTCTCAACTCCCAGTATGGAGTATTGGGGTTCGACCGTCCTCAACTCCCAGCAAGGAACATTAGGGATTGAAAATGCTCAACTCCCAGCAATGAGTATTGGGGATCGAAGTTTTCAACTCCCAGCAAGGAGTATTGGGTATTGAACGTCCTAAACTCCCAGCAAGGAGATTTGGGGATCGACGTTCTCGACCCCCAGCAAGGAGTATTGCGGAATGAACGTCCTCAACTTCCGGCAAGGAGTATTGGGAATCGACGTTCTCAACTCCCAGTAAGGAGTATTGGGGATCGAACATCCTCAACTCCCAGCAAGGAGTATTGGGGCTCGACATTCTCAACTCATAGCGAGGAGTATTGGGGATTGAATATCCTCAACTCCCGGCAAGGAGTATTGGGGACTGAACGTCCTCAATTCCCAGCAAGGAGTATTGGGAATCGACGTTCTCAACTCCCAGCAAGGAGTATTGTGGATCGAACATCCTCAACTCCCATCAAGGAGTATTGGTGATTGAACATCCTCAACTCCCAGCAAGGAGTATTGGGAATCGACGTTCTCAACACCCAGCAAGGAGTATTGTGGATCGAACATCCTCAACTCCCATCAAAGAGTATTGGTGATTGAACATCCTCAACTCCCAGCAAGAAGTATTGGGGATCGAAGTTCTCAACTCCCAGCAAGGAGTATTGGGGATTGAACATCCTCAACTTCCAGAAAGGAGTATTGGGGACTGAACGTCCTCAACTCCCAGCAAGGAATATTGGGGATCGAAAGTCCTCAACTCCCTTCAAGGAATAATGGGGATCGAACATCCTTAACGCCCAGCAAGGTGTATTGGGAATCGAACATGCTCAACTCCAAGCAGGGAGTGTTGTGGATCGACCTTCTCAGTTCCCAGTAAGGAGTATTGGAGATTGAACATTCTCAACTCCCAGTATGGAGTATTGGGGTTCGACCGTCCTCAACTCCCAGCAAGGAACATTAGGGATTGAAAATGCTCAACTCCCAGCAATGAGTATTGGGGATCGAAGTTTTCAACTCCCAGCAAGGAGTATTGGGTATTGAACGTCCTAAACTCCCAGCAAGGAGATTTGGGGATCGACGTTCTCGACCCCCAGCAAGGAGTATTGCGGAATGAACGTCCTCAACTTCCGGCAAGGAGTATTGGGAATCGACGTTCTCAACTCCCAGTAAGGAGTATTGGGGATCGAACATCCTCAACTCCCAGCAAGGAGTATTGGGGCTCGACATTCTCAACTCATAGCGAGGAGTATTGGGGATTGAATATCCTCAACTCCCGGCAAGGAGTATTGGGAATCGACGTTCTCAACTCCCAGCAAGGAGTACTGGGGATCGACCATCCTCAACTCCCAGCCAAGAGTATTGAGATCAACGTTCTCAACTCCCAGCAAGGAGTATTGGGGATTGAACATCCTCAGCTCCCAGCGAGCAGTGTTGGGGATCGACGTTCTCAACCCCCAGCAAGGAGTATTGCAGTTTGAATATCCTCAACTCCCAGCAAGGAATATTGGGTTCGAACATCGTTAACTCCCAGCAAGGAGTATTGGGGATCGAACATGCTCAACTCCAAGCAGGCAATATTGGGGATCGACGTTCTCAACTCCCAGTAAGGAGTATTGGAGATTGAACATTCTCAGCTCCCAGTATGGAACTATTGGGGTTCGACCGTCCTCAACTCCCAGCGAGAAATATTAAGGATTGAACATGCTCAACTCCCAGCAATGAGTATTGGGGATCGACGTTCTAAACTCCCAGCAAGGAGTATTGGGGATTGAACGTCCTCAACTCCCAGCAAGGAGTATTGGGGATCGACATACTCAACCCCCAGCAAGGAGTATTGCAGATTGAATATCCTCAACTCCCAGCTTGGAGTATTGGGGATCGACCATACTCAACTCCAAGCAGGGAGTATTGGGTATCGATTATCTCAGCTCCCAGCAAGGCGTATTGTGGATTGAACATTCTGAACTCCCAGCAAGGCGTATTGGGGACTGAATATGCTCAACTCCCAGCAAGATGTCTTGGAGACTGAACATCCTCTACTCCCAGAAAGGAGTATTGGGGATCGACGTTTTCAACACCCAGCAAGGAGTATTCGGTATTGAACATCCTCAACTCCCAGCAAAGAGATTTGGGGATCGACGTTCTCGACCCCCAACAAGGAGTATTGCGGATTGAACATCCTCAACTTCCGGCAAGGAGTATTGGAGATCGATCTTCTCAACTCCCAGTAAGGAGTATTGGGGATTGAACATCCTGAGCTCCCAGCGAGCAGTGTTGGGGATCGACGTTCTCAAATCCCTGCAAGGAGTATTGGAGATTGAATGTCCTCAACTCCCAGCAAGGAGTATTGGTGATCGACGTTCTCAACTCCCAGTAAGGAGTATTGGAGATTGAACATTCTCAGCTCCCAGTATGGAGTATTGGGGTTCGACCGTCCTCAACTCCCAGCAAGAAATATTAGGGATTGAACATGCTCAACTCCCAGCAATGAGTATTGGTGATCGACGTTCTAAACTCCCAGCAAGGAGTATTGGGGATTGAACGTCCTGAACTCCCAGCAAGGAGTATTGGGGATCGACTTACTCAACCCCCTGCAAGGAGTATTGCAGATTGAATATCCTCAACTCCCAGCTTGGAGTATTGGGGATCGACCATACTCAACTCCAAGCAGGGAGTATTGGAGATCGATCTTCTCAACTCCCAGTAAGGAGTATTGGGGATTGAACATCCTGAGCTCCCAGCGAGCAGTGTTGGGGATCGACGTTCTCAAATCCCTGCAAGGAGTATTGGAGATTGAATGTCCTCAACTCCCAGCAAGGAGTATTGGTGATCGACGTTCTCAACTCCCAGTAAGGAGTATTGGAGATTGAACATTCTCAGCTCCCAGTATGGAGTATTGGGGTTCGACCGTCCTCAACTCCCAGCAAGAAATATTAGGGATTGAACATGCTCAACTCCCAGCAATGAGTATTGGTGATCGACGTTCTAAACTCCCAGCAAGGAGTATTGGGGATTGAACGTCCTGAACTCCCAGCAAGGAGTATTGGGGATCGACTTACTCAACCCCCTGCAAGGAGTATTGCAGATTGAATATCCTCAACTCCCAGCTTGGAGTATTGGGGATCGACCATACTCAACTCCAAGCAGGGAGTATTGGGTATCGATTATCTCAGCTCCCAGCAAGGCGTATTGTGGATTGAACATTCTGAACTCCCAGCAAGGCGTATTGGGGACTGAATATGCTCAACTCCCAGCAAGATGTCTTGGAGACTGAACATCATCTACTCCCAGAAAGGAGTATTGGGGATCGAAGTTTTCAACTCCCAGCAAGGAGTATTCGGTATTGAACGTCCTCAACTCCCAGCAAGGAGATTTGGGGATCGAAGTTCTCGACCCCCAACAAGGAGAATTGCGGATTGAACATCCTCAACTTTCGGCAAAGAGTATTGGAGATCGATCTTCTCAACTCCCAGTAAGGAGTATTGAGGATTGAACATCCTCAGCTCCCAGCGAGCAGTGTTGGGGATCGACGTTCTCAACTCCCTGCAAGGAGTATTGGGGATTGAATGCCCTCAACTCCCAGCAAGGAGTATTAGGGATCGAACATCCTCAACTCCCAGCAAGGAGTATTGGGGATCGACATTCTCAACTCATAGCAAGGAGTATTGGGGATTGAATATCCTCAACTCCCATCAAGGAGTATTGGGGATCGACGTTCTCGACCCCCAACAAGGAGTATTGCGGATTCAACATCCTCAACTTCCGGCAAGGAGTATTAGAGATCGATGTTCTCAGCTCCCTGTAAGGAGTATTGGGGATTGAACATCCTCAACTCCCAGCAAGGAGTATTTTGGATCGAACATCCTCAACCCCCAGCAAGGAGTATTGCAGATTGAATATCCTCAACTCCCATCAAGGAGTATTGGGGATCGACCATCCTCAACTCCAAGCAGGGAGTATTGGGGATCGATTTTCCCAACTCCCATCAAGGTGTATTGGGGATTGAACATTCTCAACTCCCAGCAAGGCCTATTGGGGATTGAACATCATCAACTCCCAGCAAGGTGTGTTGGAGATTGAACATCCTCAACTCCCAGCAAGGAGTATTGGGGATAGACGTTTTCAACTCCCAGCAAGGAATATTGGGTATCGACGTTCTCAACTCCCAGCAAGGAGCATTGGAGATTGAACATCCTCAACCCCAAAAGGAGTATTTGGAATTGAACGTCCTGAATCCCAGCAAGGCTTTTGGGGATCGACGTTCTCCACTCCCAGCAAGCAGTATTGGGGATTGAACATCCTCAACTCCCAGCAAGGAGTATTGGGGATAGACGTTTTCAACTCCCAGCAAGGAATATTGGGTATCGACGTTCTCAACTCCCAGTAAGGAGCATTGGAGATTGAACATCCTCAACCCCAAAAGGAGTATTTGGAATTGAACGTCCTGAATCCCAGCAAGGCTTTTGGGGATCGACGTTCTCCACTCCCAGCAAGCAGTATTGCGGATTGAACATCCTCAACTTCCGGCAAGGAGTATTGGGAATCGATGTTCTCCACTCCCAGTAAGGAGTATTGGGGATCGAACATCCTCAACTCCCAGCAAGGAGTATTGGGGCTCGACATTCTCAACTCATAGCGAGGAGTATTGGGGATTGAATATCCTCAACTCCCGGCAAGGAGTATTGGGGACTGAACATCCTCAATTCCCAGCAAGGAGTATTGGGAATCGACGTTCTCAACTCCCAGCAAGGAGTACTGGGGATCGACCATCCTCAACTCCCAGCCAAGAGTATTGAGATCAACGTTCTCAACTCCCAGCAAGGAGTATTGGGGATTGAACATCCTCAGCTCCCAGCGAGCAGTGTTGGGGATCGACGTTCTCAACCCCCAGCAAGGAGTATTGCAGTTTGAATATCCTCAACTCCCAGCAAGGAATATTGGGTTCGAACATCGTTAACTCCCAGCAAGGAGTATTGGGGATCGACCATCCTCAAATCCAAACAGGGAGTATTGGGGATCGATTATCTCAGCTCCCAGCAAGGCGTATTGTGGATTGAAAATTCTGAACTCCCATCAAGGCGTATTGGGGATTGAATATTCTCAACTCCCACACAAGGCGTATTGGGGATTGAACATCATCAACTCCCAGCAAGGTGTCTTGGAGATTGAACATCCTCAACTCCCAGCAAGGAGATTTGGGGATCGACGTTCTCGACCCCCAGCAAGGAGTATTGCGGAATGAGCATCCTCAACTTCCGGCAAGGAGTATTGGAGATCGATGTTCTCAACTCCCAGTAAGGAGTATTGGGGATTGAACATCCTCAACTCCCAGCAAGGAGTATTGGGGATCGCCGATCTCAACTCCCAGCAAGTAGTATTGGTGATTGAACATCCTCAACTCCCAGCAAGAGTATTGGGGATTGAACATCCTCAAGTCCTAGCAAGGAGTACTGGGGATCGACCATCCTCAACTCCCAGCCAGGAGTATTGCGATCGACGTTCTCAACTCCCAGCAAGGAGTATTGGGGATTGAACATCCTCAGCTCCCAGCGAGCAGTGTTGGGGATCGACGTTCTCATCTCCCTGCAAGGAGTATTGGGGATTGAACATCCTCAACTCCAAGCAAGGAGTTTTGGGGATTGAATATCCTCAACTCCCAGCAAGGAGTATTGGAGATTGAACAATTTCAACTCCCAGTATGGAGTATTGGGGATCGACCGTCCTCAACTCCCAGCAAGGAATATGAGGGATTGAACAAGCTCAACTCCCAGCAAGGAGTATTGGGGATTGAAAATTCTCAACTCCCAGCAAGGAGTATTGGGGATTGAACATCCTCAACTCCCAGAAAGGAGTATTGGGGACTGAACGTCCTCAACTCCCAGCAAGGAGTATTGGACATTGAACATCCTCAACTCCCAGCAAGGAATAATGGTGATCGAACATCCTTAACTCCCAGCAAGGAGTATTGGGGATTGAACGTCCTCAACTCCCAGCAAGGAGTATTGGGGATCGACGTACTCAACCCCCAGCAAGGAGTATTGCAGATTGAATATCCTCAACTCCCAGCTTGGAGTATTGGGGATCGACCATACTCAACTCCAAGCAGGGAGTATTGGGTATCGATTATCTCAGCTCCCAGCAAGGCGTATTGTGGATTGAACATTCTGAACTCCCAGCAAGGCGTATTGGGGACTGAATATGCTCAACTCCCAGCAAGATGTCTTGGAGACTGAACATCCTCTACTCCCAGAAAGGAGTATTGGGGATCGACGTTTTCAACACCCAGCAAGGAGTATTCGGTATTGAACGTCCTCAACTCCCAGCAATGAGTATTGGGGATCGACGTTCTAAACTCCCAGCAAGGAGTATTGGGGATTGAACGTCCTCAACTCCCAGCAAGGAGTATTGGAGATTGAACAATCTCAACTCCCAGTAAGGAGTATTGGGGATTGAGCGTCCTCAACTCCCAGCAAGGAGTATTGGGGACCGACGTTCTCAACCCCCAGCAAGGAATATTGCAGATTGAATATCCTCAAATCCCAGCAAGGAATATTGGGATCGAACAACATTAACTCCCAGCAAGGAGTATTGGGGATCGAACATCCTCAACTCCAAGCAGGGAGTATTGGGGATCGATTTTCCCAACTCCCATCAAGGTGATTTGGGGATTGAACATTCTCAACTCCCAGCAAGGCGTATCGGGGATTGAACATCATCAACTCCCAGCAAGGTGTCTTGGAGATTGAACATCCTCAACTCCCAGCAAGGAGTATTGGGGATAGACGTTTTCAACTCCCAGCAAGGAATATTGGGTATCGACGTTCTCAACTCCCAGCAAGGAGCATGGGAGATTGAACATCCTCAACCCCAAAAGGAGTATTTGGAATTGAACGTCCTGAATCCCAGCAAGGCTTTTGGGGATCGACGTTCTCCACTCCCAGCAAGCAGTATTGCGGATTGAACATCCTCAACTTCCGGCAAGGAGTATTGGGAATCGATGTTCTCCACTCCCAGTAAGGAGTATTGCGGATTGAACATCCTCAACTCCCAGCAAGGAGTACTGGGGATCGACCATCCTCAACTCCCAGCCAAGAGTATTGGGATCGACGTTCTCAACTCCCAGCAAGGAGTATTGGGGATTGAACATCCTCAGCTCCCAGCGAGCAGTGTTGGGGATCGACGTTCTCAAACCCCAGCAAGGAGTATTGCAGTTTGAATATCCTCAACTCCCAGCAAGGAATATTGGGTTCGAACATCGTGAACTCCCAGCAAGGAGTATTGGGGATCGACCATCCTCAAATCCAAACAGGGAGTATTGGGGATCGATTATCTCAGCTCCCAGCAAGGCGTATTGTGGATTGAAAATTCTGAACTCCCAGCAAGGCGTATTGGGGATTGAACATTCTCAACTCCCACACAAGGCGTATTGGGGATTGAACATCATCAACTCCCAGCAAGGTGTCTTGGAGAATGAACATCCTCAACTCCCAGCAAGGAGTATTGGGGATCGAAGTTTTCAACTCCCAGCAAGGAGTATTGGGTATTGAACGTTCAAAACTCCCAGCAAGGAGATTTGGGGATCGACATTCTCGACCCCCAGCAAGGAGTATTGCGAAATGAACATCCTCAACTTCCGGCAAGGAGTATTGGAGATCGACGTTCTCAACTCCCTGCAAGGAGTATTGGGGATTGAACATCCTCAACTCCATCAAGGAGTATTGGGGATTGAATATCCTGAACTCCCAGCAAGGAGTATTGGAGATTGAACAATCTCAACTCCCAGTATGGAGTATTGGGGATCGACCGTCCTCAACTCCCAGCAAGGAATATGAGGGATTGAAAATTCTCAACTCCCAGCAAGGAGTATTGCAGATCGACGTTCTAAACTCCCAGCAAGGAGTATTGGGGATTGAACATCCTCAACTCCCAGAAAGGAGTACTGGGGACTGAACGTCCTCAACTCCCAGCAAGGAGTATTGGACATTGAACATCCTCAACTCCCAGCAAGGAATAATGGGGATCGAACATCCTTAACTCCCAGCAAGGAGTATTGGGGATCGAACATGCTCAACTCCAAGCAGGCAGTATTGGGGATCGACGTTCTCAACATCCCAGTAAGGAGTATTGGAGATTGAACATTCTCAGCTCCCAGTATGGAGTATTGGGGTTCGACCGTCCTCAACTCCCAGCAAGAAATATTAGGGATTGAACATGCTCAACTCCCAGCAATGAGTATTGGGGATCGACGTTCTAAACTCCCAGCAAGGAGTATTGGGGATTGAACGTCCTCAACTCCCAGCAAGGAGTATTGGGGATCGACGTACTCAACCCCCAGCAGGGAGTATTGCAGATTGAATATCCTCAACTCCCAGCTTGGAGTATTGGGGATCGACCATACTCAACTCCAAGCAGGGAGTATTGGGTATCGATTATCTCAGCTCCCAGCAAGGCGTATTGTGGATTGAACATTCTGAACTCCCAGCAAGGCGTATTGGGGACTGAATATGCTCAACTCCCAGCAAGATGTCTTGGAGACTGAATATCCTCTACTCCCAGAAAGGAGTATTGGGGATCGACGTTCTTGACCCCCAACAAGGAGTATTGCGGATTGAACATCCTCAACTTCCGGCAAGGAGTATTGGAGATCGATCTTCTCAACTCCCAGTAAGGAGTATTGGGGATTGAACATCCTCAGCTCCCAGCGAGCAGTGTTGGGGATCGACGTTCTCAACTGCCTGCAAGGAGAATTGGAGATTGAACATCCTCAACTCCCAGCAAGGAATATTGGGTTCGTACATCGTTAACTCCCAGCAAGGAGTATTGGGGATCGACCATCCTCAAATCCAAACAGGAAGTATTGGGGATCGATTATCTCAGCTCCCAGCAAGGCGTATTGTGGATTGAAAATTCTGAACTCCCAGCAAGGCGTATTGGGGATTGAATATTCTCAACTCCTACACAAGGCGTATTGGAATTGCACATCATCAACTCCCAGCAAGGTGTCTTGGAGATTGAACATCCTCAACTCCCAGCAAGGAGTATTGGGGCTCGACATTCTCAACTCATAGCGAGGAGTATTGGGGATTGAATATCCTCAACTCCCGGCAAGGAGTATTGGGAATCGACGTTCTCAACTCCCAGCAAGGAGTACTGGGGATCGACCATCCTCAACTCCCAGCCAAGAGTATTGAGATCAACGTTCTCAACTCCCAGCAAGGAGTATTGGGGATTGAACATCCTCAGCTCCCAGCGAGCAGTGTTGGGGATCGACGTTCTCAACCCCCAGCAAGGAGTATTGCAGTTTGAATATCCTCAACTCCCAGCAAGGAATATTGGGTTCGAACATCGTTAACTCCCAGCAAGGAGTATTGGGGATCGAACATGCTCAACTCCAAGCAGGCAATATTGGGGATCGACGTTCTCAACTCCCAGTAAGGAGTATTGGAGATTGAACATTCTCAGCTCCCAGTATGGAACTATTGGGGTTCGACCGTCCTCAACTCCCAGCGAGAAATATTAAGGATTGAACATGCTCAACTCCCAGCAATGAGTATTGGGGATCGACGTTCTAAACTCCCAGCAAGGAGTATTGGGGATTGAACGTCCTCAACTCCCAGCAAGGAGTATTGGGGATCGACATACTCAACCCCCAGCAAGGAGTATTGCAGATTGAATATCCTCAACTCCCAGCTTGGAGTATTGGGGATCGACCATACTCAACTCCAAGCAGGGAGTATTGGGTATCGATTATCTCAGCTCCCAGCAAGGCGTATTGTGGATTGAACATTCTGAACTCCCAGCAAGGCGTATTGGGGACTGAATATGCTCAACTCCCAGCAAGATGTCTTGGAGACTGAACATCCTCTACTCCCAGAAAGGAGTATTGGGGATCGACGTTTTCAACACCCAGCAAGGAGTATTCGGTATTGAACATCCTCAACTCCCAGCAAAGAGATTTGGGGATCGACGTTCTCGACCCCCAACAAGGAGTATTGCGGATTGAACATCCTCAACTTCCGGCAAGGAGTATTGGAGATCGATCTTCTCAACTCCCAGTAAGGAGTATTGGGGATTGAACATCCTGAGCTCCCAGCGAGCAGTGTTGGGGATCGACGTTCTCAAATCCCTGCAAGGAGTATTGGAGATTGAATGTCCTCAACTCCCAGCAAGGAGTATTGGTGATCGACGTTCTCAACTCCCAGTAAGGAGTATTGGAGATTGAACATTCTCAGCTCCCAGTATGGAGTATTGGGGTTCGACCGTCCTCAACTCCCAGCAAGAAATATTAGGGATTGAACATGCTCAACTCCCAGCAATGAGTATTGGTGATCGACGTTCTAAACTCCCAGCAAGGAGTATTGGGGATTGAACGTCCTGAACTCCCAGCAAGGAGTATTGGGGATCGACTTACTCAACCCCCTGCAAGGAGTATTGCAGATTGAATATCCTCAACTCCCAGCTTGGAGTATTGGGGATCGACCATACTCAACTCCAAGCAGGGAGTATTGGGTATCGATTATCTCAGCTCCCAGCAAGGCGTATTGTGGATTGAACATTCTGAACTCCCAGCAAGGCGTATTGGGGACTGAATATGCTCAACTCCCAGCAAGATGTCTTGGAGACTGAACATCATCTACTCCCAGAAAGGAGTATTGGGGATCGAAGTTTTCAACTCCCAGCAAGGAGTATTCGGTATTGAACGTCCTCAACTCCCAGCAAGGAGATTTGGGGATCGAAGTTCTCGACCCCCAACAAGGAGAATTGCGGATTGAACATCCTCAACTTCCGGCAAAGAGTATTGGAGATCGATCTTCTCAACTCCCAGTAAGGAGTATTGGGGATTGAACATCCTCAGCTCCCAGCGAGCAGTGTTGGGGATCGACGTTCTCAACTCCCTGCAAGGAGTATTGGGGATTGAATGTCCTCAACTCCCAGCAAGGAGTATTAGGGATCGAACATCCTCAACTCCCAGCAAGGAGTATTGGGGATCGACATTCTCAACTCATAGCAAGGAGTATTGGGGATTGAATATCCTCAACTCCCATCAAGGAGTATTGGGGATCGACGTTCTCGACCCCCAACAAGGAGTATTGCGGATTCAACATCCTCAACTTCCGGCAAGGAGTATTAGAGATCGATGTTCTCAGCTCCCAGTAAGGAGTATTGGGGATTGAACATCCTCAACTCCCAGCAAGGAGTATTTTGGATCGAACATCCTCAACCCCCAGCAAGGAGTATTGCAGATTGAATATCCTCAACTCCCATCAAGGAGTATTGGGGATCGACCATCCTCAACTCCAAGCAGGGAGTATTGGGGATCGATTTTCCCAACTCCCATCAAGGTGTATTGGGGATTGAACATTCTCAACTCCCAGCAAGGCCTATTGGGGATTGAACATCATCAACTCCCAGCAAGGTGTGTTGGAGATTGAACATCCTCAACTCCCAGCAAGGAGTATTGGGGATAGACGTTTTCAACTCCCAGCAAGGAATATTGGGTATCGACGTTCTCAACTCCCAGCAAGGAACATTGGAGATTGAACATCCTCAACCCCAAAAGGAGTATTTGGAATTGAACGTCCTGAATCCCAGCAAGGCTTTTGGGGATCGACGTTCTCCACTCCCAGCAAGCAGTATTGCGGATTGAACATCCTCAACTTCCGGCAAGGAGTATTGGGAATCGATGTTCTCCACTCCCAGTAAGGAGTATTGCGGATTGAACATCCTCAACTCCCAGCAAGGAGTACTGGGGATCGACCATCCTCAACTCCCAGCCAAGAGTATTGGGATCGACGTTCTCAACTCCCAGCAAGGAGTATTGGGGATTGAACATCCTCAGCTCCCAGCGAGCAGTGTTGGGGATCGACGTTCTCAAACCCCAGCAAGGAGTATTGCAGTTTGAATATCCTCAACTCCCAGCAAGGAATATTGGGTTCGAACATCGTGAACTCCCAGCAAGGAGTATTGGGGATCGACCATCCTCAAATCCAAACAGGGAGTATTGGGGATCGATTATCTCAGCTCCCAGCAAGGCGTATTGTGGATTGAAAATTCTGAACTCCCAGCAAGGCGTATTGGGGATTGAACATTCTCAACTCCCACACAAGGCGTATTGGGGATTGAACATCATCAACTCCCAGCAAGGTGTCTTGGAGAATGAACATCCTCAACTCCCAGCAAGGAGTATTGGGGATCGAAGTTTTCAACTCCCAGCAAGGAGTATTGGGTATTGAACGTTCAAAACTCCCAGCAAGGAGATTTGGGGATCGACATTCTCGACCCCCAGCAAGGAGTATTGCGAAATGAACATCCTCAACTTCCGGCAAGGAGTATTGGAGATCGACGTTCTCAACTCCCTGCAAGGAGTATTGGGGATTGAACATCCTCAACTCCATCAAGGAGTATTGGGGATTGAATATCCTCAACTCCCAGCAAGGAGTATTGGAGATTGAACAATCTCAACTCCCAGTATGGAGTATTGGGGATCGACCGTCCTCAACTCCCAGCAAGGAATATGAGGGATTGAAAATTCTCAACTCCCAGCAAGGAGTATTGCAGATCGACGTTCTAAACTCCCAGCAAGGAGTATTGGGGATTGAACATCCACAACTCCCAGAAAGGAGTACTGGGGACTGAACGTCCTCAACTCCCAGCAAGGAGTATTGGACATTGAACATCCTCAACTCCCAGCAAGGAATAATGGGGATCGAACATCCTTAACTCCCAGCAAGGAGTATTGGGGATCGAACATGCTCAACTCCAAGCAGGCAGTATTGGGGATCGACGTTCTCAACATCCCAGTAAGGAGTATTGGAGATTGAACATTCTCAGCTCCCAGTATGGAGTATTGGGGTTCGACCGTCCTCAACTCCCAGCAAGAAATATTAGGGATTGAACATGCTCAACTCCCAGCAATGAGTATTGGGGATCGACGTTCTAAACTCCCAGCAAGGAGTATTGGGGATTGAACGTCCTCAACTCCCAGCAAGGAGTATTGGGGATCGACGTACTCAACCCCCAGCAGGGAGTATTGCAGATTGAATATCCTCAACTCCCAGCTTGGAGTATTGGGGATCGACCATACTCAACTCCAAGCAGGGAGTATTGGGTATCGATTATCTCAGCTCCCAGCAAGGCGTATTGTGGATTGAACATTCTGAACTCCCAGCAAGGCGTATTGGGGACTGAATATGCTCAACTCCCAGCAAGATGTCTTGGAGACTGAATATCCTCTACTCCCAGAAAGGAGTATTGGGGATCGACGTTCTTGACCCCCAACAAGGAGTATTGCGGATTGAACATCCTCAACTTCCGGCAAGGAGTATTGGAGATCGATCTTCTCAACTCCCAGTAAGGAGTATTGGGGATTGAACATCCTCAGCTCCCAGCGAGCAGTGTTGGGGATCGACGTTCTCAACTGCCTGCAAGGAGAATTGGAGATTGAACATCCTCAACTCCCAGCAAGGAATATTGGGTTCGTACATCGTTAACTCCCAGCAAGGAGTATTGGGGATCGACCATCCTCAAATCCAAACAGGAAGTATTGGGGATCGATTATCTCAGCTCCCAGCAAGGCGTATTGTGGATTGAAAATTCTGAACTCCCAGCAAGGCGTATTGGGGATTGAATATTCTCAACTCCTACACAAGGCGTATTGGAATTGCACATCATCAACTCCCAGCAAGGTGTCTTGGAGATTGAACATCCTCAACTCCCAGCAAGGAGTATTGGGGATCGAAGTTTTCAACTCCCAGCAAGGAGTATTGGGTATTGAACGTCCTAAACTCCCAGCAAGGAGATTTGGGGATCGAAGTTCTCGACCCCCAGCAAGGAGTATTGCGGAATGAACATCCTCAACTTCCGGCAAGGAGTATTGGAGATCGATGTTCTCAACTCCCAGTAAGGAGTATTGGGGATTGAACATCCTCAACTCCCAGCAAGGAGTATTGGGGATCGCCGATCTCAACTCCCAGCAAGTAGTATTGGTGATTGAACATCCTCAACTCCCAGCAAGAGTATTGGGGATTGAACATCCTCAAGTCCTAGCAAGGAGTACTGGGGATCGACCATCCTCAACTCCCAGCCAGGAGTATTGCGATCGACGTTCTCAACTCCCAGCAAGGAGTATTGGGGATTGAACATCCTCAGCTCCCAGCGAGCAGTGTTGGGGATCGACGTTCTCATCTCCCTGCAAGGAGTATTGGGGATTGAACATCCTCAACTCCAAGCAAGGAGTTTTGGGGATTGAATATCCTCAACTCCCAGCAAGGAGTATTGGAGATTGAACAATTTCAACTCCCAGTATGGAGTATTGGGGATCGACCGTCCTCAACTCCCAGCAAGGAATATGAGGGATTGAACAAGCTCAACTCCCAGCAAGGAGTATTGGGGATTGAAAATTCTCAACTCCCAGCAAGGAATATTGGGGATTGAACATCCTCAACTCCCAGAAAGGAGTATTGGGGACTGAACGTCCTCAACTCCCAGCAAGGAGTATTGGACATTGAACATCCTCAACTCCCAGCAAGGAATAATGGTGATCGAACATCCTTAACTCCCAGCAAGGAGTATTGGGGATTGAACGTCCTCAACTCCCAGCAAGGAGTATTGGGGATCGACGTACTCAACCCCCAGCAAGGAGTATTGCAGATTGAATATCCTCAACTCCCAGCTTGGAGTATTGGGGATCGACCATACTCAACTCCAAGCAGGGAGTATTGGGTATCGATTATCTCAGCTCCCAGCAAGGCGTATTGTGGATTGAACATTCTGAACTCCCAGCAAGGCGTATTGGGGACTGAATATGCTCAACTCCCAGCAAGATGTCTTGGAGACTGAACATCCTCTACTCCCAGAAAGGAGTATTGGGGATCGACGTTTTCAACACCCAGCAAGGAGTATTCGGTATTGAACGTCCTCAACTCCCAGCAATGAGTATTGGGGATCGACGTTCTAAACTCCCAGCAAGGAGTATTGGGGATTGAACGTCCTCAACTCCCAGCAAGGAGTATTGCAGATTGAACAATCTCAACTCCCAGTAAGGAGTATTGGGGATTGAGCGTCCTCAACTCCCAGCAAGGAGTATTGGGGACCGACGTTCTCAACCCCCAGCAAGGAATATTGCAGATTGAATATCCTCAAATCCCAGCAAGGAATATTGGGATCGAACAACATTAACTCCCAGCAAGGAGTATTGGGGATCGAACATCCTCAACTCCAAGCAGGGAGTATTGGGGATCGATTTTCCCAACTCCCATCAAGGTGATTTGGGGATTGAACATTCTCAACTCCCAGCAAGGCGTATTGGGGATTGAACATCATCAACTCCCAGCAAGGTGTCTTGGAGATTGAACATCCTCAACTCCCAGCAAGGAGTATTGGGGATAGACGTTTTCAACTCCCAGCAAGGAATATTGGGTATCGACGTTCTCAACTCCCAGCAAGAAGCATTGGAGATTGAACATCCTCAACCCCAAAAGGAGTATTTGGAATTGAACGTCCTGAATCCCAGCAAGGCTTTTGGGGATCGACGTTCTCCACTCCCAGCAAGCAGTATTGCGGATTGAACATCCTCAACTTCCGGCAAGGAGTATTGGGAATCGATGTTCTCCACTCCCAGTAAGGAGTATTGCGGATTGAACATCCTCAACTCCCAGCAAGGAGTACTGGGGATCGACCATCCTCAACTCCCAGCCAAGAGTATTGGGATCGACGTTCTCAACTCCCAGCAAGGTGTATTGGGGATTGAACATCCTCAGCTCCCAGCGAGCAGTGTTGGGGATCGACGTTCTCAAACCCCAGCAAGGAGTATTGCAGTTTGAATATCCTCAACTCCCAGCAAGGAGTATTGGAGATTGAACAATCTCAACTCCCAGTATGGAGTATTGGGGATCGACCGTCCTCAACTCCCAGCAAGGAATATGAGGGATTGAACAAGCTCAACTCCCAGCAAGGAGTATTGGGGATTGAAAATTCTCAACTCCCAGCAAGGAGTATTGCAGATCGACGTTCTAAACTCCCAGCAAGGAGTATTGGGGATTGAACATCCTCAACTCCCAGAAAGGAGTATTGGGGACTGAACGTCCTCAACTTCCAGCAAGGAGTATTGGACATTGAACATCCTCAGCTCCCAGCAAGGAATAATGGGGATCGAACATTCTTAACTCCCAGCAAGAAATATTAGGGATTGAACATGCTCAACTCCCAGCAATGAGTATTGGGGATCGACGTTCTCAACTCCCAGCAAGGAGTATTGGGGATTGAACGTCCTCAACTCCCAGCAAGGAGTATTGGGGATCGACCATACTCAACTCCAAGCAGGGAGTATTGGGTATCGATTATCTCAGCTCCCAGCAAGGCGTATTGTGGATTGAACATTCTGAACTCCCAGCAAGGCGTATTGGGGACTGAATATGCTCAACTCCCAGCAAGGTGTCTTGGAGACTGAACATCCTCAACTCCCAGCAAGGAGTATTGGGGATCGACGTTTTCAACTTCCAGCAAGGAGTATTCGGTATTGAACGTCCTCAACTCCCAGCAAGGAGATTTGGGGATCGACGTTCTCGACCCCCAACAAGGAGTATTGCGGATTGAACATCCTCAACTTCCGGCAAGGAGTATTGGAGATCGATGTTCTCAACACCCAGTAAGGAGTATTGGGGATTGAACATCCTCAACTCCCAGCAAGGAGTATTGTGGATCGAAGATCCTCAACTCCCAGCAAGGAGTATTGGGGATCTACATTCTCAACTCCCAGCAAGGAGTATTTGGGATTGAATATGCTCAACTCCCAGCAAAGAGTATTGGGGTTCGACATTCTCAGCTCCCAGTAAGGAGTATTGGGGATTGAACATCATCAACTCCCAGCAAGGTGTGTTGGAGATTGAACATCCTCAACTCCCAGCAAGGAGTATTGGGGATAGACGTTTTCAACTCCCAGCAAGGAATATTGGGTATCGACGTTCTCAACTCCCAGTAAGGAGCATTGGAGATTGAACATCCTAAACCCCAAAAGGAGTATTTGGAATTGAACGTCCTGAATCCCAGCAAGGCTTTTGGGGATCGACGTTCTCCACTCCCAGCAAGCAGTATTGCGGATTGAACATCCTCAACTCCCAGAAAGGAGTATTGGGGACTGAACGTCCTCAACTCCCAGCAAGGAGTATTGGACATTGAACATCCTCAACTCCCAGCAAGGAATAATGGTGATCGAACATCCTTAACTCCCAGCAAGGAGTATTGGGGATTGAACGTCCTCAACTCCCAGCAAGGAGTATTGGGGATCGACGTACTCAACCCCCAGCAAGGAGTATTGCAGATTGAATATCCTCAACTCCCAGCTTGGAGTATTGGGGATCGACCATACTCAACTCCAAGCAGGGAGTATTGGGTATCGATTATCTCAGCTCCCAGCAAGGCGTATTGTGGATTGAACATTCTGAACTCCCAGCAAGGCGTATTGGGGACTGAATATGCTCAACTCCCAGCAAGATGTCTTGGAGACTGAACATCCTCTACTCCCAGAAAGGAGTATTGGCGATCGACGTTTTCAACACCCAGCAAGGAGTATTCGGTATTGAACGTCCTCAACTCCCAGCAATGAGTATTGGGGATCGACGTTCTAAACTCCCAGCAAGGAGTATTTGGAATTGAACGTCCTGAATCCCAGCAAGGCTTTTGGGGATCGACGTTCTCCACTCCCAGCAAGCAGTATTGCGGATTGAACATCCTCAACTTCCGGCAAGGAGTATTGGGAATCGATGTTCTCCACTCCCAGTAAGGAGTATTGCGGATTGAACATCCTCAACTCCCAGCAAGGAGTACTGGGGATCGACCATCCTCAACTCCCAGCCAAGAGTATTGGGATCGACGTTCTCAACTCCCAGCAAGGAGTATTGGGGATTGAACATCCTCAGCTCCCAGCGAGCAGTGTTGGGGATCGACGTTCTCAAACCCCAGCAAGGAGTATTGCAGTTTGAATATCCTCAACTCCCAGCAAGGAATATTGGGTTCGAACATCGTGAACTCCCAGCAAGGAGTATTGGGGATCGACCATCCTCAAATCCAAACAGGGAGTATTGGGGATCGATTATCTCAGCTCCCAGCAAGGCGTATTGTGGATTGAAAATTCTGAACTCCCAGCAAGGCGTATTGGGGATTGAACATTCTCAACTCCCACACAAGGCGTATTGGGGATTGAACATCATCAACTCCCAGCAAGGTGTCTTGGAGAATGAACATCCTCAACTCCCAGCAAGGAGTATTGGGGATCGAAGTTTTCAACTCCCAGCAAGGAGTATTGGGTATTGAACGTCCTAAACTCCCAGCAAGGAGATTTGGGGATCGACATTCTCGACCCCCAGCAAGGAGTATTGCGGAATCAACATACTCAACTTCCGGCAAGGAGTATTGGAGATCGACGTTCTCAACTCCCAGTAAGGAGTATTGGGGATTGAACATCCTCAACTCCCAGCAAGGAGTATTGGGGATCGACGATCTCAACTCCCAGCAAGTAGTATTGGTGATTGAACATCCTCAACTCCCAGCAAGAGTATTGGGGATTGAACATCCTCAGCTCCCAGCGAGCAGTGTTGGGGATCGACGTTCTCAACTCCCTGCAAGGAGTATTGGGGATTGAACATCCTCAACTCCATCAAGGAGTATTGGGGATTGAATATCCTCAACTCCCAGCAAGGAGTATTGGAGATTGAACAATCTCAACTCCCAGTATGGAGTATTGGGGATCGACCGTCCTCAACTCCCAGCAAGGAATATGAGGGATTGAACAAGCTCAACTCCCAGCAAGGAGTATTGGGGATTGAACATTCTCAACTCCCAGCAAGGAGTATTGCAGATCGACGTTCTAAACTCCCAGCAAGGAGTATTGGGGATTGAACATCCTCAACTCCCAGAAAGGAGTACTGGGGACTGAACGTCCTCAACTCCCAGCAAGGAGTATTGGACATTGAACATCCTCAACTCCCAGATTGGAATAATGGGGATCGAACATCCTTAACTCCCAGCAAGGAGTATTGGGGATCGAACATGCTCAACTCCAAGCAGGCAGTATTGGGGATCGACGTTCTCAACTCCCAGTAAGGAGTATTGGAGATTGAACATTCTCAGCTCCCAGTATGGAGTATTGGGGTTCGACCGTCCTCAACTCCCAGCAAGAAATATTAGGGATTGAACATGCTCAACTCCCAGCAATGAGTATTGGGGATCGACGTTCTAAACTCCCAGCAAGGAGTATTGGGGATTGAACGTCCTCAACTCCCAGCAAGGAGTATTGGGGATCGACGTACTCAACCCCCAGCAGGGAGTATTGCAGATTGAATATCCTCAACTCCCAGCTTGGAGTATTGGGGATCGACCATACTCAACTCCAAGCAGGGAGTATTGGGTATCGATTATCTCAGCTCCCAGCAAGGCGTATTGTGGATTGAACATTCTGAACTCCCAGCAAGGCGTATTGGGGACTGAATATGCTCAACTCCCAGCAAGATGTCTTGGAGACTGAATATCCTCTACTCCCAGAAAGGAGTATTGGGGATCGACGTTCTCGACCCCCAACAAGGAGTATTGCGGATTGAACATCCTCAACTTCCGGCAAGGAGTATTGGAGATCGATGTTCTCAACTCCCAGTAAGGAGTATTGGGGATTGAACATCCTCAGCTCCCAGCGAGCAGTGTTGGGGATCGACGTTCTCAACTGCCTGCAAGGAGAATTGGAGATTGAACATCCTCAACTCCCAGCAAGGAATATTGGGTTCGAACATCGTTAACTCCCAGCAAGGAGTATTGGGGATCGACCATCCTCAAATCCAAACAGGAAGTATTGGGGATCGATTATCTCAGCTCCCAGCAAGGCGTATTGTGGATTGAAAATTCTGAACTCCCAGCAAGGCGTATTGGGGATTGAATATTCTCAACTCCTACACAAGGCGTATTGGAATTGCACATCATCAACTCCCAGCAAGGTGTCTTGGAGATTGAACATCCTCAACTACCAGCAAGGAGTACTGGGGATCGAAGTTTTCAACTCCCAGCAAGGAGTATTGGGTATTGAACGTCCTAAACTCCCAGCAAGGAGATTTGGGGATCGACGTTCTCGACCCCCAGCAAGGAGTATTGCGGAATGAACATCCTCAACTTCCGGCAAGGAGTATTGGGAATCGATGTTCTCCACTCCCAGTAAGGAGTATAGGGGATCGAACATCCTCAACTCCCAGCAAGGAGTATTGGTGATTGAACATCCTCAACTCCCAGTAAGGAGTACTGGGGATAGACCATCCTCAACTCCCAGCCAGGAGTATTGCGATCGACGTTCTCAACTCCCAGCAAGGAGTATTGGGGATTGAACATCCTCAGCTCCCAGAGAGCAGTGTTGGGGATCGACGTTCTCAACTCCCTGCAAGGAGTATTGGGGATTGAACATCCTCAACTCCAGGCAGGGAGTATTGGGGATTGAATATCCTCAACTCCCAGCAAGGAGGATTGGAGATTGAACAATCTCAACTCCCAGTATGGAGTATTGGGGATCGACCGTCCTCAACTCCCAGCAAGGAATATGAGGGATTGAACAAGCTCAACTCCCAGCAAGGAGTATTGGGGATTGAAAATTCTCAACTCCCAGCAAGGAGTATTGCAGATCGACGTTCTAAACTCCCAGCAAGGAGTATTGGGGATTGAACATCCTCAACTCCCAGAAAGGAGTATTGGGGACTGAACGTCCTCAACTTCCAGCAAGGAGTATTGGACATTGAACATCCTCAGCTCCCAGCAAGGAATAATGGGGATCGAACATTCTTAACTCCCAGCAAGAAATATTAGGGATTGAACATGCTCAACTCCCAGCAATGAGTATTGGGGATCGACGTTCTCAACTCCCAGCAAGGAGTATTGGGGATTGAACGTCCTCAACTCCCAGCAAGGAGTATTGGGGATCGACCATACTCAACTCCAAGCAGGGAGTATTGGGTATCGATTATCTCAGCTCCCAGCAAGGCGTATTGTGGATTGAACATTCTGAACTCCCAGCAAGGCGTATTGGGGACTGAATATGCTCAACTCCCAGCAAGGTGTCTTGGAGACTGAACATCCTCAACTCCCAGCAAGGAGTATTGGGGATCGACGTTTTCAACTTCCAGCAAGGAGTATTCGGTATTGAACGTCCTCAACTCCCAGCAAGGAGATTTGGGGATCGACGTTCTCGACCCCCATCAAGGAGTATTGCGGATTGAACATCCTCAACTTCCGGCAAGGAGTATTGGAGATCGATGTTCTCAACTCCCAGTAAGGAGTATTGGGGATTGAACATCCTCAACTCCCAGCAAGGAGTATTGTGGATCGAAGATCCTCAACTCCCAGCAAGGAGTATTGGGGATCTACATTCTCAACTCCCAGCAAGGAGTATTTGGGATTGAATATGCTCAACTCCCAGCAAAGAGTATTGGGGTTCGACATTCTCAGCTCCCAGTAAGGAGTATTGGGGATTGAACATCATCAACTCCCAGCAAGGTGTGTTGGAGATTGAACATCCTCAACTCCCAGCAAGGAGTATTGGGGATAGACGTTTTCAACTCCCAGCAAGGAATATTGGGTATCGACGTTCTCAACTCCCAGTAAGGAGCATTGGAGATTGAACATCCTAAACCCCAAAAGGAGTATTTGGAATTGAACGTCCTGAATCCCAGCAAGGCTTTTGGGGATCGACGTTCTCCACTCCCAGCAAGCAGTATTGCGGATTGAACATCCTCAACTCCCAGAAAGGAGTATTGGGGACTGAACGTCCTCAACTCCCAGCAAGGAGTATTGGACATTGAACATCCTCAACTCCCAGCAAGGAATAATGGTGATCGAACATCCTTAACTCCCAGCAAGGAGTATTGGGGATTGAACGTCCTCAACTCCCAGCAAGGAGTATTGGGGATCGACGTACTCAACCCCCAGCAAGGAGTATTGCAGATTGAATATCCTCAACTCCCAGCTTGGAGTATTGGGGATCGACCATACTCAACTCCAAGCAGGGAGTATTGGGTATCGATTATCTCAGCTCCCAGCAAGGCGTATTGTGGATTGAACATTCTGAACTCCCAGCAAGGCGTATTGGGGACTGAATATGCTCAACTCCCAGCAAGATGTCTTGGAGACTGAACATCCTCTACTCCCAGAAAGGAGTATTGGCGATCGACGTTTTCAACACCCAGCAAGGAGTATTCGGTATTGAACGTCCTCAACTCCCAGCAATGAGTATTGGGGATCGACGTTCTAAACTCCCAGCAAGGAGTATTGGGGATTGAACGTCCTCAACTCCCAGCAAGGAGTATTGGAGATTGAACAATCTCAACTCCCAGTAAGGAGTATTGGGGATTGAGCGTTCTCAACCCCCAGCAAGGAGCATTGGAGATTGAACATCCTCAACCCCAAAAGGAGTATTTGGAATTGAACGTCCTGAATCCCAGCAAGACTTTTGGGGATCGACGTTCTCCACTCCCAGCAAGCAGTATTGCGGATTGAACATCCTCAACTTCCGGCAAGGAGTATTGGGAATCGATGTTCTCCACTCCCAGTAAGGAGTATTGCGGATTGAACATCCTCAACTCCCAGCAAGGAGTACTGGGGATCGACCATCCTCAACTCCCAGCCAAGAGTATTGGGATCGACGTTCTCAACTCCCAGCAAGGAGTATTGGGGATTGAACGTCCTCAACTCCCAGCAAGGAGTATTGGGGATCGACCATACTCAACTCCAAGCAGGGAGTATTGGGTATCGATTATCTCAGCTCCCAGCAAGGCGTATTGTGGATTGAACATTCTGAACTCCCAGCAAGGCGTATTGGGGACTGAATATGCTCAACTCCCAGCAAGATGTCTTGGAGACTGAATATCCTCTACTCCCAGAAAGGAGTATTGGGGATCGACGTTCTCGACCCCCAACAAGGAGTATTGCGGATTGAACATCCTCAACTTCCGGCAAGGAGTATTGGAGATCGATCTTCTCAACTCCCAGTAAGGAGTATTGGGGATTGAACATCCTCAGCTCCCAGCGAGCAGTGTTGGGGATCGACGTTCTCAACTGCCTGCAAGGAGAATTGGAGATTGAACATCCTCAACTCCCAGCAAGGAATATTGGGTTCGAACATCGTTAACTCCCAGCAAGGAGTATTGGGGATCGACCATCCTCAAATCCAAACAGGAAGTATTGGGGATCGATTATCTCAGCTCCCAGCAAGGCGTATTGTGGATTGAAAATTCTGAACTCCCAGCAAGGCGTATTGGGGATTGAATATTCTCAACTCCTACACAAGGCGTATTGGAATTGCACATCATCAACTCCCAGCAAGGTGTCTTGGAGATTCAACATCCTCAACTACCAGCAAGGAGTACTGGGGATTGAAGTTTTCAACTCCCAGCAAGGAGTATTGGGTATTGAACGTCCTAAACTCCCAGCAAGGAGATTTGGGGATCGACGTTCTCGACCCCCAGCAAGGAGTATTGCGGAATGAACATCCTCAACTTCCGGCAAGGAGTATTGGGAATCGATGTTCTCCACTCCCAGTAAGGAGTATAGGGGATCGAACATCCTCAACTCCCAGCAAGGAGTATTGGTGATTGAACATCCTCAACTCCCAGTAAGGAGTACTGGGGATAGACCATCCTCAACTCCCAGCCAGGAGTATTGCGATCGACGTTCTCAACTCCCAGCAAGGAGTATTGGGGATTGAACATCCTCAGCTCCCAGAGAGCAGTGTTGGGGATCGACGTTCTCAACTCCCTGCAAGGAGTATTGGGGATTGAACATCCTCAACTCCAGGCAGGGAGTATTGGGGATTGAATATCCTCAACTCCCAGCAAGGAGTATTGGAGATTGAACAATCTCAACTCCCAGTATGGAGTATTGGGGATCGACCGTCCTCAACTCCCAGCAAGGAATATGAGGGATTGAACAAGCTCAACTCCCAGCAAGGAGTATTGGGGATTGAAAATTCTCAACTCCCAGCAAGGAGTATTGCAGATCGACGTTCTAAACTCCCAGCAAGGAGTATTGGGGATTGAACATCCTCAACTCCCAGAAAGGAGTATTGGGGACTGAACGTCCTCAACTTCCAGCAAGGAGTATTGGACATTGAACATCCTCAGCTCCCAGCAAGGAATAATGGGGATCGAACATTCTTAACTCCCAGCAAGAAATATTAGGGATTGAACATGCTCAACTCCCAGCAATGAGTATTGGGGATCGACGTTCTCAACTCCCAGCAAGGAGTATTGGGGATTGAACGTCCTCAACTCCCAGCAAGGAGTATTGGGGATCGACCATACTCAACTCCAAGCAGGGAGTATTGGGTATCGATTATCTCAGCTCCCAGCAAGGCGTATTGTGGATTGAACATTCTGAACTCCCAGCAAGGCGTATTGGGGACTGAATATGCTCAACTCCCAGCAAGGTGTCTTGGAGACTGAACATCCTCAACTCCCAGCAAGGAGTATTGGGGATCGACGTTTTCAACTTCCAGCAAGGAGTATTCGGTATTGAACGTCCTCAACTCCCAGCAAGGAGATTTGGGGATCGACGTTCTCGACCCCCAACAAGGAGTATTGCGGATTGAACATCCTCAACTTCCGGCAAGGAGTATTGGAGATCGATGTTCTCAACTCCCAGTAAGGAGTATTGGGGATTGAACATCCTCAACTCCCAGCAAGGAGTATTGTGGATCGAAGATCCTCAACTCCCAGCAAGGAGTATTGGGGATCTACATTCTCAACTCCCAGCAAGGAGTATTTGGGATTGAATATGCTCAACTCCCAGCAAAGAGTATTGGGGTTCGACATTCTCAGCTCCCAGTAAGGAGTATTGGGGATTGAACATCATCAACTCCCAGCAAGGTGTGTTGGAGATTGAACATCCTCAACTCCCAGCAAGGAGTATTGGGGATAGACGTTTTCAACTTCCAGCAAGGAATATTGGGTATCGACGTTCTCAACTCCCAGTAAGGAGCATTGGAGATTGAACATCCTCAACCCCAAAAGGAGTATTTGGAATTGAATGTCCTGAATCCCAGCAAGGCTTTTGGGGATCGACGTTCTCCACTCCCAGCAAGCAGTATTGCGGATTGAACATCCTCAACTCCCAGAAAGGAGTATTGGGGACTGAAAGTCCTCAACTCCCAGCAAGGAGTATTGGACATTGAACATCCTCAACTCCCAGCAAGGAATAATGGTGATCGAACATCCTTAACTCCTAGCAAGGAGTATTGGGGATTGAACGTCCTCAACTCCCAGCAAGGAGTATTGGGGATCGACGTACTCAACCCCCAGCAAGGAGTATTGCAGATTGAATATCCTCAACTCCCAGCTTGGAGTATTGGGGATCGACCATACTCAACTCCAAGCAGGGAGTATTGGGTATCGATTATCTCAGCTCCCAGCAAGGCGTATTGTGGATTGAACATTCTGAACTCCCAGCAAGGCGTATTGGGGACTGAATATGCTCAACTCCCAGCAAGATGTCTTGGAGACTGAACATCCTCTACTCCCAGAAAGGAGTATTGGGGATCGACGTTTTCAACACCCAGCAAGGAGTATTCGGTATTGAACATCCTCAACTCCCAGCAATGAGTATTGGGGATCGACGTTCTAAACTCCCAGCAAGGAGTATTGGGGATTGAACGTCCTCAACTCCCAGCAAGGAGTATTGGAGATTGAACAATCTCAACTCCCAGTAAGGAGTATTGGGGATTGAGCGTCCTCAACTCCCAGCAAGGAGTATTGGGGACCGACGTTCTCAACCCCCAGCAAGGAGCATTGGAGATTGAACATCCTCAACCCCAAAAGGAGTATTTGGAATTGAACGTCCTGAATCCCAGCAAGACTTTTGGGGATCGACGTTCTCCACTCCCAGCAAGCAGTATTGCGGATTGAACATCCTCAACTTCCGGCAAGGAGTATTGGGAATCGATGTTCTCCACTCCCAGTAAGGAGTATTGCGGATTGAACATCCTCAACTCCCAGCAAGGAGTACTGGGGATCGACCATCCTCAACTCCCAGCCAAGAGTATTGGGATCGACGTTCTCAACTCCCAGCAAGGAGTATTGGGGATTGAACGTCCTCAACTCCCAGCAAGGAGTATTGGGGATCGACCATACTCAACTCCAAGCAGGGAGTATTGGGTATCGATTATCTCAGCTCCCAGCAAGGCGTATTGTGGATTGAACATTCTGAACTCCCAGCAAGGCGTATTGGGGACTGAATATGCTCAACTCCCAGCAAGATGTCTTGGAGACTGAATATCCTCTACTCCCAGAAAGGAGTATTGGGGATCGACGTTCTCGACCCCCAACAAGGAGTATTGCGGATTGAACATCCTCAACTTCCGGCAAGGAGTATTGGAGATCGATCTTCTCAACTCCCAGTAAGGAGTATTGGGGATTGAACATCCTCAGCTCCCAGCGAGCAGTGTTGGGGATCGACGTTCTCAACTGCCTGCAAGGAGAATTGGAGATTGAACATCCTCAACTCCCAGCAAGGAATATTGGGTTCGAACATCGTTAACTCCCAGCAAGGAGTATTGGGGATCGACCATCCTCAAATCCAAACAGGAAGTATTGGGGATCGATTATCTCAGCTCCCAGCAAGGCGTATTGTGGATTGAAAATTCTGAACTCCCAGCAAGGCGTATTGGGGATTGAATATTCTCAACTCCTACACAAGGCGTATTGGAATTGCACATCATCAACTCCCAGCAAGGTGTCTTGGAGATTCAACATCCTCAACTACCAGCAAGGAGTACTGGGGATTGAAGTTTTCAACTCCCAGCAAGGAGTATTGGGTATTGAACGTCCTAAACTCCCAGCAAGGAGATTTGGGGATCGACGTTCTCGACCCCCAGCAAGGAGTATTGCGGAATGAACATCCTCAACTTCCGGCAAGGAGTATTGGGAATCGATGTTCTCCACTCCCAGTAAGGAGTATAGGGGATCGAACATCCTCAACTCCCAGCAAGGAGTATTGGTGATTGAACATCCTCAACTCCCAGTAAGGAGTACTGGGGATAGACCATCCTCAACTCCCAGCCAGGAGTATTGCGATCGACGTTCTCAACTCCCAGCAAGGAGTATTGGGGATTGAACATCCTCAGCTCCCAGAGAGCAGTGTTGGGGATCGACGTTCTCAACTCCCTGCAAGGAGTATTGGGGATTGAACATCCTCAACTCCAGGCAGGGAGTATTGGGGATTGAATATCCTCAACTCCCAGCAAGGAGTATTGGAGATTGAACAATCTCAACTCCCAGTATGGAGTATTGGGGATCGACCGTCCTCAACTCCCAGCAAGGAATATGAGGGATTGAACAAGCTCAACTCCCAGCAAGGAGTATTGGGGATTGAAAATTCTCAACTCCCAGCAAGGAGTATTGCAGATCGACGTTCTAAACTCCCAGCAAGGAGTATTGGGGATTGAACATCCTCAACTCCCAGAAAGGAGTATTGGGGACTGAACGTCCTCAACTTCCAGCAAGGAGTATTGGACATTGAACATCCTCAGCTCCCAGCAAGGAATAATGGGGATCGAACATTCTTAACTCCCAGCAAGAAATATTAGGGATTGAACATGCTCAACTCCCAGCAATGAGTATTGGGGATCGACGTTCTCAACTCCCAGCAAGGAGTATTGGGGATTGAACGTCCTCAACTCCCAGCAAGGAGTATTGGGGATCGACCATACTCAACTCCAAGCAGGGAGTATTGGGTATCGATTATCTCAGCTCCCAGCAAGGCGTATTGTGGATTGAACATTCTGAACTCCCAGCAAGGCGTATTGGGGACTGAATATGCTCAACTCCCAGCAAGGTGTCTTGGAGACTGAACATCCTCAACTCCCAGCAAGGAGTATTGGGGATCGACGTTTTCAACTTCCAGCAAGGAGTATTCGGTATTGAACGTCCTCAACTCCCAGCAAGGAGATTTGGGGATCGACGTTCTCGACCCCCAACAAGGAGTATTGCGGATTGAACATCCTCAACTTCCGGCAAGGAGTATTGGAGATCGATGTTCTCAACTCCCAGTAAGGAGTATTGGGGATTGAACATCCTCAACTCCCAGCAAGGAGTATTGTGGATCGAAGATCCTCAACTCCCAGCAAGGAGTATTGGGGATCTACATTCTCAACTCCCAGCAAGGAGTATTTGGGATTGAATATGCTCAACTCCCAGCAAAGAGTATTGGGGTTCGACATTCTCAGCTCCCAGTAAGGAGTATTGGGGATTGAACATCATCAACTCCCAGCAAGGTGTGTTGGAGATTGAACATCCTCAACTCCCAGCAAGGAGTATTGGGGATAGACGTTTTCAACTCCCAGCAAGGAATATTGGGTATCGACGTTCTCAACTCCCAGTAAGGAGCATTGGAGATTGAACATCCTAAACCCCAAAAGGAGTATTTGGAATTGAATGTCCTGAATCCCAGCAAGGCTTTTGGGGATCGACGTTCTCCACTCCCAGCAAGCAGTATTGCGGATTGAACATCCTCAACTCCCAGAAAGGAGTATTGGGGACTGAACGTCCTCAACTCCCAGCAAGGAGTATTGGACATTGAACATCCTCAACTCCCAGCAAGGAATAATGGTGATCGAACATCCTTAACTCCTAGCAAGGAGTATTGGGGATTGAACGTCCTCAACTCCCAGCAAGGAGTATTGGGGATCGACGTACTCAACCCCCAGCAAGGAGTATTGCAGATTGAATATCCTCAACTCCCAGCTTGGAGTATTGGGGATCGACCATACTCAACTCCAAGCAGGGAGTATTGGGTATCGATTATCTCAGCTCCCAGCAAGGCGTATTGTGGATTGAACATTCTGAACTCCCAGCAAGGCGTATTGGGGACTGAATATGCTCAACTCCCAGCAAGATGTCTTGGAGACTGAACATCCTCTACTCCCAGAAAGGAGTATTGGGGATCGACGTTTTCAACACCCAGCAAGGAGTATTCGGTATTGAACATCCTCAACTCCCAGCAATGAGTATTGGGGATCGACGTTCTAAACTCCCAGCAAGGAGTATTGGGGATTGAACGTCCTCAACTCCCAGCAAGGAGTATTGGAGATTGAACAATCTCAACTCCCAGTAAGGAGTATTGGGGATTGAGCGTCCTCAACTCCCAGCAAGGAGTATTGGGGACCGACGTTCTCAACCCCCAGCAAGGAGCATTGGAGATTGAACATCCTCAACCCCAAAAGGAGTATTTGGAATTGAACGTCCTGAATCCCAGCAAGGCTTTTGGGGATCGACGTTCTCCACTCCCAGCAAGCAGTATTGCGGATTGAACATCCTCAACTTCCGGCAAGGAGTATTGGGAATCGATGTTCTCCACTCCCAGTAAGGAGTATTGCGGATTGAACATCCTCAACTCCCAGCAAGGAGTACTGGGGATCGACCATCCTCAACTCCCAGCCAAGAGTATTGGGATCGACGTTCTCAACTCCCAGCAAGGAGTATTGGGGATTGAACATCCTCAGCTCCCAGCGAGCAGTGTTGGGGATCGACGTTCTCAAACCCCAGCAAGGAGTATTGCAGTTTGAATATCCTCAACTCCCAGCAAGGAATATTGGGTTCGAACATCGTGAACTCCCAGCAAGGAGTATTGGGGATCGACCATCCTCAAATCCAAACAGGGAGTATTGGGGATCGATTATCTCAGCTCCCAGCAAGGCGTATTGTGGATTGAAAATTCTGAACTCCCAGCAAGGCGTATTGGGGATTGAACATTCTCAACTCCCACACAAGGCGTATTGGGGATTGAACATCATCAACTCCCAGCAAGGTGTCTTGGAGAAAGAACATCCTCAACTCCCAGCAAGGAGTATTGGGGATCGAAGTTTTCAACTCCCAGCAAGGAGTATTGGGTATTGAACGTCCTAAACTCCCAGCAAGGAGATTTGGGGATCGACATTCTCGACCCCCAGCAAGGAGTATTGCGGAATGAACATACTCAACTTCCGGCAAGGAGTATTGGAGATCGACGTTCTCAACTCTCAGTAAGGAGTATTGGGGATTGAACATCCTCAACTCCCAGCAAGGAGTATTGGGGATCGACGATCTCAACTCCCAGCAAGTAGTATTGGTGATTGAACATCCTCAACTCCCAGCAATAGTATTGGGGATTGAACATCCTCAGCTCCCAGCGAGCAGTGTTGGGGATCGACGTTCTCAACTCCCTGCAAGGAGTATTGGGGATTGAACATCCTCAACTCCATCAAGGAGTATTGGGGATTGAATATCCTCAACTCCCAGCAAGGAGTATTGGAGATTGAACAATCTCAACTCCCAGTATGGAGTATTGGGGATCGACCGTCCTCAACTCCCAGCAAGGAATATGAGGGATTGAACAAGCTCAACTCCCAGCAAGGAGTATTGGGGATTGAAAATTCTCAACTCCCAGCAAGGAGTATTGCAGATCGACGTTCTAAACTCCCAGCAAGGAGTATTGGGGATTGAACATCCTCAACTCCCAGAAAGGAGTACTGGGGACTGAACGTCCTCAACTCCCAGCAAGGAGTATTGGACATTGAACATCCTCAACTCCCAGCAAGGAATAATGGGGATCGAACATCCTTAACTCCCAGCAAGGAGTATTGGGGATCGAACATGCTCAACTCCAAGCAGGCAGTATTGGGGATCGACGTTCTCAACTCCCAGTAAGGAGTATTGGAGATTGAACATTCTCAGCTCCCAGTATGGAGTATTGGGGTTCGACCGTCCTCAACTCCCAGCAAGAAATATTAGGGATTGAACATGCTCAACTCCCAGCAATGAGTATTGGGGATCGACGTTCTAAACTCCCAGCAAGGAGTATTGGGGATTGAACGTCCTCAACTCCCAGCAAGGAGTATTGGGGATCGACGTACTCAACCCCCAGCAGCGAGTATTGCAGATTGAATATCCTCAACTCCCAGCTTGGAGTATTGGGGATCGACCATACTCAACTCCAAGCAGGGAGTATTGGGTATCGATTATCTCAGCTCCCAGCAAGGCGTATTGTGGATTGAACATTCTGAACTCCCAGCAAGGCGTATTGGGGACTGAATATGCTCAACTCCCAGCAAGGTGTCTTGGAGACTGAATATCCTCTACTCCCAGAAAGGAGTATTGGGGATCGACGTTCTCGACCCCCAACAAGGAGTATTGCGGATTGAACATCCTCAACTTCCGGCAAGGAGTATTGGAGATCGATGTTCTCAGCTCCCAGTAAGGAGTATTGGGGATTGAACATCCTCAGCTCCCAGCGAGCAGTGTTGGGGATCGACGTTCTCAACTGCCTGCAAGGAGAATTGGAGATTGAACATCCTCAACTCCCAGCAAGGAATATTGGGTTCGAACATCGTTAACTCCCAGCAAGGAGTATTGGGGATCGACCATCCTCAAATCCAAACAGGAAGTATTGGGGATCGATTATCTCAGCTCCCAGCAAGGCGTATTGTGGATTGAAAATTCTGAACTCCCAGCAAGGCGTATTGGGGATTGAATATTCTCAACTCCTACACAAGGCGTATTGGAATTGCACATCATCAACTCCCAGCAAGGTGTCTTGGAGATTGAACATCCTCAACTCCCAGCAAGGAGTACTGGGGATCGAAGTTTTCAACTCCCAGCAAGGAGTATTGGGTATTGAACGTCCTAAACTCCCAGCAAGGAGATTTGGGGATCGACGTTCTCGACCCCCAGCAAGGAGTATTGCGGAATGAACATCCTCAACTTCCGGCAAGGAGTATTGGGAATCGATGTTCTCCACTCCCAGTAAGGAGTATAGGGGATCGAACATCCTCAACTCCCAGCAAGGAGTATTGGTGATTGAACATCCTCAACTCCCAGTAAGGAGTACTGGGGATAGACCATCCTCAACTCCCAGCCAGGAGTATTGCGATCGACGTTCTCAACTCCCAGCAAGGAGTATTGGGGATTGAACATCCTCAGCTCCCAGAGAGCAGTGTTGGGGATCGACGTTCTCAACTCCCTGCAAGGAGTATTGGGGATTGAACATCCTCAACTCCAGGCAGGGAGTATTGGGGATTGAATATCCTCAACTCCCAGCAAGGAGTATTGGAGATTGAACAATCTCAACTCCCAGTATGGAGTATTGGGGATCGACCGTCCTCAACTCCCAGCAAGGAATATGAGGGATTGAACAAGCTCAACTCCCAGCAAGGAGTATTGGGGATTGAAAATTCTCAACTCCCAGCAAGGAGTATTGCAGATCGACGTTCTAAACTCCCAGCAAGGAGTATTGGGGATTGAACATCCTCAACTCCCAGAAAGGAGTATTGGGGACTGAACGTCCTCAACTTCCAGCAAGGAGTATTGGACATTGAACATCCTCAGCTCCCAGCAAGGAATAATGGGGATCGAACATTCTTAACTCCCAGCAAGAAATATTAGGGATTGAACATGCTCAACTCCCAGCAATGAGTATTGGGGATCGACGTTCTCAACTCCCAGCAAGGAGTATTGGGGATTGAACGTCCTCAACTCCCAGCAAGGAGTATTGGGGATCGACCATACTCAACTCCAAGCAGGGAGTATTGGGTATCGATTATCTCAGCTCCCAGCAAGGCGTATTGTGGATTGAACATTCTGAACTCCCAGCAAGGCGTATTGGGGACTGAATATGCTCAACTCCCAGCAAGGTGTCTTGGAGACTGAACATCCTCAACTCCCAGCAAGGAGTATTGGGGATCGACGTTTTCAACTTCCAGCAAGGAGTATTCGGTATTGAACGTCCTCAACTCCCAGCAAGGAGATTTGGGGATCGACGTTCTCGACCCCCAACAAGGAGTATTGCGGATTGAACATCCTCAACTTCCGGCAAGGAGTATTGGAGATCGATGTTCTCAACTCCCAGTAAGGAGTATTGGGGATTGAACATCCTCAACTCCCAGCAAGGAGTATTGTGGATCGAAGATCCTCAACTCCCAGCAAGGAGTATTGGGGATCTACATTCTCAACTCCCAGCAAGGAGTATTTGGGATTGAATATGCTCAACTCCCAGCAAAGAGTATTGGGGTTCGACATTCTCAGCTCCCAGTAAGGAGTATTGGGGATTGAACATCATCAACTCCCAGCAAGGTGTGTTGGAGATTGAACATCCTCAACTCCCAGCAAGGAGTATTGGGGATAGACGTTTTCAACTCCCAGCAAGGAATATTGGGTATCGACGTTCTCAACTCCCAGTAAGGAGCATTGGAGATTGAACATCCTAAACCCCAAAAGGAGTATTTGGAATTGAACGTCCTGAATCCCAGCAAGGCTTTTGGGGATCGACGTTCTCCACTCCCAGCAAGCAGTATTGCGGATTGAACATCCTCATCTTCTGGCAAGGAGTATTGGGAATCGATGTTCTCCACTCCCAGTAAGGAGTATTGGGGATCGAACATCCTCAACTCCCAGCAAGGAGTATTGGGGATCGACATTCTCAACTCATAGCGAGGAGTATTGGGGATTGAATATCCTCAACTCCCGGCAAGGAGTACTGGGGACTGAACGTCCTCAACTCCCAGCAAGGAGTATTGGGAATCGACGTTCTCAACTCCCAGCAAGGGGTATTGGAGATTGATCATCCACAAATCCCAGCAAGGATTATTGGGGATTGAACATCCTCAACTCCCATCAAAGTGTATTGGGGATTGAACATCCTCAACTCCCAGCAAGGAGTATTGGGGACCGAAGTTTTCAACTCCCAGCAAGGAGTATTGGGTAATGAACGTCCTAAACTCCCAGCAAGGAGATTTGGTGATCGACATTCTCGACCCCCAGCAAGGAGTATTGCGGAATGAACATACTCAACTTCCGGCAAGGAGTATTGGAGATCGACGTTCTCAACTCCCAGTAAGGAGTATTGGGGATTGAACATCCTCAACTCCCAGCAAGGAGTATTGGGGATCGACGATCTCAACTCCCAGCGAGCAGTGTTGGGGATCGACGTTCTCAACTCCCTGCAAGGAGTATTGGGGATTGAACATCCTCAACTCCATCAAGGAGTATTGGGGATTGAATATCCTCAACTCCCAGCAAGGAGTATTGGAGATTGAACAATCTCAACTCCCAGTATGGAGTATTGGGGATCGACCGTCCTCAACTCCCAGCAAGATATATGAAGGATTGAACAAGCTCAACTCCCAGCAAGGAGTATTGGGGATTGAAAATTCTCAACTCCCAGCAAGGAGTATTGCAGATCGACGTTCTAAACTCCCAGCAAGGAGTATTGGGGATTGAACATCCTCAACTCCCAGAAAGGAGTATTGGGGACTGAACGTCCTCAACTCCCAGCAAGGAGTATTGGACATTGAACATCCTCAACTCCCAGCAAGGAATAATGGGGATCGAACATCCTTAACTCCCAGCAAGGAGTATTGGGGATCGAACATGCTCAACTCCAAGCAGGCAGTATTGGGGATCGACGTTCTCAACTCCCAGTAAGGAGTATTGGAGATTGAACATTCTCAGCTCCCAGTATGGAGTATTGGGGTTCGACCATCCTCAACTCCCAGCAAGAAATATTAGGGATTGAACATGCTCAACTCCCAGCAATGAGTATTGGGGATCGACGTTCTAATCTCCCAGCAAGGAGTATTGGGGATTGAACGTCCTCAACTCCCAGCAAGGAGTATTGGGGATCGACGTACTCAACCCCCAGCAGGGAGTATTGCAGATTGAATATCCTCAACTCCCAGCTTGGAGTATTGGGGATCGACCATACTCAACTCCAAGAAGGGAGTATTGGGTATCGATTATCTCAACTCCCAGCAAGGCGTATTGTGGATTGAACATTCTGAACTCCCAGCAAGGCGTATTGGGGACTGAATATGCTCAACTCCCAGCAAGATGTCTTGGAGACTGAACATCCTCTACTCCCAGAAAGGAGTATTGGGGATCGACGTTCTCGACCCCCAACAAGGAGTATTGCGGATTGAACATCCTCAACTTCCGGCAAGGAGTATTGGAGATCGATCTTCTCAACTCCCAGTAAGGAGTATTGGGGATTGAACATCCTCAGCTCCCAGCGAGCAGTGTTGGGGATCGAAGTTCTCAACTGCCTGCAAGGAGAATTGGAGATTGAACATCCTCAACTCCCAGCAAGGAATATTGGGTTCGAACATCGTTAACTCCCAGCAAGGAGTATTGGGGATCGACCATCCTCAAATCCAAACAGGAAGTATTGGGGATCGATTATCTCAGCTCCCAGCAAGGCGTATTGTGGATTGAAAATTCTGAACTCCCAGCAAGGCGTATTGGGGATTGAATATTCTCAACTCCTACACAAGGCGTATTGGAATTGCACATCATCAACTCCCAGCAAGGTGTCTTGGAGATTGAACATCCTCAACTCCCAGCAAGGAGTATTGGGGATAGACGTTTTCTACTCCCAGCAAGGAATATTGGGTATCGACGTTCTCAACTCCCAGTAAGGAGCATTGGAGATTGAACATCCTCAACCCCAAAAGGAGTATTTGGAATTGAACGTCCTGAATCCCAGCAAGGCTTTTGGGGATCGACGTTCTCCACTCCCAGCAAGCAGTATTGCGGATTGAACATCCTCATCTTCCGGCAAGGAGTATTGGGAATCGATGTTCTCCACTCCCAGTAAGGAGTATTGGGGATCGAACATCCTCAACTCCCAGCAAGGAGTATTGGGGATCGACATTCTCAACTCATAGCGAGGAGTATTGGGGATTGAATATCCTCAACTCCCGGCAAGGAGTACTGGGGACTGAACGTCCTCAACTCCCAGCAAGGAGTATTGGGAATCGACGTTCTCAACTCCCAGCAAGGAGTATTGGAGATTGATCATCCACAAATCCCAGCAAGGATTATTGGGGATTGAACATCCTCAACTCCCATCAAAGTGTATTGGGGATTGAACATCCTCAACTCCCAGCAAGGAGTATTGGGGATCGACGTTCTCAACTCCCAGCGAGGAGTATTGGTGATTGAACATCCTCAACTCCCAGCAAGAGTATTGGGGATTGACATCCTCAACTCCCAGCAAAGAGTATTGTGGATCGAACATCCTCAACTCCCATCAAGGAGTATTGGTGATTGAACATCCTCAACTCCCAGCAAGGAGTATTGGGGATCGAAGTTCTCAACTCCCAGCAAGGAGTATTGGGGATTGAACATCCTCAACTTCCAGAAAGGAGTATTGGGGACTGAACGTCCTCAACTCCCAGCAAGGAATATTGGTGATCGACAGTCCTCAACTCCCTTCAAGGAATAGTGGGGATCGAACATCCTTAACTCCCAGCAAGGTGTATTGGGAATCGAACATGCTCAACTCCAAGCAGGGAGTGTTGGGGATCGACCTGCTCAGTTCCCAGAAAGGAGTATTGGAGATTGAACATTCTCAACTCCCAGAATGGTGTATTGGGGTTCGTCCGTCCTCAACTCCCAGCAAGGAATATTAGGGATTGAAAATGCTCAACTGCCAGCAGTGAGTATTGGGGATCGATGTTCTCAACTCCCAACAAGGAGTATTGGGGATTGAATGTCCTCAACTCCCAGCAAGGAGTATTAGGGATCGACGTTCTCAACCCCCAGCAAGGAGTATTGCAGATTGAATGTCCTCAAATCCCAGCAAGGAATATTGGGTTCGAACATCGTTAACTCTGAGCAAGGATTATTGGGAATCGACCGTCCTCAACTCCAAGCAGGGAGTATTGAGGATCGATTATCTCAGCTCACAGCAAGGCGTATTGTGGATTGAATATTCTCAATTCCCAGCAAGGCGTATTGGGGATTGAATATTCTCAACTCCCAGCAAGGCGTATTGGGGATTGAACATCATCAACCCCAAAAGGAGTATTTGGAATTGAACGTCCTGAATCCCAGCAAGGCTTTTGGGGATCGACGTTCTCCACTCCCAGCAAGCAGTATTGCGGATTGAACATCCTCAACTTCCGGCAAGGAGTATTGGGAATCGATGTTCTCCACTCCCAGTAAGGAGTATTGCGGATTGAACATCCTCAACTCCCAGCAAGGAGTACTGGGGATCGACCATCCTCAACTCCCAGCCAAGAGTATTGGGATCGACGTTCTCAACTCCCAGCAAGGAGTATTGGGGATTGAACATCCTCAGCTCCCAGCGAGCAGTGTTGGGGATCGACGTTCTCAAACCCCAGCAAGGAGTATTGCAGTTTGAATATCCTCAACTCCCAGCAAGGAATATTGGGTTCGAACATCGTGAACTCCCAGCAAGGAGTATTGGGGATCGACCATCCTCAAATCCAAACAGGGAGTATTGGGGATCGATTATCTCAGCTCCCAGCAAGGCGTATTGTGGATTGAAAATTCTGAACTCCCAGCAAGGCGTATTGGGGATTGAATATTCTCAACTCCCACACAAGGCGTATTGGGGATTGAACATCATCAACTCCCAGCAAGGTGTCTTGGAGAATGAACATCCTCAACTCCCAGCAAGGAGTATTGGGGATCGAATTTTTCAACTCCCAGCAAGGAGTATTGGGTATTGAACGTCCTAAACTCCCAGCAAGGAGATTTGGGGATCGACATTCTCGACCCCCAGCAAGGAGTATTGCGGAATGAACATACTCAACTTCCGGCAAGGAGTATTGGAGATCGACGTTCTCAACTCCCAGTAAGGAGTATTGGGGATTGAACATCCTCAACTCCCAGCAAGGAGTATTGGGGATCGACGATCTCAACTCCCAGCAAGTAGTATTGGTGATTGAACATCCTCAACTCCCAGCAAGAGTATTGGGGATTGAACATCCTCAACTCCATCAAGGAGTATTGGGGATTGAATATCCTCAACTCCCAGCAAGGAGTATTGGGGATCGAACATGCTCAACTCCAAGCAGGCAGTATTGGGGATCGACGTCCTCAACTCCCAGCAAGGAGTATTGGGGATCGACGTACTCAACCCCCAGCAGGGAGTATTGCAGATTGAATATCCTCAACTCCCAGCTTGGAGTATTGGGGATCGACCATACTCAACTCCAAGCAGGGAGTATTGGGTATCGATTATCTCAGCTCTCAGCATGCGTATTGTGGATTGAACACTCTGAACTCCCAGCAAGGCGTATTGGGGACTGAATATGCTCAACTCCCAGCAAGATGTCTTGGAGACTGAATATCCTCTACTCCCAGAAAGGAGTATTGGGGATCGACGTTCTCTACCCCCAACAAGGAGTATTGCGGATTGAACATCCTCAACTTCCGGCAAGGTGTATTGGAGGTCGATCTTCTCAACTCCCAGTAAGGAGTATTGGGGATTGAACATCCTCAGCTCCCAGCGAGCAGTGTTGGGGATCGACGTTCTCAACTGCCTGCAAGGAGAATTGGAGATTGAACATCCTCAACTCCCAGCAAGGAATATTGGGTTCGAACATGGTTAACTCCCAGCAAGGAGTATTGGGGATCGACCATCCTCAAATCCAAACAGGAAGTATTGGGGATCGATTATCTCAGCTCCCAGCAAGGCGTATTGTGGATTGAAAATTCTGAACTCCCAGCAAGGCGTATTGGGGATTGAATATTCTCAACTCCTACACAAGGCGTATTGGAATTGCACATCATCAACTCCCAGCAAGGTGTCTTGGAGATTGAACATCCTCAACTCCCAGCAAGGAGTACTGGGGATCGAAGTTTTCAACTCCCAGCAAGGAGTATTGGGTATTGAACGTCCTAAACTCCCAGCAAGGAGATTTGGGGATCGACGTTCTCGACCCCCAGCAAGGAGTATTGCGGAATGAACATCCTCAACTTCCGGCAAGGAGTATTGGGAATCGATGTTCTCCACTCCCAGTAAGGAGTATAGGGGATCGAACATCCTCAACTCCCAGCAAGGAGTATTGGTGATTGAACATCCTCAACTCCCAGTAAGGAGTACTGGGGATAGACCATCCTCAACTCCCAGCCAGGAGTATTGCGATCGACGTTCTCAACTCCCAGCAAGGAGTATTGAGGATTGAACATCCTCAGCTCCCAGAGAGCAGTGTTGGGGATCGACGTTCTCAACTCCCTGCAAGGAGTATTGGGGATTGAACATCCTCAACTCCAGGCAGGGAGTATTGGGGATTGAATATCCTCAACTCCCAGCAAGGAGTATTGGAGATTGAACAATCTCAACTCCCAGTATGGAGTATTGGGGATTGAAAATTCTCAACTCCCAGCAAGGAGTATTGCAGATCGACGTTCTAAACTCCCAGCAAGGAGTATTGGGGATTGAACATCCTCAACTCCCAGAAAGGAGTATTGGGGACTGAACGTCCTCAACTCCCAGCAAGGAGTATTGGACATTGTACATCCTCAGCTCCCAGCAAGGAATAATGGGGATCGAACATTCTTAACTCCCAGCAAGAAATATTAGGGATTGAACATGCTCAACTCCCAGCAATGAGTATTGGGGATCGACGTTCTCAACTCCCAGCAAAGAGTATTGGGGATTGAACGTCCTCAACTCCCAGCAAGGAGTATTGGGGATCGACCATACTCAACTCCAAGCAGGGAGTATTGGGTATCGATTATCTCAGCTCCCAGCAAGGCGTATTGTGGATTGAACATTCTGAACTCCCAGCAAGGCGTATTGGGGACTGAATATGCTCAACTCCCAGCAAGATGTCTTGGAGACTGAACATCCTCTACTCCCAGAAAGGAGTATTGGGGATCGACGTTCTCGACCCCCAACAAGGAGTATTGCGGATTGAACATCCTCAACTTCCGGCAAGGAGTATTGGAGATCGATCTTCTCAACTCCCAGTAAGGAGTATTGGGGATTGAACATCCTCAGCTCCCAGCGAGCAGTGTTGGGGATCGAAGTTCTCAACTGCCTGCAAGGAGAATTGGAGATTGAACATCCTCAACTCCCAGCAAGGAATATTGGGTTCGAACATCGTTAACTCCCAGCAAGGAGTATTGGGGATCGACCATCCTCAAATCCAAACAGGAAGTATTGGGGATCGATTATCTCAGCTCCCAGCAAGGCGTATTGTGGATTGAAAATTCTGAACTCCCAGCAAGGCGTATTGGGGATTGAATATTCTCAACTCCTACACAAGGCGTATTGGAATTGCACATCATCAACTCCCAGCAAGGTGTCTTGGAGATTGAACATCCTCAACTCCCAGCAAGGAGTATTGGGGATAGACGTTTTCTACTCCCAGCAAGGAATATTGGGTATCGACGTTCTCAACTCCCAGCAAGGAGCATTGGAGATTGAACATTCTAAACCCCAAAAGGAGTATTTGGAATTGAACGTCCTGAATCCCAGCAAGGCTTTTGGGGATCGACGTTCTCCACTCCCAGCAAGCAGTATTGCGGATTGAACATCCTCATCTTCTGGCAAGGAGTATTGGGAATCGATGTTCTCCACTCCCAGTAAGGAGTATTGGGGATCGAACATCCTCAACTCCCAGCAAGGAGTATTGGGGATCGACATTCTCAACTCATAGCGAGGAGTATTGGGGATTGAATATCCTCAACTCCCGGCAAGGAGTACTGGGGACTGAACGTCCTCAACTCCCAGCAAGGAGTATTGGGAATCGACGTTCTCAACTCCCAGCAAGGAGTATTGGAGATTGATCATCCACAAATCCCAGCAAGGATTATTGGGGATTGAACATCCTCAACTCCCATCAAAGTGTATTGGGGATTGAACATCCTCAACTCCCAGCAAGGAGTATTGGGGATCGACGTTCTCAACTCCCAGCGAGGAGTATTGGTGATTGAACATCCTCAACTCCCAGCAAGAGTATTGGGGATTGACATCCTCAACTCCCAGCAAAGAGTATTGTGGATCGAACATCCTCAACTCCCATCAAGGAGTATTGGTGATTGAACATCCTCAACTCCCAGCAAGGAGTATTGGGGATCGAAGTTCTCAACTCCCAGCAAGGAGTATTGGGGATTGAACATCCTCAACTTCCAGAAAGGAGTATTGGGGACTGAACGTCCTCAACTCCCAGCAAGGAATATTGGTGATCGACAGTCCTCAACTCCCTTCAAGGAATAGTGGGGATCGAACATCCTTAACTCCCAGCAAGGTGTATTGGGAATCGAACATGCTCAACTCCAAGCAGGGAGTGTTGGGGATCGACCTGCTCAGTTCCCAGAAAGGAGTATTGGAGATTGAACATTCTCAACTCCCAGAATGGTGTATTGGGGTTCGTCCGTCCTCAACTCCCAGCAAGGAATATTAGGGATTGAAAATGCTCAACTGCCAGCAGTGAGTATTGGGGATCGATGTTCTCAACTCCCAACAAGGAGTATTGGGGATTGAATGTCCTGAACTCCCAGCAAGGAGTATTAGGGATCGACGTTCTCAACCCCCAGCAAGGAGTATTGCAGATTGAATGTCCTCAAATCCCAGCAAGGAATATTGGGTTCGAACATCGTTAACTCTGAGCAAGGATTATTGGGAATCGACCATCCTCAACTCCAAGCAGGGAGTATTGAGGATCGATTATCTCAGCTCACAGCAAGGCGTATTGTGGATTGAATATTCTCAATTCCCAGCAAGGCGTATTGGGGATTGAATATTCTCAACTCCCAGCAAGGCGTATTGGGGATTGAACATCATCAACCCCAAAAGGAGTATTTGGAATTGAACGTCCTGAATCCCAGCAAGGCTTTTGGGGATCGACGTTCTCCACTCCCAGCAAGCAGTATTGCGGATTGAACATCCTCAACTTCCGGCAAGGAGTATTGGGAATCGATGTTCTCCACTCCCAGTAAGGAGAATTGCGGATTGAACATCCTCAACTCCCAGCAAGGAGTACTGGGGATCGACCATCCTCAACTCCCAGCCAAGAGTATTGGGATCGACGTTCTCAACTCCCAGCAAGGAGTATTGGGGATTGAACATCCTCAGCTCCCAGCGAGCAGTGTTGGGGATCGACGTTCTCAAACCCCAGCAAGGAGTATTGCAGTTTGAATATCCTCAACTCCCAGCAAGGAATATTGGGTTCGAACATCGTGAACTCCCAGCAAGGAGTATTGGGGATCGACCATCCTCAAATCCAAACAGGGAGTATTGGGGATCGATTATCTCAGCTCCCAGCAAGGCGTATTGTGGATTGAAAATTCTGAACTCCCAGCAAGGCGTATTGGGGATTGAATATTCTCAACTCCCACACAAGGCGTATTGGGGATTGAACATCATCAACTCCCAGCAAGGTGTCTTGGAGAATGAACATCCTCAACTCCCAGCAAGGAGTATTGGGGATCGAATTTTTCAACTCCCAGCAAGGAGTATTGGGTATTGAACGTCCTAAACTCCCAGCAAGGAGATTTGGGGATCGACATTCTCGACCCCCAGCAAGGAGTATTGCGGAATGAACATACTCAACTTCCGGCAAGGAGTATTGGAGATCGACGTTCTCAACTCCCAGTAAGGAGTATTGGGGATTGAACATCCTCAACTCCCAGCAAGGAGTATTGGGGATCGACGATCTCAACTCCCAGCAAGTAGTATTGGTGATTGAACATCCTCAACTCCCAGCAAGAGTATTGGGGATTGAACATCCTCAACTCCATCAAGGAGTATTGGGGATTGAATATCCTCAACTCCCAGCAAGGAGTATTGGGGATCGAACATGCTCAACTCCAAGCAGGCAGTATTGGGGATCGACGTCCTCAACTCCCAGCAAGGAGTATTGGGGATCGACGTACTCAACCCCCAGCAGGGAGTATTGCAGATTGAATATCCTCAACTCCCAGCTTGGAGTATTGGGGATCGACCATACTCAACTCCAAGCAGGGAGTATTGGGTATCGATTATCTCAGCTCTCAGCATGCGTATTGTGGATTGAACACTCTGAACTCCCAGCAAGGCGTATTGGGGACTGAATATGCTCAACTCCCAGCAAGATGTCTTGGAGACTGAATATCCTCTACTCCCAGAAAGGAGTATTGGGGATCGACGTTCTCTACCCCCAACAAGGAGTATTGCGGATTGAACATCCTCAACTTCCGGCAAGGTGTATTGGAGGTCGATCTTCTCAACTCCCAGTAAGGAGTATTGGGGATTGAACATCCTCAGCTCCCAGCGAGCAGTGTTGGGGATCGACGTTCTCAACTGCCTGCAAGGAGAATTGGAGATTGAACATCCTCAACTCCCAGCAAGGAATATTGGGTTCGAACATGGTTAACTCCCAGCAAGGAGTATTGGGGATCGACCATCCTCAAATCCAAACAGGAAGTATTGGGGATCGATTATCTCAGCTCCCAGCAAGGCGTATTGTGGATTGAAAATTCTGAACTCCCAGCAAGGCGTATTGGGGATTGAATATTCTCAACTCCTACACAAGGCGTATTGGAATTGCACATCATCAACTCCCAGCAAGGTGTCTTGGAGATTGAACATCCTCAACTCCCAGCAAGGAGTATTGGGGATAGACGTTTTCTACTCCCAGCAAGGAATATTGGGTATCGACGTTCTCAACTCCCAGTAAGGAGCATTGGAGATTGAACATTCTAAACCCCAAAAGGAGTATTTGGAATTGAACGTCCTGAATCCCAGCAAGGCTTTTGGGGATCGACGTTCTCCACTCCCAGCAAGCAGTATTGCGGATTGAACATCCTCATCTTCTGGCAAGGAGTATTGGGAATCGATGTTCTCCACTCCCAGTAAGGAGTATTGGGGATCGAACATCCTCAACTCCCAGCAAGGAGTATTGGGGATCGACATTCTCAACTCATAGCGAGGAGTATTGGGGATTGAATATCCTCAACTCCCGGCAAGGAGTACTGGGGACTGAACGTCCTCAACTCCCAGCAAGGAGTATTGGGAATCGACGTTCTCAACTCCCAGCAAGGAGTATTGGAGATTGATCATCCACAAATCCCAGCAAGGATTATTGGGGATTGAACATCCTCAACTCCCATCAAAGTGTATTGGGGATTGAACATCCTCAACTCCCAGCAAGGAGTATTGGGGATCGACGTTCTCAACTCCCAGCGAGGAGTATTGGTGATTGAACATCCTCAACTCCCAGCAAGAGTATTGGGGATTGACATCCTCAACTCCCAGCAAAGAGTATTGTGGATCGAACATCCTCAACTCCCATCAAGGAGTATTGGTGATTGAACATCCTCAACTCCCAGCAAGGAGTATTGGGGATCTAAGTTCTCAACTCCCAGCAAGGTGTATTGGGGATTGAACATCCTCAACTTCCAGAAAGGAGTATTGGGGACTGAACGTCCTCAACTCCCAGCAAGGAATATTGGTGATCGACAGTCCTCAACTCCCTTCAAGGAATAGTGGGGATCGAACATCCTTAACTCCCAGCAAGGTGTATTGGGAATCGAACATGCTCAACTCCAAGCAGGGAGTGTTGGGGATCGACCTGCTCAGTTCCCAGAAAGGAGTATTGGAGATTGAACATTCTCAACTCCCAGAATGGTTTATTGGGGTTCGTCCGTCCTCAACTCCCAGCAAGGAATATTAGGGATTGAAAATGCTCAACTGCCAGCAGTGAGTATTGGGGATCGATGTTCTCAACTCCCAACAAGGAGTATTGGGGATTGAATGTCCTGAACTCCCAGCAAGGAGTATTAGGGATCGACGTTCTCAACCCCCAGCAAGGAGTATTGCAGATTGAATGTCCTCAAATCCCAGCAAGGAATATTGGGTTCGAACATCGTTAACTCTGAGCAAGGATTATTGGGAATCGACCATCCTCAACTCCAAGCAGGGAGTATTGAGGATCGATTATCTCAGCTCACAGCAAGGCGTATTGTGGATTGAATATTCTCAATTCCCAGCAAGGCGTATTGGGGATTGAATATTCTCAACTCCCAGCAAGGCGTATTGGGGATTGAACATCATCAACCCCAAAAGGAGTATTTGGAATTGAACGTCCTGAATCCCAGCAAGGCTTTTGGGGATCGACGTTCTCCACTCCCAGCAAGCAGTATTGCGGATTGAACATCCTCAACTTCCGGCAAGGAGTATTGGGAATCGATGTTCTCCACTCCCAGTAAGGAGAATTGCGGATTGAACATCCTCAACTCCCAGCAAGGAGTACTGGGGATCGACCATCCTCAACTCCCAGCCAAGAGTATTGGGATCGACGTTCTCAACTCCCAGCAAGGAGTATTGGGGATTGAACATCCTCAGCTCCCAGCGAGCAGTGTTGGGGATCGACGTTCTCAAACCCCAGCAAGGAGTATTGCAGTTTGAATATCCTCAACTCCCAGCAAGGAATATTGGGTTCGAACATCGTGAACTCCCAGCAAGGAGTATTGGGGATCGACCATCCTCAAATCCAAACAGGGAGTATTGGGGATCGATTATCTCAGCTCCCAGCAAGGCGTATTGTGGATTGAAAATTCTGAACTCCCAGCAAGGCGTATTGGGGATTGAATATTCTCAACTCCCACACAAGGCGTATTGGGGATTGAACATCATCAACTCCCAGCAAGGTGTCTTGGAGAATGAACATCCTCAACTCCCAGCAAGGAGTATTGGGGATCGAATTTTTCAACTCCCAGCAAGGAGTATTGGGTATTGAACGTCCTAAACTCCCAGCAAGGAGATTTGGGGATCGACATTCTCGACCCCCAGCAAGGAGTATTGCGGAATGAACATACTCAACTTCCGGCAAGGAGTATTGGAGATCGACGTTCTCAACTCCCAGTAAGGAGTATTGGGGATTGAACATCCTCAACTCCCAGCAAGGAGTATTGGGGATCGACGATCTCAACTCCCAGCAAGTAGTATTGGTGATTGAACATCCTCAACTCCCAGCAAGAGTATTGGGGATTGAACATCCTCAACTCCATCAAGGAGTATTGGGGATTGAATATCCTCAACTCCCAGCAAGGAGTATTGGGGATCGAACATGCTCAACTCCAAGCAGGCAGTATTGGGGATCGACGTCCTCAACTCCCAGCAAGGAGTATTGGGGATCGACGTACTCAACCCCCAGCAGGGAGTATTGCAGATTGAATATCCTCAACTCCCAGCTTGGAGTATTGGGGATCGACCATACTCAACTCCAAGCAGGGAGTATTGGGTATCGATTATCTCAGCTCTCAGCATGCGTATTGTGGATTGAACACTCTGAACTCCCAGCAAGGCGTATTGGGGACTGAATATGCTCAACTCCCAGCAAGATGTCTTGGAGACTGAATATCCTCTACTCCCAGAAAGGAGTATTGGGGATCGACGTTCTCTACCCCCAACAAGGAGTATTGCGGATTGAACATCCTCAACTTCCGGCAAGGTGTATTGGAGGTCGATCTTCTCAACTCCCAGTAAGGAGTATTGGGGATTGAACATCCTCAGCTCCCAGCGAGCAGTGTTGGGGATCGACGTTCTCAACTGCCTGCAAGGAGAATTGGAGATTGAACATCCTCAACTCCCAGCAAGGAATATTGGGTTCGAACATGGTTAACTCCCAGCAAGGAGTATTGGGGATCGACCATCCTCAAATCCAAACAGGAAGTATTGGGGATCGATTATCTCAGCTCCCAGCAAGGCGTATTGTGGATTGAAAATTCTGAACTCCCAGCAAGGCATATTGGGGATTGAATATTCTCAACTCCTACACAAGGCGTATTGGAATTGCACATCATCAACTCCCAGCAAGGTGTCTTGGAGATTGAACATCCTCAACTCCCAGCAAGGAGTACTGGGGATCGAAGTTTTCAACTCCCAGCAAGGAGTATTGGGTATTGAACGTCCTAAACTCCCAGCAAGGAGATTTGGGGATCGACGTTCTCGACCCCCAGCAAGGAGTATTGCGGAATGAACATCCTCAACTTCCGGCAAGGAGTATTGGGAATCGATGTTCTCCACTCCCAGTAAGGAGTATAGGGGATCGAACATCCTCAACTCCCAGCAAGGAGTATTGGTGATTGAACATCCTCAACTCCCAGTAAGGAGTACTGGGGATAGACCATCCTCAACTCCCAGCCAGGAGTATTGCGATCGACGTTCTCAACTCCCAGCAAGGAGTATTGAGGATTGAACATCCTCAGCTCCCAGAGAGCAGTGTTGGGGATCGACGTTCTCAACTCCCTGCAAGGAGTATTGGGGATTGAACATCCTCAACTCCAGGCAGGGAGTATTGGGGATTGAATATCCTCAACTCCCAGCAAGGAGTATTGGAGATTGAACAATCTCAACTCCCAGTATGGAGTATTGGGGATTGAAAATTCTCAACTCCCAGCAAGGAGTATTGCAGATCGACGTTCTAAACTCCCAGCAAGGAGTATTGGGGATTGAACATCCTCAACTCCCAGAAAGGAGTATTGGGGACTGAACGTCCTCAACTCCCAGCAAGGAGTATTGGACATTGAACATCCTCAGCTCCCAGCAAGGAATAATGGGGATCGAACATTCTTAACTCCCAGCAAGAAATATTAGGGATTGAACATGCTCAACTCCCAGCAATGAGTATTGGGGATCGACGTTCTCAACTCCCAGCAAAGAGTATTGGGGATTGAACGTCCTCAACTCCCAGCAAGGAGTATTGGGGATCGACCATACTCAACTCCAAGCAGGGAGTATTGGGTATCGATTATCTCAGCTCCCAGCAAGGCGTATTGTGGATTGAACATTCTGAACTCCCAGCAAGGCGTATTGGGGACTGAATATGCTCAACTCCCAGCAAGGTGTCTTGGAGACTGAACATCCTCAACTCCCAGCAAGGAGTATTGGGGATCGACGTTTTCAACTTCCAGCAAGGAGTATTCGGTATTGAACGTCGTCAACTCCCAGCAAGGAGATTTGGGGATCGACGTTCTCGACCCCCAACAAGGAGTATTGCGGATTGAACATCCTCAACTTCCGTCAAGGAGTATTGGAGATCGATGTTCTCAACTCCCAGTAAGGAGTATTGGGGATTGAACATCCTCAACTCCCAGCAAGGAGTATTGTGGATCGAAGATCCTCAACTCCCAGCAAGGAGTATTGGGGATCTACATTCTCAACTCCCAGCAAGGAATATTGGGTATCGACGTTCTCAACTCCCAGTAAGGAGCATTGGAGATTGAACATCCTAAACCCCAAAAGGAGTATTTGGAATTGAACGTCCTGAATCCCAGCAAGGCTTTTGGGGATCGACGTTCTCCACTCCCAGCAAGCAGTATTTCGTATTGAACATCCTCATCTTCCGGCAAGGAGTATTGGGAATCGATGTTCTCCACTCCCAGTAAGGAGTATTGGGGATCGAACATCCTCAACTCCCAGCAAGGAGTATTGGGGATCGACATTCTCAACTCATAGCGAGGAGTATTGGGGATTGAATATCCTCAACTCCCGGCAAGGAGTATTGGGGACTGAACGTCCTCAACTCCCAGCAAGGAGTATTGGGAATCGACGTTCTCAACTCCCAGCAAGGAGTATTGGAGATTGATCATCCACAACTCCCAGCAAGGATTATTGGGGATTGAACATCCTCAACTCCCATCAAAGTGTATTGGGGATTGAACATCCTCAACTCCCAGCAAGGAGTATTGGGGATCGACGTTCTCAACTCCCAGCAAGGAGTATTGGTGATTGAACATCCTCAACTCCCAGCAAGAGTATTGGGGATTGACATCCTCAACTCCCAGCAAAGAGTATTGTGGATCGAACATCCTCAACTCCCATCAAGGAGTATTGGTGATTGAACATCCTCAACTCCCAGCAAGGAGTATTGGGGATCGACGTTCTCAACTCCCAGCAAGGAGTATTGGGGATTGAACATCCTCAACTTCCAGAAAGGAGTATTGGGGACTGAACGTCCTCAACTCCCAGCAAGGAATATTGGTGATCGACAATCCTCAACTACCTTCAAGGAATAGTGGGGATCGAACATCCTTAACTCCCAGCAAGGTGTATTGGGAATCGAACATGCTCAACTCCAAGCAGGGAGTGTTGGGGATCGACCTGCTCAGTTCCCAGAAAGAAGTATTGGAGATTGAACATTCTCAACTCCCAGAATGGAGTATTGGGGTTCGTCCGTCCTCAACTCCCAGCAAGGAATATTAGGGATTGAAAATGCTCAACTGCCAGCAGTGAGTATTGGGGATCGATGTTCTCAACTCCCAGCAAGGAGTATTGGGGATTGAATGTCCTCAACTCCCAGCAAGGAGTATTAGGGATCGACGTTCTCAACTCCCAGCAAGGAGTATTGCAGATTGAATATCCTCAAATCCCAGCAAGGAATATTGGGTTCGAACATCGTTAACTCTGAGCAAGGATTATTGGGAATCGACCATCCTCAACTCCAAGCAGGGAGTATTGAGGATCGATTATCTCAGCTCACAGCAAGGCGTATTGTGGATTGAATATTCTCAATTCCCAGCAAGGCGTATTGGGGATTGAACATCATCAACTCCCAGCAAGGTGTCTTGGATATTGAACATCCTCAACTCCCAGCAAGGAGTATTGGGGATCGACGTTCTCGACCCCCAGCAAGGAGTATTGCGAAATGAACATCCTCAACTCCCAGCAAGGTGTCTTGGATATTGAACATCCTCAACTCCCAGCAAGGAGTATTGGGGATCGACGTTCTCGACCCCCAGCAAGGAGCATTGCGGAATGAACATCCTCCACTCCCAGCAAGGACTATTGGGGATCTACATTCTCAACTCCCAACAAGGAGTTTTGGGGATCGACATTCTCAGCTCCCAGTGAGGAGTATTGGGGATTGAGCGTCCTCAACTCCCAGCAAGGAGTATTGGGGACCGACGTTCTCAACCCCCAGCAAGGAATATTGCAGATTGAATATCCTCAAATCCCAGCAAGGAATATTGGGATCGAACAACATTAACTCCCAGCAAGGAGTACTGGGGATCGACCATCCTCAACTCCAAGCAGGGAGTATTGGGGATCGATTTTCCCAACTCCCATCAAGGTGTATTGGGGATTGAACATTCTCAACTCCCAGCAAGGCGTATTGGTGATTGAACATCATCAACTACCAGCAAGGTGTCTTGGAGATTGAACATCCTCAACTCCCAGCAAGGAGTATTGGGGATAGACATTTTCAACTCCCAGCAAGGAGTATTGGGTATCTACGTCCTCAACTCCCAGTAAGGAGCATTAGATATTGAATATCCTCAACCCCAAAAGGAGTATTGGGAATTGAACGTCCTGAATCCTAGCAAGGCTTTTGGGGATCGACGTTCTCCACTCCAAGCAAGCAGTATAGCGGATTGAACATCCTCATCTTCCGGCAAGGAGTATTGGGAATCGATGTTCTCCACTCCCAGCAAGTAGTATTGGTGATTGAACATCCTCAACTCCCAGCAAGGAGTATTGGGGATTGAACATCCTCAACTTCCAGAAAGGTGTATTGGGGACTGAACGTCCTCAACTCCCAGCAAGGAATATTGGGGATCGAAAATCCTCAACTCCCTTCAAGGAATAATGGGGATCGAACATCCTTAACTCCCAGCAAGGTGTATTGGGAATCGAACATGCTCATCTCCAAGCAGGGAGTGTTGGGGATCGAACTTTTCAGTTCCCAGTAAGGAGTATTGGAGATTGAACATTCTCAACTCCCAGTATGGAGTATTGGGGTTCGACGGTCCTCAACTCCCAGCAAGGAATATTAGGGATTGAAAATGCTCAACTCCCAGCAATGAGTATTGGGGATCGACGTTCTCAACTCCCAGCAAGGATTATTGGGGATTGAATGTCCTCAACTCCCAGCAAGGAGTATTAGGGATCGAAAATCCTCAACTCCCAGCAAGGAGTATTGGGGATCGACATTCTCAACTCATAGCAAGGACTATTGGGAATTGAATAACCTCAACTCCCAGCAAGGTGTATTGGGGATTGAACGTCCTCAACTCCCATCAAGGAGTATTGGGGATCGATGTTCTCGACCCCCAACAAGGAGTATTGGGGATTGAACATCCTCAACTCCCAGCAAGGAGTATTGTGGATCGAACATCCTCAACCCCCAGCAAGGAGTATTGCAGATTGAATATCCTCAACTCCCATCAAGGAGTATTGGGGATCGAACATCCTCAACTCCAAGCAGGGAGTATCGGGGATCGATTTTCCCAACTCCCATCAAGGTGTATTGGGGATTGAACATTCTCAACTCCCAGCAAGGCCTATTGGGGATTGAACATCATCAACTCCCAGCAAGGTGTCTTGGAGATTGAACATCCTCAACTCCCAGCAAGGAGTATTGGGGAAAGACGTTTTCAACTCCCAGCAAGGAATATTGGGTATCGACGTTCTCAACTCCCAGCAAGGAGCATTGGAGATTGAACATCCTCAACCCCAAAAGGAGTATTTGGAATTGAACGTCCTGAATCCCAGCAAGGCTTTTGGGGATCGACGTTCTCCACTCCCAGCAAGCAGTATTACGGATTGAACATCCTCAACTTCCGGCAAGGAGTATTGGGAATCGATGTTCTCCACTCCCAGTAAGGAGTATTGGGGATCGAACATCCTCAACTCCCAGCAAGGCGTATTGGGGTTTGAACATCCTCAACTCCCAGCAAGGTGTATTGCGGATCGAAGTTTTCAACTCCCAGCAAGGAGTATTGGGTATTCAACGTCCTCAACTCCCAGCAAGGAGATTTGGGGATCGACGTTCTCGACACTCAGCAAGGAGTATTGCGGAATGAACATCCTCAACTTCCTGCAAGGAGTATTGGAGATCGACGTTCTCAACTCCAAGTAGGGAGTATTGGGGATTGAACATCCTCAACTCCCAGCAAAGAGTATTGGGGATCGACGAGCTCAACTCCCAGCAAGGGTATTGGGGATTGAACATCCTCAACTCCCAGCTAAGAGTACTGTGGATCGAACATCCTCAACTCCTAGCAAGGAGTACTGGGGATCGACCATCCTCAACTCCCAGCCATGAGTATTGGAATCGATGTTCTCAACTCCCAGCAAGGAGTATTGGGGATTGAACATCCTCAGCTCCCAGCGAGCAGTGTTGGGGATCGACGTTCTCAACTCCCAGCAAGGAGTATTGGGGATTGAACATCCTCAGCTCCCAGCGAGCAGTGTTGGGGATCGACGTTCTCAACTCCCTGCAAGGAGTATTGGGGATTGAACATCCTCAACTCCAAGCAAGGAGTATTGGGGATTGAACATTCTGAACTCCCAGCAAGGCGTATAGGGGATTGAATATTCTCAACTCCCAGCAAGGCGGATTGGGGATTGAACATCATCAACTCCCAGCATGGTGTCTTGGAGATTGAACATCCTCAACTCCCAGCAAGGAGTATTGGGGATCGACGTTTACAACTCCCAGCAAGGAGTATTAGGTATTGAACGTCCTCAACTCCCAGCAATGAGATTTGGGGATCGACGTTCTCGACGCCCAGCAAGGAGTATTGGGGATTGAACATCCTCAACTCCCAGCAAGGAGTATTGGAGATCGAACATCCTCAACTCCTAGCAACGAGTACTGGGGATCGACCATCCTCAACTCCCAGCCAGGAGTATTGGGATCGACGTTCTCAACTCAAGCAAGGAGTATTGGGGATTGAACATCCTCAGCTCATAGCGAGCAGTGTTGGGGATCGACGTTCTCAACTCCCTGCAAGGAGTATTGGGGATTGAACATCCTCAACTCCAAGCAAGGAGTATTGGGGATTGAATATCCTCAACTCCCAGCAAGGAGTATTGGAGATCGAACAATCTCAACTCCCAGTATGGAGTATTGGGGATCGACCGTCCTCAACTCCCAGCAAGGTATATTAGCGATTGAACATGCTCAACTCCCAGCGAGGAGTATTGGGGATCAATGTTCTCAACTCCCAGCAAGGAATATTGGGGATTAAACATCCTCAACTCCCAGAAAGGAGTTTTGGGGACTGAACGTCCTCAACTCCCAGCAAGGAGTATTGGGGATCGAACATCCTCAACTCCCAGCAAGGAGTATTGGTGATTGAACATCCCCAACTCCCAGCAAGGAGTATTGGGGATCGATTTTCCCAACTCCCATCAAGGTGTATTGGGGATTGAACATTCTCAACTCCCAGCAAGGCCTATTGGAGATTGAACATCATCAACTCCCAGCAAGGTGTCTTGGAGATTGAACATCCTCAACTCCCAGCAAGGAGTATTGGGGATAGATGTTTTCAACTCCCAGCAAGGAATATTGGGTATCGACGTTCTCAGCTCCCAGCAAGGAGCATTGCAGATTGAACATCCTCAACCCCAAAAGGAGTATTTGGAATTGAACGTCCTGAATCCCAGCAAGGCTTTTGGGGATCGACGTTCTCCACTCCCAGCAAGCAGTATTGCGGATTGAACATCCTCAACTTCCGGCAAGGAGTATTGGGAATCGATGTTCTCCACTCCCAGTAAGGAGTATTGGGGATCGAACATCCTCAACTCCCAGCAAGGAGTATTGGGGATCGACATTCTCAACTCATAGCGAGGAGTATTGGGGATTGAATATCCTCAACTCCCGGCAAGGAGTATTGGGGACTGAACGTCCTCAATTCCCAGCAAGGAGTATTGGGAATCGACGTTCTCAACTCCCAGCAAGGAGTATTGTGGATCGAACATCCTCAACTCCCATCAAGGAGTATTGGTGATTGAACATCCTCAACTCCCAGCAAGGAGTATTGGGAATCGACGTTCTCAACTCCCAGCAAGGAGTATTGTGGATCGAACATCCTCAACTCCCATCAAGGAGTATTGGTGATTGAACATCCTCAACTCCCAGCAAGGAGTATTGGGGATCGAAGTTCTCAACTCCCAGCAAGGAGTATTGGGGATTGAACATCCTCAACTTCCAGAAAGGAGTAGTGGGGACTGAACGTCCTCAACTCCCAGCAAGGAATATTGGGGATCGAAAGTCCTCAACTCCCTTTAAGGAATAATGGGGATCGAACATCCTTAACTCCCAGCAAGATGCATTGGGAATCGAACATGCTCAATTCCAAGCGAGCAGTGTTGGGGATCGACGTTCTCAACCCCCAGTAAGGAGTATTGCAGTTTGAATATCCTCAACTCCCAGCAAGGAATATTGGGTTCGAACATCGTTAACTCCCAGCAAGGAGTATTGGGGATCGACCATCCTCAAATCCAAACAGGGAGTATTGGGGATCGATTATCTCAGCTCCCAGCAAGGCGTATTGTGGATTGAAAATTCTGAACTCCCAGCAAGGCGTATTGGGGATTGAATATTCTCAACTCCCACACAAGGCGTTTTGGGGATTGAACATCATCAACTCCCAGCAAGGTGTCTTGGAGATTGAACATCCTCAACTCCCAGCAAGGAGTATTGGGGATTGAAGTTTTCAACTCCCAGCAAGGAGTATTGGGTATTGAGCGTCCTAAACTCCCAGCAAGGAGATTTGGGGATCGACGTTCTCGACCCCCAGCAAGGAGTATTGCGGAATGAACATCCTCAACTTCCGGCAAGGAGTATTGGAGATCGACGTTCTCAACTCCCAGTAAGGAGTATTGGGGATTGAACATCCTCAACTCCCAGCAAGGAGTATTGGGGATCGACGATCTCAACTCCCAACAAGTAGTATTGGTGATTGAACATCCTCAACTCCCAGCAAGAGTATTGAGGATTGAACATCCTCAACTCCTAGCAAGGAGTACTGGGGATCGACCATCCTCAACTCCCAGCCAGGAGTATTGCGATCGACGTTCTCAACTCCCAGCAAGGAGTATTGGGGATTGAACATCCTCAGCTCCCAGCGAGCAGTGTTGGGGATCGACGTTCTCAACTCCCTGCAAGGAGTGTTGGGGATTGAACATCCTCAACTCCAAGCAAGGAGTATTGGGGATTGAATATCCTCAACTCCCAGCAAGGAGTATTGGAGATTGAACAAGCTCAACTCCCAGCAAGGAGTATTGGGGATTGAAAATTCTCAACTCCTAGCAAGGAGTATTGCAGATCGACGTTCTAAACTCCCAGCAAGGAGTATTGGGGATTGAACATCCTCAACTCCCAGAGAGGAGTGTTGGGGACTGAACGTCCTCAACTCGCAGCAAGGAGTATTGGACATTGAACATCCTCAACTCCCAGCAAGGAATAATGGGGATCGAACATCCTTAACTCCCAGCAAGGAGTATTGGGGATCGAACATGCTCAACTCCAAGCAGGCTGTATTGGGGATCGACGTTCTCAACTCCCAGTAAGGGGTATTGGAGATTGAACATTCTCAGCTCCCAGTATGGAGTATTGGGGTTCGACCGTCCTCAACTCCCAGCAAGAAATATTAGGGATTGAACATGCTCAACTCCCAGCAATGAGTATTGGGGATCGACGTTCTCAACTCCCAGCAAGGAGTATTGGGGATTGAACGTCCTCAACTCCCAGCAAGGAGTATTGGGGATCGACGTACTCAACCCCCAGCAAGGAGTATTGCAGATTGAATATCCTCAACTCCCAGCTTGGAGTATTGGGGATCGATCATACTCAACTCCAAGCAGGGAGTATTGGGTATCGATTATCTCAGCTTCCGGCAAGCTGTATTGTGGATTGAACATTCTGAACTCCCAGCAAGGCGTATTGGGGACTGAATATGCTCAACTCCCAGCAAGATGTCTTGGAGACTGAACATCCTCTACTCCCAGAAAGGAGTATTGGGGATCGACGTTCTCAACTCCCTGCAAGGAGTATTGGGGAGTGAACATCCTCAACTCCAAGCAAGGAGTATTGGGGATTGAATATCCTCAACTCCCAGCAAGGTGTATTGGAGATTGAACAATCTCAACTCCCAGTATGGAGTATTGGGGATCGACCGTCCTCAACTCCCAGCAAGGAATATGAGGGATTGAACAAGCTCAACTCCCAGCAAGGAGTATTGGGGATTGAAAATTCTCAACTCCCAGCAAGGATTATTGCAGATCGACGTTCTAAACTCCCAGCAAGGAGTATTGGGGATTGAACATCCTCAACTCCCAGAGAGGAGTAGTGGGGACTGAACGTCCTCAACTCGCAGCAAGGAGTATTGGACATTGAACATCCTCAACTCCCAGCAAGGAATAATGGGGATCGAACATCCTTAACTCCCAGCAAGGAGTATTGGGGATCGAACATGCTCAACTCCAAGCAGGCTGTATTGGGGATCGACGTTCTCAACTCCCAGTAAGGGGTATTGGAGATTGAACATTCTCAGCTCCCAGTATGGAGTATTGGGGTTCGACCGTCCTCAACTCCCAGCAAGAAATATTAGGGATTGAACATGCTCAACTCCCAGCAATGAGTATTGGGGATCGACGTTCTCAACTCCCAGCAAGGAGTATTGGGGATTGAACGTCCTCAACTCCCAGCAAGGAGTATTGGGGATCGACGTACTCAACCCCCAGCAAGGAGTATTGCAGATTGAATATCCTCAACTCCCAGCTTGGAGTATTGGGGATCGACCATACTCAACTCCAAGCAGGGAGTATTGGGTATCGATTATCTCAGCTTCCGGCAAGCTGTATTGTGGATTGAACATTCTGAACTCCCAGCAAGGCGTATTGGGGACTGAATATGCTCAACTCCCAGCAAGATGTCTTGGAGACTGAACATCCTCTACTCCCAGAAAGGAGTATTGGGGATCGACGTTCTCAACTCCCTGCAAGGAGTATTGGGGAGTGAACATCCTCAACTCCAAGCAAGGAGTATTGGGGATTGAATATCCTCAACTCCCAGCAAGGTGTATTGGAGATTGAACAATCTCAACTCCCAGTATGGAGTATTGGGGATCGACCGTCCTCAACTCCCAGCAAGGAATATGAGGGATTGAACAAGCTCAACTCCCAGCAAGGAGTATTGGGGATTGAAAATTCTCAACTCCTAGCAAGGAGTATTGCAGATCGAAGTTCTAAACTCCCAGCAAGGAGTATTGGGGATTGAACATCCTCAACTCCCAGAGAGGAGTAGTGGGGACTGAACGTCCTCAACTCGCAGCAAGGAGTATTGGACATTGAACATCCTCAACTCCCAGCAAGGAATAATGGGGATCGAACATTCTGAACTCCCAGCAAGGCGTATTGGGGACTGAATATGCTCAACTCCCAGCAAGATGTCTTGGAGACTGAACATCCTCTACTCCCAGACTGGAGCATTGGGGATCGACGTTTTCAACTCCCAGCAAGGAGTATTCGGTATTGAACGTCCTCAACTCCCAGCAAGGAGATTTGGGGATCGACGTTCTCGACCCCCAACAAGGAGTATTGCAGTTTGAATATCCTCAACTCCCAGCAAGGAATATTGGGTTCGAACATCGTTAACTCCCAGCAAGGAGTATTGGGGATCGACCATCCTCAAATCCAAACAGGGAGTATTGGGGATCGATTATCTCAGCTCCCAGCAAGGCGTATTGTGGATTGAAAATTCTGAACTCCCAGCAAGGCGTATTGGGGATTGAATATTCTCAACTCCCACACAAGGCGTATTGGGGATTGAACATCATCAACTCCCAGCAAGGTGTCTTGGAGTTTGAACATCCTCTACCCCCAGCAAGGAGTATTGGGTATTGAACGTCCTAAACGCCCAGCAAGGAGATTTGGGGATCGACGTTCTCGAACCCCAGCAAGGAGTATTGCGGAATGAACATCCTCAACATCCGGCAAGGAGTATTGGAGATCGATGTTCTCAACTCCCAGTAAGGAGTATTGGGGATCGACGATCTCAACTCCCAGCAAGTAGTATTGGCGATTGAACATCCTCAACTGCCAGCAAGGAGTACTGGGGATCGACCATCCTCAACTCCCAGCCAGGAGTATTGCGATCGACGTTCTCAACTCCCAGCAAGGAGTATTGGGGATTGAACATCCTCAGCTCCCAGCGAGCAGTGTTGGGGATCGACGTTCTCAACTCCCTGCAAGGAGTATTGGGGATTGAACATCCTCAACTCCAGGCAAGGAGTATTGGGGATTGAATATCCTCAACTCCCAGCAAGGAGTATTGGAGATTGAACATCCTCAACTCCCAGCAAGGAGTATTGGTGATTGAACATCCTCAACTCCCAGCAAGAGTATTGGGGATTGAACATCCTCAACTCCCAGCAAAGAGTATTGTGGATCGAACATCCTCAACTCCCATCAAGGAGTATTGGTGATTGAACATCCTCAACTCCCAGCAAGGAGTATTGGGGATCGACTTTCTCAACTCCCAGCAAGGAGTATTGGGGATTGAACATCCTCAACTTCCAGAAAGGAGTATTGGGGACTGAACGTCCTCAACTCCCAGCAAGGAATATTGGGGATCGACAATCTTCAACTCCCTTCAAGGAATAATGGGGATCGAACATCCTTAACTCCCAGCAAGGTGTATTGGGAATCAAACATGCTCAACTCCAAGCAGGGAGTGTTGGGGATCGACCTTCTCAGTTCCCAGAAAGGAGTATTGGAGATTGAACATTCTCAACTCCCAGTATGGAGTATTGGGGTTCGTCCGTCCTCAACTCCCAGCGAGGAATATTGGGGATTGAAAATGCTCAACTCCCAGCAGTGAGTATTGGGGATCGACGTTCTCAACTCCCAGCAAGGAGTATTGGGGATTGAATGCCCTCAACTCCCAGCAAGGAGTATTAGGGATCGACGTTCTCAACCCCCAGCAAGGAGTATTGCAGATTGAATATCCTCAACTCCCAGCAAGGAATATTGGGTTCGAACATCGTTAACTCTCAGCAATGAGTATTGGGAATCGACCATCCTCAACTCCAAGCACGGAGTATTGAGGATCGATTATCTCAGCTCACAGCAAGGCGTATTGTGGATTGAATATTCTCAATTCCCAGCAAGGCGTATTGGGGATTGAATATTCTCAACTCCCAGCAAGGCGTATTGGGGATTGAATATCATCAACTCCCAGCAAGGTGTCTTGGATATTGAACATCCTCAACTCCCAGCAAGGAGTATTGGGGATCGACGTTCTCGACCCCCAGCAAGGAGTATTGCGGAATGAACATCCTCAACTCCCAGAAAGGTGTCTTGGATATTGAACATCCTCAACTCCCAGCAAGGAGTATTGGGGATCGACGTTCTGGACCCCCAGCAAGGAGTATTGCGGAATGAACATCCTCAACTCCCAGCAAGGGGTATTGGGGATCTACATTCTCAACTCCCAACAAGGAGTATTGGGGATCGACATTCTCAGCTCCCAGTAAGGAGTATTGGGGATTGAGCGTCCTCAACTCCCAGCCATGAGTATTGGGGACCGACGTTCTCAACCCCCAGCAAGGAATATTGCAGATTGAATATCCTCAAATCCCAGCAAGGAATATTGGGATCGAACAACATTAACTCCCAGCAAGGAGTATTGGGGATCGACCATCCTCAACTCCAAGCAGGGAGTATTGGGGATCGATTTTCCCAACTCCCATCAAGGTGTATTGGGGATTGAACATTCTCAACTCCCAGCAAGGCGTATCGGGGATTGAACATCATCAACTCCCAGCAAGGTGCCTGGAGATTGAACATCCTCAACTCCCAGCAAGGAGTATTGGGGATAGACGTTTTCAACTCCCAGCAAGGAATATTGGGTATCGACGTTCTCAACTCCCAGCAAGGAGCATTGGAGATTGAACATCCTAAACCCCAAAAGGAGTATTTGGAATTGAACGTCCTGAATCCCAGCAAGGCTTTTGGGGATCGACGTTCTCCACTCCCAGCAAGCAGTATTGCGGATTGAACATCCTCAACTTCCGGCAAGGAGTATTGGGAATCGATGTTCTCCACTCCCAGTAAGGAGTATTGGGGATCGAACATCCTCAACTCCCAGCAAGGAGTATTGGGGATCGACATTCTCAATTCATAGCGAGGAGTATTGGGGATTGAATATCCTCAACTCTCGGCAAGGAGTATTGGGGACTGAACGTCCTCAATTCCCAGCAAGGAGTATTGGGAATCGACGTTCTCAACTCCCAGCAAGCAGTATTGTGGATCGAACATCCTCAACTCCCATCAAGGAGTATTGGTGATTGAACATCCTCAACACCCAGCAAGGAGTATTGGGGATTGACGTTCTCAACTCCCAGCAAGGAGTATTGGGGATTGAACATCCTCAACTTCCAGAAAGGTGTATTGGGGACTGAACGTCCTCAACTCCCAGCAAGGAATATTGGGGATCGAAAATCCTCAACTCCCTTCAAGGAATAATGGGGATCGAACATCCTTAACTCCCAGCAAGGTGTATTGGGAATCGAACATGCTCATCTCCAAGGAGGGAGTGTTGGGGATCGAACTTTTCAGTTCCCAGTAAGGAGTATTGGAGATTGAACATTCTCAACTCCCAGTATGGAGTATTGGGGTTCGACGGTCCTCAACTCCCAGCAAGGAATATTAGGGATTGAAAATGCTCAACTCCCAGCAATGAGTATTGGGGATCGACGTTCTCAACTCCCAGCAAGGATTATTGGGGATTGAATGTCCTCAACTCCCAGCAAGGAGTATTAGGGATCGAACATCCTCAAATCCCAGCAAGGAGTATTGGGGATCGACATTCTCAACTCATAGCAAGGAGTATTGGGGATTGAATAACCTCAACTCCCAGCAAGGTGTATTGGGGATTGAACGTCCTCAACTCCCATCAAGGAGTATTGGGGATCGACGTTCTCGACCCCCAACAAGGAGTATTGCGGATTGAACATCCTCAACTTCCGGCAAGGAGTATTGGAGATCGATGTTCTCAGCTCCCAGTAAGGAGTATTGGGGATTGAACATCCTCAACTCCCAGCAAGGAGTATTGTGGATCGAACATCCTCAACCCCCAGCAAGGAGTATTGCAGATTGAATATCCTCAACTCCCATCAAGGAGTATTGGGGATCGAACATCCTCAACTCCAAGCAGGGAGTATCGGGGATCGATTTTCCCAACTCCCATCAAGGTGTATTGGGGATTGAACATTCTCAACTCCCAGCAAGGCCTATTGGGGATTGAACATCATCAACTCCCAGCAAGGTGTCTTGGAGATTGAACATCCTCAACTCCCAGCAAGGAGTATTGGGGATAGACGTTTTCAACTCCCAGCAAGGAATATTGGGTATCGACGTTCTCAACTCCCAGCAAGGAGCATTGGAGATTGAACATCCTCAACCCCAAAAGGAGTATTTGGAATTGAACGTCCTGAATCCCAGCAAGGCTTTTGGGGATCGACGTTCTCCTCTCCCAGGAAGCAGTATTGCGGATTGAACATCCTCAACTTCCGGCAAGGAGTATTGGGAATCGATGTTCTCCACTCCCAGTAAGGAGTATTGGGGATCGACCATCCTCAACTCCCAGCCAAGAGTATTGGGATCGACGTTCTCAACTCCCAGTAAGGAGTATTGGGGATTGAACATCCTCAACTCCCAGCAAGGAGTATTGGAGATCGAACATCCTCAACTCCTAGCAAGGAGTACTGGGGATCGACCATCCTCAACTCCCAGCCAGGAGTATTGGGATCGACGTTCTCAACTCAAGCAAGGAGTATTGGGGATTGAATATCCTCAACTCCCAGCAAGGAGTATTGGAGATCGAACAATCTCAACTCCCAGTATGGAGTATTGGGGATCGACAGTCCTCAACTCCCAGCAAGGTATATTAGCGATTGAACATGCTCAACTCCCAGCAAGGAGTATTGGGGATCGATGTTCTCAACTCCCAGCAAGGAATATTGGGGATTGAACATCCTCAACTCCCAGAAAGGAGTTTTGGGGACTGAACTTCCTCAACTTCCAGCAAGGAGTATTGGGGATCGAACATCCTCAACTCCCAGCAAGGTGTATTGGGGATCGACATTCTCAACTCATAGCGAGGAGTATTGGGGATTGAATATCCTCAACTCCCGGCAAGGAGTATTGCAGATTGAATATCCTCAACTCCCATCAAGGAGTATTGGGGATCGACCATCCTCAACTCCAAGCAGGGAGCATTGGGGATCGATTTTCCCAACTCCCATCAAGGTGTATTGGGGATTGAACATTCTCAACTCCCAGCAAGGCGTATTGGGGATTGAACATCATCAACTCCCAGCAAGGTGTCTTGGAGACTGAACATCCTCAACTCCCAGCAAGGAGTATTGGGGATAGACGTTTTCAACTCCCAGCAAGGAATATTGGGTATCGACGTTCTCAACTCCCAGCAAGGAGCATTGGAGATTGAACATCCTCAACCCCAAAAGGAGTAGTTGGAATTGAACGTCCTGAATCCCAGCAAGGCTTTTGGGGATCGACGTTCTCCACTCCCAGCAAGCAGTATTGAGGATTGAACATCCTCAACTTCCGGCAAGGAGTATTGGGAATCGATATTCTCCACTCCCAGTAAGGAGTATTGGGGATCGAACATCCTCAACTCCCAGCAAGGAGTATTGGGGATCGACATTCTCAACACATAGCGAGGAGTATTGGGGATTGAATATCCTCAACTCCCGGCAAGGAGTATTGGGGACTGAACGTCCTCAATTCCCAGCAAGGAGTATTGGGAATCGACGTTCTCAACTCCCAGCAAGGAGTATTGTGGATCGAACATCCTCAACTCCCATCAAGGAGTATTGGTGATTGAACATCCTCAACTCCCAGCAAGGAGTATTGGGAATCGACGTTCTCAACTCCCAGCAAGGAGTATTGTGGATCGAACATCCTCAACTCCCATCAAAGAGTATTGGTGATTGAACATCCTCAACTCCCAGCAAGAAGTATTGGGGATCGAAGTTCTCAACTCCCAGCAAGGAGTATTGGGGATTGAACATCCTCAACTTCCAGAAAGGAGTATTGGGGACTGAACGTCCTCAACTCCCAGCAAGGAATATTGGGGATCAAAAGTCCTCAACTCCCTTCAAGGAATAATGGTGATCGAACATCCTTAACTCCCAGCAAGGTGTATTGGGAATCGAACATGCTCAACTCCAAGCAGGGAGTGTTGTGGATCGACCTTCTCAGTTCCCAGTAAGGAGTATTGGAGATTGAACATTCTCAACTCCCAGTATGGAGTATTGGGGTTCGACCGTCCTCAACTCCCAGCAAGGAACATTAGGGATTGAAAATGCTCAACTCCCAGCAATGAGTATTGGGGATCGAAGTTTTCAACTCCCAGCAAGGAGTATTGGGTATTGAACGTCCTAAACTCCCAGCAAGGAGATTTGGGGATCGACGTTCTCGACCCCCAGCAAGGAGTATTGCGGAATGAACATCCTCAACTTCCGGCAAGGAGTATTGGGAATCGACGTTCTCAACTCCCAGTAAGGAGTATTGGGGATCGAACATCCTCAACTCCCAGCAAGGAGTATTGGGGCTCGACATTCTCAACTCATAGCGAGGAGTATTGGGGATTGAATATCCTCAACTCCCGGCAAGGAGTATTGGGAATCGACGTTCTCAACTCCCAGCAAGGAGTACTGGGGATCGACCATCCTCAACTCCCAGCCAAGAGTATTGAGATCAACGTTCTCAACTCCCAGCAAGGAGTATTGGGGATTGAACATCCTCAGCTCCCAGCGAGCAGTGTTGGGGATCGACGTTCTCAACCCCCAGCAAGGAGTATTGCAGTTTGAATATCCTCAACTCCCAGCAAGGAATATTGGGTTCGAACATCGTTAACTCCCAGCAAGGTGACTTGGAGATTGAACATCCTCAACTCCCAGCAAGGATATTGGGGATCGAAGTTTTCAACTCCCAGCAAGGAGTATTGGGTATTGAACGTCCTAAACTCCCAGCAAGGAGATTTGGGGATCGACGTTCTCGACCCCCAGCAAGGAGTATTGCGGAATGAACATCCTCAACTTCCGGCAAGGAGTATTGGAGATCGACGTTCTCAACTCCCAGTAAGGAATATTGGGGATTGAACATCCTCAACTCCCAGCAAGGAGTATTGGGGATCGACGATCTCAACTCCCAGCAAGTAGTATTGGTGATTGAACATCCTCAACTCCCAGCAAGAGTATTGGGGATTGAACATCCTCAAGTCCTAGCAAGGAGTACTGGGGATCGACCATCCTCAACTCCCAGCCAGGAGTATTGCGATCGACGTTCTCAACTCCCAGCAAGGAGTTTTGGGGATTCAACATCCTCAGCTCCCAGCGAGCAGTGTTGGGGATCGACGTTCTCAACTCCCTGCAAGGAGTATTGGGGATTGAACATCCTCAACTCCAATCAAGGAGTATTGGGGATTGAATATCCTCAACTCCCAGCAAGGAGTATTGGAGATTGAACAATCTCAACTCCCAGCAAGCAGTATTGCGGATTGAACATCCTCAACTTCCGGCAAGGAGTATTGGGAATCGATGTTCTCCACTCCCAGTAAGGAGTATTGGGGATCGAACATCCTCAACTCCCAGCAAGGAGTATTGGGGCTCGACATTCTCAACTCATAGCGAGGAGTATTGGGGATTGAATATCCTCAACTCCCGGCAAGGAGTATTGGGGACTGAACATCCTCAATTCCCATCAAGGAGTATTGGGAATCGACGTTCTCAACTCCCAGCAAGGAGTACTGGGGATCGACCATCCTCAACTCCCAGCCAAGAGTATTGAGATCAACGTTCTCAACTCCCAGCAAGGAGTATTGGGGATTGAACATCCTCAGCTCCCAGCGAGCTGTGTTGGGGATCGACGTTCTCAACCCCCAGCAAGGAGTATTGCAGTTTGAATATCCTCAACTCCCAGCAAGGAATATTGGGTTCGAACATCGTTAACTCCCAGCAAGGAGTATTGGGGATCGACCATCCTCAAATCCAAACAGGGAGTATTGGGGATCGATTATCTCAGCTCCCAGCAAGGCGTATTGTGGATTGAAAATTCTGAACTCCCAGCAAGGCGTATTGGGGATTGAATATTCTCAACTCCCACACAAGGCGTATTGGGGATTGAACATCATCAACTCCCAGCAAGGTGTCTTGGAGATTGAACATCCTCAACTCCCAGCAAGGATATTGGGGATCGAAGTTTTCAACTCCCAGCAAGGAGTATTGGGTATTGAACGTCCTAAACTCCCAGCAAGGAGATTTGGGGATCGACGTTCTCGACCCCCAGCAAGGAGTATTGCGGAATGAACATCCTCATCTTCCGGCAAGGAGTATTGGAGATCGACGTTCTCAACTCCCAGTAAGGAGTATTGGGGATTGAACATCCTCAACTCCCAGCAAGGAGTATTGGGGATCGACGATCTCAACTCCCAGCAAGTAGTATTGGTGATTGAACATCCTCAACTCCCAGCAAGAGTATTGGGGATTGAACATCCTCAAGTCCTAGCAAGGAGTACTGGGGATCGACCATCCTTAACTCCCAGCCAGGAGTATTGCGATCGACGTTCTCAACTCCCAGCAAGGAGTTTTGGGGATTGAACATCCTCAGCTCCCAGCGAGCAGTGTTGGGGATCGACGTTCTCAACTCCCTGCAAGGAGTATTGGGGATTGAACATCCTCAACTCCAAGCAAGGAGTATTGGGGATCGACCGTCCTCAACTCCCAGCAAGGAGTATTGGAGATTGAACAATCTCAACTCCCAGCAAGGAGTATTGGGGATTGAAAATTCTCAACTGCCAGCAAGGAGTATTGCAGATCGACGTTCTAAACTCCCAGCAAGGAGTATTGGGGATTGGACATCCTCAACTCCCAGAAAGGAGTATTGGGGACTGAACGTCCTCAACTCCCAGCAAGGAGTATTGGACATTGAACATCCTCAACTCCCAGCAAGGAATAATGGGGATCGAACATCCTTAACTCCCAGCAAGGAGTATTGGGGATCGAACATGCTCAACTCCAAGCAGGCAATATTGGGGATCGACGTTCTCAACTCCCAGTAAGGAGTATTGGAGATTGAACATTCTCAGCTCCCAGTATGGAACTATTGGGGTTCGACCGTCCTCAACTCCCAGCAAGAAATATTAAGGATTGAACATGCTCAACTCCCAGCAATGAGTATTGGGGATCGACGTTCTAAACTCCCAGCAAGGAGTATTGGGGATTGAACGTCCTCAACTCCCAGCAAGGAGTATTGGGGATCGACATACTCAACCCCCAGCAAGGAGTATTGCAGATTGAATATCCTCAACTCCCAGCTTGGAGTATTGCGGATCGACCATACTCAACTCCAAGCAGGGAGTATTGGGTATCGATTATCTCAGCTCCCAGCAGGGCGTATTGTGGATTGAACATTCTGAACTCCCAGCAAGGCGTATTGGGGACTGAATATGCTCAACTCCCAGCAAGATGTCTTGGAGACTGAACATCCTCTACTCCCAGAAAGGAGTATTGGGGATCGACGTTTTCAACACCCAGCAAGGAGTATTCGGTATTGAACATCCTCAACTCCCAGCAAGGAGATTTGGGGATCGACGTTCTCGACCCCCAACAAGGAGTATTGCGGATTGAACATCCTCAACTTCCGGCAAGGAGTATTGGAGATCGATCTTCTCAACTCCCAGTAAGGAGTATTGGGGATTGAACATCCTCAGCTCCCAGCGAGCAGTGTTGGGGATCGACGTTCTCAAAAATCCTGCAAGGAGTATTGGAGATTGAATGTCCTCAACTCCCAGCAAGGAGTATTGGGGATCGACGTTCTCAACTCCCAGTAAGGAGCATTGGAGATTGAACATTCTCAGCTCCCAGTATGGAGTATTGGGGTTCGACCGTCCTCAACTCCCAGCAAGAAATATTAGGGATTGAACATGCTCAACTCCCAGCAATGAGTATTGGTGATCGACGTTCTAAACTCCCAGCAAGGAGTATTGGGGATTGAACGTCCTGAACTCCCAGCAAGGAGTATTGGGGATCGACTTACTCAACCCCCTGCAAGGAGTATTGCAGATTGAATATCCTCAACTCCCAGCTTGGAGTATTGGGGATCGATTATCTCAGCTCCCAGCAAGGCGTATTGTGGATTGAACATTCTGAACTCCCAGCAAGGCGTATTGGGGACTGAATATGCTCAACTCCCAGCAAGATGTCTTGGAGACTGAACATCATCTACTCCCAGAAAGGAGTATTGGGGATCGAAGTTTTCAACTCCCAGCAAGGAGTATTCGGTATTGAACGTCCTCAACTCCCAGCAAGGAGATTTGGGGATCGAAGTTCTCGACCCCCAACAAGGAGAATTGCGGATTGAAAATCCTCAACTTCCGGCAAGGAGTATTGGAGATCGATCTTCTCAACTCCCAGTAAGGAGTATTGGGGATTGAACATCCTCAGCTCCCAGCGAGCAGTGTTGGGGATCGACGTTCTCAACTCCCTGCAAGGAGTATTGGGGATTGAATGTCCTCAACTCCCAGCAAGGAGTATTAGGGATCGAACATCCTCAACTCCCAGCAAGGAGTATTGGGGATCGACATTCTCAACTCATAGCAAGGAGTATTGGGGATTGAATATCCTCAACTCCCAGCAAGGTGTATTGGGGATTGAACGTCCTCAACTCCCATCAAGGAGTATTGGGGATCGACGTTCTCGACCCCCAACAAGGAGTATTGCGGATTCAACATCCTCAACTTCCGGCAAGGAGTATTAGAGATCGATGTTCTCAGCTCCCAGTAAGGAGTATTGGGGATTGAACATCCTCAACTCCCAGCAAGGAGTATTTTGGATCGAACATCCTCAACCCCCAGCAAGGAGTATTGCAGATTGAATATCCTCAACTCCCATCAAGGAGTATTGGGGATCGACCATCCTCAACTCCAAGCAGGGAGTATTGGGGATCGATTTTCCCAACTCCCATCAAGGTGTATTGGGGATTGAACATTCTCAACTCCCAGCAAGGCCTATTGGGGATTGAACATCATCAACTCTCAGCAAGGTGTGTTGGAGATTGAAAATCCTCAACTCCCAGCAAGGAGTATTGGGGATAGACGTTTTCAACTCCCAGCAAGGAATATTGGGTATCGACGTTCTCAACTCCCAGCAAGGAGCATTGGAGATTGAACATCCTCAACCCCAAAAGGAGTATTTGGAATTGAACGTCCTGAATCCCAGCAAGGCTTTTGGGGATCGACATTCTCTACTCCCAGCAAGCAGTATTGCGGATTGAACATCCTCAACTTCCGGCAAGGAGTATTGGGAATCGATGTTCTCCACTCCCAGTAAGGAGTATTGGGGATCGAACATCCTCAACTCCCAGCAAGGAGTATTGGGGCTCGACATTCTCAACTCATAGCGAGGAGTATTGGGGATTGAATATCCTCAACTCCCGGCAAGGAGTATTGGGGACTGAACATCCTCAATTCCCAGCAAGGAGTATTGGGAATCGACGTTCTCAACTCCCAGCAAGGAGTACTGGGGATCAACCATCCTCAACTCCCAGCCAAGAGTATTGAGATCAACGTTCTCAACTCCCAGCAAGGAGTATTGGGGATTGAACATCCTCAGCTCCCAGCGAGCTGTGTTGGGGATCGACGTTCTCAACCCCCAGCAAGGAGTATTGCAGTTTGAATATCCTCAACTCCCAGCAAGGAATATTGGGTTCGAACATCGTTAACTCCCAGCAAGGAGTATTGGGGATCGACCATCCTCAAATCCAAACAGGGAGTATTGGGGATCGATTATCTCAGCTCCCAGCAAGGCGTATTGTGCATTGAAAATTCTGAACTCCCAGCAAGGCGTATTGGGGATTGAATATTCTCAACTCCCACACAAGGCGTATTGGGGATTGAACATCATCAACTCCCAGCAAGGTGTCTTGGAGATTGAACATCCTCAACTCCCAGCAAGGATATTGGGGATCGAAGTTTTCAACTCCCAGCAAGGAGTATTGGGTATTGAACGTCCTAAACTCCCAGCAAGGAGATTTGGGGATCGACGTTCTCGACCCCCAGCAAGGAGTATTGCGGAATGAACATCCTCAACTTCCGGCAAGGAGTATTGGAGATCGACGTTCTCAACTCCCAGTAAGGAGTATTGGGGATTGAACATCCTCAACTCCCAGCAAGGAGTATTGGGGATCGACGATCTCAACTCCCAGCAAGTAGTATTGGTGATTGAACATCCTCAACTCCCAGCAAGAGTATTGGGGATTGAACATCCTCAAGTCCTAGCAAGGAGTACTGGGGATCGACCATCCTTAACTCCCAGCCAGGAGTATTGCGATCGACGTTCTCAACTCCCAGCAAGGAGTTTTGGGGATTGAACATCCTCAGCTCCCAGCGAGCAGTGTTGGGGATCGACGTTCTCAACTCCCTGCAAGGAGTATTGGGGATTGAACATCCTCAACTCCAAGCAAGGAGTATTGGGGATCGACCGTCCTCAACTCCCAGCAAGGAGTATTGGAGATTGAACAATCTCAACTCCCAGCAAGGAGTATTGGGGATTGAAAATTCTCAACTGCCAGCAAGGAGTATTGCAGATCGACGTTCTAAACTCCCAGCAAGGAGTATTGGGGATTGGACATCCTCAACTCCCAGAAAGGAGTATTGGGGACTGAACGTCCTCAACTCCCAGCAAGGAGTATTGGACATTGAACATCCTCAACTCCCAGCAAGGAATAATGGGGATCGAACATCCTTAACTCCCAGCAAGGAGTATTGGGGATCGAACATGCTCAACTCCAAGCAGGCAATATTGGGGATCGACGTTCTCAACTCCCAGTAAGGAGTATTGGAGATTGAACATTCTCAGCTCCCAGTATGGAACTATTGGGGTTCGACCGTCCTCAACTCCCAGCAAGAAATATTAAGGATTGAACATGCTCAACTCCCAGCAATGAGTATTGGGGATCGACGTTCTAAACTCCCAGCAAGGAGTATTGGGGATTGAACGTCCTCAACTCCCAGCAAGGAGTATTGGGGATCGACATACTCAACCCCCAGCAAGGAGTATTGCAGATTGAATATCCTCAACTCCCAGCTTGGAGTATTGGGGATCGACCATACTCAACTCCAAGCAGGGAGTATTGGGTATCGATTATCTCAGCTCCCAGCAGGGCGTATTGTGGATTGAACATTCTGAACTCCCAGCAAGGCGTATTGGGGACTGAATATGCTCAACTCCCAGCAAGATGTCTTGGAGACTGAACATCCTCTACTCCCAGAAAGGAGTATTGGGGATCGACGTTTTCAACACCCAGCAAGGAGTATTCGGTATTGAACATCCTCAACTCCCAGCAAGGAGATTTGGGGATCGACGTTCTCGACCCCCAACAAGGAGTATTGCGGATTGAACATCCTCAACTTCCGGCAAGGAGTATTGGAGATCGATCTTCTCAACTCCCAGTAAGGAGTATTGGGGATTGAACATCCTCAGCTCCCAGCGAGCAGTGTTGGGGATCGACGTTCTCAAAAATCCTGCAAGGAGTATTGGAGATTGAATGTCCTCAACTCCCAGCAAGGAGTATTGGGGATCGACGTTCTCAACTCCCAGTAAGGAGCATTGGAGATTGAACATTCTCAGCTCCCAGTATGGAGTATTGGGGTTCGACCGTCCTCAACTCCCAGCAAGAAATATTAGGGATTGAACATGCTCAACTCCCAGCAATGAGTATTGGTGATCGACGTTCTAAACTCCCAGCAAGGAGTATTGGGGATTGAACGTCCTGAACTCCCAGCAAGGAGTATTGGGGATCGACTTACTCAACCCCCTGCAAGGAGTATTGCAGATTGAATATCCTCAACTCCCAGCTTGGAGTATTGGGGATCGATTATCTCAGCTCCCAGCAAGGCGTATTGTGGATTGAACATTCTGAACTCCCAGCAAGGCGTATTGGGGACTGAATATGCTCAACTCCCAGCAAGATGTCTTGGAGACTGAACATCATCTACTCCCAGAAAGGAGTATTGGGGATCGAAGTTTTCAACTCCCAGCAAGGAGTATTCGGTATTGAACGTCCTCAACTCCCAGCAAGGAGATTTGGGGATCGAAGTTCTCGACCCCCAACAAGGAGAATTGCGGATTGAAAATCCTCAACTTCCGGCAAGGAGTATTGGAGATCGATCTTCTCAACTCCCAGTAAGGAGTATTGGGGATTGAACATCCTCAGCTCCCAGCGAGCAGTGTTGGGGATCGACGTTCTCAACTCCCTGCAAGGAGTATTGGGGATTGAATGTCCTCAACTCCCAGCAAGGAGTATTAGGGATCGAACATCCTCAACTCCCAGCAAGGAGTATTGGGGATCGACATTCTCAACTCATAGCAAGGAGTATTGGGGATTGAATATCCTCAACTCCCAGCAAGGTGTATTGGGGATTGAACGTCCTCAACTCCCATCAAGGAGTATTGGGGATCGACGTTCTCGACCCCCAACAAGGAGTATTGCGGATTCAACATCCTCAACTTCCGGCAAGGAGTATTAGAGATCGATGTTCTCAGCTCCCAGTAAGGAGTATTGGGGATTGAACATCCTCAACTCCCAGCAAGGAGTATTTTGGATCGAACATCCTCAACCCCCAGCAAGGAGTATTGCAGATTGAATATCCTCAACTCCCATCAAGGAGTATTGGGGATCGACCATCCTCAACTCCAAGCAGGGAGTATTGGGGATCGATTTTCCCAACTCCCATCAAGGTGTATTGGGGATTGAACATTCTCAACTCCCAGCAAGGCCTATTGGGGATTGAACATCATCAACTCTCAGCAAGGTGTGTTGGAGATTGAAAATCCTCAACTCCCAGCAAGGAGTATTGGGGATAGACGTTTTCAACTCCCAGCAAGGAATATTGGGTATCGACGTTCTCAACACCCAGCAAGGAGCATTGGAGATTGAACATCCTCAACCCCAAAAGGAGTATTTGGAATTGAACGTCCTGAATCCCAGCAAGGCTTTTGGGGATCGACATTCTCTACTCCCAGCAAGCAGTATTGCGGATTGAACATCCTCAACTTCCGGCAAGGAGTATTGGGAATCGATGTTCTCCACTCCCAGTAAGGAGTATTGGGGATCGAACATCCTCAACTCCCAGCAAGGAGTATTGGGGCTCGACATTCTCAACTCATAGCGAGGAGTATTGGGGATTGAATATCCTCAACTCCCGGCAAGGAGTATTGGGGACTGAACATCCTCAATTCCCAGCAAGGAGTATTGGGAATCGACGTTCTCAACTCCCAGCAAGGAGTACTGGGGATCAACCATCCTCAACTCCCAGCCAAGAGTATTGAGATCAACGTTCTCAACTCCCAGCAAGGAGTATTGGGGATTGAACATCCTCAGCTCCCAGCTGCTGTGTTGGGGATCGACGTTCTCAACCCCCAGCAAGGAGTATTGCAGTTTGAATATCCTCAACTCCCAGCAAGGAATATTGGGTTCGAACATCGTTAACTCCCAGCAAGGAGTATTGGGGATCGACCATCCTCAAATCCAAACAGGGAGTATTGGGGATCGATTATCTCAGCTCCCAGCAAGGCGTATTGTGCATTGAAAATTCTGAACTCCCAGCAAGGCGTATTGGGGATTGAATATTCTCAACTCCCACACAAGGCGTATTGATGATTGAACATCATCAACTCCCAGCAAGGTGTCTTGGAGATTGAACATCCTCAACTCCCAGCAAGGAGTATTGGGGATCGAAGTTTTCAACTCCCAGCAAGGAGTATTGGGTATTGAACGTCCTAAACTCCCAGCAAGGAGATTTGGGGATCGACGTTCTCGACCCACAGCAAGGAGTATTGCGGAATGAACATCCTCAACTTCCGGCAAGGAGTATTGGAGATCGATGTTCTCAACTCCCAGTAAGGAGTATTGGGGATTGAACATCCTCAACTCCCAGCAAGGAGTATTGGGGATCGCCGATCTCAACTCCCAGCAAGTAGTATTGGTGATTGAACATCCTCAACTCCCAGCAAGAGTATTGGGGATTGAACATCCTCAAGTCCTAGCAAGGAGTACTGGGGATCGACCATCCTCAACTCCCAGCCAGGAGTATTGCGATCAATGTTCTCAACTCCCAGCAAGGAGTATTGGGGATTGAACATCCTCAGCTCCCAGAAAGGAGTATTGGGGACTGAACGTCCTCAACTTCCAGCAAGGAGTATTGGACATTGAACATCCTCAGCTCCCAGCAAGGAATAATGGGGATCGAACATTCTTAACTCCCAGCAAGAAATATTAGGGATTGAACATGCTCAACTCCCAGCAATGAGTATTGGGGATCGACGTTCTCAACTCCCAGCAAGGAGTATTGGGGATTGAACGTCCTCAACTCCCAGCAAGGAGTATTGGGGATCGACCATACTCAACTCCAAGCAGGGAGTATTGGGTATCGATTATCTCAGCTCCCAGCAAGGCGTATTGTGGATTGAACATTCTGAACTCCCAGCAAGGCGTATTGGGGACTGAATATGCTCAACTCCCAGCAAGGTGTCTTGGAGACTGAACATCCTCAACTCCCAGCAAGGAGTATTGGGGATCGACGTTTTCAACTTCCAGCAAGGAGTATTCGGTATTGAACGTCCTCAACTCCCAGCAAGGAGATTTGGGGATCGACGTTCTCGACCCCCAACAAGGAGTATTGCGGATTGAACATCCTCAACTTCCGGCAAGGAGTATTTTAGATCGATGTTCTCAACTCCCAGTAAGGAGTATTGGGGATTGAACATCCTCAACTCCCAGCAAGGAGTATTGTGGATCGAAGATCCTCAACTCCCAGCAAGGAGTATTGGGGATCTACATTCTCAACTCCCAGCAAGGAGTATTTGGGATTGAATATGCTCAACTCCCAGCAAAGAGTATTGGGGTTCGACATTCTCAGCTCCCAGTAAGGAGTATTGGGGATTGAACATCATCAACTCCCAGCAAGGTGTGTTGGAGATTGAACATCCTCAACTCCCAGCAAGGAGTATTGGGGATAGACGTTTTCAACTCCCAGCAAGGAATATTGGGTATCGACGTTCTCAACTCCCAGTAAGGAGCATTGGAGATTGAACATCCTCAACCCCAAAAGGAGTATTGGGAATCGATGTTCTCCACTCCCAGTAAGGAGTATTGGGGATCGAACATCCTCAACTACCAGCAAGGAGTATTGGGGATCGAAGTTTTCAACTCCCAGCAAGGAGTATTGGGTATTCAACGTCCTAAACTCCCAGCAAGGAGATTTGGGGATCGACATTCTCGACCCCCAGCAAGGAATATTGCGGAATGAACATCCTCAACTTCCGGCAAGGAGTATTGGAGATCGACGTTCTCAACTCCCAGTAAGGAGTATTGGGGATTGAACATCCTCAACTCCCAGCAAGGAGTATTGGGGATCGACAATCTCAACCCCCAGCAAGTAGTATTGGTGATTGAACATCCTCAACTCCCAGCAAGAGTATTGGGGATTGAACATCCTCAAGTCCTAGCAAGGAGTACTGGGCATCGACCATCCTCAACTCCCAGCCAGGAGTATTGCGATCGACGTTCTCAACTCCCAGCAAGGAGTATTGGGGATTGAACATCCTCAGCTCCCAGCGAGCAGTGTTGGGGATCGACGTTCTCAACTCTCTGCAAGGAGTATTGGGCATTGAACATCCTCAACTCCAAGCAAGGAGTATTGGGGATTGAATATCCTCAACTCCCAGCAAGGAGTATTGGGTATTGAACAATCTCAACTCCCAGTATGGAGTATTGGGGATCGACCGTCCTCAACTCCCAGCAAGGAATATTAGGGATTGAACATGCTCAACTCCCAGCAAGGAGTATTGGGGATTGAAGATCCTCAGCTCCTGGAAAGGAGTATTGGGGACTGAACGTCCTCAACTCCCAGCAAGGATTATTGGGGATTGAACATTCTCAACTCCCATCAAGGAGTATTGGGGATTGAACATCCTGAACTCCCAGCAAGGAGTATTGGTGATTGAACATCCTCAACTCCCAGCAAGAGTATTGGGGATTGAACATTCTCAACTCCCAGCAAGGAGTATTGCAGATCGACGTTCTCAACTCCCAGCAAGGAGTATTGGGGATTGAACATCCTCAACTCCCAGAAAGGAGTATTGGGGACTGAACGTCCTCAACTCCCAGCAAGGATTATTGGGGATCGAAAATCCTCAACTCCCTTCAAGCAATAATGTGGATCGAACATCCTTAACTCCCAGCAAGGAGTATTGGGGTTCGAACATGCTCAACTCAAGCAGGGAGTATTGGGGATCGACGTTCTCAATTCCCAGTACGGAGTATTGGAGATTGAACATTCTCAGCTCCCAGTATGGAGTATTGGAGTTCGACCGTCCTCAACTCCCAGCAAGGAATATTAGGGATTGAAAATGCTCAACTACCAGCAATGAGTATTGGGGATCGACGTTCTCAACTCCCAGCAAGGAGTATTGGAGATTGAATGTCCTCAACTCCCAGCAAGGAGTATTAGGGATCGACGTTCTCAACCACCAGCAAGGAGTATTGCAGATTGAATATCCTCAACTCCCAGCAAGGTGTATTGGGGATCGACCATCCTCAACTCCAAGCAGGGAGTATTGGGGATCGATTATCTCAGCACCCAGCAAGGCGTATTGTGGATTGAACATTCTGAACTCCCAGCAAGGCGTATTCGGGATTGAATATTCTCAACTCCCAGCAAGGCGTATTCGGGATTGAGTATTCTCAACTCCCAGCAAGGAGTATTGGAGATTGCATGTCCTCAACTCCCAGCAAGGAGTATTGGGGAACGACATTCTCAGCTCCTAGTAAGGAGTATTGGGGATTGAGCGTCCTCAACTCCCAGCAAGGAGTATTGAGGATCGACGTTCTCAACCCCCAGCAAGGAGTATTGCAGATTGAATATCCTCAACTCCCAGTAAGGAATATTGGGATCGAACAACATTAACTCCCAGCAAGGAGTATTGGGGATCGACCATCCTCAACTCCAAGCACGGAGTATTGGGGATCGATTTTCCCAACTCCCAGCAAGGTGTATTGGCGATTTAACATCAGCAACTCCCAGCAAGGTGTCTTGGAGATTGAACATCCTGAACTCCCAGCAAGGAGTATTTGGGATCGACGTTTTCAACTCCCAGCAAGGAGTATTGGGTATCGACGTTTTCAACTCCCAGTAAGGATCATTGGAGATTGAACATCCTCAACCCCAAAAGGAGTGTTGGGAATTGAACGTCCTGAACTCCCAGCAAGGAGTTTTGCGGATCGACGTTCTCCACTCCCAGCAAGCAGTATTGCGGATTGAACATCCTCAACTTCCGGCAAGGAGTATTGGGAATCGATGTTCTCAAATCCCAGTAAGGAGTATTGGGGATTGAACATCCTCAACTCCCAGCAAGGATTATTGTGGATCGAACATCCTCAACTCCCAGCAAGGAGTATTGGGGATCGACATTCTCAACTCATAGCAAGGAGTATTGGGGATTGAATATCCTCAACTCCCAGCAAGGAGCATTGGGGACTGAACGTCCTCAACTCCCATCAAGGAGTATTGGGGATTGAACATCCTCAACTCGCAGCACGGAGTATTGGGGATCGAAGTTCTCAACTCCCAGCATGGAGTATTGGTGATTTAACATCCTCAACTCTCAGCAAGAGTATTGGGGATTGAACATCCTCAACTCCCAGCAAAGAGTATTGTGGATCGAACATCCTCAACTCCTAGCAAGGAGTACTGGGGATCGACCATCCTCAACTCCCCTCCAAGAGTATTGCGATCGACGTTCTCAACTCCAAGCAAGGAATATTAGGGATTCAACATGCTCAACTCCCAGCAAGGAGAATTGCGGATTGAACATCCTCAGCTCCCAGCGAACAGTGTTGGGGATCGACGTTCTTAACTCCCTGCAAGGAGTAATGGAGATTGAACATCCTCAACTCCCAGCAAGGAGTATTGGGGATCGACGTTTTCAATTCCCAGCAAGGAGTATTGGGTATTGAACGTCCTCGACTCCCAGCAAGGAGATTTGGGGATCGACGTTCTCAACTCCCTGCAAGGAGTATTGGGGATTGAACATCCTCAACTCCAAGCAAGGAGTATTGGGGATTGAACATCCTCAGCTCCCAGCGAACAGTGTTGGGGATCGACGTTCTTAACTCCCTGCAAGGAGTAATGGAGATTGAACATCCTCAACTCCCAGCAAGGAGTATTGGGGATCGACGTTTTCAATTCCCAGCAAGGAGTATTGGGTATTGAACAATCTCAACTCCCAGTATGGAGTATTGGGGATCGACCGTCCTCAACTCTCAGCAAGGAATATTAGGGATTGAACATGCTCAACTCCCAGCAAGGAGTATTGTGGATCGAACATCCTCAACTCCTAGCAAGGAGTACTGGGGATCGACCATCCTCAACTCCCCTCCAAGAGTATTGCGATTGACGTTCTCAACACCAAGCAAGGAATATTAGGGATTCAACATGCTCAACTCCCAGCAAGGAGTATTGCGGATTGAACATCCTCAGCTCCCAGCGAACAGTGTTGGGGATCGACGTTCTTAACTCCCTGCAAGGAGTAATGGAGATTGAACATCCTCAACTCCCAGCAAGGAGTATTGGGGATCGACGTTTTCAATTCCCAGCAAGGAGTATTGGGTATTGAACAATCTCAACTCCCAGTATGGAGTATTGGGGATCGACCGTCCTCAACTCCCAGCAAGGAATATTCGGGATTGAACATGCTCAACTCCCAGCAAGGAGTATTGGGGATTGAACATCCTCAGCTCCCAGAAAGGAGTATTGGGGACTGAACGTCCTCAACCCCCAGGAAGGAGTATTGGGGATCGACGTTCTCAACCCCCAACAAGGAGTATTGCAGATTGAATATCCTCAACTCCCAGCAAGGAATATTGGGTTCGAACATCGTTAACTCCCAGCAAGGAGTATTGGGGATCGACCATCCTCAAATCCAAGCAGGGAGTATTGGGGATCAATTATCTCAGCTCCCAGAAAGGCGTATTGGGGATTGAACATCATCAACTCCCAGCAAGGTGTCTTGGAGATTGAACATCCTCAACTCCCAGCAAGGAGTATTGGGGATCGACGTTTTCAACTTCCAGCAAGGAGTATTGGGTATTGAACGTCCTCAACTGCCAGCAAGGAGATTTGTGGATCGACGTTCTCGACCCCCAGCAAGCAGTATTGCGGAATGAACATCCTCAACTTCCGGCAAGGAGTATTGGAGATCGACGTTCTCAACTCCCAGCAAGGAGTATTGGGGATTGAACATCCTCAGCTCCCAGCGAGCAGTGTTGGGGATCGACGTTCTCAACTCCCGGCAAGGAGTATTGGAGATCGACGTTCTCAACTCCCAGTAAGGAGTATTGGGGATTGAACATCCTCAACTCCCAGCAAGGAGTATTGGGGATCGACGATCTCAACTCCCAGCAAGGAGTATTGGTGATTGAACATCCTCAACTCCCAGCAAGGAGTATTGGGGATTGAGTGTCCTCAACTCCCAGCAAGGAGTGTTGGCGATCGACGTACTCAACCCCCAGCAAGGAGTATTGCAGATTGAATATCCTCAACTCCCAGCTTGGAGTATTGGGGATCGACCATCCTCAACTCCAAGCAGGGAGTATTGGGGATCGATTTTCCCAACTCCCAGCAAGGCGTATTGGGGATTGAACATTCTCAACTCCCAGCCAGGCCTATTGGGGATTGAACATCATCAACTCCCAGCAAGGTGTCTTGGAGATTGAACATCCTCAACTCCCAGCAAGGAGTATTGGGGATAGACATTTTCAACTCCCAGCAAGGAATATTGGGTATCGACGTTCTCAACTCCCAGCAAGGAGCATTGGAGATTGAACATCCTAAACCCCAAAAGGAGTATTTGGAATTGAACGTCCTGAATCCCAGCAAGGCTTTTGGGGATCGACGTTCTCCACTCCCAGCAAGCAGTATTGCGGATTGAACATCCTCAACTTCTGGCAAGGAGTATTGGGAATCGATGTTCTCCACTCCCAGTAAGGAGTATTGGGGATCGAACATCCTCAACTTCCAGCAAGGAGTATTGGGTATCGAAGTTTTCAACTCCCAGCAAGGAGTATTGGGTATTGAACGTCCTCAACTTCTGGCAAGGAGTACTGGGGATCGACCATCCTCAACTCCCAGCCAGGAGTATTGCGATCGACGTTCTCAACTCCCAGCAAGGAGTATTGGGGATTGAACATCCTCAGCTCCCAGCGAGCAGTGTTGGGGATCGACGTTCTCAACTCCCTGCAAGGAGTATTGGGGATTGAACATCCTCAACTCCAAGCAAGGAGTATTGGGGATTGAATATCCTCAACTCCCAGCAAGGACTATTGGAGATTGAACAATCTCAACTCCCAGTATGGAGTATTGGGGATCGACCGTCCTCAACTCCCAGCAAGGAATATGAGGGATTGAACAAGCTCAACTCCCAGCAAGGAGTATTGGGGATTGAAAATTATCAACTCCCAGCAAGGAGTATTGCAGATCGACGTTCTAAACTCCCAGCAAGGAGTATTGCAGATCGACGTTCTAAACTCCCAGAAAGGAGTATTGGGGACTGAACGTCCTCAACTCCCAGCAAGGAGTATTGGACACTGAACATCCTCAACTCCCAGCAAGGAGTATTGGACACTGAACATCCTCAACTCCCAGCAAGGAATAATGGGGATCGAACATCCTTAACTCCCAGCAAGGAGTATTGGGGATCGAACATGCTCAACTCCAAGCAGGGAGTATTGGGGATCGACGTTCTCAACTCCCAGTAAGGGGTATTGGAGATTGAACATTCTCAGCTCCCAGTCTGGAGTATTGGGGTTCGACCGTCCTCAACTCCCAGCAAGAAATATTAGGGATTGAAGATGCTCAACTCCCAGCAATGAGTATTGGGGATCGACGTTCTCAACTCCCAGCAAGGAGTATTGGGGATTGAACGTCCTCAACTCCCAGCAAGGAGTATTGGGGATCGACGTACTCAACCCCCAGCAAGGAGTATTGCAGATTGAATATCCTCAACTCCCAGCTTGGAGTATTGGGGATCGACCATACTCAACTCCAAGCAGGGAGTATTGGGTATCGATTATCTCAGCTCCCAGTAAGGAGTATTGTGGATTGAACATTCTGAACTCCCAGCAAGGAGTATTGTGGATCGAACATCCTCAACTCCCAGCAAGGAGTATTGGGGATCTACATTCTCAACTCCTAGCAAGGAGTATTTGGGATTGAATATACTCAACTCCCAGCAAAGAGTATTGGGGTTCGACATTCTCAGCTCCAGGTAAGGAGTATTGGGGATTGAGTGTCCTCAACTCCCAGCAAGGATATTGGGGATCGACGTTCTCAACCCCCAGCAAGGAGTATTGCAGATTGAATATCCTCCACTCCCATCAAGGAGTATTGTGGATCGACCATCCTCAACTCCCAGCAGGGAGTATTGGGGATCGATTTTCCCAACTCCCATCAAGGTGTATTGGGGATTGAACATTCTCAACTCCCAGCAAGGCCTATTGGGGATTGAACATCATCAACTCCCAGCAAGGTGTCTTGGAGATTGAACATCCTCAACTCCCAGCAAGGAGTATTGGGGATAGACGTTTTCAACACCCAGCAAGGAATATTGGGTATCGACGTTCTCAACTCCCAGCCAGGAGCATTGGAGATTGAACACCCTCAAACCCAAAAGGAGTATTTGGAATTGAACGTCCTGAATTCCAGCAAGGCTTTTGGGGATCGACGTTCTCCACTCCCAGCAAGCAGTATTGCGGATTGAACATCCTCAACTTCCGGCAAGGAGTATTGGGAATCGATGTTCTCCACTCCCAGTAAGGAGTATTGGGGATCGAACATCCTCAACTTCCAGCAAGGAGTATTGGGGATCGACGTTTTCAATTCCCAGCAAGGAGTATTGGGTATTGAACGTCCTCGACTCCCAGCAAGGAGATTTGGGGATCGACGTTCTCAACTCCCTGCAAGGAGTATTGGGGATTGAACATCCTCAACTCCAAGCAAGGAGTATTGGGGATTGAACATCCTCAGCTCCCAGCGAACAGTGTTGGGGATCGACGTTCTTAACTCCCTGCAAGGAGTAATGGAGATTGAACATCCTCAACTCCCAGCAAGGAGTATTGGGGATCGACGTTTTCAATTCCCAGCAAGGAGTATTGGGTATTGAACAATCTCAACTCCCAGTATGGAGTATTGGGGATCGACCGTCCTCAACTCTCAGCAAGGAATATTAGGGATTGAACATGCTCAACTCCCAGCAAGGAGTATTGTGGATCGAACATCCTCAACTCCTAGCAAGGAGTACTGGGGATCGACCATCCTCAACTCCCCTCCAAGAGTATTGCGATTGACGTTCTCAACACCAAGCAAGGAATATTAGGGATTCAACATGCTCAACTCCCAGCAAGGAGTATTGCGGATTGAACATCCTCAGCTCCCAGCGAACAGTGTTGGGGATCGACGTTCTTAACTCCCTGCAAGGAGTAATGGAGATTGAACATCCTCAACTCCCAGCAAGGAGTATTGGGGATCGACGTTTTCAATTCCCAGCAAGGAGTATTGGGTATTGAACAATCTCAACTCCCAGTATGGAGTATTGGGGATCGACCGTCCTCAACTCCCAGCAAGGAATATTCGGGATTGAACATGCTCAACTCCCAGCAAGGAGTATTGGGGATTGAACATCCTCAGCTCCCAGAAAGGAGTATTGGGGACTGAACGTCCTCAACCCCCAGGAAGGAGTATTGGGGATCGACGTTCTCAACCCCCAACAAGGAGTATTGCAGATTGAATATCCTCAACTCCCAGCAAGGAATATTGGGTTCGAACATCGTTAACTCCCAGCAAGGAGTATTGGGGATCGACCATCCTCAAATCCAAGCAGGGAGTATTGGGGATCAATTATCTCAGCTCCCAGAAAGGCGTATTGGGGATTGAACATCATCAACTCCCAGCAAGGTGTCTTGGAGATTGAACATCCTCAACTCCCAGCAAGGAGTATTGGGGATCGACGTTTTCAACTTCCAGCAAGGAGTATTGGGTATTGAACGTCCTCAACTGCCAGCAAGGAGATTTGTGGATCGACGTTCTCGACCCCCAGCAAGCAGTATTGCGGAATGAACATCCTCAACTTCCGGCAAGGAGTATTGGAGATCGACGTTCTCAACTCCCAGCAAGGAGTATTGGGGATTGAACATCCTCAGCTCCCAGCGAGCAGTGTTGGGGATCGACGTTCTCAACTCCCGGCAAGGAGTATTGGAGATCGACGTTCTCAACTCCCAGTAAGGAGTATTGGGGATTGAACATCCTCAACTCCCAGCAAGGAGTATTGGGGATCGACGATCTCAACTCCCAGCAAGGAGTATTGGTGATTGAACATCCTCAACTCCCAGCAAGGAGTATTGGGGATTGAGTGTCCTCAACTCCCAGCAAGGAGTGTTGGCGATCGACGTACTCAACCCCCAGCAAGGAGTATTGCAGATTGAATATCCTCAACTCCCAGCTTGGAGTATTGGGGATCGACCATCCTCAACTCCAAGCAGGGAGTATTGGGGATCGATTTTCCCAACTCCCAGCAAGGCGTATTGGGGATTGAACATTCTCAACTCCCAGCCAGGCCTATTGGGGATTGAACATCATCAACTCCCAGCAAGGTGTCTTGGAGATTGAACATCCTCAACTCCCAGCAAGGAGTATTGGGGATAGACATTTTCAACTCCCAGCAAGGAATATTGGGTATCGACGTTCTCAACTCCCAGCAAGGAGCATTGGAGATTGAACATCCTCAACCCCAAAAGGAGTATTTGGAATTGAACGTCCTGAATCCCAGCAAGGCTTTTGGGGATCGACGTTCTCCACTCCCAGCAAGCAGTATTGCGGATTGAACATCCTCAACTTCTGGCAAGGAGTATTGGGAATCGATGTTCTCCACTCCCAGTAAGGAGTATTGGGGATCGAACATCCTCAACTTCCAGCAAGGAGTATTGGGTATCGAAGTTTTCAACTCCCAGCAAGGAGTATTGGGTATTGAACGTCCTCAACTTCTGGCAAGGAGTACTGGGGATCGACCATCCTCAACTCCCAGCCAGGAGTATTGCGATCGACGTTCTCAACTCCCAGCAAGGAGTATTGGGGATTGAACATCCTCAGCTCCCAGCGAGCAGTGTTGGGGATCGACGTTCTCAACTCCCTGCAAGGAGTATTGGGGATTGAACATCCTCAACTCCAAGCAAGGAGTATTGGGGATTGAATATCCTCAACTCCCAGCAAGGACTATTGGAGATTGAACAATCTCAACTCCCAGTATGGAGTATTGGGGATCGACCGTCCTCAACTCCCAGCAAGGAATATGAGGGATTGAACAAGCTCAACTCCCAGCAAGGAGTATTGGGGATTGAAAATTATCAACTCCCAGCAAGGAGTATTGCAGATCGACGTTCTAAACTCCCAGCAAGGAGTATTGCAGATCGACGTTCTAAACTCCCAGAAAGGAGTATTGGGGACTGAACGTCCTCAACTCCCAGCAAGGAGTATTGGACACTGAACATCCTCAACTCCCAGCAAGGAGTATTGGACACTGAACATCCTCAACTCCCAGCAAGGAATAATGGGGATCGAACATCCTTAACTCCCAGCAAGGAGTATTGGGGATCGAACATGCTCAACTCCAAGCAGGGAGTATTGGGGATCGACGTTCTCAACTCCCAGTAAGGGGTATTGGAGATTGAACATTCTCAGCTCCCAGTCTGGAGATTTGGGGTTTGACCGTCCTCAACTCCCAGCAAGAAATATTAGGGATTGAAGATGCTCAACTCCCAGCAATGAGTATTGGGGATCGACGTTCTCAACTCCCAGCAAGGAGTATTGGGGATTGAACGTCCTCAACTCCCAGCAAGGAGTATTGGGGATCGACGTACTCAACCCCCAGCAAGGAGTATTGCAGATTGAATATCCTCAACTCCCAGCTTGGAGTATTGGGGATCGACCATACTCAACTCCAAGCAGGGAGTATTGGGTATCGATTATCTCAGCTCCCAGTAAGGAGTATTGTGGATTGAACATTCTGAACTCCCAGCAAGGAGTATTGTGGATCGAACATCCTCAACTCCCAGCAAGGAGTATTGGGGATCTACATTCTCAACTCCTAGCAAGGAGTATTTGGGATTGAATATACTCAACTCCCAGCAAAGAGTATTGGGGTTCGACATTCTCAGCTCCAGGTAAGGAGTATTGGGGATTGAGTGTCCTCAACTCCCAGCAAGGATATTGGGGATCGACGTTCTCAACCCCCAGCAAGGAGTATTGCAGATTGAATATCCTCCACTCCCATCAAGGAGTATTGTGGATCGACCATCCTCAACTCCCAGCAGGGAGTATTGGGGATCGATTTTCCCAACTCCCATCAAGGTGTATTGGGGATTGAACATTCTCAACTCCCAGCAAGGCCTATTGGGGATTGAACATCATCAACTCCCAGCAAGGTGTCTTGGAGATTGAACATCCTCAACTCCCAGCAAGGAGTATTGGGGATAGACGTTTTCAACTCCCAGCAAGGAATATTGGGTATCGACGTTCTCAACTCCCAGCCAGGAGCATTGGAGATTGAACACCCTCAAACCCAAAAGGAGTATTTGGAATTGAACGTCCTGAATTCCAGCAAGGCTTTTGGGGATCGACGTTCTCCACTCCCAGCAAGCAGTATTGCGGATTGAACATCCTCAACTTCCGGCAAGGAGTATTGGGAATCGATGTTCTCCACTCCCATCAAGGAGTATTGGGGCTCGACATTCTCAACTCATAGCGAGGAGTATTGGGGATTGAATATCCTCAACTCCCGGCAAGGAGTATTGGGGACTGAACATCCTCAATTCCCAGCAAGGCGTATTGGGGATTGAACATCATCAACTCCCAGCAAGGTGTCTTGGAGATTGAACATCCTCAACTCCCAGCAAGGAGTATTGGGGATCGAAGTGTTCAACTCCCAGCAAGGAGTATTGGGTATTGAACGTCCTCAACTCCCAGCAAGGAGATTTGGGGATGGACGCTCTCGACCCCCAGTAAGGAGTATTGCGGAATGAACATCCTCAACTTCCGGCAAGGAGTATTGGAGATCGACGTTCTCAACTCCCAGTAAGGAGTATTGGGGATTGAACGTCCTCAACTCCCAGCAAGGAGATTTGGGGATGGACGCTCTCGACCCCCAGTAAGGAGTATTGCGGAATGAACATCCTCAACTTCCGGCAAGGAGTATTGGAGATCGACGTTCTCAACTCCCAGTAAGGAGTATTGGGGATTGAACATCCTCAACTCCCAGCAAGGAGTATTGGGGATCGACGATCTCAACTCCCAGCAAGGAGTATTGGTGATTGAACATCCTCAACTCCCAGCAGGAGTATTGGGGATTGAACATCCTCAACTCCCAGCAAAGAGCATTGTGGATCGAACATCCTCAACTCCTAGCAAGGTGTACTGGGGATCGACCATCCTCAACTCCCAGCCAGGAGTATTGCGATCGACGTTCTCAACTCCCAGCAAGGAGTATTGTGGATTGAACGTCCTCAACTCCCAGCAAGGAGAATTGGGGATCAACGTTCTCAACCCCCAGCAAGGAGTATTGCAGATTGAATATCCTCAACTCCCAGCAAGGAATATTGGGTTCGAACATCGTTAACTCCCAGCAAGGAGTATTGGGGATCGACCATCCTCAAATGCAAGCAAGGAGTATTCGGGATCGATTATCTCAGCTCCCAGCAAGTCGTATTGTGGATTGAATATTCTGAACTCCCAGCAAGGCGTATTGGGGATTGAATATTCTCAACTCCCAGCAAGGCGTATTGGGGATTGAACATCATCAACTCCCGGCAAGCTGTCTTGGAGTTTGAACATCCTCTACCCCCAGCAAGGAGTATTGCAGATTGAATATCCTCAACTCCAAGCAAGGAATATTGGGTTCGAACATCGTTAACTCCCAGCAAGTAGTATTGGTGATCGACCATCCTCAAATCCAAGCAGGGAGTATTGGGGATCGATTATCTCAGCTCCCAGCAAGGCGTATTGTGGATTGAACATTCTGAACTCCCAGCAAGGCGTATTGGGGATTGAACATCATCAACTCCCAGCAAGGTGTCTTGGAGATTGAACATCCTCAACTCCCAGCAAGGAGTATTGGGCATTGAACGTCCTCAACTCCCAGCAAGGAGATTTGGGGATCGATGTTCTCGACCCCCAGTAAGGAGTATTGCCGAATGAACATCCTCAACTTCCGGCAAGCAGTATTGGATATCGACATTCTCAACTCCCAGCAAGGAGCATTGGGGATTGAACATCCTCAACTCCCAGCAAGGATTATTGTGGATTGAACATCCTCAACTCCCAGCAAGGAGTATTGGGGATCGACATTCTCAACTCATAGCAAGGAGTATTGGGGATTGAATATCCTCAACTCCCAGCAAGGAGCATTGGGGACTGAACGTCCTCAACTCCCATCAAGGAGTATTGGGGATTGAACATCCTCAACCATCAGCACGGAGTATTGGGGATCGAAGTTCTCAACTCCCAGCATGGAGTATTGGTGATTTAACATCCTCAACTCTCAGCAAGAGTATTGGGGATTGAACATCCTCAACTCCCAGCAAAGAGTATTGTGGATCGAACATCCTCAACTCCTAGCAAGGAGTACTGGGGATCGACCATCCTCAACTCCCCTCCAAGAGTATTGCGATCGACGTTCTCAACTCCAAGCAAGGAATATTAGGGATTCAACATGCTCATCTCCCAGCAAGGAGAATTGCGGATTGAACATCCTCAGCTCCCAGCGAACAGTGTTGGGGATCGACGTTCTTAACTCCCTGCAAGGAGTAATGGAGATTGAACATCCTCAACTCCCAGCAAGGAGTATTGGGGATCGACGTTTTCAATTCCCAGCAAGGAGTATTGGGTATTGAACGTCCTCGACTCCCAGCAAGGAGATTTGGGGATCGACGTTCTCAACTCCCTGCAAGGAGTATTGGGGATTGAACATCCTCAACTCCAAGCAAGGAGTATTGGGGATTGAACATCCTCAGCTCCCAGCGAACAGTGTTGGGGATCGACGTTCTTAACTCCCTGCAAGGAGTAATGGAGATTGAACATCCTCAACTCTCAGCAAGGAGTATTGGGGATCGACGTTTTCAATTCCCAGCAAGGAGTATTGGGTATTGAACAATCTCAACTCCCAGTATGGAGTATTGGGGATCGACCGTCCTCAACTCCCAGCAAGGAATATTAGGGATTGAACATGCTCAACTCCCAGCAAGGAGTATTGTGGATCGAACATCCTCAACTCCTAGCAAGGAGTACTGGGGATCGACCATCCTCAACTCCCCTCCAAGAGTATTGCGATCGACGTTCTCAACACCAAGCAAGGAATATTAGGGATTCAACATGCTCAACTCCCAGCAAGGAGTATTGCGGATTGAACATCCTCAGCTCCCAGCGAACAGTGTTGGGGATCGACGTTCTTAACTCCCTTCAAGGAGTAATGGAGATTGAACATCCTCAACTCCAAGCAAGGAGTATTGGGGATTGAACACCCTCAGCTCCCAGCGAACAGTGTTGGGGATCGACGTTCTTAACTCCCTGCAAGGAGTAATGGAGATTGAACATCCGCAACTCCCAGCAAGGAGTATTGGGGATCGACGTTTTCAATTCCCAGCAAGGAGTATTGGGTATTGAACAATCTCAACTCCCAGTATGGAGTATTGGGGATCGACCGTCCTCAACTCCCAGCAAGGAATATTAGGGATTGAACATGCTCAACTCCCAGCAAGGAGTATTGGGGATTGAACATCCTCAGCTCCCAGAAAGGAGTATTGGGGACTGAACGTCCTCAACCCCCAGGAAGGAGTATTGGGGATCGACGTTCTCAACCCCCAACAAGGAGTATTGCAGATTGAATATCCTCAACTCCCAGCAAGGAATATTGGGTTCGAACATCGTTAACTCCCAGCAAGGAGTATTGGGGATCGACCTTCCTCAAATCCAAGCAGGGAGTATTGGGGATCAATTATCTCAGCTCCCAGCAAGGCGTATTGGGGATTGATCATCATCAACTCCCAGCAAGGCGTCTTGGAGATTGAACATCCTCAACTCCCAGCAAGGAGTATTGGGGATCGACGTTTTCAACTTCCAGCAAGGAGTATTGGGTATTGAACGTCCTCAACTGCCAGCAAGGAGATTTGTGGATCGACGTTCTCGACCCCCAGCAAGCAGTATTGCGGAATGAACATCCTCAGCTTCCGGCAAGGAGTATTGGAGATCGACGTTCTCAACTCCCAGCAAGGAGTATTGGGGATTGAACATCCTCAGCTCCCAGCGAGCAGTGTTGGGGATCGACGTTCTCAACTCCCGGCAAGGAGTATTGGAGATCGACGTTCTCAACTCCCAGTAAGGAGTATTGGGGATTGAACATCCTCAACTCCCAGCAAGGAGTATTGGGGATTGAGTGTCCTCAACTCCCAGCAAGGAGTGTTGGCGATCGACGTACTCAACCCCCAGCAAGGAGTATTGCAGATTGAATATCCTCAACTCCCAGCTTGGAGTATTGGGGATCGACCATCCTCAACTCCAAGCAGGGAGTATTGGGGATCGATTTTCCCAACTCCCAGCAAGGCGTATTGGGGATTGAACATTCTCAACTCCCAGCCAGGCCTATTGGGGATTGAACATCATCAACTCCCAGCAAGGTGTCTTGGAGATTGAACATCCTCAACTCCCAGCAAGGAGTATTGGGGATAGACGTTTTCAACTCCCAGCAAGGAGTATTGGGGACCGACGTTCTCAACCCCCAGCAAGGAATATTGCAGATTGAATATCCTCAAATCCCAGCAAGGAATATTGGGATCGAACAACATTAACTCCCAGCAAGGAGTATTGGGGATCGAACATCCTCAACTCCAAGCAGGGAGTATCGGGGATCAATTTTCCCAACTCCCATCAAGGTGATTTGGGGATTGAACATTCTCAACTCCCAGCAAGGCGTATCGGGGATTGAACATCATCAACTCCCAGCAAGGTGTCTTGGAGATTGAACATCCTCAACTCCCAGCAAGGAGTATTGGGGATAGACGTTTTCAACTCCCAGCAAGGAATATTGGGTATCGACGTTCTCAACTCCCAGCAAGGAGCATTGGAGATTGAACATCCTCAACCCCAAAAGGAGTATTTGGAATTGAACGTCCTGAATCCCAGCAAGGCTTTTGGGGATCGACGTTCTCCACTCCCAGCAAGCAGTATTGCGGATTGAACATCCTCAACTTCTGGCAAGGAGTATTGGGAATCGATGTTCTCCACTCCCAGTAAGGAGTATTGGGGATCGAACATCCTCAACTTCCAGCAAGGAGTATTGGGTATCGAAGTTTTCAACTCCCAGCAAGGAGTATTGGGTATTGAACGTCCTCAACTTCTGGCAAGGAGTACTGGGGATCGACCATCCTCAACTCCCAGCCAGGAGTATTGCGATCGACGTTCTCAACTCCCAGCAAGGAGTATTGGGGATTGAACATCCTCAGCTCCCAGCGAGCAGTGTTGGGGATCGAAGTTCTCAACTCCCTGCAAGGAGTATTGGGGATTGAACATCCTCAACTCCAAGCAAGGAGTATTGGGGATTGAATATCCTCAACTCCCAGCAAGGTGTATTGGAGATTGAACAATCTCAACTCCCAGTATGGAGTATTGGGGATCGACCGTCCTCAACTCCCAGCAAGGAATATGAGGGATTGAACAAGCTCAACTCCCAGCAAGGAGTATTGGGGATTGAAAATTCTCAACTCCCAGCAAGGAGTATTGCAGATCGACGTTCTAAACTCCCAGCAAGGAGTATTGCAGATCGACGTTCTAAACTCCCAGAAAGGAGTATTGGGGACTGAACGTCCTCAACTCCCAGCAAGGAGTATTGGACACTGAACATCCTCAACTCCCAGCAAGGAATAATGGGGATCGAACATCCTTAACTCCCAGCAAGGAGTATTGGGGATCGAACATGCTCAACTCCAAGCAGGGAGTATTGGGGATCGACGTTCACAACTCCCAGTAAGGGGTATTGGAGATTGAACATTCTCAGCTCCCAGTATGGAGTATTGGGGTTCGACCGTCCTCAACTCCCAGCAAGAAATATTAGGGATTGAAGATGCTCAACTCCCAGCAATGAGTATTGGGGATCGACGTTCTCAACTCCCAGCAAGGAGTATTGGGGATTGAACGTCCTCAACTCCCAGCAAGGAGTATTGGGGATCGACGCACTCAACCCCCAGCAAGGAGTATTGCAGATTGAATATCCTCAACTCCCAGCTTGGAGTATTGGGGATCGACCATACTCAACTCCAAGCAGGGAGTATTGGGTATCGATTATCTCAGCTCCCAGCAAGGCGTATTGTGGATTGAACATTCTGAACTCCCAGCAAGGCGTATTGGGGACTGAATATGCTCAACTCCCAGCAAGGTGTCTTGGAGACTGACCATCCTCAACTCCCAGCAAGGAGTATTGGGGATCGACGTTTTCAACTCCCTGTAAGGAGTATTGGGGATTGAACATCCTCAACTCCCAGCAAGGAGTATTGTGGATCGAACATCCTCAACTCCCAGCAAGGAGTATTGGGGATCTACATTCTCAACTCCTAGCAAGGAGTATTTGGGATTGAATATACTCAACTCCCAGCAAAGAGTATTGGGGTTCGACATTCTCAGCTCCCAGTAAGGAGTATTGGGGATTGAGTGTCCTCAACTCCCAGCAAGGATATTGGGGATCGACGTTCTCAACCCCCAGCAAGGAGTATTGCAGATTGAATATCCTCCACTCCCATCAAGGAGTATTGGGGATCGACCATCCTCAACTCCCAGCAGGGAGTATTGGGGATCGATTTTCCCAACTCCCATCAAGGTGTATTGGGGATTGAACATTCTCAACTCCCAGCAAGGCCTATTGGGGATTGAAGATCATCAACTCCCAGCAAGGTGTCTTGGAGATTGAACATCCTCAACTCCCAGCAAGGAGTATTGGGGATAGACGTTTTCAACACCCAGCAAGGAATATTGGGTATCGACGTTCTCAACTCCCAGCCAGGAGCATTGGAGATTGAACACCCTCAACCCCAAAAGGAGTATTTGGAATTGAACGTCCTGAATCCCAGCAAGGCTTTTGGGGATCGACGTTCTCCACTCCCAGCAAGCAGTATTGCGGATTGAACATCCTCAACTTCCGGCAAGGAGTATTGGGAATCGATGTTCTCCACTCCCAGTAAGGAGTATTGGGGATCGAACATCCTCAACTTCCAGCAAGGAGTATTGCGGATCGACGTTCTCAACTCCCAGCAAGGAGTATTGGGGATTGAACATCCTCAACTCCCAGAAAGGAATACTGGGGACTGAACGTCATCAACTCCCAGCAAGGAGTATTGGACATTGAACATCCTTAACTCCCAGCAAGGAGTATTGCGGATCGAACATGCTCAACTCAAGCAGGGAGTATTGGGGATCGACGTTCTCAATTCCCAGTAAGGAGTATTTGAGATTGAACATTTTCAGCTCCCAGTATGGAGTATTGGGGTTCGACCGTCCTCAACTCCCAGCAAGGAATATTAGGGATTGAACATGCTCAACTCCCAGCAATGAGTATTGGGGATCGACGTTCTCACCTCCCTGCAAGGAGTATTGGGTATTGAACGTCCTCAACTCCCAGCAAGGAGATTTGGGGATCGATGTTCTCGACCCTCAGTAAGGAGTATTGCGGAATGAACATCCTCAACTTCCGGCAAGGAGTATTGGAGATCGACGTTCTCAACTCCCAGTAAGGAGTATTGGGGATTGAACATCCTCAACTCCCTGCAAGGAGTATTGGGGATTGAACGTCCTCAACTCCCAGCAAGGAGTATTAGGGATCGACGTTCTCAACCCCCAGCAAGGAGTATTGCAGATTGAATATCCTCAACTCCCAGCAAGGAATATTGGGTTCGAACATCGTTAACTCCCAGCAAGGAGTATTGAGGATTAACCATCCTCAAATCCATGCAGGGAGTATTGGGGATCGATTATCTCAGCTCCCAGCAAGGCGTATTGTGGATTGAACATTCTGAACTCCTAGCAAGGCATATTGGGGATTGAATATTCTCAACTCCCAGCAAGGCGTATTGGGTTTGAACATCAGCAACTCCCAGCAAGGTGTCTTGGAGATTGAACATCCTCAACTCCCAGCAAGGATATTGGGGATCGAAGTTTTCAACTCCCAGCAAGGAGTATTGGGTATTGAACGTCCTCAACTCCCAGCAAGAAGATTTGGGGATCGACGTTCTCGACCACCAGCAAGGAGTATTGCGGAATGCACATCCTCAACTTCCGGCAAGGAGTATTGGAGATCGACGTTCTCAACTCCCAGTAAGGAGTATTGGGGATTGAACATCCTCAACTCCCAGCAAGGAGTATTGGGGATCGACGATCTCAACTCCCAGCAAGGAGTATTGGTGATTGAACATCCTCAACTCCCAGCAAGAGTATTGGGGATTGAACATTCTCAGCTCCCAGCAAGCAGTATTGCGGATCGACGTTCTCAACTCCCAGCAAGGAGTATTGGGGATTGAACATCCTCAACTCCCAGAAAGGAATACTGGGGACTGAACGTCATCAACTCCCAGCAAGGAGTATTGGACATTGAACATCCTTAACTCCCAGCAAGGAGTACTGGGGATCGAACATGCTCAACTCAAGCAGGGAGTATTGGGGATCGACGTTCTCAATTCCCAGTAAGGAGTATTGGAGATTGAACATTCTCAGCTCCCAGTATGGAGTATTGGGGTTCGACCGTCCTCAATTCCCGGCAAGGAATATTAGGGATTGAACATGCTCAACTCCCAGCAAGGTGTCTTGGAGATTGAACATCCTCAACTCCCAGCAAGGAGTATTGGGGATCGAAGTTTTCAACTCCCTGCAAGGAGCATTGGGGATTGAACGTCCTCAACTCCCAGCAAGGAGTATTGGGGAGCGACGATCTCAACCCCCAGCAAGGAATATTGCAGATTGAATATCCTCAACTCCCAGCAAGGAATATTGGTTTCGAACATCGTTAACTCCCAGCAAGGAGTATTGGAGATCGACCATCCTCAAATCCAAGCAGGGAGTATTGGGGATCGATTATCTCAGCTCCCAGCAAGGCGTATTATGGATTGAACATTCTGAACTCCCAGCAAGGCGTATTGGGGATTGAACATCATCAACTCCCAGCAAGGTGTCTTGGAGATTGAACATCCTCAACTCCCAGCAAGGAGTATTGGGGATCGAAGTGTTCAACTCCCAGCAAGGAGTATTGGGTATTGAACGTCCTCAACTCCCAGCAAGGAGATTTGGGGATGGACGCCCTCGACCCCCAGTAAGAAGTATTGCGGAATGAACATCCTCAACTTCCGGCAAGGAGTATTGGAGATCGACGTTCTCAACTCCCAGTAAGGAGTATTGGGGATTGAACATCCTCAACTCCCAGCAAGGAGTATTGGGGATCGACGATCTCAACTCCCAGCAAGGAGTATTGGTGATTGAACATCCTCAACTCCCTGCAGGAGTATTGGGGATTGAACATCCTCAACTCCCAGCAAAGAGCATTGTGGATCGAACATCCTCAACTCCTAGCAAGGTGCACTGGGGATCGACCATCATCAACTCCCAGCCAGGAGTATTGCGATCGACGTTCTCAACTCCCAGCAAGGAGTATTGGGGATTGAACATACTCAGCTCCCAGCGAGCAGTGTTGGGGATCGACGTTCTCAACTCCCTGCAAGGAGTATTGTGGATTGAACGTCCTCAACTCCCAGCAAGGAGAATTGGGGATCAACGTTCTCAACCCCCAGCAAGGAGTATTGCAGATTGAATATCCTCAACTCCCAGCAAGGAATATTGGGTTCGAACATCGTTAACTCCCAGCAAGGAGTATTGGGGATCGACCATCCTCAAATGCAAGCAAGGAGTATTCGGGATCGATTATCTCAGCTCCCAGCAAGTCGTATTGTGGATTGAATATTCTGAACTCCCAGCAAGGCGTATTGGGGATTGAATATTCTCAACTCCCAGCAAGGCGTATTGGGGATTGAACATCATCAACTCCCGGCAAGCTGTCTTGGAGTTTGAACATCCTCAACCCCCAGCAAGGAGTATTGCAGATTGAATATCCTCAACTCCAAGCAAGGAATATTGGGTTCGAACATCGTTAACTCCCAGCAAGTAGTATTGGTGATCGACCATCCTCAAATCCAAGCAGGGAGTATTGGGGATCGATTATCTCAGCTCCCAGCAAGGCGTATTGTGGATTGAACATACTGAACTCCCAGCAAGGCGTATTGGGGATTGAATATTCTCAACTCCCAGCAAGGCGCATTGGGGATTGAACATCATCAACTCCCAGCAAGGTGTCTTGGAGATTGAACATCCTCAACTCCCAGCAAGTAGTATTGGGGATCGAAGTTTTCAACTCCCAGCAAGGAGTATTGGGTATTGAACGTCCTCAACTCCCAGCAAGGAGATTTGGGGATCGATGTTCTCGACCCCCAGTAAGGAGTATTGCCGAATGAACATCCTCAACTTCCGGCAAGGAGTATTGGAGATCGACGTTCTCAACTCCCAGTAAGGAGTATTGGGGATTGAACATCCTCAACTCCCTGCAAGGAGTATTGGGGATTGAACGTCCTCAACTCCCAGCAAGGAGTATTAGGGATCGACGTTCTCAACCTCCAGCAAGGAGTATTGCAGATTGAATATCCTCAACTCCCAGCAAGGAATATTGGGTTCGAACATCGTTAACTCCCAGCAAGCAGTATTGGGGATCGACCATCCTCAAATCCAAGCAGTGAGTATTGGGGATCGATTATCTCAGCTCCCAGCAAGGCGTATTGTGGATTGAACATTCTGAACTCCCAGCAAGGTGTATTGGGGATTGAATAATCTCAACTCCCAGCAAGGCGTATTGGGGATCGAAGTTTTCAACTCCCAGCAAGGAGTATTGGGTATTGAACGTCCTCAACTCCCAGCAAGGAGATTTGGGGATCGATGTTCTCGACCCCCAGTAAGGAGTATTGCCGAATGAACATCCTCAACTTCCGGCAAGGAGTATTGGATATCGACGTTCTCAACTCCCAGCAAGGAGCATTGGGGATTGAACATCCTCAACTCCCTGCAAGGAGTATTGGGGATTGAACGTCCTCAACTCCCAGCAAGGAGTATTAGGGATCGAAGTTCTCAACCCCCAGCAAGGAGTATTGCAGATTGAATATCCTCAACTCCCAGCAAAGAATATTGGGTTCGAACATCGTTAACTCCCAGCAAGGAGTATTGGGGATCGACCATCCTCAAATCCAAGCAGGGAGTATTGGGGATCGATTATCTCAGCTCCCAGCAGGGCGTATTGTGGATTGAACATTCTGAACTCCCAGCAAGGCGTATTGGGGATTGAACATCATCAACTCCCAGCAAGGCGTTTTGGGAATTGAACATCATCAACTCCCAGCAAGGTGTCTTGGAGATTGAACATCCTCAATTCCCAGCAAGGAGTATTGGGGATCGAAGTTTTCAACTCCCAGCAAGGAGTATTGGGTATTGAACGTCCTCAACTCCCAGCAAGGAGATTTGGGGAATGACGTTCTCGACCCCCAGCAAGGAGTATTGCGGAATGCACATCCTCAACTTCCGGCAAGGAGTATTGGAGATCGATGTTCTCAACTCCCAGTAAGGAGTATTGGGGATTGAACATCCTCAACTCCCAGCAAGAGTATTGGGGATTGAACATTCTCAGCTCCCAAGAAGCAGTATTGCGGATCGTCGTTCTCAACTCCCAGCAAGGAGTATTGGGGACTGAACGTCCTCAACTCCCAGCAAGGAGTATTGGACATTGAACATCCTCAACTCCCAGCAAGGAGTATTGGGGATTGAACATCCTTAACTCCCAGCAAGGAGTATTGGGGATCTAACATGTTCAACTCCCAGCAATGAGTATTGGGGATCGACGTTCTCACCTCCCTGCAAGGAGTATTGGGTATTGAACGTCCTCAACTCCCAGCAAGGAGATTTGGAGATCGATGTTCTCGACGCCCAGTAAGGAGTATTGCGTAATGAACATCCTCAACTTCCGGCAAGGAGTATTGGAGATCGACGTTCTCAACTCCCAGTAAGGAGTATTGGAGATTGAACATCGTTAACTCCCAGCAAGGAGTATTGGGTATCAACCATCCTCAAATCCAAGCAGGGAGTATTGGGGATCGATTATCTCAGCTCCCAGCAAGGCGTATTGTGGATTGAACATTCTGAACTCCCAGCAAGGCGTATTGGGGATTGAATATTCTCAACTCCCAGCAAGGCGTATTGGGTTTGAACATCAGCAACTCCCAGCAAGGTGTCTTGGAGATTGAACATCCTCAACTCCCAGCAAGGAGTATTGGGGATCGAAGTTTTCAACTCCCTGCAAGGAGCATTGGGGATTGAACGTCCTCAACTCCCAGCAAGGAGTATTGGGGAGCGACGATCTCAACCCCCAGCAAGAAATATTGCAGATTGAATATCCTCAACTCCCAGCAAGGAATATTGGTTTCGAACATCGTTAACTCCCAGCAAGGAGTATTGGAGATCGACCATCCTCAAATCCAAGCAGGGAGTATTGGGGATCGATTATCTCAGCTCCCAGCAAGGCGTATTATGGATTGAACATTCTGAACTCCCAGCAAGGCGTATTGGGGATTGAACATCATCAACTCCCAGCAAGGTGTCTTGGAGATTGAACATCCTCAACTCCCAGCAAGGAGTATTGGGGATCGAAGTGTTCAACTCCCAGCAAGGAGTATTGGGTATTGAACGTCCTCAACTCCCAGCAAGGAGATTTGGGGATGGACGCCCTCGACCCCCAGTAAGAAGTATTGCGGAATGAACATCCTCAACTTCCGGCAAGGAGTATTGGAGATCGACGTTCTCAACTCCCAGTAAGGAGTATTGGGGATTGAACATCCTCAACTCCCAGCAAGGAGTATTGGGGATCGACGATCTCAACTCCCAGCAAGGAGTATTGGTGATTGAACATCCTCAACTCCCTGCAGGAGTATTGGGGATTGAACATCCTCAACTCCCAGCAAAGAGCATTGTGGATCGAACATCCTCAACTCCTAGCAAGGTGCACTGGGGATCGACCATCCTCAACTCCCAGCCAGGAGTATTGCGATCGACGTTCTCAACTCCCAGCAAGGAGTATTGGGGATTGAACATACTCAGCTCCCAGCGAGCAGTGTTGGGGATCGACGTTCTCAACTCCCTGCAAGGAGTATTGTGGATTGAAAGTCCTCAACTCCCAGCAAGGAGAATTGGGGATCAACGTTCTCAACCCCCAGCAAGGAGTATTGCAGATTGAATATCCTCAACTCCCAGCAAGGAATATTGGGTTCGAACATCGTTAACTCCCAGCAAGGAGTATTGGGGATCGACCATCCTCAAATGCAAGCAAGGAGTATTCGGGATCGATTATCTCAGCTCCCAGCAAGTCGTATTGTGGATTGAATATTCTGAACTCCCAGCAAGGCGTATTGGGGATTGAATATTCTCAACTCCCAGCAAGGCGTATTGGGGATTGAACATCATCAACTCCCGGCAAGCTGTCTTGGAGTTTGAACATCCTCAACCCCCAGCAAGGAGTATTGCAGATTGAATATCCTCAACTCCAAGCAAGGAATATTGGGTTCGAACATCGTTAACTCCCAGCAAGTAGTATTGGTGATCGACCATCCTCAAATCCAAGCAGGGAGTATTGGGGATCGATTATCTCAGCTCCCAGCAAGGCGTATTGTGGATTGAACATACTGAACTCCCAGCAAGGCGTATTGGGGATTGAATATTCTCAACTCCCAGCAAGGCGCATTGGGGATTGAACATCATCAACTCCCAGCAAGGTGTCTTGGAGATTGAACATCCTCAACTCCCAGCAAGTAGTATTGGGGATCGAAGTTTTCAACTCCCAGCAAGGAGTATTGGGTATTGAACGTCCTCAACTCCCAGCAAGGAGATTTGGGGATCGATGTTCTCGACCCCCAGTAAGGAGTATTGCCGAATGAACATCCTCAACTTCCGGCAAGGAGTATTGGAGATCGACGTTCTCAACTCCCAGTAAGGAGTATTGGGGATTGAACATCCTCAACTCCCTGCAAGGAGTATTGGGGATTGAACGTCCTCAACTCCCAGCAAGGAGTATTAGGGATCGACGTTCTCAACCTCCAGCAAGGAGTATTGCAGATTGAATATCCTCAACTCCCAGCAAGGAATATTGGGTTCGAACATCGTTAACTCCCAGCAAGCAGTATTGGGGATCGACCATCCTCAAATCCAAGCAGTGAGTATTGGGGATCGATTATCTCAGCTCCCAGCAAGGCGTATTGTGGATTGAACATTCTGAACTCCCAGCAAGGTGTATTGGGGATTGAATAATCTCAACTCCCAGCAAGGCGTATTGGGGATCGAAGTTTTCAACTCCCAGCAAGGAGTATTGGGTATTGAACGTCCTCAACTCCCAGCAAGGAGATTTGGGGATCGATGTTCTCGACCCCCAGTAAGGAGTATTGCCGAATGAACATCCTCAACTTCCGGCAAGGAGTATTGGATATCGACGTTCTCAACTCCCAGCAAGGAGCATTGGGGATTGAACATCCTCAACTCCCTGCAAGGAGTATTGGGGATTGAACGTCCTCAACTCCCAGCAAGGAGTATTAGGGATCGAAGTTCTCAACCCCCAGCAAGGAGTATTGCAGATTGAATATCCTCAACTCCCAGCAAAGAATATTGGGTTCGAACATCGTTAACTCCCAGCAAGGAGTATTGGGGATCGACCATCCTCAAATCCAAGCAGGGAGTATTGGGGATCGATTATCTCAGCTCCCAGCAGGGCGTATTGTGGATTGAACATTCTGAACTCCCAGCAAGGCGTATTGGGGATTGAACATCATCAACTCCCAGCAAGGCGTTTTGGGAATTGAACATCATCAACTCCCAGCAAGGTGTCTTGGAGATTGAACATCCTCAATTCCCAGCAAGGAGTATTGGGGATCGAAGTTTTCAACTCCCAGCAAGGAGTATTGGGTATTGAACGTCCTCAACTCCCAGCAAGGAGATTTGGGGAATGACGTTCTCGACCCCCAGCAAGGAGTATTGCGGAATGCACATCCTCAACTTCCGGCAAGGAGTATTGGAGATCGATGTTCTCAACTCCCAGTAAGGAGTATTGGGGATTGAACATCCTCAACTCCCAGCAAGAGTATTGGGGATTGAACATTCTCAGCTCCCAAGAAGCAGTATTGCGGATCGTCGTTCTCAACTCCCAGCAAGGAGTATTGGGGACTGAACGTCCTCAACTCCCAGCAAGGAGTATTGGACATTGAACATCCTCAACTCCCAGCAAGGAGTATTGGGGATTGAACATCCTTAACTCCCAGCAAGGAGTATTGGGGATCTAACATGCTCAACTCCCAGCAATGAGTATTGGGGATCGACGTTCTCACCTCCCTGCAAGGAGTATTGGGTATTGAACGTCCTCAACTCCCAGCAAGGAGATTTGGAGATCGATGTTCTCGACGCCCAGTAAGGAGTATTGCGTAATGAACATCCTCAACTTCCGGCAAGGAGTATTGGAGATCGACGTTCTCAACTCCCAGTAAGGAGTATTGGAGATTGAACATCGTTAACTCCCAGCAAGGAGTATTGGGTATCAACCATCCTCAAATCCAAGCAGGGAGTATTGGGGATCGATTATCTCAGCTCCCAGCAAGGCGTATTGTGGATTGAACATTCTGAACTCCCAGCAAGGCGTATTGGGGATTGAATATTCTCAACTCCCAGCAAGGCGTATTGGGTTTGAACATCAGCAACTCCCAGCAAGGTGTCTTGGAGATTGAACATCCTCAAATCCCAGCAAGGATATTGGGGATCGAAGTTTTCAACTCCCAGCAAGGAGTATTGGGTATTGAACGTCCTCAACTCCCAGCAAGGAGATTTGGGGATCGACGTTCTCGACCACCAGCAAGGAGTATTGCGGAATGCACATCCTCAACTTCCGGCAAGGAGTATTGGAGATCGACGTTCTCAACTCCCAGTAAGGAGTATTGGGGATTGAACATCCTCAACTCCCAGCAAGGAGTATTGGGGATCGAGGATCTCAACTCCCAGCAAGGATTATTGGTGATTGAACATCCTCAACTCCCAGCAAGAGTATTGGGGATTGAACATTCTCAGCTCCCAGCAAGCAGTATTGCGGATCGACGTTCTCAACTCCCAGCAAGGAGTATTGGGGAGCGACGATCTCAACCCACAGCAAGGAGCATTGCAGATTGAATATCCTCAACTCCCAGCAAGGAATATTGGTTTCGAACATCATTAAATCCCAGCAAGGAATATTGGGGATCGACCATCCTCAAATCCAAGCAGGGAGTATTGGGGATCGATTATCTCAGCTCCCAGCAAGGCGTATTATGGATTGAACATTCTGAACTCCAAGCAAGGCGTATTGGGGATTGAACATCATCAACTCCCAGCAAGGTGTCTTGGAGATTGAACATCCTCAACTCCCAGCAAGGAGTATTGGGGATCGAAGTTTTCAACTCCCAGCAAGGAGTATTGGGTATTGAACGTCCTCAACTCCCAGCAAGGAGATTTGGGGAATGACGTTCTCGACCCCCAGCAAGGAGTATTGCGGAATGCACATCCTCAACTTCCGGCAAGGAGTATTGGAGATCGATGTTCTCAACTCCCAGTAAGGAGTATTGGGGATTGAACATCCTCAACTCCCAGCAAGAGTATTGGGGATTGAACATTCTCAGCTCCCAAGAAGCAGTATTGCGGATCGTCGTTCTCAACTCCCAGCAAGGAGTATTGGGGACTGAACGTCCTCAACTCCCAGCAAGGAGTATTGGACATTGAACATCCTCAACTCCCAGCAAGGAGTATTGGGGATTGAACATCCTTAACTCCCAGCAAGGAGTATTGGGGATCTAACATGCTCAACTCAAGCAGCGAGTATTGGGGATCGACGTTCTCAACTCCCAGTATGGAGTATTGGGGATTGAACATTCTCAACTCCCAGCAAGGAATATTAGGGATTGAACATGCTCAACTCCCAGCAATGAGTATTGGGGATCGACGTTCTCACCTCCCTGCAAGGAGTATTGGGTATTGAACGTCCTCAACTCCCAGCAAGGAGATTTGGAGATCGATGTTCTCGACGCCCAGTAAGGAGTATTGCGTAATGAACATCCTCAACTTCCGGCAAGGAGTATTGGAGATCGACGTTCTCAACTCCCAGTAAGGAGTATTGGAGATTGAACATCGTTAACTCCCAGCAAGGAGTATTGGGTATCAACCATCCTCAAATCCAAGCAGGGAGTATTGGGGATCGATTATCTCAGCTCCCAGCAAGGCGTATTGTGGATTGAACATTCTGAACTCCCAGCAAGGCGTATTGGGGATTGAATATTCTCAACTCACAGCAAGGCGTATTGGGTTTGAACGTCCTCAACTCCCAGCAAGGAGATTTGGGGATCGACGTTCTCGACCATCAGCAAGGAGTATTGCGGAATGCACATCCTCAACTTCCGGCAAGGAGTATTGGAGATCGACGTTCTCAACTCCCAGTAAGGAGTATTGGGGATTGAACATCCTCAACTCCCAGCAAGGAGTATTGGGGATCGAGGATCTCAACTCCCAGCAAGGATTATTGGTGATTGAACATCCTCAACTCCCAGCAAGAGTATTGGGGATTGAACATTCTCAGCTCCCAGCAAGCAGTATTGCGGATCGACGTTCTCAACTCCCAGCAAGGAGTATTGGGGAGCGACGATCTCAACCCACAGCAAGGAGCATTGCAGATTGAATATCCTCAACTCCCAGCAAGGAATATTGGTTTCGAACATCATTAAATCCCAGCAAGGAATATTGGGGATCGACCATCCTCAAATCCAAGCAGGGAGTATTGGGGATCGATTATCTCAGCTCCCAGCAAGGCGTATTATGGATTGAACATTCTGAACTCCAAGCAAGGCGTATTGGGGATTGAACATCATCAACTCCCAGCAAGGTGTCTTGGAGATTGAACATCCTCAACTCCCAGCAAGGAGTATTGGGGATCGAAGTTTTCAACTCCCAGCAAGGAGTATTGGGTATTGAACGTCCTCAACTCCCAGCAAGGAGATTTGGGGTCGACGCTCTCGACCCCCAGTAAGGAGTATTGCGGAATGAACATCCTCAACTTCCGGCAAGGAGTATTGGAGATCGACGTTCTCAACTCCCAGTAAGGAGTATTGGGGATTGAACATCCTCAACTCCCAGCAAGGAGTATTGGGGATCGACGATCTCAACTCCCAGCAAGGAGTATTGGTGATTGAACATCCTCAACTCCCAGCAGGAGTATTGGGGATTGAACATTCTCAGCTCCCAGCAAGCAGTATTGCGGATCGACGTTCTCAACTCCCAGCAAGGAGTATTGGGGAGCGATGATCTCAACCCACAGCAAGGAGCATTGCAGATTGAATATCCTCACCTCCCAGCAAGGAATATTGGTTTCGAACATCGTTAAATCCCAGCAAGGAGTATTGGGGATCGACCATCCTCAAATCCAAGCAGGGAGTATTGGGGATCGATTATCTCAGCTCCCAGCAAGGCGTATTATGGATTGAACATTCTGAACTCCCAGCAAGGCGTATTGGGGATTGAACATCATCAACTCCCAGCAAGGTGTCTTGGAGATTGAACATCCTCAACTCCCAGCAAGGAGTATTGGAGATCGAAGTTTTCAACTCCCAGCAAGGAGTATTGGGTATTGAACGTCCTCAACTCCCAGCAAGGAGATTTGGGGATCGACGCTCTCGACCCCCAGTAAGGAGTATTGCGGAATGAACATCCTCAACTTCCGGCAAGGAGTATTGGAGATCGACGTTCTCAACTCCCAGTAAGGTTTACTGGGGATTGAACATCCTCAACTCACAGCAAGGAGTATTGGGGATCGACGATCTCAACTCCCAGTAAGGAGTATTGGTGATTGAACATCCTCAACTCCCAGCAGGAGTATTGGGGATTGAACATCCTCAACTCCCAGCAATGAGCATTGTTGATCGAACATCCTCAACTCCCAGCAAGGTGTACTGGGGATCGACCATCCTCAAATCCAAGCAAGGAGCATTCGGGATCGATTATCTCAGCTCCCAGCAAGTCCTATTGTGGATTGAATATTCTGAACTCCCAGCAAGGCGTATTGGGGATTGAATATTCTCAACTCCCAGCAAGGCGTATTGGGGATTGAACATCATCAACTCCCGGCAAGGTGTCTTGGAGATTGAACATCCTCAACCCCCAGCAAGGAGTATTGCAGATTGAATATCCTCAACTCCAAGCAAGGAATATTGGGTTCGAACATCGTTAACTCCCAGAAAGTAGTATTGGTGATCGACCATCCTCAAATCCAAGCAGGGAGTATTGGGGATCGATTATCTCAGCTCCCAGCAAGGCGTATTGTGGATTGAACATTCTGAACTCCCAGCAAGGCGTATTGGGGATTGAATATTCTCAACTCCCAGCAAGGCGTATTTGGGATTGAACATCATCACTTCCCAGCAATGTGTCTTGGAGATTGAACATCCTCAACTCCCAGCAAGGAGTATTGGGGATCGAAGTTTTCAACTCCCAGCAAGGAGTATTGGGTATTGAACGTCCTCAAATCCCAGCAAGGAGATTTGGGGATCGATGTTCTCGACCCCCAGTAAGGAGTATTGCCGAATGAACATCCTCAACTTCCGGCAAGGAGTATTGGAGATCGACGTTCTCAACTCCCAGTAAGGAGGATTGGGGATTGAACATCCTCAACTCCCTGCAAGGAGTATTGGGGATTGAACGTCCTCAACTCCGAGCAAGGAGTATTAGGGATCGACGTTCTCAACCCCCAGCAAGGAGTAGTGCAGATTGAATATCCTCAACTCCCAGCAAGGAATATTGGGTTCGAACATCGTTAACTCCCAGCAAGGAGTATTGGGGATCGACCATCCTCAAATCCAAGCAGGAAGTATTGGGGATCGATTATCTCAGCTCCCAGCAAGGCGTATTGTGGATTGAACATTCTGAACTCCCAGCAAGGCGTATTGGGGATTGAATATTCTCACTCCCAGCAAGGCGTTTTGGGGATTGAACACCATCAACTCCCAACAAGGTGTCTTGGAGATTGAACATCCTCAACTCCCAGCAAGGAGTATTGGGGATCGAAGTTTTCAACTCCCAACAAGGAGTATTGGGTATTGAACGTCCTCAACTCCTCGCAAGGAGATTTCGGGAATGACGTTCTCGACCCCCAGCAAGGAGTATTGCGGAATGCACATCCTCAACTTCCGGCAAGGAGTATTGGAGATCGACGTTCTCAACTCCCAGTAAGGAGTATTGGGGATTGAACATCCTCAACTCCCAGCAAGAGTATTGGGGATTGAACACTCTCAGCTCCCAGCAAGCAGTATTGCGGATCGTCGTTCTCAACTCCCAGTAAGGAGTATTGGGGATTGAACATCCTCAACTCCCAGAAAGGAGTATTGGGGACTGAACGTCCTCAACTCCCAGCAAGGAGTATTGGACATTGAACATCCTTAACTCCCAGCAAGGAGTATTGGGGATCGAACATGCTCAACTCAAGCAGCGAGTATTGGGGATCGACGTTCTCAACTCCCAGTATGGAGTATTGGGGATTGAACATCCTCAACTCCCAGCAAGGAGTATTGGGGATCGACGATCTCAATTCCCAGCAAGGAGTATTGGTGATTGAACATCCTCAGCTCCCAGCAAGAGTATTGGGGATTGAACATCCTCAACTCCCAGCTAAGAGTACTGTGGATCGAACATCCTCATCTCCGAGCAAGGAGTACTGGGGATCGACCATCCTCAACTCCCAGCCAGGAGTATTGGAATCGACGTTCTCAACTCCCAGCAAGGAGTATTGGGGATTGAACATCCTCAGCTCCCAGCGAGCAGTGTTGGGGATCGACGTTCTCAACTCCCTGCAAGGAGTATTGGGGATTGAACATCCTCAACTCCAAGCAAGGAGTATTGGGGATTGAACATTCTGAACTCCCAGCAAGGCGTATAGGGGATTGAATATTCTCAACTCCCAGCAAGGCGTATTGGGGATTGAACATCGTCAACACCCAGCAAGGTGTCTTGGAGATTGAACATCCTCAACTCCCAGCAAGGAGATTTGGGGATCGATGTTCTCGACCCCTAGTAAGGAGTATTGCGGAATGAACATCCTCAACTTCCGGCAAGGAGTATTGGAGATCGACGTTCTCAACTCCCAGTAAGGAGTATTGGGGATTGAACATCCTCAACTCCCTGCAAGGAGTATTGGGGATTGAACGTCCTCAACTCCCAGCAAGGAGTATTAGGGAACGACGTTCTCAACCCCCAGCAAGGAGTATTGCAGATTGAATATCCTCAACTCCTAGCAAGGAATATTGGGTTCGAACATCGTTAACTCCCAGCAAGGAGTATTGAGGATTAACCATCCTCAAATCCAAGCAGGGAGTATTGGGGATCGATTATCTCAGCTCCCAGCAAGGCGTATTGTGGATTGAACATTCTGAACTCCTAGCAAGGCGTATTGGGGATTGAATATTCTCAACTCCCAGCAAGGCGTATTGGGTTTGAACATCAGCAACTCCAAGCAAGGTGTCTTGGAGATTGAACATCCTCAACTCCCAGCAAGGATATTGGGGATCGAAGTTTTCAACTCCCAGCAAGGAGTATTGGATATTGAACGTCCTCAACTCCCAGCAAGGAGATTTGGGGATCGACGTTCTCGACCACCAGCAAGGAGTATTGCGGAATGCACATCCTCAACTTCCGGCAAGGAGTATTGGAGATCGACGTTCTCAACTCCCAGTAAGGAGTATTGGGGATTGAACATCCTCAACTCCCAGCAAGGAGTATTGGGGATCGACGATCTCAACTCCCAGCAAGGAGTATTGGTGATTGAACATCCTCAACTCCCAGCAAGAGTATTGGGGATTGAACATTCTCAGCTCCCAGCAAGCAGTATTGCGGATCGACGTTCTCAACTCCCAGCAAGGAGTATTGGGGATTGAACATCCTCAACTCCCAGAAAGGAATACTGGGGACTGAACGTCATCAACTCCCAGCAAGGAGTATTGGACATTGAACATCCTTAACTCCCAGCAAGGAGTATTGGGGATCGAACATCCTCAACTCAAGCAGGGAGTATTGGGGTTCGACCGTCCTCAATTCCCGGCAAGGAATATTAGGGATTGAAAATGCTCAACTCCCAGCAAGGAGTATTGGGGATCGAAGTTTTCAACTCCCTGCAAGGAGTATTGGGGATTGAACGTCCTCAACTCCCAGCAAGGAGTATTGGGGAGCGACAATCTCAACCCCCAGCAAGGAGTATTTCAGATTGAATATCCTCAACCCCCAGCAAGGAATATTGGTTTCGAACATCGTTAACTCCCAGCAAGGAGTATTGGAGATCGACCATCCTCAAATCCAAGCAGGGAGTATTGGGGATCGATTATCTCAGCTCCCAGCAAGGCGTATTATGGATTGAACATTCTGAACTCCCAGCAAGGCGTATTGGGGATTGAACAACATCAACTCCCAGCAAGGTGTCTTGGAGATTGAACATCCTCAACTCCCAGCAAGGAGTATTGGGGATCGAAGTGTTCAACTCCCAGCAAGGAGTATTGGGTATTGAACGTCCTCAACTCCCAGGAAGGAGATTTGGGGATGGACGCTCTCGACCCCCAGTAAGGAGTATTGCGGAATGAACATCCTCAACTTCCGGCAAGGAGTATTGGAGATCGACGTTCTCAACTCCCAGTAAGGAGTATTGGGGATTGAACATCCTCAACTCCCAGCAAGGAGTATTGGGGATCGACGATCTCAACTCCCAGCAAGGAGTATTGGTGATTGAACATCCTCAACTCCCAGCAGGAGTATTGGGGATTCAACATCCTCAACTCCCAGCAAAGAGCATTGTGGATCGAACATCCTCAACTCCTAGCAAGGTGTACTGGGGATCGACCATCCTCAACTCCCAGCCAGGAGTATTGCGATCGACGTTCTCAACTCCCAGCAAGGAGTATTGGGGATTGAACATACTCAGCTCCCAGCGAGCAGTGTTGGGGATCGACGTTCTCAACTCCCTGCAAGGAGTATTGTGGATTGAACGTCCTCAACTCCCAGCAAGGAGAATTGGGAATCAACGTTCTCAACCCCCAGCAAGGAGTATTGCAGATTGAATATCCTCAACTCCCAGCAAGGAATATTGGGTGCGAACATCGTTAACTCCCAGCAAGCAGTATTGGGGATCGACCATCCTCAAATCCAAGCAAGGAGTATTCGGGATCGATTATCTCAGCTCCCAGCAAGTCGTATTGTGAATTGAATATTCTGAACTCCCAGCAAGGCGTATTGGGGATTGAATATTCTCAACTCCCAGCAAGGCGTATTGGGGATTGAACATCATCAACTCCCGGCAAGCTGTCTTGGAGTTTGAACATCCTCAACCCCCAGCAAGGAGTATTGCAGATTGAATATCCTCAACTCCAAGCAAGGAATATTGGATTCGAACATCGTTAACTCCCAGCAAGGAGTATTGGGGATCGACCATCCTTAAGTCCAAGCAGGGAGTATTGGGGATCGATTATCTCAGCTACCAGCAAGGCGTATTATGGATTGTACATTCTGAACTCCAAGCAAGGCGTATTGGGGATTGAACATCATCAACTCCCAGCAAGGTGTCTTGGAGATTGAACATCCTCAACTCCCAGCAAGGAGTATTGGGGATCGAAGTTTTCAACTCCCAGCAAGGAGTATTGGGTATTGAACGTCCTCAACTCCCAGCAAGGAGATTTGGGGATCGATGTTCTCGACCCCCAGTAAGGAGTATTGCCGAATGAACATCCTCAACTTCCGGCAAGGAGTATTGGGGATTGAACGTCCTCAACTCCCAGCAAGGAGTATTAGGGATCGACGTTCTCAACCCCCAGCAAGGAGTATTGCAGATTGAATATCCTCAACTCCCAGCAAGGAATATTGGGTTCGAACATCGTTAACTCCCAGCAAGCAGTATTGGGGATCGACCATCCTCAAATCCAAGCAGTGAGTATTGGGGATCGATTATCTCAGCTCCCAGCAAGGCGTATTGTGGATTGAACATTCTGAACTCCCAGCAAGGCGTATTGGGGATTGAATAATCTCAACTCCCAGCAAGGCGTATTGGGGATCGAAGTTTTCAACTCCCAGCAAGGAGTATTGGGTATTGAACGTCCTCAACTCCCAGCAAGGAGATTTGGGGATCGATGTTCTCGACCCCCAGTAAGGAGTATTGCCGAATGAACATCCTCAACTTCCGGCAAGGAGTATTGGATATTGACGTTCTCAACTCCCAGCAAGGAGCATTGGGGATTGAACATCCTCAACTCCCTGCAAGGAGTATTGGGGATTGAACGTCCTCAACTCCCAGCAAGGAGTATTAGGGATCGAAGTTCTCAACCCCCAGCAAGGAGTATTGCAGATTGAATATCCTCAACTCTCAGCAAAGAATATTGGGTTCGAACATCGTTAACTCCCAGCAAGGAGTATTGGGGATCGACCATCCTCAAATCCAAGCAGGGAGTATTGGGGATCGATTATCTCAGCTCCCAGCAGGGCGTATTGTGGATTGAACATTCTGAACTCCCAGCAAGGCGTATTGGGGATTGAATATTCTCACTCCCAGCAAGGCGTTTTGGGAATTGAACATCATCAACTCCCAGCAAGGTGTCTTGGAGATTGAACATCCTCAATTCCCAGCAAGGAATATTGGGGATCTAACATGCTCAACTCAAGCAGCGAGTATTGGGGATCGACGTTCTCAACTCCCAGTATGGAGTATTGGGGATTGAACACCCTCAACTCCCAGCAAGGAATATTAGGGATTGAACATGCTCAACTCCCAGCAATGAGTATTGGGGATCGACGTTCTCACCTCCCTGCAAGGAGTATTGGGTATTGAACGTCCTCAACTCCCAGCAAGGAGATTTGGGGATCGATGTTCTCGACGCCCAGTAAGGAGTATTGCGTAATGAACATCCTCAACTTCCGGCAAGGAGTATTGGAGATCGACGTTCTCAACTCCCAGTAAGGAGTATTGGAGATTGAACATCCTCAACTCCCTGCAAGGAGTATTGGGGATTGAACGTCCTCAACTCCCAGCAAGGAGTATTAGGGATCGACGTTCTCAACCCCCAGCAAGGAGTATTGCAGATTGAATATCCTCAACTCCCAGCAAGGAATATTGGGTTCGAACATCGTTAACTCCCAGCAAGGAGTATTGGGTATCAACCATCCTCAAATCCAAGCAGGGAGTATTGGGGATCGATTATCTCAGCTCCCAGCAAGGCGTATTGTGGATTGAACATTCTGAACTCCCAGCAAGGCGTATTGGGGATTGAATATTCTCAACTCCCAGCAAGGCGTATTGGGTTTGAACATCAGCAACTCCCAGCAAGGTGTCTTGGAGATTGAACATCCTCAAATCCCAGCAAGGATATTGGGGATCGAAGTTTTCAACTCCCAGCAAGGAATATTGGGTATTGAACGTCCTCAACTCCCAGCAAGGAGATTTGGGGATCGACGATCTCGACCCCCAGCAAAGAGTATTGCGGAATGCACATCCTCAGCTTCCGGCAAGGAGTATTGGAGATCGACGTTCTCAACACCCAGTAAGGAGTATTGGGGATTGAACATCCTCAACTCCCAGCAAGGAGTATTGGGGATCGACGATCTCAACTCCCAGCAAGGATTATTGGTGATTGAACATTCTCAGCTCCCAGCAAGCAGTATTGCGGATCGACGTTCTCAACTCCCAGCAAGGAGTATTGGGGAGCGACGATCTCAACCCACAGCAAGGAGCATTGCAGATTGAATATCCTCAACTCCCAGCAAAGGAATATTGGTTTCGAACATCGTTAAATCCCAGCAAGGAGTATTGGGGATCGACCATCCTCAAATCCAAGCAGGGAGTATTGGGGATCGATTATCTCAGCTCCCAGCAAGGCGTATTATGGATTGAACATTCTGAACTCCAAGCAAGGCGTATTGGGGATTGAACATCATCAACTCCCAGCAAGGTGTCTTGGAGATTGAACGTCCTCAACTCCCAGCAAGGAGTATTAGGGATCGACGTTCTCAACCCCCAGCAAGGAGTATTGCAGATTGAATATCCTCAACTCCCAGCAAGGAATATTGGGTTCGAACATCGTTAACTCCCAGCAAGCAGTATTGGGGATCGACCATCCTCAAATCCAAGCAGTGAGTATTGGGGATCGATTATCTCAGCTCCCAGCAAGGCGTATTGTGGATTGAACATTCTGAACTCCCAGCAAGGCGTATTGGGGATTGAATAATCTCAACTCCCAGCAAGGCGTATTGGGGATCGAAGTTTTCAACTCCCAGCAAGGAGTATTGGGTATTGAACGTCCTCAACTCCCAGCAAGGAGATTTGGGGATCGATGTTCTCGACCCCCAGTAAGGAGTATTGCCGAATGAACATCCTCAACTTCCGGCAAGGAGTATTGGATATTGACGTTCTCAACTCCCAGCAAGGAGCATTGGGGATTGAACATCCTCAACTCCCTGCAAGGAGTATTGGGGATTGAACGTCCTCAACTCCCAGCAAGGAGTATTAGGGATCGAAGTTCTCAACCCCCAGCAAGGAGTATTGCAGATTGAATATCCTCAACTCTCAGCAAAGAATATTGGGTTCGAACATCGTTAACTCCCAGCAAGGAGTATTGGGGATCGACCATCCTCAAATCCAAGCAGGGAGTATTGGGGATCGATTATCTCAGCTCCCAGCAGGGCGTATTGTGGATTGAACATTCTGAACTCCCAGCAAGGCGTATTGGGGATTGAATATTCTCACTCCCAGCAAGGCGTTTTGGGAATTGAACATCATCAACTCCCAGCAAGGTGTCTTGGAGATTGAACATCCTCAATTCCCAGCAAGGAATATTGGGGATCTAACATGCTCAACTCAAGCAGCGAGTATTGGGGATCGACGTTCTCAACTCCCAGTATGGAGTATTGGGGATTGAACACCCTCAACTCCCAGCAAGGAATATTAGGGATTGAACATGCTCAACTCCCAGCAATGAGTATTGGGGATCGACGTTCTCACCTCCCTGCAAGGAGTATTGGGTATTGAACGTCCTCAACTCCCAGCAAGGAGATTTGGGGATCGATGTTCTCGACGCCCGGTAAGGAGTATTGCGTAATGAACATCCTCAACTTCCGGCAAGGAGTATTGGAGATCGACGTTCTCAACTCCCAGTAAGGAGTATTGGAGATTGAACATCCTCAACTCCCTGCAAGGAGTATTGGGGATTGAACGTCCTCAACTCCCAGCAAGGAGTATTAGGGATCGACGTTCTCAACCCCCAGCAAGGAGTATTGCAGATTGAATATCCTCAACTCCCAGCAAGGAATATTGGGTTCGAACATCGTTAACTCCCAGCAAGGAGTATTGGGTATCAACCATCCTCAAATCCAAGCAGGGAGTATTGGGGATCGATTATCTCAGCTCCCAGCAAGGCGTATTGTGGATTGAACATTCTGAACTCCCAGCAAGGCGTATTGGGGATTGAATATTCTCAACTCCCAGCAAGGCGTATTGGGTTTGAACATCAGCAACTCCCAGCAAGGTGTCTTGGAGATTGAACATCCTCAAATCCCAGCAAGGATATTGGGGATCGAAGTTTTCAACTCCCAGCAAGGAATATTGGGTATTGAACGTCCTCAACTCCCAGCAAGGAGATTTGGGGATCGACGATCTCGACCCCCAGCAAGGAGTATTGCGGAATGCACATCCTCAGCTTCCGGCAAGGAGTATTGGAGATCGACGTTCTCAACACCCAGTAAGGAGTATTGGGGATTGAACATCCTCAACTCCCAGCAAGGAGTATTGGGGATCGACGATCTCAACTCCCAGCAAGGATTATTGGTGATTGAACATTCTCAGCTCCCAGCAAGCAGTATTGCGGATCGACGTTCTCAACTCCCAGCAAGGAGTATTGGGGAGCGACGATCTCAACCCACAGCAAGGAGCATTGCAGATTGAATATCCTCAACTCCCAGCAAGGAATATTGGTTTCGAACATCGTTAAATCCCAGCAAGGAGTATTGGGGATCGACCATCCTCAAATCCAAGCAGGGAGTATTGGGGATCGATTATCTCAGCTCCCAGCAAGGCGTATTATGGATTGAACATTCTGAACTCCAAGCAAGGCGTATTGGGGATTGAACATCATCAACTCCCAGCAAGGTGTCTTGGAGATTGAACATCATCAACTCCCAGCAAGGCGTATTGGGGATTGAACATCATCAACTCCCAGCAAGGTGTCTTGGAGATTGAACATCCTCAACTCCCAGCAAGGAGTATTGGGGATCGAAGTTTTCAACTCCCAGCAAGGAGTATTGGGTATTAAACGTCCTCAACTCCCAGCAAGGAGATTTGGGGATCGACGCTCTCGACCCCCAGTAAGGAGTATTGCGGAATGAACATCCTCAACTTCCGGCAAGGAGTATTGGAGATCGACGTTCTCAACTCCCAGTAAGGAGTATTGGGGATTGAACATCCTCAACTCCCAGGAAGGAGTATTGGGGATCGACGATCTCAACTCCCAGCAAGGAGTATTGGTGATTGAACATTCTCAACTCCCAGCAGGAGTATTGGGGATTGAAAATTCTCAGCTCCCAGCAAGCAGTATTGCGGATCGACGTTCTCAACTCCCAGCAAGGAGTATTGGGGAGCGATGATCTCAACCCACAGCAAGGAGCATTGCAGATTGAATATCCTCACCTCCCAGCAAGGAATATTGGTTTCGAACATCGTTAAATCCCAGCAAGGAGTATTGGGGATCGACCATCCTCAAATCCAAGCAGGGAGTATTGGGGATCGATTATCTCAGCTCCCAGCAAGACGTATTATGGATTGAACATTCTGAACTCCCAGCAAGGCGTATTGGGGATTGAACATCATCAACTCCCAGCAAGGTGTCTTGGAGATTGAACATCCTCAACTCCCAGCAAGGAGTATTGGAGATCGACGTTCTCAACTCCCAGTAAGGAGTATTGGGGATTGAACATCCTCAACTCCCAGCAAGGAGTATTGGGGATCGACGATCTCAACTCCCAGCAAGGATTATTGGTGATTGAACATTCTCAGCTCCCAGCAAGCAGTATTGCGGATCGACATTCTCAACTCCCAGCAAGGAGTATTGGGGAGCGACGATCTCAACCCACAGCAAGGAGCATTGCAGATTGAATATCCTCAACTCCCAGCAAGGAATATTGGTTTCGAACATCGTTAAATCCCAGCAAGGGGTATTGGGGATCGACCATCCTCAAATCCAAGCAGGGAGTATTGGGGATCGATTATCTCAGCTCCCAGCAAGGCGTATTATGGATTGAACATTCTGAACTCCAAGCAAGGCGTATTGGGGATTGAACATCATCAACTCCCAGCAAGGTGTCTTGGAGATTGAACATCCTCAACTCCCAGCAAGGAGTATTGGAGATCGAAGTTTTCAACTCCCAGCAAGGAGTATCGGGTATTGAACGTCCTCAACTCCCAGCAAGGAGATTTGGGGATCGACGCTCTCGACCCCCAGTAAGGAGTATTGTGGAATGAACATCCTCAACTTCCGGCAAGGAGTATTGGAGATCGACGTTCTCAACTCCCATTAAGGTTTATTGGGGATTGAACATCCTCAACTCCCAGCAAGGAGTATTGGGGATCGACGATCTCAACTCCCAGCAAGGAGTATTGGTGATTGAACATCCTCAACTCCCAGCAGGAGTATTGGGGATTGAACATCCTCAACTCCCAGCAAAGAGCATTGTTGATCGAACATCCTCAACTCCTCGCAAGGTGTACTGGGGATCGACCATCCTCAAATCCAAGCAAGGAGAATTCGGGATCGATTATCTCAGCTCCCAGCAAGTCCTATTGTGTATTGAATATTCTGAACTCCCAGCAAGGCGTATTGGGGATTGAATATTCTCAACTCCCAGCAAGGCGTATTGGGGATTGAACATCATCAACTCCCGGCAAGGTGTCTTGGAGATTGAACATCCTCAACCCCCAGCAAGGAGTATTGCAGATTGAATATCCTCAACTCCAAGCAAGGAATATTGGGTTCGAACATCGTTAACTCCCAGAAAGTAGTATTGGTGATCGACCATCCTCAAATCCAAGCAGGGAGTATTGGGGATCGATTATCTCAGCTCCCAGCAAGGCGTATTGTGGATTGAACATTCTGAACTCCCAGCAAGGCGTATTGGGGATTGAATATTCTCAACTCCCAGCAAGGCGTATTGGGTATTGAACATCATCAATTCCCAGCAAGGTGTCTTGGAGATTGAACATCCTCAACTCCCAGCAAGGAGTATTGGGGATCGAAGTTTTCAACTCCCAGCAAGGAGTATTGGGTATTGAACGTCCTCAAGTCCCAGCAAGGAGATTTGGGGATCGATGTTCTCGACCCCCAGTAAGGAGTATTGCCGAATGAACATCCTCAACTCCCAGCAAGGAGTATTGGGGATCGAAGTTTTCAACTCCGAGCAAGGAGTATTGGGTATTGAACGTCCTCAACTCCCAGCAAGGAGATTTGGGGATCGACGCTCTCGACCCCCAGTAAGGAGTATTGCGGAATGAACATCCTCAACTTCCGGCAAGGAGTATTGGAGATCGACGTTCTCAACTCCCAGTAAGGAGTATTGGGGATTGAACATCCTCAACTCCCAGCAAGGAGTATTGGGGATCGACGATCTCAACTCCCAGCAAGGAGTATTGGTGATTGAACATCCTCAACTCCCAGCAGGAGTATTGGGGATTGAACATTCTCAGCTCCCAGCAAGCAGTATTGCGGATCGACGTTCTCAACTCCCAGCAAGGAGTATTGGGGTTTGAAAATTCTCAACTCCCAGCAAGGAGTATTGGGGAGCGATGATCTCAACCCACAGCAAGGAGCATTGCAGATTGAATATCCTGACCTCCCAGCAAGGAATATTGGTTTCGAACATCGTTAAATCCCAGCAAGGAGTATTGGGGATCGACCATCCTCAAATCCAAGCAGGGAGTATTGGGGATCGATTATCTCAGCTCCCAGCAAGGCGTATTATGGATTGAACATTCTGAACTCCCAGCAAGGCGTATTGGGGATTGAACATCATCAACTCCCAGCAAGGAGTATTGGGTATTGAACGTCCTCAACTCCCAGCAAGGAGATTTGGGGATCGACGCTCTCGACCCCCAGTAAGGAGTATTGCGGAATGAACATCCTCAACTTCCGGCAAGGAGTATTGGAGATCGACGTTCTCAACTCCCAGTAAGGTTTATTGGGGATTGAACATCCTCAACTCCCAGCAAGGAGTATTGGGGATCGACGATCTCAACTCCCAGCAAGGAGTATTGGTGATTGAACATCCTCAACTCCCAGCAGGAGTATTGAGGATTGAACATCCTCAACTCCCAGCAAAGAGCATTGTTGATCGAACATCCTCAACTCCTAGCAAGGTGTACTGGGGATCGACCATCCTCAAATCCAAGCAAGGAGAATTCGGGATCGATTATCTCAGCTCCCAGCAAGTCCTATTGTGGATTGAATACTCTGAACTCCCAGCAAGGCGTATTGGGGATTGAATATTCTCAACTCCCAGCAAGGCGTATTGGGGATTGAACATCATCAACTCCCGGCAAGGTGTCTTGGAGATTGAACATCCTCAACCCCCAGCAAGGAGTATTGCAGATTGAATATCCTCAACTCCAAGCAAGGAATATTGGGTTCGAACATCGTTAACTCCCAGAAAGTAGTATTGGTGATCGACCATCCTCAAATCCAAGCAGGGAGTATTGGGGATCGATTATCTCAGCTCCCAGTAAGGCGTATTGTGGATTGAACATTCTGAACTCCAAGCAAGGAGTATTGGGGATTGAACATTCTGAACTCCCAGCAAGGCGTATAGGGGATTGAATATTCTCAACTCCCAGGAAGGCGTATTGGGGATTGAACATCGTCAACTCCCAGCAAGGTGTCTTGGAGATTGAACATCCTCAACTCCCAGCAAGGAGTATTGGGGATCGACGTTCTCACCTCCCTGCAAGGAGTATTGGGTATTGAACGTCCTCAACTCCCAGCAAGGAGATTTGGGGATCGATGTTCTCGACCCCCAGTAAGGAGTATTGCGGAATGAACATCCTCAACTTCCGGCAAGGAATATTGGAGATCGACGTTCTCAACTCCCAGTAAGGAGTATTGGGGATTGAACATCCTCAACTCCCTGCAAGGAGTATTGGGGATTGAACGTCCTCAACTCCCAGCAAGGAGTATCAGGGAACGACGTTCTCAACCCCCGGCAAGGAGTATTGCAGATTGAATATCCTCAACTCCTAGCAAGGAATATTGGGTTCGAACATCGTTAACCCCCAGCAAGGAGTATTGAGGATTAACCATCCTCAAATCCAAGCAGGGAGTATTGGGGATCGATTATCTCAGCTCCCAGCAAGGCGTATTGCGGATTGAACATTCTGATTCCTAGCAAGGCGTATTGGGGATTGAATATTCTCAACTCCCAGCAAGGCGTATTGGGTTTGAACATCAGCAACTCCCAGCAAGGTGTCTTGGAGATTGAACATCCTCAACTCCCAGCAAGAATATTGGGGATCGACGTTCTCACCTCCCTGCAAGGAGTATTGGGTATTGAACGTCCTCAACTCCCAGCAAGGAGATTTGGGGATCGATGTTCTCGACCCCCAGTAAGGAGTATTGCGGAATGAACATCCTCAACTTCCGGCAAGGAGTATTGGAGATCGACGTTCTCAACTCCCAGTAAGGAGTATTGGGGATTGAACATCCTCAACTCCCTGCAAGGAGTATTGGGGATTGAACGTCCTCAACTCCCAGCAAGGAGTATTAGGGAACGACGTTCTCAACCCCCGGCAAGGAGTATTGCAGATTGAATATCCTCAACTCCTAGCAAGGAATATTGGGTTCGAACATCGTTAACCCCCAGCAAGGAGTATTGAGGATTAACCATCCTCAAATCCAAGCAGGGAGTATTGGGGATCGATTATCTCAGCTCCCAGCAAGGCGTATTGTGGATTGAACATTCTGATTCCTAGCAAGGCGTATTGGGGATTGAATATTCTCAACTCCCAGCAAGGCGTATTGGGTTTGAACATCAGCAACTCCCAGCAAGGTGTCTTGGAGATTGAACATCCTCAACTCCCAGCAAGAATATTGGGGATCGAAATTTTCAACTCCCAGCAATGAGTATTGGGTATTGAACGTCCTCAACTCCCAGCAAGGAGATTTGGGGATCGAACATGCTCAACTCAAGCAGGGAGTATTGGGGATTGAACATCCTCAACTTCCGGCAAGGAGTATTGGAGATCGACGTTCTCAACTCCCAGTAAGGAGTATTGGGGATTGAACATCCTCAACTCCCAGCAAGGAGTATTGGTGATTGAACATCCTCAACTCCCAGCAAGAGTATTGGGGATTGAACATTCTCAGCTCCCAGCAAGCAGTATTGCGGATCGACGTTCTCAACTCCCAGCAAGGAGTATTGGGGATTGAACATCCTCAACTCCCAGAAAGGAATACTGGGGACTGAACGTCATCAACTCCCAGCAAGGAGTATTGGACATTGAACATCCTTAACTCCCAGCAAGGAATATTGGGGATCGAACATGCTCAACTCAAGCAGGGAGTATTGGGGATCGACGTTCTCAATTCCCAGTAAGGAGTATTGGAGATTGAACATTCTCAGCTCCCAGTATGGAGTATTGGCGTTCGACCGTCCTCAATTCCCGGCAAGGAATATTAGGGATTGAACATGCTCAACTCCCAGCAAGGTGTCTTGGAGATTGAACATCCTCAACTCCCAGCAAGGAGTATTGGGGATCGAAGTTTTCAACTCCCTGCAAGGAGTATTGGGGATTGAACGTCCTCAACTCCCAGCAAGGAGTATTGGGGAGCGACGATCTCAACCCCCAGCAAGGAGTATTGCAGATTGAATATCCTCAACTCCCAGCAAGGAATATTGGTTTCGAACATCGTTAACTCCCAGCAAGGAGTATTGGAGATCGACCATCCTCAAATCCAAGCAGGGAGTATTGGGGATCGATTATCTCAGCTCCCAGCAAGGCGTATTATGGATTGAACATTCTGAACTCCCAGCAAGGCGTATTGGGGATTGAACATCATCAACTCCCAGCAAGGTGTCTTGGAGATTGAACATCCTCAACTCCCAGCAAGGAGTATTGGGGATCGAAGTGTTCAACTCCCAGCAAGGAGTATTGGGTATTGAACGTCCTCAACTCCCAGCAAGGAGATTTGGGGATGGACGCTCTCGACCCCCAGTAAGGAGTATTGCGGAATGAACATCCTCAACTTCCGGCAAGGAGTATTGGAGATCGACGTTCTCAACTCCCAGTAAGGAGTATTGGGGATTGAACATCCTCAACTCCCAGCAAGGAGTATTGGTGATTGAACATCCTCAACTCCCAGCAGGAGTATTGGGGATTGAACATCCTCAACTCCCAGCAAAGAGCATTGTGGATCGAACATCCTCAACTCCTAGCAAGGTGTACTGGGGATCGACCATCCTCAACTCCCAGCCAGGAGTATTGCGATCGACGTTCTCAACTCCCAGCAAGGAGTATTGGGGATTGAACGTCCTCAACTCCCAGCAAGGAGTATTAGGGAACGACGTTCTCAACCCCCGGCAAGGAGTATTGCAGATTGAATATCCTCAACTCCTAGCAAGGAATATTGGGTTCGAACATCGTTAACCCCCAGCAAGGAGTATTGAGGATTAACCATCCTCAAATCCAAGCAGGGAGTATTGGGGATCGATTATCTCAGCTCCCAGCAAGGCGTATTGTGGATTGAACATTCTGATTCCTAGCAAGGCGTATTGGGGATTGAATATTCTCAACTCCCAGCAAGGCGTATTGGGTTTGAACATCAGCAACTCCCAGCAAGGTGTCTTGGAGATTGAACATCCTCAACTCCCAGCAAGAATATTGGGGATCGAAATTTTCAACTCCCAGCAATGAGTATTGGGTATTGAACGTCCTCAACTCCCAGCAAGGAGATTTGGGGATCGAACATGCTCAACTCAAGCAGGGAGTATTGGGGATTGAACATCCTCAACTTCCGGCAAGGAGTATTGGAGATCGACGTTCTCAACTCCCAGTAAGGAGTATTGGGGATTGAACATCCTCAACTCCCAGCAAGGAGTATTGGTGATTGAACATCCTCAACTCCCAGCAAGAGTATTGGGGATTGAACATTCTCAGCTCCCAGCAAGCAGTATTGCGGATCGACGTTCTCAACTCCCAGCAAGGAGTATTGGGGATTGAACATCCTCAACTCCCAGAAAGGAATACTGGGGACTGAACGTCATCAACTCCCAGCAAGGAGTATTGGACATTGAACATCCTTAACTCCCAGCAAGGAATATTGGGGATCGAACATGCTCAACTCAAGCAGGGAGTATTGGGGATCGACGTTCTCAATTCCCAGTAAGGAGTATTGGAGATTGAACATTCTCAGCTCCCAGTATGGAGTATTGGCGTTCGACCGTCCTCAATTCCCGGCAAGGAATATTAGGGATTGAACATGCTCAACTCCCAGCAAGGTGTCTTGGAGATTGAACATCCTCAACTCCCAGCAAGGAGTATTGGGGATCGAAGTTTTCAACTCCCTGCAAGGAGTATTGGGGATTGAACGTCCTCAACTCCCAGCAAGGAGTATTGGGGAGCGACGATCTCAACCCCCAGCAAGGAGTATTGCAGATTGAATATCCTCAACTCCCAGCAAGGAATATTGGTTTCGAACATCGTTAACTCCCAGCAAGGAGTATTGGAGATCGACCATCCTCAAATCCAAGCAGGGAGTATTGGGGATCGATTATCTCAGCTCCCAGCAAGGCGTATTATGGATTGAACATTCTGAACTCCCAGCAAGGCGTATTGGGGATTGAACATCATCAACTCCCAGCAAGGTGTCTTGGAGATTGAACATCCTCAACTCCCAGCAAGGAGTATTGGGGATCGAAGTGTTCAACTCCCAGCAAGGAGTATTGGGTATTGAACGTCCTCAACTCCCAGCAAGGAGATTTGGGGATGGACGCTCTCGACCCCCAGTAAGGAGTATTGCGGAATGAACATCCTCAACTTCCGGCAAGGAGTATTGGAGATCGACGTTCTCAACTCCCAGTAAGGAGTATTGGGGATTGAACATCCTCAACTCCCAGCAAGGAGTATTGGTGATTGAACATCCTCAACTCCCAGCAGGAGTATTGGGGATTGAACATCCTCAACTCCCAGCAAAGAGCATTGTGGATCGAACATCCTCAACTCCTAGCAAGGTGTACTGGGGATCGACCATCCTCAACTCCCAGCCAGGAGTATTGCGATCGACGTTCTCAACTCCCAGCAAGGAGTATTGGGGATTGAACATACTCAGCTCCCAGCGAGCAGTGTTGGGGATCGACGTTCTCAACTCCCTGCAAGGAGTATTGTGGATTGAACGTCCTCAACTCCCAGCAAGGAGAATTGGGGATCAACGTTCTCAACCCCCAGCAAGGAGTATTGCAGATTGAATATCCTCAACTCCCAGCAAGGAATATTGGGTTCGAACATCGTTAACTCCCAGCAAGGAGTATTGGGGATCGACCATCCTCAAATCCAAGCAGGGAGTATTGGGGATCGATTATCTCAGCTCCCAGCAAGTCGTATTGTGGATTGAATATTCTGAACTCCCAGCAAGGCGTATTGGGGATTGAATATTCTCAACTCCCAGCAAGGCGTATTGGGGATTGAACATCATCAACTCCAGGCAAGCTGTCTTGGAGTTTGAACATCCTCAACCCCCAGCAAGGAGTATTGCAGATTGAATATCCTCAACTCCAAGCAAGGAATATTGGGTTCGAACATCGTTAACTCCCAGCAAGTAGTATTGGTGATCGACCATCCTCAAATCCAAGCAGGGAGTATTGGGGATCGATTATCTCAGCTCCCAGCAAGGCGTATTGTGGATTGAACATTCTGAACTCCCAGCAAGGCGTATTGGGGATTGAATATTCTCAACTCCCAGCAAGGCGTATTGGGGATTGAACATCATCAACTCCCAGCAAGGAGTATTGGGGATCGAAGTTTTCAACTCCCAGCAAGGAGTATTGGGTATTGAACGTCCTCAACTCCCAGCAAGGAGATTTGGGGATCGATGTTCTCGACCCCCAGTAAGGAGTATTGCCGAATGAACATCCTCAACTTCCGGCAAGGAGTATTGGAGATCGACGTTCTCAACTCCCAGTAAGGAGTATTGGGGATTGAACATCCTCAACTCCCTGCAAGGAGTATTGGGGATTGAACGTCCTCAACTCCCAGCAAGGAGTATTAGGGATCGACGTTCTCAACCCCCAGCAAGGAGTATTGCAGATTGAATATCCTCAACTCCCAGCAAGGAATATTGGGTTCGAACATCGTTAACTCCCAGCAAGCAGTATTGGGGATCGACCATCCTCAAATCCAAGCAGTGAGTATTGGGGATCGATTATCTCAGCTCCCAGCAAGGCGTATTGTTAATTGAACATTCTGAACTCCCAGCAAGGCGTATTGGGGATTGAATAATCTCAACTCCCAGCAAGGCGTATTGGGGATCGAAGTTTTCAACTCCCAGCAAGGAGTATTGGGTATTGAACGTCCTCAACTCCCAGCAAGGAGATTTGGGGATCGATGTTCTCGACCCCAGTAAGGAGTATTGCCGAATGAACATCCTCAACTTCCGGCAAGGAGTATTGGATATCGACGTTCTCAACTCCCAGCAAGGAGCATTGGGGTTTGAACATCCTCAACTCCCTGCAAGGAGTATTGGGGATTGAACGTCCTCAACTCCCAGCAAGGAGTATTAGGGATCGAAGTTCTCAACCCCCAGCAAGGAGTATTGCAGATTGAATATACTCAACTCCCAGCAAAGAATATTGGGTTCGAACATCGTTAACTCCCAGCAAGGTGTATTGGGGATCGACCATCCTCAAATCCAAGCAGGGAGTATTGGGGATCGATTATCTCAGCTCCCAGCAGGGCGTATTGTGGATTGAACATTCTGAACTCCCAGCAAGGCGTATTGGGGATTGAATATTCTCACTCCCAGCAAGGCGTTTTGGGAATTGAACATAATCAACTCCCAGCAAGGTGTCTTGGAGATTGAACATCCTCAATTCCCAGCAAGGAGTATTGGGGATCGAAGTTTTCAACTCCCAGCAAGGAGTATTGGGTATTGAACGTCCTCAACTCCCAGCAAGGAGATTTGGGGAATGACGTTCTCGACCCCCAGCAAGGAGTATTGCGGAATGCACATCCTCAACTTCCGGCAAGGAGTATTGGAGATCGATGTTCTCAACTCCCAGTAAGGAGTATTGGGGATTGAACATCCTCAACTCCCAGCAAGAGTATTGGGGATTGAACATTCTCAGCTCCCAGCAAGCAGTATTGCGGATCGTCGTTCTCAACTCCCAGCAAGGAGTATTGGGGATTGAACATCCTCAACTCCCAGAAAGGAGTATTGGGGACTGAACGTCCTCAACTCCCAGCAAGGAGTATTGGACATTGAACATCCTCAACTCCCAGCAAGGAGTATTGGGGATTGAACATCCTTAACTCCCAGCAAGGAGTATTGGGGATCTAACATGCTCAACTCAAGCAGCGAGTATTGGGTATCGACGTTCTCAACTCCCAGTATGGAGTATTGGGGATTGAACATCCTCAACTCCCAGCAAGGAATATTAGGGATTTAACATGCTCAACTCCCAGCAATGAGTATTGGGGATCGACGTTCTCGCCTCCCTGCAAGGAGTATTGGGTATTGAACGTCCTCAACTCCCAGCAAGGAGATTTGGGGATCGATGTTCTCGACGCCCAATAAGGAGTATTGCGTAATGAACATCCTCAACTTCCGGCAAGGAGTATTGGAGATCGACGTTCTCAACTCCCAGTAAGGTGTATTGGAGATTGAACATCCTCAACTCCCTGCAAGGAGTATTGGGGATTGTACGTCCTCAACTCCCAGCAAGGAGTATTAGGGATCGACGTTCTCAACCCCCAGCAAGGAGTATTGCAGATTGAATATCCTCAACTCCCAGCAAGGAATATTGGGTTCGAACATCGTTAACTCCCAGCAAGGAGTATTGGGTATCAACCATCCTCAAATCCAAGCAGGGAGTATTGGGGATCGATTATCTCAGCTCCCAGCAAGGCGTATTGTGGATTGAACATTCTGAACTCCCAGCAAGGCGTATTGGGGATTGAATATTCTCAACTCCCAGCAAGGCGTATTGGGTTTGAACATCAGCAACTCCCAGCAAGGTGTCTTGGAGATTGAACATCCTCAACTCCCAGCAAGTAGTATTGGGGATCGAAGTTTTCAACTCCCAGCAAGGAGTATTGGGTATTGAACGTCCTCAACTCCCAGCAAGGAGATTTGGGGATCGATGTTCTCGACGCCCAGTAAGGAGTATTGCGTAATGAACATCCTCAACTTCCGGCAAGGAGTATTGGAGATCGACGTTCTCAACTCCCAGTAAGGAGTATTGGAGATTGAACATCCTCAACTCCCTGCAAGGAGTATTTGGGATTGAACGTCCTCAACTCCCAGCAAGGAGTATTAGGGATCGACGTTCTCAACCCCCAGCAAGGAGTATTGCAGATTGAATATCCTCAACTCCCAGCAAGGAATATTGGGTTCGAACATCGTTAACTCCCAGCAAGGAGTATTGGGTATCAACCATCCTCAAATCCAAGCAGGGAGTATTGGAGATCGATTATCTCAGCTCCCAGCAAGGCGTATTGTGGATTGAACATTCTGAACTCCCAGCAAGGCGTATTGGGGATTGAATATTCTCAACTCCCAGCAAGGCGTATTGGGTTTGAACATCAGCAACTCCCAGCAAGGTGTCTTGGAGATTGAACATCCTCAACTCCCAGCAAGGAGTATTGGGGATCGAAGTTTTCAACTCCCTGCAAGGAGTATTGGGGATTGAACGTCCTCAACTCCCAGCAAGGAGTATTGGGGAGCGACGATCTCAACCCCCAGCAAGGAGTATTGCAGATTGAATATCCTCAACTCCCAGCAAGGAATATTGGTTTCGAACATCGTTAACTCCCAGCAAGGAGTATTGGAGATCGACCATCCTCAAATCCAAGCAGGGAGTATTGGGGATCGATTATCTCAGCTCCCAGCAAGGCGTATTATGGATTGAACATTCTGAACTCCCAGCAAGGCGTATTGGGGATTGAACATCATCAACTCCCAGCAAGGTGTCTTGGAGATTGAACATCCTCAACTCCCAGCAAGGAGTATTGGGGATCGAAGTGTTCAACTCCCAGCAAGGAGTATTGGGTATTGAACGTCCTCAACTCCCAGCAAGGAGATTTGGGGATGGACGCTCTCGACCCCCAGTAAGGAGTATTGCGGAATGAACATCCTCAACTTCCGGCAAGGAGTATTGGAGATCGACGTTCTCAACTCCCAGTAAGGAGTATTGGGGATTGAACATCCTCAACTCCCAGCAAGGAGTATTGGTGATTGAACATCCTCAACTCCCAGCAGGAGTATTGGGGATTGAACATCCTCAACTCCCAGCAAAGAGCATTGTGGATCGAACATCCTCAACTCCTAGCAAGGTGTACTGGGGATCGACCATCCTCAACTCCCAGCCAGGAGTATTGCGATCGACGTTCTCAACTCCCAGCAAGGAGTATTGGGGATTGAACGTCCTCAACTCCCAGCAAGGAGTATTAGGGAACGACGTTCTCAACCCCCGGCAAGGAGTATTGCAGATTGAATATCCTCAACTCCTAGCAAGGAATATTGGGTTCGAACATCGTTAACCCCCAGCAAGGAGTATTGAGGATTAACCATCCTCAAATCCAAGCAGGGAGTATTGGGGATCGATTATCTCAGCTCCCAGCAAGGCGTATTGTGGATTGAACATTCTGATTCCTAGCAAGGCGTATTGGGGATTGAATATTCTCAACTCCCAGCAAGGCGTATTGGGTTTGAACATCAGCAACTCCCAGCAAGGTGTCTTGGAGATTGAACATCCTCAACTCCCAGCAAGAATATTGGGGATCGAAATTTTCAACTCCCAGCAATGAGTATTGGGTATTGAACGTCCTCAACTCCCAGCAAGGAGATTTGGGGATCGAACATGCTCAACTCAAGCAGGGAGTATTGGGGATTGAACATCCTCAACTTCCGGCAAGGAGTATTGGAGATCGACGTTCTCAACTCCCAGTAAGGAGTATTGGGGATTGAACATCCTCAACTCCCAGCAAGGAGTATTGGTGATTGAACATCCTCAACTCCCAGCAAGAGTATTGGGGATTGAACATTCTCAGCTCCCAGCAAGCAGTATTGCGGATCGACGTTCTCAACTCCCAGCAAGGAGTATTGGGGATTGAACATCCTCAACTCCCAGAAAGGAATACTGGGGACTGAACGTCATCAACTCCCAGCAAGGAGTATTGGACATTGAACATCCTTAACTCCCAGCAAGGAATATTGGGGATCGAACATGCTCAACTCAAGCAGGGAGTATTGGGGATCGACGTTCTCAATTCCCAGTAAGGAGTATTGGAGATTGAACATTCTCAGCTCCCAGTATGGAGTATTGGCGTTCGACCGTCCTCAATTCCCGGCAAGGAATATTAGGGATTGAACATGCTCAACTCCCAGCAAGGTGTCTTGGAGATTGAACATCCTCAACTCCCAGCAAGGAGTATTGGGGATCGAAGTTTTCAACTCCCTGCAAGGAGTATTGGGGATTGAACGTCCTCAACTCCCAGCAAGGAGTATTGGGGAGCGACGATCTCAACCCCCAGCAAGGAGTATTGCAGATTGAATATCCTCAACTCCCAGCAAGGAATATTGGTTTCGAACATCGTTAACTCCCAGCAAGGAGTATTGGAGATCGACCATCCTCAAATCCAAGCAGGGAGTATTGGGGATCGATTATCTCAGCTCCCAGCAAGGCGTATTATGGATTGAACATTCTGAACTCCCAGCAAGGCGTATTGGGGATTGAACATCATCAACTCCCAGCAAGGTGTCTTGGAGATTGAACATCCTCAACTCCCAGCAAGGAGTATTGGGGATCGAAGTGTTCAACTCCCAGCAAGGAGTATTGGGTATTGAACGTCCTCAACTCCCAGCAAGGAGATTTGGGGATGGACGCTCTCGACCCCCAGTAAGGAGTATTGCGGAATGAACATCCTCAACTTCCGGCAAGGAGTATTGGAGATCGACGTTCTCAACTCCCAGTAAGGAGTATTGGGGATTGAACATCCTCAACTCCCAGCAAGGAGTATTGGTGATTGAACATCCTCAACTCCCAGCAGGAGTATTGGGGATTGAACATCCTCAACTCCCAGCAAAGAGCATTGTGGATCGAACATCCTCAACTCCTAGCAAGGTGTACTGGGGATCGACCATCCTCAACTCCCAGCCAGGAGTATTGCGATCGACGTTCTCAACTCCCAGCAAGGAGTATTGGGGATTGAACATACTCAGCTCCCAGCGAGCAGTGTTGGGGATCGACGTTCTCAACTCCCTGCAAGGAGTATTGTGGATTGAACGTCCTCAACTCCCAGCAAGGAGAATTGGGGATCAACGTTCTCAACCCCCAGCAAGGAGTATTGCAGATTGAATATCCTCAACTCCCAGCAAGGAATATTGGGTTCGAACATCGTTAACTCCCAGCAAGGAGTATTGGGGATCGACCATCCTCAAATCCAAGCAGGGAGTATTGGGGATCGATTATCTCAGCTCCCAGCAAGTCGTATTGTGGATTGAATATTCTGAACTCCCAGCAAGGCGTATTGGGGATTGAATATTCTCAACTCCCAGCAAGGCGTATTGGGGATTGAACATCATCAACTCCAGGCAAGCTGTCTTGGAGTTTGAACATCCTCAACCCCCAGCAAGGAGTATTGCAGATTGAATATCCTCAACTCCAAGCAAGGAATATTGGGTTCGAACATCGTTAACTCCCAGCAAGTAGTATTGGTGATCGACCATCCTCAAATCCAAGCAGGGAGTATTGGGGATCGATTATCTCAGCTCCCAGCAAGGCGTATTGTGGATTGAACATTCTGAACTCCCAGCAAGGCGTATTGGGGATTGAATATTCTCAACTCCCAGCAAGGCGTATTGGGGATTGAACATCATCAACTCCCAGCAAGGAGTATTGGGGATCGAAGTTTTCAACTCCCAGCAAGGAGTATTGGGTATTGAACGTCCTCAACTCCCAGCAAGGAGATTTGGGGATCGATGTTCTCGACCCCCAGTAAGGAGTATTGCCGAATGAACATCCTCAACTTCCGGCAAGGAGTATTGGAGATCGACGTTCTCAACTCCCAGTAAGGAGTATTGGGGATTGAACATCCTCAACTCCCTGCAAGGAGTATTGGGGATTGAACGTCCTCAACTCCCAGCAAGGAGTATTAGGGATCGACGTTCTCAACCCCCAGCAAGGAGTATTGCAGATTGAATATCCTCAACTCCCAGCAAGGAATATTGGGTTCGAACATCGTTAACTCCCAGCAAGCAGTATTGGGGATCGACCATCCTCAAATCCAAGCAGTGAGTATTGGGGATCGATTATCTCAGCTCCCAGCAAGGCGTATTGTTAATTGAACATTCTGAACTCCCAGCAAGGCGTATTGGGGATTGAATAATCTCAACTCCCAGCAAGGCGTATTGGGGATCGAAGTTTTCAACTCCCAGCAAGGAGTATTGGGTATTGAACGTCCTCAACTCCCAGCAAGGAGATTTGGGGATCGATGTTCTCGACCCCAGTAAGGAGTATTGCCGAATGAACATCCTCAACTTCCGGCAAGGAGTATTGGATATCGACGTTCTCAACTCCCAGCAAGGAGCATTGGGGTTTGAACATCCTCAACTCCCTGCAAGGAGTATTGGGGATTGAACGTCCTCAACTCCCAGCAAGGAGTATTAGGGATCGAAGTTCTCAACCCCCAGCAAGGAGTATTGCAGATTGAATATACTCAACTCCCAGCAAAGAATATTGGGTTCGAACATCGTTAACTCCCAGCAAGGTGTATTGGGGATCGACCATCCTCAAATCCAAGCAGGGAGTATTGGGGATCGATTATCTCAGCTCCCAGCAGGGCGTATTGTGGATTGAACATTCTGAACTCCCAGCAAGGCGTATTGGGGATTGAATATTCTCACTCCCAGCAAGGCGTTTTGGGAATTGAACATAATCAACTCCCAGCAAGGTGTCTTGGAGATTGAACATCCTCAATTCCCAGCAAGGAGTATTGGGGATCGAAGTTTTCAACTCCCAGCAAGGAGTATTGGGTATTGAACGTCCTCAACTCCCAGCAAGGAGATTTGGGGAATGACGTTCTCGACCCCCAGCAAGGAGTATTGCGGAATGCACATCCTCAACTTCCGGCAAGGAGTATTGGAGATCGATGTTCTCAACTCCCAGTAAGGAGTATTGGGGATTGAACATCCTCAACTCCCAGCAAGAGTATTGGGGATTGAACATTCTCAGCTCCCAGCAAGCAGTATTGCGGATCGTCGTTCTCAACTCCCAGCAAGGAGTATTGGGGATTGAACATCCTCAACTCCCAGAAAGGAGTATTGGGGACTGAACGTCCTCAACTCCCAGCAAGGAGTATTGGACATTGAACATCCTCAACTCCCAGCAAGGAGTATTGGGGATTGAACATCCTTAACTCCCAGCAAGGAGTATTGGGGATCTAACATGCTCAACTCAAGCAGCGAGTATTGGGTATCGACGTTCTCAACTCCCAGTATGGAGTATTGGGGATTGAACATCCTCAACTCCCAGCAAGGAATATTAGGGATTTAACATGCTCAACTCCCAGCAATGAGTATTGGGGATCGACGTTCTCGCCTCCCTGCAAGGAGTATTGGGTATTGAACGTCCTCAACTCCCAGCAAGGAGATTTGGGGATCGATGTTCTCGACGCCCAATAAGGAGTATTGCGTAATGAACATCCTCAACTTCCGGCAAGGAGTATTGGAGATCGACGTTCTCAACTCCCAGTAAGGTGTATTGGAGATTGAACATCCTCAACTCCCTGCAAGGAGTATTGGGGATTGTACGTCCTCAACTCCCAGCAAGGAGTATTAGGGATCGACGTTCTCAACCCCCAGCAAGGAGTATTGCAGATTGAATATCCTCAACTCCCAGCAAGGAATATTGGGTTCGAACATCGTTAACTCCCAGCAAGGAGTATTGGGTATCAACCATCCTCAAATCCAAGCAGGGAGTATTGGGGATCGATTATCTCAGCTCCCAGCAAGGCGTATTGTGGATTGAACATTCTGAACTCCCAGCAAGGCGTATTGGGGATTGAATATTCTCAACTCCCAGCAAGGCGTATTGGGTTTGAACATCAGCAACTCCCAGCAAGGTGTCTTGGAGATTGAACATCCTCAACTCCCAGCAAGTAGTATTGGGGATCGAAGTTTTCAACTCCCAGCAAGGAGTATTGGGTATTGAACGTCCTCAACTCCCAGCAAGGAGATTTGGGGATCGATGTTCTCGACGCCCAGTAAGGAGTATTGCGTAATGAACATCCTCAACTTCCGGCAAGGAGTATTGGAGATCGACGTTCTCAACTCCCAGTAAGGAGTATTGGAGATTGAACATCCTCAACTCCCTGCAAGGAGTATTTGGGATTGAACGTCCTCAACTCCCAGCAAGGAGTATTAGGGATCGACGTTCTCAACCCCCAGCAAGGAGTATTGCAGATTGAATATCCTCAACTCCCAGCAAGGAATATTGGGTTCGAACATCGTTAACTCCCAGCAAGGAGTATTGGGTATCAACCATCCTCAAATCCAAGCAGGGAGTATTGGAGATCGATTATCTCAGCTCCCAGCAAGGCGTATTGTGGATTGAACATTCTGAACTCCCAGCAAGGCGTATTGGGGATTGAATATTCTCAACTCCCAGCAAGGCGTATTGGGTTTGAACATCAGCAACTCCCAGCAAGGTGTCTTGGAGATTGAACATCCTCAAATCCCAGCAAGGATATTGGGGATCGACGTTCTCAACTCCCAGTAAGGAGTATTGGGGATTGAACATCCTCAACTCCCAGCAAGGAGTATTGGGGATCGACGATCTCAACTCCCAGCAAGGAGTATTGGTGATTGAACATCCTCAACTCCCAGCAGGAGTATTGGGGATTGAACATCCTCAACTCCCAGCAAAGAGCATTGTGGATCGAACATCCTCAACTCCTAGCAAGGTGTACTGGGGATCGACCATCCTCAACTCCCAGCCAGGAGTATTGCGATCGACGTTCTCAACTCCCAGCAAGGAGTATTGGGGATTGAACATACTCAGCTCCCAGCGAGCAGTGTTGGGGATCGACGTTCTCAACTCCCTGCAAGGAGTATTGTGGATTGAACGTCCTCAACTCCCAGCAAGGAGAATTGGGGATCAACGTTCTCAACCCCCAGCAAGGAGTATTGCAGATTGAATATCCTCAACTCCCAGCAAGGAATATTGGGTGCGAACATCGTTAACTCCCAGCAAGGAGTATTGGGGATCGACCATCCTCAAATCCAAGCAAGGAGCATTCGGGATCGATTATCTCAGCTCCCAGCAAGTCGTATTGTGGATTGAATATTCTGAACTCCCAGCAAGGCGTATTGGGGATTGAATATTCTCAACTCCCAGCAAGGCGTATTGGGGATTGAACATCATCAACTCCCGGCAAGCCGTCTTGGAGTTTGAACATCCTCAACCCCCAGCAAGGAGTATTGCAGATTGAATATCCTCAACTCCAAGCAAGGAATATTGGGTTCGAACATCGTTAACTCCCAGCAAGTAGTATTGCTGATCGACCACCCTCAAATCCAAGCAGGGAGTATTGGGGATCGATTATCTCAGCTCCCAGCAAGGCGTATTGTGGATTGAACATTCTGAACTCCCAGCAAGGCGTATTGGGGATTGAATATTCTCAACTCCCAGCAAGGCGTATTTGGGATTGAACATCATCAACTCCCAGCAAGGTGTCTTGGAGATTGAACATCCTCAACTCCCAGCAAGGAGTATTGGGGATCGAAGTTTTCAACTCCCAGCAAGGAGTATTGGGTATTGAACGTCCTCAACTCCCAGCAAGGAGATTTGGGGATCGATGTTCTCGACCCCCAGTAAGGAGTATTGCCGAATGAACATCCTCAACTTCCGGCAAGGAGTATTGGAGATCGACGTTCTCAACTCCCAGTAAGGAGTATTGGGGATTGAACATCCTCAACTCCCTGCAAGGAGTATTGGGGATTGAACGTCCTCAACTCCCAGCAAGGAGTATTAGGGATCGATGTTCTCAACCCCCAGCAAGGAGTATTGCAGATTGAATATCCTCAACTCCCAGCAAGGAATATTGGGTTCGAACATCGTTAACTCCCAGCAAGCAGTATTGGGGATCGACCATCCTCAAATCCAAGCAGTGAGTATTGGGGATCGATTATCTCAGCTCCCAGCAAGGCGTATTGTGGATTGAACATTCTGAACTCCCAGCAAGGCGTATTGGGGATTGAATAATCTCAACTCCCAGCAAGGCGTATTGGGGATCGAAGTTTTCAACTCCCAGCAAGGAGTATTGGGTATTGAACGTCCTCAACTCCCAGCAAGGAGATTTGGGGATCGATGTTCTCGACCCCAGTAAGGAGTATTGCCGAATGAACATCCTCAACTTCCGGCAAGGAGTATTGGATATCGACGTTCTCAACTCCCAGCAAGGAGCATTGGGGTTTGAACATCCTCAACTCCCTGCAAGGTGTATTGGGGATTGAACGTCCTCAACTCCCAGCAAGGAGTATTAGGGATCGAAGTTCTCAACCCCCAGCAAGGAGTATTGCAGATTGAATATACTCAACTCCCAGCAAAGAATATTGGGTTCGAACATCGTTAACTCCCAGCAAGGACTATTGGGGATCGACCATCCTCAAATCCAAGCAGGGAGTATTGGGGATCGACTATCTCAGCTCCCAGCAGGGCGTATTGTGGATTGAACATTCTGAACTCCCAGCAAGGCGTATTGGGGATTGAATATTCTCACTCCCAGCAAGGCGTTTTGGGAATTGAACATCATCAACTCCCAGCAAGGTGTCTTGGAGATTGAACATCCTCAATTCCCAGCAAGGAGTATTGGGGATCGAAGTTTTCAACTCCCAGCAAGGAGTATTGGGTATTGAACGTCCTCAACTCCCAGCAAGGAGATTTGGGGAATGACATTCTCGACCCCCAGCAAGGTGTATTGCGGAATGCACATCCTCAACTTCCGGCAAGGAGTATTGGAGATCGATGTTCTCAACTCCCAGTAAGGAGTATTGGGGATTGAACGTCCTCAACTCCCAGCAAGGAGAATTGGGGATCAACGTTCTCAACCCCCAGCAAGGAGTATTGCAGATTGAATATCCTCAACTCCCAGCAAGGAATATTGGGTTCGAACATCGTTAACTCCCAGCAAGGAGTATTGGGGATCGACCATCCTCAAATCCAAGCAAGGAGTATTCGGGATCGATTATCTCAGCTCCCAGCAAGTCGTATTGTGGATTGAATATTCTGAACTCCCAGCAAGGCGTATTGGGGATTGAATATTCTCAACTCCCAGCAAGGCGTATTGGGGATTGAACATCATCAACTCCCGGAAAGCTGTCTTGGAGTTTGAACATCCTCAACCCCCAGCAAGGAGTATTGCAGATTGAATATCCTCAACTCCAAGCAAGGAATATTGGGTTCGAACATCGTTAACTCCCAGCAAGTAGTATTGGTGATCGACCATCCTCAAATCCAAGCAGGGAGTATTGGGGATCGATTATCTCAGCTCCCAGCAAGGCGTATTGTGGATTGAACATTCTGAACTCCCAGCAAGGCGTATTGGGGATTGAATATTCTCAACTCCCAGCAAGGCGTATTGGGAATTGAACATCATCAACTCCCAGCAAGGTGTCTTGGAGATTGAACATCCTCAACTCCCAGCAAGGAGTATTGGGGATCGAAGTTTTCAACTCCCAGCAAGAAGTATTGGGTATTGAACTTCCTCAACTCCCAGCAAGGAGATTTGGGGATCGATGTTCTCGACCCCCAGTAAGGAGTATTGCCGAATGAACATCCTCAACTTCCGGCAAGGAGTATTGGAGATCGACGTTCTCAACTCCCAGTAAGGAGTATTGGGGATTGAACATCCTCAACTCCCTGCAAGGAGTATTGGGGATTGAACGTCCTCAACTCCCAGCAAGGAGTATTAGGGATCGACGTTCTCAACCCCCAGGAAGGAGTATTGCAGATTGAATATCCTCAACTCCCAGCAAGGAATATTGGGTTCGAACATCGTTAACTCCCAGCAAGCAGTATTGGGGATCGACCATCCTCAAATCCAAGCAGTGAGTATTGGGGATCGATTATCTCAGCTCCCAGCAAGGCGTATTGTGGATTGAACATTCTGAACTCCCAGCAAGGCGTATTGGGGATTGAATAATCTCAACTCCCAGCAAGGCTTATTGGGGATCGAAGTTTTCAACTCCCAGCAAGGAGTATTGGGTATTGAATGTCCTCAACTCCCAGCAAGGAGATTTGGGGATCGATGTTCTCGACCCCAGTAAGGAGTATTGCCGAATGAACATCCTCAACTTCCGGCAAGGAGTATTGGATATCGACGTTCTCAACTCCCAGCAAGGAGCATTGGGGTTTGAACATCCTCAACTCCCTGCAAGGAGTATTGGGTATTGAACGTCCTCAACTCCCAGCAAGGAGTATTAGGGATCGAAGTTCTCAACCCCCAGCAAGGAGTATTGCAGATTGAATATACTCAACTCCCAGCAAAGAATATTGGGTTCGAACATCGTTAACTCCCAGCAAGGAGTATTGGGGATCGACCATCCTCAAATCCAAGCAGGGAGTATTGGGGATCGATTATCTCAGCTCCCAGCAGGGCGTATTGTGGATTGAACATTCTGAACTCCCAGCAAGGCGTATTGGGGATTGAATATTCTCACTCCCAGCAAGGCGTTTTGGGAATTGAACATCATCAACTCCCAGCAAGGTGTCTTGGAGATTGAACATCCTCAATTCCCAGCAAGGAGTATTGGGGATCGAAGTTTTCAACTCCCAGCAAGGAGTATTGGGTATTGAACGTCCTCAACTCCCAGCAAGGAGATTTGGGGAATGACGTTCTCGACCCCCAGCAAGGAGTATTGCGGAATGCACATCCTCAACTTCCGGCAAGGAGTATTGGAGATCGATGTTCTCAACTCCCAGTAAGGAGTATTGGGGATTGAACATCCTCAACTCCCAGCAAGAGTATTGGGGATTGAACATTCTCAGCTCCCAGCAAGCAGAATTGCGGATCGTCGTTCTCAACTCCCAGCAAGGAGTATTGGGGATTGAACATCCTCAACTCCCAGAAAGGAGTATTGGGGACTGAACGTCCTCAACTCCCAGCAAGGAGTATTGGACATTGAACATCCTCAACTCCCAGCAAGGAGTATTGGGGATTGAACATCCTTAACTCCCAGCAAGGAGTATTGGGGATCTAACATGCTCAACTCAAGCAGAGAGTATTGGGGATCGACGTTCTCAACTCCCAGTATGGAGTATTGGGGATTGAACATCCTCAACTCCCAGCAAGGAATATTAGGGATTTAACATGCTCAACTCCCAGCAATGAGTATTGGGGATCGATGTTCTCGCCTCCCAGCAAGGAGTATTGGGTATTGAACGTCCTCAACTCCCAGCAAGGAGATTTGGGGATCGATGTTCTCGACGCCCAGTAAGGAGTATTGCGTAATGAACATCCTCAACTTCCGGCAAGGAGTATTGGAGATCGACGTTCTCAACTCCCAGTAAGGAGTACTGGAGATTGAACATCCTCAACTCCCTGCAAGGAGTATTGGGGATTGAACGTCCTCAACTCCCAGCAAGGAGTATTAGGGATCGACGTTCTCAACCCCCAGCAAGGAGTATTGCAGATTGAATATCCTCAACTCCCAGCAAGGAATATTGGGTTCGAACATCGTTAACTCCCAGCAAGGAGTATTGGGTATCAACCATCCTCAAATCCAAGCAGGGAGTATTGGGGATCGATTATCTCAGCTCCCAGCAAGGCATATTGTGGATTGAACATTCTGAACTCCCAGCAAGGCGTATTGGGGATTGAATATTCTCAACTCCCAGCAAGGCGTATTGGGTTTGAACATCAGCAACTCCCAGCAAGGTGTCTTGGAGATTGAACATCCTCAACTCCCAGCAAGTAGTACTGGGGATCGAAGTTTTCAACTCCCAGCAAGGAGTATTGGGTATTGAACGTCCTCAACTCCCAGCAAGGAGATTTGGGGATCGATGTTCTCGACGCCCAGTAAGGAGTATTGCGTAATGAACATCCTCAACTTCCGGCAAGGAGTATTGGAGATCGACGTTCTCAACTCCCAGTAAGGCGTATTGGAGATTGAACATCCTCAACTCCCTGCAAGGAGTATTTGGGATTGAACGTCCTCAACTCCCAGCAAGGAGTATTAGGGATCGACGTTCTCAACCCCCAGCAAGGAGTATTGCAGATTGAATATCCTCAACTCCCAGCAAGGAATATTGGGTTCGAACATCGTTAACTCCCAGCAAGGAGTATTGGGTATCAACCATCCTCAAATCCAAGCAGGGAGTATTGGAGACCGATTATCTCAGCTCCCAGCAAGGCGTATTGTGGATTGAACATTCTGAACTCCCAGCAAGGCGTATTGGGGATTGAATATTCTCAACTTCCAGCAAGGCGTATTGGGTTTGAACATCAGCAACTCCCAGCAAGGTGTCTTGGAGATTGAACATCCTCAAATCCCAGCAAGGATATTGGGGATCGAAGTTTTCAACTCCCAGCAAGGAATATTGGGTATTGAACGTCCTCAACTCCCAGCAAGGAGATTTGGGGATCGACATTCTCGACCCCCAGCAAGGAGTATTGCGGAAAGCACATCCTCAACTTCCGGCAAGGAGTATTGGAGATCGACGTTCTCAACTCCCAGTAAGGAGTATTGGGGATTGAACATCCTCAACTCCCAGCAAGGAGTATTGGGGATCGACGATCTCAACTCCCAGCAAGGATTATTGGTGATTGAACATCCTCAACTCCCAGCAAGAGTATTGGGGATTGAACATTCTCAGCTCCCAGCAAGCAGTATTGCGGATCGACGTTCTCAACTCCCAGCAAGGAGTATTGGGGAGCGACGATCTCAACCCACAGCAAGGAGCATTGCAGATTGAATATCCTCAACTCCCAGCAAGGAATATTGGTTTCGAACATCGTTAAATCCAAGCAGGGAGTATTGGGGATCGATTATCTCAGCTACCAGCAAGGCGTATTATGGATTGTACATTCTGAACTCCAAGCAAGGCGTATTGGGGATTGAACATCATCAACTCCCAGCAAGGTGTCTTGGAGATTGAACATCCTCAACTCCCAGCAAGGCGTATTGGGGATTGAACATCATCAACTCCCAGCAAGGTGTCTTGGAGATTGAACATCCTCAACTCCCAGCAAGGAGTATTGGGGATCGAAGTTTTCAACTCCCAGCAAGGAGTATTGGGTATGGAACGTCCTCAACTCCCAGCAAGGAGATTTGGGGATCGACGTTCTCGACCCCCAGTAAGGAGTATTGCGGAATGAACATCCTCAACTTCCGGCAAGGAGTATTGGAGATCGACGTTCTCAACTCCCAGTAAGGAGTATTGGGGATTGAACATCCTCAACTCCCAGCAAGGAGTATTGGGGATCGACGATCTCAACTCCCAGCAAAGAGTATTGCGGATCGACGTTCTCAACTCCCAGCAAGGAGTATTGGTGATTGAACATCCTCAACTCCCAGCAGGAGTATTGGGGATTGAACATCCTCAACTCCCAGCAAAGAGCATTGTGGATCGAACATCCTCAACTCCTAGCAAGGTGTACTGGGGATCGACCATCCTCAACTCCCAGCCAGGAGTATTGCGATCGACGTTCTCAACTCCCAGCAAGGAGTATTGGGGATTGAACATACTCAGCTCCCAGCGAGCAGTGTTGGGGATCGACGTTCTCAACTCCCTGCAAGGAGTATTGTGGATTGAACGTCCTCAACTCCCAGCAAGGAGAATTGGGGATCAACGTTCTCAACCCCCAGCAAGGAGTATTGCAGATTGAATATCCTCAACTCCCAGCAAGGAATATTGGGTGCGAACATCGTTAACTCCCAGCAAGGAGTATTGGGGATCGACCATCCTCAAATCCAAGCAAGGAGTATTCGGGATCGATTATCTCAGCTCCCAGCAAGTCGTATTGTGGATTGAATATTCTGAACTCCCAGCAAGGCGTATTGGGGATTGAACATCATCAACTCCCGGCAAGCCGTCTTGGAGTTTGAACATCCTCAACCCCCAGCAAGGAGTATTGCAGATTGAATATCCTCAACTCCAAGCAAGGAATATTGGGTTCGAACATCGTTAACTCCCAGCAAGTAGTATTGGTGATCGACCATCCTCAAATCCAAGCAGGGAGTATTGGGGATCGATTATCTCAGCTCCCAGCAAGGCGTATTGTGGATTGAACATTCTGAACTCCCAGCAAGGCGTATTGGGGATTGAATATTCTCAACTCCCAGCAAGGCGTATTGGGGATTGAACATCATCAACTCCCAGCAAGGTGTCTTGGAGATTGAACATCCTCAAAGCCCAGCAAGGAGTATTGGGGATCGAAGTTTTCAACTCCCAGCAAGGAGATTTGGGGATCGATGTTCTCGACCCCAGTAAGGAGTATTGCCGAATGAACATCCTCAACTTCCGGCAAGGAGTATTGGATATCGACGTTCTCAACTCCCAGCAAGGAGCATTGGGGTTTGAACATCCTCAACTCCCTGCAAGGAGTATTGGGGATTGAACGTCCTCAACTCCCAGCAAGGAGTATTAGGGATCGAAGTTCTCAACCCCCAGCATGGAGTATTGCAGATTGAATATACTCAACTCCCAGCAAAGAATATTGGGTTCGAACATCGTTAACTCCCAGCAAGGACTATTGGGGATCGACCATCCTCAAATCCAAGCAGGGAGTATTGGGGATCGATTATCTCAGCTCCCAGCAGGGCGTATTGTGGATTGAACATTCTGAACTCCCAGCAAGGCGTATTGGGGATTGAATATTCTCACTCCCAGCAAGGCGTTTTGGGAATTGAACATCATCAACTCCCAGCAAGGTGTCTTGGAGATTGAACATCCTCAATTCCCAGCAAGGAGTATTGGGGATCGAAGTTTTCAACTCCCAGCAAGGAGTATTGGGTATTGAACGTCCTCAACTCCCAGCAAGGAGATTTGGGGAATGACGTTCTCGACCCCCAGCAAGGAGTATTGCGGAATGCACATCCTCAACTTCCGGCAAGGAGTATTGGAGATCGATGTTCTCAACTCCCAGCAAGGAGCATTGGGGTTTGAACATCCTCAACTCCCTGCAAGGAGTATTGGGGACTGAACGTCCTCAACTCCCAGCAAGGAGTATTAGGGATCGAAGTTCTCAACCCCCAGCAAGGAGTATTGCAGATTGAATATACTCAACTCCCAGCAAAGAATATTGGGTTCGAACATCGTTAACTCCCAGCAAGGAGTATTGGGGATCGACCATCCTCAAATCCAAGCAGGGAGTATTGGGGATCGATTATCTCAGCTCCCAGCAGGGCGTATTGTGGATTGAACATTCTGAACTCCCAGCAAGGCGTATTGGGGATTGAATATTCTCACTCCCAGCAAGGCGTTTTGGGAATTGAACATCATCAACTCCCAGCAAGGTGTCTTGGAGATTGAACATCCTCAATTCCCAGCAAGGAGTATTGGAGATCGATGTTCTCAACTCCCAGTAAGGAGTATTGGGGATTGAACGTCCTCAACTCCCAGCAAGGAGAATTGGGGATCAACGTTCTCAACCCCCAGCAAGGAGTATTGCAGATTGAATATCCTCAACTCCCAGCAAGGAATATTGGGTTCGAACATCGTTAACTCCCAGCAAGGAGTATTGGGGATCGACCATCCTCAAATCCAAGCAAGGAGTATTCGGGATCGATTATCTCAGCTCCCAGCAAGTCGTATTGTGAATTGAATATTCTGAACTCCCAGCAAGGCGTATTGGGGATTGAATATTCTCAACTCCCAGCAAGGCGTATTGGGGATTGAACATCATCAACTCCCGGCAAGCTGTCTTGTAGTTTGAACATCCTCAACCCCCAGCAAGGAGTATTGCAGATTGAATATCCTCAACTCCAAGCAAGGAATATTGGGTTCGAACATCGTTAACTCCCAGCAAGTAGTATTGGTGATCGACCATCCTCAAATCCAAGCAGGGAGTATTGGGGATCGATTATCTCAGCTCCCAGCAAGGCGTATTGTGGATTGAACATTCTGAACTCCCAGCAAGGCGTATTGGGGATTGAATATTCTCAACTCCCAGCAAGGCGTATTGGGGATTGAACATCATCAACTCCCAGCAAGGTGTCTTGGAGATTGAACATCCTCAACTCCCAGCAAGGAGTATTGGGGATCGAAGTTTTCAACTCCCAGCAAGGAGTATTGGGTATTGAACGTCCTCAACTCCCAGCAAGGAGATTTCGGATCGATGTTCTCGACCCCCAGTAAGGAGTATTGCCGAATGAACATCCTCAACTTCCGGCAAGGAGTATTGGAGATCGACGTTCTCAACTCCCAATAAGGAGTATTGGGGATTGAACATCCTCAACTCCCTGCAAGGAGTATTGGGGATTGAACGTCCTCAACTCCCAGCAAGGAGTATTAGGGATCGACGTTCTCAATCCCCAGCAAGGAGTATTGCAGATTGAATATCCTCAACTCCCAGCAAGGAATATTGGGTTCGAACATCGTTAACTCCCAGCAAGCAGTATTGGGGATCGACCATCCTCAAATCCAAGCAGGGAGTATTGGGGATCGATTATCTCAGCTCCCAGCAGGGCGTATTGTGGATTGAACATTCTGAACTCCCAGCAAGGCGTATTGGGGATTGAATATTCTCACTCCCAGCAAGGCGTTTTGGGAATTGAACATCATCAACTCCCAGCAAGGTGTCTTGGAGATTGAACATCCTCAATTCCCAGCAAGGAGTATTGGGGATCGAAGTTTTCAACTCCCAGCAAGGAGTATTGGGTATTGAACGTCCTCAACTCCCAGCAAGGAGATTTGGGGAATGACGTTCTCGACCCCCAGCAAGGAGTATTGCGGAATGCACATCCTCAACTTCCGGCAAGGCGTATTGGAGATCGATGTTCTCAACTCCCAGTAAGGAGTATTGGGGATTGAACATCCTCAACTCCCAGCAAGAGTATTGGGGATTGAACATTCTCAGCTCCCAGCAAGCAGTATTGCGGATCGTCGTTCTCAACTCCCAGCAAGGAGTATTGGGGATTGAACATCCTCAACTCCCAGAAAGGAGTATTGGGGACTGAACGTCCTCAACTCCCAGCAAGGAGTATTGGACATTGAACATCCTCAACTCCCAGCAAGGAGTATTGGGGATTGAACATCCTTAACTCCCAGCAAGGAGTATTGGGGATCTAACATGCTCAACTCAAGCAGCGAGTATTGGGGATCGACGTTCTCAACTCCCAGTATGGAGTATTGGGGATTGAACATCCTCAACTCCCAGCAAGGAATATTAGGGATTTAACATGCTCAACTCCCAGCAATGAGTATTGGGGATCGACGTTCTCGCCTCCCTGCAAGGAGTATTGGGTATTCAACGTCCTCAACTCCCAGCAAGGAGATTTGGGGATCGATGTTCTCGACGCCCAGTAAGGAGTATTGCGTAATGAACATCCTCAACTTCCGGCAAGGAGTATTGGAGATCGACGTTCTCAACTCCCAGTAAGGTGTATTGGAGATTGAACATCCTCAACTCCCTGCAAGGAGTATTGGGGATTGAACGTCCTCAACTCCCAGCAAGGAGTATTAGGGATCAAACGTTCTCAACTCCCAGCAAGGAGTATTGCAGATTGAATATCCTCAACTCCCAGCAAGGAATATTGGGTTCGAACATCGTTAACTCCCAGCAAGGAGTATTGGGTATCAACCATCCTCAAATCCAAGCAGGGAGTATTGGGGATCGATTATCTCAGTTCCCAGCAAGGCGTATTGTGGATTGAACATTCTGAACTCCCAGCAAGGCGTATTGGGGATTGAATATTCTCAACTCCCAGCAAGGCGTATTGGGTTTGAACATCAGCAACTCCCAGCAAGGTGTCTTGGAGATTGAACATCCTCAACTCCCAGCAAGTAGTACTGGGGATCGAAGTTTTCAACTCCCAGCAAGGAGTATTGGGTATTGAACGTCCTCAACTCCCAGCAAGGAGATTTGGGGATCGATGTTCTCGACGCCCAGTAAGGAGTATTGCGTAATGAACATCCTCAACTTCCGGCAAGGAGTATTGGAGATCGACGTTCTCAACTCCCAGTAAGGAGTATTGGAGATTGAACATCCTCAACTCCCTGCAAGGAGTATTTGGGATTGAACGTCCTCAACTCCCAGCAAGGAGTATTAGGGATCGACGTTCTCAACCCCCAGCAAGGAGTATTGCAGATTGAATATCCTCAACTCCCAGCAAGGAATATTGGGTTCGAACATCTTTAACTCCCAGCAAGGAGTATTGGGTATCAACCATCCTCAAATCCAAGCAGGGAGTATTGGAGATCGATTATCTCAGCTCCCAGCAAGGCGTATTGTGGATTGAACATTCTGAACTCCCAGCAAGGCGTATTGGGGATTGAATATTCTCAACTCCCAGCAAGGCGTATTGGGTTTGAACATCAGCAACTCCCAGCAAGGTGTCTTGGAGATTGAACATCCTCAAATCCCAGCAAGGATATTGGGGATCGAAGTTTTCAACTCCCAGCAAGGAATATTGGGTATTGAACGTCCTCAACTCCCAGCAAGGAGATTTGGGGATCGACGTTCTCGACCCCCAGCAAGGAGTATTGCGGAAACAACATCCTCAACTTCCGACAAGGAGTATTGGAGATCGACGTTCTCAAGTCCCAGTAAGGAGTATTGGGGATTGAACATCCTCAACTCCCAGCAAGGAGTATTGGGGATCGACGATCTCAACTCCCAGCAAGGATTATTGGTGATTGAACATCCTCAACTCCCAGCAAGAGTATTGGGGATTGAACATTCTCAGCTCCCAGCAAGCAGTATTGCGGATCGACGTTCTCAACTCCCAGCAAGGAGTATTGGGGAGCGACGATCTCAACCCACAGCAAGGAGCATTGCAGATTGAATATCCTCAACTCCCAGCAAGGAATATTGGTTTCGAACATCGTTAAATCCCAGCAAGGAGTATTGGGGATCGACCATCCTTAAATCCAAGCAGGGAGTATTGGGGATCGATTATCTCAGCTACCAGCAAGGCGTATTATGGATTGTACATTCTGAACTCCAAGCAAGGCGTATTGGGGATTGAACATCATCAACTCCCAGCAAGGTGTCTTGGAGATTGAACATCCTCAACTCCCAGCAAGGAGTATTGGGGATCGAAGTTTTCAACTCCCAGCAAGGAGTATTGGGTATTGAACGTCCTCAACTCCCAGCAAGGAGATTTGGGGATCGATGTTCTCGACCCCCAGTAAGGAGTATTGCCGAATGAACATCCTCAACTTCCGGCAAGGAGTATTGGAGATCGACGTTCTCAACTCCCAGTAAGGAGTATTGGGGATTGAACATCCTCAACTCCCTGCAAGGAGTATTGGGGATTGAACGTCCTCAACTCCCAGCAAGGAGTATTAGGGATCGACGTTCTCAACCCCCAGCAAGGAGTATTGCAGATTGAATATCCTCAACTCCCAGCAAGGAATATTGGGTTCGAACATCGTTAACTCCCAGCAAGCAGTATTGGGGATCGACCATCCTCAAATCCAAGCAGTGAGTATTGGGGATCGATTAACTCAGCTCCCAGCAAGGCGTATTGTGGATTGAACATTCTGAACTCCCAGCAAGGCGTATTGGGGATTGAATAATCTCAACTCCCAGCAAGGCGTATTGGGGATCGAAGTTTTCAACTCCCAGCAAGGAGTATTGGGTATTGAACGTCCTCAACCCCCAGCAAGGAGTATTGCAGATTGAATATCCTCAACTCCAAGCAAGGAATATTGGGTTCGAACATCGTTAACTCCCAGCAAGTAGTATTGGTGATCGACCATCCTCAAATCCAAGCAGGGAGTATTGGGGATCGATTATCTCAGCTCCCAGCAAGGCGTATTGTGGATTGAACATTCTGAACTCCCAGCAAGGCGTATTGGGGATTGAATATTCTCAACTCCCAGCAAGGCGTATTGGGGATTGAACATCATCAACTCCCAGCAAGGTGTCTTGGAGATTGAACATCCTCAACTCCCAGCAAGGAGTATTGGGGATCGAAGTTTTCAACTCCCAGCAAGGAGTATTGGGTATTGAACGTCCTCAACTCCCAGCAAGGAGATTTGGGGATCGATGTTCTCGACCCCAGTAAGGAGTATTGCCGAATGAACATCCTCAACTTCCGGCAAGGAGTATTGGATATCGACGTTCTCAACTCCCAGCAAGGAGCATTGGGGTTTGAACATCCTCAACTCCCTGCAAGGAGTATTGGGGATTGAACGTCCTCAACTCCCAGCAAGGAGTATTAGGGATCGAAGTTCTCAACCCCCAGCTTGGAGTATTGCAGATTGAATATACTCAACTCCCAGCAAAGAATATTGGGTTCGAACATCGTTAACTCCCAGCAAGGAGTATTGGGGATCGACCATCCTCAAATCCAAGCAGGGAGTATTGGGGATCGATTATCTCAGCTCCCAGCAGGGCGTATTGTGGATTGAACATTCTGAACTCCCAGCAAGGCGTATTGGGGATTGAATATTCTCACTCCCAGCAAGGCGTTTTGGGAATTGAACATCATCAACTCCCAGCAAGGTGTCTTGGAGATTGAACATCCTCAATTCCCAGCAAGGAGTATTGGAGATCGATGTTCTCAACTCCCAGTAAGGAGTATTGGGGATTGAATGTCCTCAACTCCCAGCAAGGAGAATTGGGGATCAACGTTCTCAACCCCCAGCAAGGAGTATTGCAGATTGAATATCCTCAACTCCCAGCAAGGAATATTGGGTTCGAACATCGTTAACTCCCAGCAAGGAGTATTGGGGATCGACCATCCTCAAATCCAAGCAAGGAGTATTCGGGATCGATTATCTCAGCTCCCAGCAAGTCGTATTGTGGATTGAATATTCTGAACTCCCAGCAAGGCGTATTGGGGATTGAATATTCTCAACTCCCAGCAAGGCGTATTGGGGATTGAACATCATCAACTCCCGGCAAGCTGTCTTGGAGTTTGAACATCCTCAACCCCCAGCAAGGAGTATTGCAGATTGAATATCCTCAACTCCAAGCAAGGAATATTGGGTTCGAACATCGTTAACTCCCAGCAAGTAGTATTGGTGATCGACCATCCTCAACTCCAAGCAGGGAGTATTGGGGATCGATTATCTCAGCTCCCAGCAAGGCGTATTGTGGATTGAACATTCTGAACTCCCAGCAAGGCGTATTGGGGATTGAATATTCTCAACTCCCAGCAAGGCGTATTGGGGATTGAACATCATCAACTCCCAGCAAGGTGTCTTGGAGATTGAACATCCTCAACTCCCGGCAAGGAGTATTGGGGATCGAAGTTTTCAACTCCCAGCAAGGAGTATTGGGTATTGAACGTCCTCAACTCCCAGCAAGGAGATTTCGGATCGATGTTCTCGACCCCCAGTAAGGAGTATTGCCGAATGAACATCCTCAACTTCCGGCAAGGAGTATTGGAGATCGACGTTCTCAACTCCCAATAAGGAGTATTGGGGATTGAACATCCTCAACTCCCTGCAAGGAGTATTGCAGATTGAATATCCTCAACTCCCAGCAAGGAATATTGGTTTCGAACATCGTTAAATCCCAGCAAGGAGTATTGGGGATCGACCATCCTTAAATCCAAGCAGGGAGTATTGGGGATCGATTATCTCAGCTACCAGCAAGGCGTATTATGGATTGTACATTCTGAACTCCAAGCAAGGCGTATTGGGGATTGAACATCATCAACTCCCAGCAAGGTGTCTTGGAGATTGAACATCCTCAACTCCCAGCAAGGAGTATTGGGGATCGAAGTTTTCAACTCCCAGCAAGGAGTATTGGGTATTGAACGTCCTCAACTCCCAGCAAGGAGATTTGGGGATCGATGTTCTCGACCCCCAGTAAGGAGTATTGCCGAATGAACATCCTCAACTTCCGGCAAGGAGTATTGGAGATCGACGTTCTCAACTCCCAGTAAGGAGTATTGGGGATTGAACATCCTCAACTCCCTGCAAGGAGTATTGGGGATTGAACGTCCTCAACTCCCAGCAAGGAGTATTAGGGATCGACGTTCTCAACCCCCAGCAAGGAGTATTGCAGATTGAATATCCTCAACTCCCAGCAAGGAATATTGGGTTCGAACATCGTTAACTCCCAGCAAGCAGTATTGGGGATCGACCATCCTCAAATCCAAGCAGTGAGTATTGGGGATCGATTAACTCAGCTCCCAGCAAGGCGTATTGTGGATTGAACATTCTGAACTCCCAGCAAGGCGTATTGGGGATTGAATAATCTCAACTCCCAGCAAGGCGTATTGGGGATCGAAGTTTTCAACTGCCAGCAAGGAGTATTGGGTATTGAACGTCCTCAACTCCCAGCAAGGAGATTTGGGGATCGATGTTCTCGACCCCAGTAAGGAGTATTGCCGAATGAACATCCTCAACTTCCGGCAAGGAGTATTGGATATCGACGTTCTCAACTCCCAGCAAGGAGCATTGGGGTTTGAACATCCTCAACTCCCTGCAAGGAGTATTGGGGATTGAACGTCCTCAACTCCCAGCAAGGAGTATTAGGGATCGAAGTTCTCAACCCCCAGCAAGGAGTATTGCAGATTGAATATACTCAACTCCCAGCAAAGAATATTGGGATCGAACATCGTTAACTCCCAGCAAGGAGTATTGGGGATCGACCATCCTCAAATCCAAGCAGGGAGTATTGGGGATCGATTATCTCAGCTCCCAGCAGGGCGTATTGTGGATTGAACATTCTGAACTCCCAGCAAGGCGTATTGGGGATTGAATATTCTCACTCCCAGCAAGGCGTTTTGGGAATTGAACATCATCAACTCCCAGCAAGGTGTCTTGGAGATTGAACATCCTCAATTCCCTGCAAGGAGTATTGGGGATCGAAGTTTTCAACTCCCAGCAAGGAGTATTGGGTATTGAACGTCCTCAACTCCCAGCAAGGAGATTTGGGGAATGACGTTCTCGACCCCCAGCAAGGAGTATTGCGGAATGCACATCCTCAACTTCCGGCAAGGAGTATTGGAGATCGATGTTCTCAACTCCCAGTAAGGAGTATTGGGGATTGAACATCCTCAACTCCCAGCAAGCGTATTGGGGATTGAACATTCTCAGCTCCCAGCAAGCAGTATTGCGGATCGTCGTTCTCAACTCCCAGCAAGGAGTATTGGGGATTGAACATCCTCAACTCCCAGAAAGGAGTATTGGGGACTGAACGTCCTCAACTCCCAGCAAGGAGTATTGGACATTGAACATCCTCAACTCCCAGCAAGGAGTATTGGGGATTGAACATCCTTAACTCCCAGCAAGGAGTATTGGGGATCTAACATGCTCAACTCAAGCAGCGAGTATTGGGGATCGACGTTCTCAACTCCCAGTATGGAGTATTGGGGATTGAACATCCTCAACCCCCAGCAAGGAATATTAGGGATTTAACATGCTCAACTCCCAGCAATGAGTATTGGGGATCGACGTTCTCGCCTCCCTGCAAGGAGTATTGGGTATTGAACGTCCTCAACTCCCAGCAAGGAGATTTGGGGATCGATGTACTCGACGCCCAGTAAGGAGTATTGCGTAATGAACATCCTCAACTTCCGGCAAGGAGTATTGGAGATCGACGTTCTCAACTCCCAGTAAGGAGTATTGGAGATTGAACATCCTCAACTCCCTGCAAGGAGTATTGGGGATTGAACGTCCTCAACTCCCAGCAAGGAGTATTAGGGATCGACGTTCTCAACCCCCAGCAAGGAGTATTGCAGATTGAATATCCTCAACTCCCAGCAAGGAATATTGGGTTCGAACATCGTTAACTCCCAGCAAGGAGTATTTGGTATCAACCATCCTCAAATCCAAGCAGGGAGTATTGGGGATCGATTATCTCAGCTCCCAGCAAGGCGTATTGTGGATTGAACATTCTGAACTCCCAGCAAGGCGTATTGGGGATTGAATATTCTCAACTCCCAGCAAGGCGTATTGGGTTTGAACATCAGCAACTCCCAGCAAGGTGTCTTGGAGATTGAACATCCTCAACTCCCAGCAAGTAGTACTGGGGATCGAAGTTTTCAACTCCCAGCAAGGAGTATTGGGTATTGAACGTCCTCAACTCCCAGCAAGGAGATTTGGGGATCGATGTTCTCGACGCCCAGTAAGGAGTATTGCGTAATGAACATCCTCAACTTCCGGCAAGGAGTATTGGAGATCGACGTTCTCAACTCCCAGTAAGGAGTATTGGAGATTGAACATCCTCAACTCCCTGCAAGGAGTATTTGGGATTGAACGTCCTCAACTCCCAGCAAGGAGTATTAGGGATCGACGTTCTCAACCCCCAGCAAGGAGTATTGCAGATTGAATATCCTCAACTCCCAGCAAGGAATATTGGGTTCGAACATCGTTAACTCCCAGCAAGGAGTATTGGGTATCAACCATCCTCAAATCCAAGCAGGGAGTATTGGAGATCGATTATCTCAGCTCCCAGCAAGGCGTATTGTGGATTGAACATTCTGAACTCCCAGCAAGGCGTATTGGGGATTGAATATTCTCAACTCCCAGCAAGGCGTATTGGGTTTGAACATCAGCAACTCCCAGCAAGGTGTCTTGGAGATTGAACATCCTCAAATCCCAGCAAGGATATTGGGGATCGAAGTTTTCAACTCCCAGCAAGGAATATTGGGTATTGAACGTCCTCAACTCCCAGCAAGGAGATTTGGGGATCGACGTTCTCGACCCCCAGCAAGGAGTATTGCGGAAAGCACATCCTCAACTTCCGGCAAGGAGTATTGGAGATCGACGTTCTCAACTCCCAGTAAGGAGTATTGGGGATTGAACATCCTCAACTCCCAGCAAGGAGTATTGGGGATCGACGATCTCAACTCCCAGCAAGGATTATTGGTGATTGAACATCCTCAACTTCCAGCAAGAGTATTGGGGATTGAACATTCTCAGCTCCCAGCAAGCAGTATTGCGGATCGACGTTCTCAACTCCCAGCAAGGAGTATTGGGGAGCGACGATCTCAACCCACAGCAAGGAGCATTGCAGATTGAATATCCTCAACTCCCAGCAAGGAATATTGGTTTCGAACATCGTTAAATCCCAGCAAGGAGTATTGGGGATCGACCATCCTTAAATCCAAGCAGGGAGTATTGGGGATCGATTATCTCAGCTACCAGCAAGGCGTATTATGGATTGTACATTCTGAACTCCAAGCAAGGCGTATTGGGGATTGAACATCATCAACTCCCAGCAAGGTGTCTTGGAGATTGAACATCCTCAACTCCCAGCAAGGCGTATTGGGGATTGAACATCATCAACTCCCAGCAAGGTGTCTTGGAGATTGAACATCCTCAACTCCCAGCAAGGAGTATTGGGGATCGAAGTTTTCAACTCCCAGCAAGGAGTATTGGGTATGGAACGTCCTCAACTCCCAGCAAGGAGATTTGGGGATCGACGTTCTCGACACCCAGTAAGGAGTATTGCGGAATGAACATCCTCAACTTCCGGCAAGGAGATTGGAGATCGACGTTCTCAACTCCCAGTAAGGAGTATTGGGGATTGAACATCCTCAACTCCCAGCAAGGAGTATTGGGGATCGACGATCTCAACTCCCAGCAAGGAGTATTGCGGATCGACGTTCTCAACTCCCAGCAAGGAGTATTGGGGTTTGAAAATTCTCAACTCCCAGCAAGGAGTATTGGGGAGCGATGATCTCAACCCACAGCAAGGAGCATTGCAGATTGAATATCCTCACCTCCCAGCAAGGAATATTGGTTTCGAAAATCGTTAAATCCCAGCAAGGAGTATTGGGGATCGACGATCCTCAAATCCAAGCAGGGAGTATTGGGGATCGATTATCTCAGCTCCCAGCAAGGCGTATTATGGATTGAACATTCTGAACTCCCAGCAAGGCGTATTGGGGATTGAACATTCTCAACTCCCAGCAAGGTGTCTTGGAGATTGAACATCCTCAACTCCCAGCAAGGAGTATTGGAGATCGAAGTTTTCAACTCCCAGCAAGGAGTATTGGGTATTGAACGTCCTCAACTCCCAGCAAGGAGATTTGGGGATCGACGCTCTCGACCCCCAGTAAGGAGTATTGCGGAATGAACATCCTCAACTTCCGGCAAGGAGTATTGGGGATTGAACATCCTCAACTCGCAGCAAAGAGCATTGTTGATCGAACATCCTCAACTCCTAGCAAGGTGTACTGGGGATCGACCATCCTCAAATCCAAGCAAGGAGAATTCGGGATCGATTATCTCAGCTCCCAGCAAGTCCTATTGTGGATTGAATATTCTGAACTCCCAGCAAGGCGTATTGGGGATTGAATATTCTCAACTCCCAGCAAGGCGTATTGGGGATTGAACATCATCAACTCCCGGCAAGGTGTCTTGGAGATTGAACATCCTCAACCCCCAGCAAGGAGTATTGGGGATCGACGTTTTCAACTCCCAGCAAGGAATATTGGGTTCGAACATCGTTAACTCCCAGAAAGCAGTATTGGTGATCGACCATCCTCAAATCCAAGCAGGGAGTATTGGGGATCGATTATCTCAGCTCCCAGCAAGGCGTATTGTGGATTGAACATTCTGAACTCCCAGCAAGGCGTATTGGGGATTGAATATTCTCAACTCCCAGCAAGGCGTATTGGGGATTGAACATCATCAATTCCCAGCAAGGTGTCTTGGAGATTGAACATCCTCAACTCCCAGCAAGGAGTATTGGGGATCGAAGTTTTCAACTCCCAGCAAGGAGTATTGGGTATTGAACGTCCTCAACTCCCAGCAAGGAGATTTGGGGATCGATGTTCTCGACCCCCAGTAAGGAGAATTGCCGAATGAACATCCTCAACTTCCGGCAAGGAGTATTGGAGATCGACGTTCTCAACTCCCAGTAAGGAGTATTGGGGATTGAACATCCTCAACTCCCTGCAATGAGTATTGGGGATTGAACGTCCTCAACTCCGAGCAAGGAGTATTAGGGATCGACGTTCTCAACCCCCAGCAAGGACTATTGCAGATTGAATATCCTCAACTCCCAGCAAGGTATATTGGGTTCGAACATCCTTAACTCCCAGCAAGGAGTATTGGGGATCGACCATCCTCAAATCCAAGCAGGGAGTATTGGGGATCGATTATCTCAGCTCCCAGCAAGGCGTATTGTGGATTGAACATTCTGAACTCCCAGCAAGGCGTATTGGGGATTGAATAATCTCAACTCCCAGCAAGGCGTATTGGGGACCGAAGTTTTCAACTCCCAGCAAGGAGTATTGGGTATTGAACGTCCTCAACTCCCAACAAGGAGATTTGTTGATCGATGTTCTCGACCCCCAGTAAGGAGTATTGCCGAATGAACATCCTCAACTTCCGGCAAGGAGTATTGGAGATCGACGTTCTCAACTCCCAGTAAGGAGCATTGGGGATTGAACATCCTCAACTCCCTGCAAGGAGTATTGGGGATTGAATGTCCTCAACTCCCAGCAAGGAGTATTAGGGATCGATTCTCAACCCCCAGCAAGGAGTATTGCAGATTGAATATCCTCAACTCCCAGCATGGAATATTGGGTTCGAACATCGTTAACTCCCAGCAAGGAGTATTGGGGATCGACCATCCTCAAATCCAAGCAGGGAGTATTGGGGATCGATTATCTCAGCTCCCAGCAAGGCGTATTGTGGATTGAACATTCTGAACTCCCAGCAAGGCGTATTGGGGATTGAATATTCTCACTCCCAGCAAGGCGTTTTGGGGATTGAACACCATCAACTCCCAGCAAGGTGTCTTGGAGATTGAACATCCTCAACTCCCAGCACGGAGTATTGGGGATCGAAGTTTTCAACTCCCAGCAAGGAGTATTGGGTATTGAACGTCCTCAACTCCTAGCAAGGAGATTTGGTGAATGATGTTCTCGACCCCCAGCAAGGAGTATTGCGGAATGCAGATCCTCAACTTCCGGCAAGGAGTATTGGAGATCGACGTTCTCAACTCCCAGTAAGGAGTATTGGGGATTGAACATCCTCAACTCCAAGCAAGAGTATTGGGGATTGAACATTCTCAGCTCCCAGCAAGCAGTATTGCGGATCGTCGTTCTCAACTCCCAGCAAGGAGTATTGGGGATTGAACATCCTCAACTCCCAGAAAGGAGTATTGGGGACTGAACGTCCTCAACTCCCAGCAAGGAGTATTGGACATTGAACATCCTTAACTCCCAGCAAGGAGTATTGGGGATCGAACATGCTCAACTCAAGCAGCGAGTATTGGGGATCGACGTTCTCAACTCCCAGTATGGAGTATTGGGGATTGAACATCCTCAACTCCGAGCAAGGAGTATTGGGGATCGACGATCTCAACTCCCAGCAAGGAGTATTGGTGATTGAACATCCTCAACTCCCAGCAAGAGTATTGGGGATTGAACATGCTCAACTCCCAGCTAAGAGTACTGTGGATCGAACATCCTCATCTCCTAGCAAGGAGTACTGGGGATCGACCATCCTCAACTCCCAGCCAGGAGTATTGGAATCGACGTTCTCAACTCCCTGCAAGGAGTATTGGGGATTGAACATCCTCAACTCCAAGCAAGGAGTATTGGGGATTGAACATTCCGAACTCCCAGCAAGGCGTATAGGGGATTGAATATTCTCAACTCCCAGCAAGGCGTATTGGGGATTGAACATCGTCAACTCCCAGCAAGGTGTCTTGGAGATTGAACATCCTCAACTCCCAGCAAGGAGTATTGGGGATCGACGTTTTCAACTCCGAGCAAGGAGTATTAGGTATTGAACGTCCTCAACTCCCAGCAAGGAGATTTGGGGATCGACGTTCTCGACCCTCAACAAGGAGTATTGCGGATTAACATCCTCAACTCCCAGCAAGGAGTATTGGGGATTGACGAGCTCAACTCCCAGCAAGGAGTATTGGTGATTGAACATCCTCAACTCCCAGCAAGAGTATTGGGGATTGAACATCTTCAACTCCCAGCTAAGAGTACTGTGGATCGAACATCCTCAACTCCTAGCAAGGAGTACTGGGGATCAACCATCCTCAACTCCCAGCCAGGAGTATTGGAATCGACGTTCGCAACTCCCAGCAAGGAGTATTGGGGATTGAACATCCTCAGCTCCCAGCGAGCAGTGTTGGGGATCGACGTTCTCAACTCCCTGCAAGGAGTATTGGGGATTGAACATCCTCAACTCCAAGCAAGGAGTATTGGGGATTGAACATTCTGAACTCCCAGCAAGGCGGATTGGGGATTGCATATTCTCAACTCCCAGCAAGGCGGATTGGGGATTGAACATCATCAACTCCCAGCAAGGAGTATTGGGGATTGACGTTTACAACTCCCAGCAAGGAGTATTAGGTATTCAACGTCCTCAACTCCCAGCAACGAGATTTGGGGATCGACGTTCTCGACCCCCAGCAAGGACTATTGGGGATTGAACATCCTCAACTCCCAGCAAGGAGTATTGGAGATCGAACATCCTCAACTCCTAGGAAGGAGTACTGGGGATCGACCATCCTCAACTCCCAGCCAGGAGTATTGGGATCGACGTTCTCAATTCAAGCAAGGAGTATTGGGGATTGAACATCCTCAGCACATAGCGAGCAGTGTTCGGGATCGACGTTCTCAACTCCCTGCAAGGAGTATTGGGGACTGAACATCCTCAACTCCAAGCAAGGAGTATTGGGGATTGAATATCCTCAACTCCCAGCAAGGAGTATTGGAGATCGAACAATCTCAACTCCCAGTATGGAGTATTGGGGATCGACCGTCCTCAACTCCCAGCAAGGTATATTAGCGATTGAACATGCTCAACTCCCAGCAAGGTGTATTGGGGATCGATGTTCTCAACTCCCAGCAAGGAATATTGGGCATTGAACATCCTCAACTCCCAGAAAGGAGTTTTGGGGACTGAACGTCCTCAACTCCCAGCAAGGAGTATTGGGGATCGACATTCTCAACTCATAGCGAGGAGTATTGGGGATTGAATATCCTCAACTCCCGGCAAGGAGTATTGGGGACTGAATGTCCTCAACTCTCAGCAAGGAGTATTGGGAATCGACGTTCTCAACTCCCAGCAAGGAGTATTGTGGATCGAACATCCTCAACTCCCATCAAGGAGTATTGGTGATTGAACATCCTCAACTCCCAGCAAGGAGTATTGGGGATCGAAGTTCTCAACTCCCAGCAAAGAGTATTGGGGATTGAACATCCTCAACTTCCAGAAAGGAGTATTGGGGACTGAACGTTCTCAACTCCCAGCAAGGAATATTGGGGATCGAAAGTCCTCAACTCCCTTCAAGGAATAATGGGGATCGAACATCCTTAACTCCCAGCAAGGTGTATTGGGAATCGAACATGCTCAACTCCAAACAGGGAGTGTTGTGGATCGACCTTCTCAGTTACCAGTAAGGAGTATTGGAGATTGAACATTCTCAACTCCCAGTATGGAGTATTGGGGTTCGACCGTCCTCAACTCCCAGCAAGGAATATTAGGGATTGAAAATGCTCAACTCCCAGCAATGAGTATTGGGGATCGAAGTTTTCAACTCCCAGCAAGGAGTATTGGGTATTGAACGTCCTAAACTCTCAGCAAGGAGATTTGGGGATCGACGTTCTCGACCCCCAGCAAGGAGTATTGCGGAATGAACATCCTCAACTTCCAGCAAGGAGTATTGGAGATCGACGTTCTCAACTCCCAGTAAGGAGTATTGGGGATTGAACATCCTCAACTCCCAGCAAGGAGTATTGGGGATCGACGTTTTCAACTCCCAGCAAGGAGTATTGGGGATTGAACATCCTCAGCTACCAGCGAGCAGTGTTGGGGATCGACGTTCTCAGCTCCCTGCAAGGAGTATTGGGGATTGAACATCCTCAACTCCAAGCAAGGAGTATTGGGGATTGAATATCCTCAACTCCCAGCAAGGAGTATTGGAGATTGAACAATCTCAACTCCCAGTATGGAGTATTGGGGATCGACCGTCCTCAACTCCCAGCAAGGAATATGAGGGATTGAACAAGCTCAACTCCCAGCAAGGAGTATTGGGGATTGAAAATTCTCAACTCCCAGCAAGGAGTATTGCAGATCGACGTTCTAAACTCCCAGCAAGGAGTATTGCAGATCGACGTTCTAAACTCCCAGAAAGGAGTATTGGGGACTGAACGTCCTCAACTCCCAGCAAGGAGTATTGGACAATGAACATCCTCAACTCCCAGCAAGGAATAATGGGGATCGAACATCCTTAACTCCCAGCAAGGAGTATTGGGGATCGAACATGCTCAACTCCAAGCAGGGAGTATTGGGGATCGACGTTCTCAACTCCCAGTAAGGGGTATTGGAGATTGAACATTCTCAGCTCCCAGTATGGAGTATTGGGGTTCGACCGTCCTCAACTCCCAGCAAGAAATATTAGGGATTGAAGATGCTCAACTCCCAGCAATGAGTATTGGGGATCGACGTTCTCAACTCCCAGCAAGGAGTATTGGGGATTGAACGTCCTCAACTCCCAGCAAGGAGTATTGGGGCTCGATGTACTCAACCCCCAGCAAGGAGTATTGCAGATTGAATATCCTCAACTCCCAGCTTGGAGTATTGGGGATCGACCATACTCAACTCCAAGCAGGGAGTATTGGGTATCGATTATCTCAGCTCCCAGCACGGCGTATTGTGGATTGAACATTCTGAACTCCCAGCAAGGCGAATTGGGGACTGAATATGCTCAACTCCCAGCAAGGTGTCTTGGAGACTGAACATCCTCAACTCCCAGCAAGGAGTATTGGGGATCGACGTTTTCAACTCCCAGCAAGGAGTATTCGATATTGAACGTCCTCAACTCCCAGCAAGGAGATTTGGGGATCGACGCTCTCGACCCCCAGTAAGGAGTATTGCGGAATGAACATCCTCAACTTCCGGCAAGGAGTATTGGAGATCGACGTTCTCAACTCCCAGTAAGGAGTATTGGGGATTGAACATCCTCAACTCCCAGCAAGGCGTATTGGGGATCGACGAGCTCAACTCCCAGCAAGGAGTATTGGTGATTGAACATCCTCAACTCCCAGCAAGGAGTATTGGAGATCGAACAATCTCAACTCCCAGTATGGAGTATTGGGGATCGACTGTCCTCAACTCCCAGCAAGGTATATTAGCAATTGAACATGCTCAACTCCCAGCAAGGTGTATTGGGGATCGATGTTCTCAACTCCCAGCGAGGAGTATTGGGGATTGAATATCCACAACTCCCGGCAAGGAGTATTGGGGACTGAATGTCCTCAACTCTCAGCAAGGAGTATTGGGAATCGACGTTCTCAACTCCCAGCAAGGAGTATTGTGGATCGAACATCCTCAACTCCCATCAAGGAGTATTGGTGATTGAACATCCTCAACTCCCAGCAAGGAGTATTGGGGATCGAAGTTCTCAACTCCCAGCAAGGAGTATTGGGGATTGAACATCCTCAACTTCCAGAAAGGAGTATTGGGGACTGAACGTTCTCAACTCCCAGCAAGGAATATTGGGGATCGAAAGTCCTCAACTCCCTTCAAGGAATAATGGGGATCGAACATCCTTAACTCCCAGCAAGGTGTATTGGGAATCGAACATGCTCAACTCCAAACAGGGAGTGTTGTGGATCGACCTTCTCAGTTACCAGTAAGGAGTATTGGAGATTGAACATTCTCAACTCCCAGTATGGAGTATTGGGGTTCGACCGTCCTCAACTCCCAGCAAGGAATATTAGGGATTGAAAATGCTCAACTCCCAGCAATGAGTATTGGGGATCGAAGTTTTCAACTCCCAGCAAGGAGTATTGGGTATTGAACGTCCTCAACTCCCAGCAAGGAGATTTGGGGATCGACGTTCTCGACCCCCAGCAAGGAGTATTGCGGAATGAACATCCTCAACTTCCAGCAAGGAGTATTGGAGATCGACGTTCTCAACTCCCAGTAATGAGTATTGGGGATTGAACATCCTCAACTCCCAGCAAGGAGTATTGGGGATCGATGATCTCAACTCCCAGCAAGTAGTATTGGTGATTGAACATCCTCAACTCCCAGCAAGAGTATTGGGGATTGAACATCCTCAACTCCCAGCTAAGAGTGCTGTGGATCGAACATCCTCATCTCCTAGCAAGGAGTACTGGGGATCGACCATCCTCAACTCCCAGCCAGGAGTATTGGAATCGACGTTCTCAACTCCCAGCAAGGAGTATTGGGGATTGAACATCCTCAGCTCCCAGCGAGCAGTGTTGGGGATCGACGTTCTAAGCTCCCTGCAAGGAGTATTGGGGATTGAACATCCTCAACTCCAAGCAAGGAGTATTGGGGATTGAACATTCTGAACTCCCAGCAAGGCGTATAGGGGATTGAATATTCTCAACTCCCAGCAAGGCGCAATGGGGATTGAACATCGTCAACTCCCAGCAAGGTGTCTTGGAGATTGAACATCCTCAACTCCCAGCAAGGAGTATTGGGGATCGACGTTTTCAACTCCCAGCAAGGAGTATTGGGGATTGAACATCCTCAGCTACCAGCGAGCAGTGTTGGGGATCGACGTTCTCAACTCCCAGCAAGTAGTATTGGTGATTGAACATCCTCAACTCCCAGCAAGAGTATTGGGGATTGAACATCCTCAGCTCCCAGCAAGGAGTATTGGGGATCGACGTACTCAACCCCCAGCAAGGAGTATTGCAGATTGAATATCCTCAACTCCCAGCTTGGAGTATTGGGGATCGACCATACTCAACTCCAAGCAGGGAGTATTGGGTATCGATTATCTCAGCTCCCAGCACGGCGTATTGTGGATTTAACATTCTGAACTCCCAGCAAGGCGTATTGGGGACTGAATATGCTCAACTCCCTGCAAGGTGTCTTGGAGACTGAACGTCCTCAACTCCCAGCAAGGAGATTTGGGGATCGACGCTCTCGACCCCCAGTAAGGAGTATTGCGGAATGAACATCCTCAACTTCCGGCAAGGAGTATTGGAGATCGACGTTCTCAACTCCCAGTAAGGAGTATTGGGGATTGAACATCCTCAACTCCCAGCAAGGCGTACTGGGGATCGACGAGCTCAACTCCCAGCAAGGAGTATTGGTGATTGAACATCCTCAACTCCCAGCAAGAGTATTGGGGATTGAACATCCTCAACTCCCAGCAAGGAGTATTGGAGATCGAACATCCTCAACTCCTAGGAAGGAGTACTGGGGATCGACCATCCTCAACTCCCAGACAGGAGTATTGGGATCGACGTTCTCAACTCAAGCAAGGAGTATTGGGGATTGAACATCCTCAGCTCATAGCGAGCAGTGTTGGGGATCGACGTTCTCAACTCCCTGCAAGGAGTATTGGGGATTGAACATCCTCAACTCCAAGCAAGGAGTATTGGGGATTGAATATCCTCAACTCCCAGCAAGGAGTATTGGAGATTGAACAATCTCAACTCCCAGTATGGAGTATTGGGGATCGACCGTCCTCAACTCCCAGCAAGGAATATGAGGGATTGAACAAGCTCAACTCCCAGCAAGGAGTATTGCAGATCGACGTTCTAAACTCCCAGCAAGGAGTATTGCAGATCGACGTTCTAAACTCCCAGAAAAGAGTATTGGGGACTGAACGTCCTCAACTCCCAGCAAGGAATAATGGGGATCGAACACCCTTAACTCCCAGCAAGGAGTATTGAGGATCGAACATGCTTAACTCCAAGCAGGGTGTATTGGGGATCGACGTTCTCAACTCCCAGTAAGGGGTATTGGAGATTGAACATTCTCAGCTCCCAGTATGGAGTATTGGGGTTCGACCGTCCTCAACTCCCAGCAAGAAATATTAGGGATTGAAGATGCTCAACTCCCAGCAATGAGTATTGGGGATCGACGTTCTCAACTCCCAGCAAGGAGTATTGGGGATTGAACGTCCTCAACTCCCAGCAAGGAGTATTGGGGATCGACGTACTCAACCCCCAGAAAGGAGTATTGCAGATTGAATATCCTCAACTCCCAGCTTGGAGTATTGGGGATCGACCATACTCAACTCCAAGCAGGGAGTATTGGGTATCGATTATCTCAGCTCCCAGCACGGCGTATTGTGGATTAAACATTCTGAACTCCCAGCAAGGCGTATTGGGGACTGAATATGCTCAACTCCCAGCAAGGTGTCTTGGAGACTGAACTTCCTCAACTCCCAGCAAGGAGTATTGGGGATCGAAGTTTTCAACTCCCAGCAAGGAGTATTTGGTATTGAACGTCCTCAACTCCTAGCAAGGAGATTTGGGGAATGACGTTCTCGACCCCCAGCAAGGAGTACTGTGGAATGCACATCCTCAACTTCCGGCAAGGAGTATTGGAGATCGACGTTCTCAACTCCCAGTAAGGAGTATTGGGGATTAAACATCCTCAACTCCCAGAAAGGAGTATTGGGGACTGAACATCCTCAACTCCCAGCAAGTAGTATTGGACATTGAACATCCTTAACTCCCAGCAAGGAGTATTGGGGATCGAACATGCTCAACTCAAGCAGCGAGTATTGGGGATCGACGTTCTCAACTCCCAGTATGGAGTATTGGGGATTGAACATCCTCAACTCCCAGCAAGGAGTATTGGGGATCGACGATCTCAACTCCCAGCAAGGAGTATTGGTGATTGAACATCGTCAACTCCCAGCAAGAGTATTGGGGATTGAACATCCTCAACTCCCAGCTAAGAGTACTGTGGATCGAACATCCTCATCTCCTAGCAAGGAGTACTGGGGATCGACCATCCTCAACTCCCAGCCAGGAGTATTGGAATCGACGTTCTCAACTCCCAGCAAGGAGTATTGGGGATTGAACATCCTCAGCTCCCAGCGAGCAGTGTTGGGGATCGACGTTCTCAACTCCCTGCAAGGAGTATTGGGGATTGAACATCCTCAACTCCAAGCAAGGAGTATTGGGGATTGAACATTCTGAACTCCCAGCAAGGCGTATAGGGGATTGAATATTCTCAACTCCCAGCAAGGCGTATTGGGGATTGAACATCCTCAAATTCCAGCAAGGAGTATTGGAGATCGACGTTCTCAACTCCCAGCAAGGAGTATTGGGGATTGAACATCCTCAACTCCAAGCAAGGAGTATTGGGGATTGAATATCCTCAACTCCCAGCAAGGAGTATTGGAGATTGAACAATCTCAACTCCCAGTATGGAGTATTGGGGATCGACCGTCCTCAACTCCCAGCAAGGCGTATTGTGGATTAAACATTCTGAACTCCCAGCAAGGCGTATTGGGGATTGAATATTCTCAACTCCCAGCAAGGCGTATTGGGGATTGAATATTCTCAACTCCCAGCAAGGCGTATTGGGGTTTGAACATCATCAACTCCCAGCAAGGTGTCTTGGAGATTGAACATCCTCAACTCCCAGCAAGGAGTATTGCGGATCGAAGTTTTCAACTCCCAGCAAGGAATATTGGGGATCGAAAGTCCTCAACTCCCTTCAAGGAATAATGGGGATCGAACATCCTTAACTCCCAGCAAGGTGTATTGGGAATCGAACATGCTCAACTCCAAGCAGGGAGTGTTGTGGATCGACCTTCTCAGTTCCCAGTAAGGAGTATTGGAGATTGAACAATCTCAACTCCCAGTATGGAGTATTGGGGTTCGACCGTCCTCAACTCCCAGCAAGGAATATTAGGGATTGAACGTCCTCAACTCCCAGCAAGGAGTATTGGGGATCGACGTACTCAACCCCCAGCAAGGAGTATTGCAGATTGAATATCCTCAACTCCCAGCTTGGAGTATTGGGGATCGAACATGCTCAACTCCAAGCAGGGAGTATTGGGGATCGACGTTCTCAACTCCCAGTAAGGGGTATTGGAGATTGAACATTCTCAGCTCCCAGTATGGAGTATTGGGGTTCGACCGTCCTCAACTCCCAGCAAGAAATATTAGGGATTGAAGATGCTCAACTCCCAGCAATGAGTATTGGGGATCGACGTTCTCAACTCCCAGCAAGGAGTATTGGGGATTGAACGTCCTCAACTCCCAGCAAGGAGTATTGGGGATCGACGTACTCAACCCCCAGCAAGGAGTATTGCAGATTGAATATCCTCATCTCCCAGCTTGGAGTATTGGGGATCGACCATACTCAACTCCAAGCAGGGAGTATTGGGTATCGATTATCTCAGCTCCCAGCACGGCGTATTGTGGATTAAACATTCTGAACTCCCAGCAAGGCGTATTGGGGACTGAATATGCTCAACTCCCAGCAAGGTGTCTTGGAGACTGAACTTCCTCAACTCCCAGCAAGGAGTATTGGGGATCGAAGTTTTCAACTCCCAGCAAGGAGTATTTGGTATTGAACGTCCTCAACTCCTAGCAAGGAGATTTGGGGAATGACGTTCTCGACCCCCAGCAAGGAGTACTGTGGAATGCACATCCTCAACTTCCGGCAAGGAGTATTGGAGATCGACGTTCTCAACTCCCAGTAAGGAGTATTGGGGATTAAACATCCTCAACTCCCAGAAAGGAGTATTGGGGACTGAACATCCTCAACTCCCAGCAAGTAGTATTGGACATTGAACATCCTTAACTCCCAGCAAGGAGTATTGGGGATCGAACATGCTCAACTCAAGCAGCGAGTATTGGGGATCGACGTTCTCAACTCCCAGTATGGAGTATTGGGGATTGAACATCCTCAACTCCCAGCAAGGAGTATTGGGGATCGACGATCTCAACTCCCAGCAAGGAGTATTGGTGATTGAACATCCTCAACTCCCAGCAAGAGTATTGGGGATTGAACATCCTCAACTCCCAGCTAAGAGTACTGTGGATCGAACATCCTCATCTCCTAGCAAGGAGTACTGGGGATCGACCATCCTCAACTCCCAGCCAGGAGTATTGGAATCGACGTTCTCAACTCCCAGCAAGGAGTATTGGGGATTGAACATCCTCAGCTCCCAGCGAGCAGTGTTGGGGATCGACGTTCTCAACTCCCTGCAAGGAGTATTGGGGATTGAACATCCTCAACTCCAAGCAAGGAGTATTGGGGATTGAACATTCTGAACTCCCAGCAAGGCGTATAGGGGATTGAATATTCTCAACTCCCAGCAAGGCGTATTGGGGATTGAACATCCTCAAATTCCAGCAAGGAGTATTGGAGATCGACGTTCTCAACTCCCAGCAAGGAGTATTGGGGATTGAACATCCTCAACTCCAAGCAAGGAGTATTGGGGATTGAATATCCTCAACTCCCAGCAAGGAGTATTGGAGATTGAACAATCTCAACTCCCAGTATGGAGTATTGGGGATCGACCGTCCTCAACTCCCAGCAAGGCGTATTGTGGATTAAACATTCTGAACTCCCAGCAAGGCGTATTGGGGATTGAATATTCTCAACTCCCAGCAAGGCGTATTGGGGATTGAATATTCTCAACTCCCAGCAAGGCGTATTGGGGATCGACGTTCTCAACTCCCAGCAAGGTGTCTTGGAGATTGAACATCCTCAACTCCCAGCAAGGAGTATTGCGGATCGAAGTTTTCAACTCCCAGCAAGGAATATTGGGGATCGAAAGTCCTCAACTCCCTTCAAGGAATAATGGGGATCGAACATCCTTAACTCCCAGCAAGGTGTATTGGGAATCGAACATGCTCAACTCCAAGCAGGGAGTGTTGTGGATCGACCTTCTCAGTTCCCAGTAAGGAGTATTGGAGATTGAACAATCTCAACTCCCAGTATGGAGTATTGGGGTTCGACCGTCCTCAACTCCCAGCAAGGAATATTAGGGATTGAACGTCCTCAACTCCCAGCAAGGAGTATTGGGGATCGACGTACTCAACCCCCAGCAAGGAGTATTGCAGATTGAATATCCTCAACTCCCAGCTTGGAGTATTGGGGATCGAACATGCTCAACTCCAAGCAGGGAGTATTGGGGATCGACGTTCTCAACTCCCAGTAAGGGGTATTGGAGATTGAACATTCTCAGCTCCCAGTATGGAGTATTGGGGTTCGACCGTCCTCAACTCCCAGCAAGAAATATTAGGGATTGAAGATGCTCAACTCCCAGCAATGAGTATTGGGGATCGACGTTCTCAACTCCCAGCAAGGAGTATTGGGGATTGAACGTCCTCAACTCCCAGCAAGGAGTATTGGGGATCGACGTACTCAACCCCCAGCAAGGAGTATTGCAGATTGAATATCCTCAACTCCCAGCTTGGAGTATTGGGGATCGACCATACTCAACTCCAAGCAGGGAGTATTGGGTATCGATTATCTCAGCTCCCAGCACGGCGTATTGTGGATTTAACATTCTGAACTCCCAGCAAGGCGTATTGGGGACTGAATATGCTCAACTCCCTGCAAGGTGTCTTGGAGACTGAAAATCCTCAACTCCCAGCAAGGAGTATTGGGGATCGACGTTTTCAACTCCCAGCAAGGAGTATTCGGTATTGAACGTCCTCAACTCCCAGCAAGGAGATTTGGGGATCGACGCTCTCGACCCCCAGTAAGGAGTATTGCGGAATGAACATCCTCAACTTCCGGCAAGGAGTATTGGAGATCGACGTTCTCAACTCCCAGTAAGGAGTATTGGGGATTGAACATCCTCAACTCCCAGCAAGGCGTACTGGGGATCGACGAGCTCAACTCCCAGCAAGAGTATTGGGGATTGAACATCCTCAACTCCCAGCAAGGAGTATTGAAGATCGAACATCCTCAACTCCTAGGAAGGAGTACTGGGGATCGACCATCCTCAACTCCCAGCCAGGAGTATTGGGATCGACGTTCTCAACTCAAGCAAGGAGTATTGGGGATTGAACATCCTCAGCTCATAGCGAGCAGTGTTGGGGATCGACGTTCTCAACTCCCTGCAAGGAGTATTGGGGATTGAACATCCTCAACTCCAAACAAGGAGTATTGGGGATTGAATATCCTCAACTCCCAGCAAGGAGTATTGGAGATCGAACAATCTCAACTCCCAGTATGGAGTATTGGGGATCGACCGTCCTCAACTCCCAGCAAGGTATATTAGTGATTGAACATGCTCAACTCCCAGCAAGGTGTACTGGGGATCGATGTTCTCAACCCCCAGCAAGGAATATTGGGGATTGAACATCCTCAACTCCCAGAAAGGAGTTTTGGGGACTGAACGTCCTCAACTCCCAGCAAGGTGTATTGGGGATCGAACATCCTCAACTCCCAGCAAGGAGTATTGGGGATCGACATTCTCTACTCATAGCGAGGAGTATTGGGGATTGAATATCCTCAACTCCCGGCAAGGAGTATTGGGGACTGAACGTCCTCAACTCTCAGCAAGGAGTATTGGGAATCGACGTTCTCAACTCCCAGCAAGGAGTATTGTGGATCGAACATCCTCAAGTCCCATCAAGGAGTATTGGTGATTGAACATCCTCAACTCCCAGCAAGGAGTATTGGGGATCGAAGTTCTCAACTCCCAGCAAGGAGTATTGGGGATTGAACATCCTCAACTTCCAGAAAGGAGTATTGGGGACTGAACGTTCTCAACTCCCAGCAAGGGATATTGGGGATCGAAAGTCCTCAACTCCCTTCAAGGAATAATGGGGATCGAACATCCTTAACTCCCAGCAAGGTGTATTGGGAATCGAACATGCTCAACTCCAAACAGGGAGTGTTGTGGATCGACCTTCTCAGTTCCCTGTAAGGAGTATTGGAGATTGAACATTCTCAACTCCCAGTATGGAGTATTGGGGTTCGACCGTCCTCAACTCCCAGCAAGGAATATTAGGGATTGAAAATGCTCAACTCCCAGCAATGAGTATTGGGGATCGAAGTTTTCAACTCCCAGCAAGGAATATTGGGTATTGAACGTCCTAAACTCCCAGCAAGGAGATTTGGGGATCGACGTTCTCGACCCCAAGCAAGGAGTATTGCGGAATGAACATCTTCAACTTCCGGCAAGGAGTATTGGAGATCGACGTTCTCAACTCCCAGTAAGGAGTATTGGGGATTGAACATCCTCATCTCCCAGCAAGGAGTATTGGGGATTGAACATCCTCAAGTCCTAGCAAGGAGTACTGGGGATCGACCATCCTCAACTCCCAGCCAGGAGTATTGCGATCGACGTTCTCAACTCCCAGCAAGGAGTATTGGGGATTGAACATCCTCAGCTACCAGCGAGCAGTGTTGGGGATCGACGTTCTCAACTCCCTGCAAGGAGTATTGGGGATTGAACATCCTCAACTCCAAGCAAGGAGTATTGGGGATTGAATATCCTCAACTCCCAGCAAGGAGTATTGGAGATTGAACAATCTCAACTCCCAGTATGGAGTATTGGGGATCGACCGTCCTCAACTCCCAGCAAGGAATATGAGGGATTGAACAAGCTCAACTCCCAGCAAGGAGTATTGGGGATTGAAAATTCTCAACTCCCAGCAAGGAGTATTGCAGATCGACGTTCTAAACTCCCAGCAAGGAGTATTGCAGATCGACGTTCTAAACTCCCAGAAAGGAGTATTGGGGACTGAACGTCCTCAACTCCCAGCAAGGAGTATTGGACATTGAACATGCTCAACTCCCAGCAAGGAATAATGGGGATCGAACACCCTTAACTCCCAGCAAGGAGTATTGAGGATCGAACATGCTTAACTCCAAGCAGGGAGTATTGGGGATCGACGTTCTCAACTCCCAGTAAGGGGTATTGGAGATTGAACATTCTCAGCTCCCAGTATGGAGTATTGGGGTTCGACCGTCCTCAACTCCCAGCAAGAAATATTAGGGATTGAAGATGCTCAACTCCCAGCAATGAGTATTGGGGATCGACGTTCTCAACTCCCAGCAAGGAGTATTGGGGATTGAACGTCCTCAACTCCCAGCAAGGAGTATTGGGGATCGACGTACTCAACCCCCAGAAAGGAGTATTGCAGATTGAATATCCTCAACTCCCAACTTGGAGTATTAGGGATCGACCATACTCAACTCCAAGCAGGGAGTATAGGGTATCGATTATCTCAGCTCCCAGCACGGCGTATTGTGGATTAAACATTCTGAACTCCCAGCAAGGCGTATTGGGGACTGAATATGCTCAACTCCCAGCAAGGTGTCTTGGAGACTGAACTTCCTCAACTCCCAGCAAGGAGTATTGGGGATCGAAGTTTTCAACTCCCAGCAAGGAGTATTTGGTATTGAACGTCCTCAACTCCTAGCAAGGAGATTTGGGGAATGACGTTCTCGACCCCCAGCAAGGAGTACTGCGGAATGCACATCCTCAACTTCCAGCAAGGAGTATTGGAGATCGACGTTCTCAACTCCCAGTAAGGAGTATTGGGGATTAAACATCCTCAACTCCCAGAAAGGAGTATTGGGGACTGAACATCCTCAACTCCCAGCAAGTAGTATTGGACATTGAACATCCTTAACTCCCAGCAAGGAGTATTGGGGATCGAACATGCTCAACTCAAGCAGCGAGTATTGGGGATCGACGTTCTCAACTCCCAGTATGGAGTATTGGGGATTGAACATCCTCAACTCCCAGCAAGGAGTATTGGGGATCGACGATCTCAACTCCCAGCAAGGAGTATTGGTGATTGAACATCCTCAACTCCCAGCAAGAGTATTGGGGATTGAACATCCTCAACTCCCAGATAAGAGTACTGTGGATCGAACATCCTCATCTCCTAGCAAGGAGTACTGGGGATCGACCATCCTCAACTCCCAGCCAGGAGTATTGGAATCGACGTTCTCAACTCCCAGCAAGGAGTATTGGGGATTGAACATCCTCAGCTCCCAGCGAGCAGTGTTGGGGATCGACGTTCTCAACTCCCTGCAAGGAGTATTGGGGATTGAACATCCTCAACTCCAAGCAAGGACTATTGGGGATTGAACATTCTGAACTCCCAGCAAGGCGTATAGGGGATTGAACATCGTCAACTCCCAGCAAGGTGTCTTGGAGATTGAACATCCTCAACTCCCAGCAAGGAGTATTGGGGATCGACGTTTTCAACTCCCAGCAAGGAGTATTAGGTATTGAACGTCCTCAACTCCCAGCAAGGAGATTTGGGGATCGACGTTCTCGACCCCCAGCAAGGAGTATTGCGGATTGAACATCCTCAAATTCCAGCAAGGAGTATTGGAGATCGGCGTTCTCAACTCCCAGCAAGGAGTATTGGGGATTGAACATCCTCTTCTCCCAGCGAGCAGTGTTGGTGATCGACGTTCTCAACTCCCTGCAAGGAGTATTGGGGATTGAACATCCTCAACTCCAAGCAAGGAGTATTGGGGATTGAACATTCTGAACTCCCAGCAAGGCGTATAGGGGATTGAATATTCTCAACTCCCAGCAAGGCGTATTGGGGATTGAACATCGTCAACTCCCAGCAAGGTGTCTTGGAGATTGAACATCCTCAACTCCCAGCAAGGAGTATTGGGGATCGACGTTTTCAACTCCCAGCAAGGAGTATTATGTATTGAACGTCCTCAACTCCCAGCAAGGAGATTTGGGGATCGACGTTCTCGACCCCCAGCAAGGAGTATTGCGGATTGAACATCCTCAAATTCCAGCAAGGAGTATTGGAGATCGACGTTCTCAACTCCCAGCAAGGAGTATTGGGGATTGAACATCCTCTTCTCCCAGCGAGCAGTGTTGGGGATCGACGTTCTCAACTCCCTGCAAGGAGTATTGTGGATCGAACATCCTCAACTCCCATCAAGGAGTATTGGTGATTGAACATCCTCAACTCCCAGCAAGGAGTATTGGGGATCGAAGTTCTCAACTCCCAGCAAAGAGTATTGGGGATTGAACATCCTCAACTTCCAGAAAGGAGTATTGGGGACTGAACGTTCTCAACTCCCAGCAAGGAATATTGGGGATCGAAAGTCCTCAACTCCCTTCAAGGAATAATGGGGATCGAACATCCTTAACTCCCAGCAAGGTGTATTGGGAATCGAACATGCTCAACTCCAAACAGGGAGTGTTGTGGATCGACCTTCTCAGTTACCAGTAAGGAGTATTGGAGATTGAACATTCTCAACTCCCAGTATGGAGTATTGGGGTTCGACCGTCCTCAACTCCCAGCAAGGAATATTAGGGATTGAAAATGCTCAACTCCCAGCAATGAGTATTGGGGATCGAAGTTTTCAACTCCCAGCAAGGAGTATTGGGTATTGAACGTCCTAAACTCTCAGCAAGGAGATTTGGGGATCGACGTTCTCGACCCCCAGCAAGGAGTATTGCGGAATGAACATCCTCAACTTCCAGCAAGGAGTATTGGAGATCGACGTTCTCAACTCCCAGTAAGGAGTATTGGGGATTGAACATCCTCAACTCCCAGCAAGGAGTATTGGGGATCGACGTTTTCAACTCCCAGCAAGGAGTATTGGGGATTGAACATCCTCAGCTACCAGCGAGCACTGTTGGGGATCGACGTTCTCAGCTCCCTGCAAGGAGTATTGGGGATTGAACATCCTCAACTCCAAGCAAGGAGTATTGGGGATTGAATATCCTCAACTCCCAGCAAGGAGTATTGGAGATTGAACAATCTCAACTCCCAGTATGGAGTATTGGGGATCGACCGTCCTCAACTCCCAGCAAGGAATATGAGGGATTGAACAAGCTCAACTCCCAGCAAGGAGTATTGGGGATTGAAAATTCTCAACTCCCAGCAAGGAGTATTGCAGATCGACGTTCTAAACTCCCAGCAAGGAGTATTGCAGATCGACGTTCTAAACTCCCAGAAAGGAGTATTGGGGACTGAACGTCCTCAACTCCCAGCAAGGAGTATTGGACAATGAACATCCTCAACTCCCAGCAAGGAATAATGGGGATCGAACATCCTTAACTCCCAGCAAGGAGTATTGGGGATCGAACATGCTCAACTCCAAGCAGGGAGTATTGGGGATCGACGTTCTCAACTCCCAGTAAGGGGTATTGGAGATTGAACATTCTCAGCTCCCAGTATGGAGTATTGGGGTTCGACCGTCCTCAACTCCCAGCAAGAAATATTAGGGATTGAAGATGCTCAACTCCCAGCAATGAGTATTGGGGATCGACGTTCTCAACTCCCAGCAAGGAGTATTGGGGATTGAACGTCCTCAACTCCCAGCAAGGAGTATTGGGGCTCGACGTACTCAACCCCCAGCAAGGAGTATTGCAGATTGAATATCCTCAACTCCCAGCTTGGAGTATTGGGGATCGACCATACTCAACTCCAAGCAGGGAGTATTGGGTATCGATTATCTCAGCTCCCAGCACGGCGTATTGTGGATTGAACATTCTGAACTCCCAGCAAGGCGAATTGGGGACTGAATATGCTCAACTCCCAGCAAGGTGTCTTGGAGACTGAACATCCTCAACTCCCAGCAAGGAGTATTGGGGATCGACGTTTTCAACTCCCAGCAAGGAGTATTCGATATTGAACGTCCTCAACTCCCAGCAAGGAGATTTGGGGATCGACGCTCTCGACCCCCAGTAAGGAGTATTGCGGAATGAACATCCTCAACTTCCGGCAAGGAGTATTGGAGATCGACGTTCTCAACTCCCAGTAAGGAGTATTGGGGATTGAACATCCTCAACTCCCAGCAAGGCGTATTGGGGATCGACGAGCTCAACTCCCAGCAAGGAGTATTGGTGATTGAACATCCTCAACTCCCAGCAAGAGTATTGGGGATTGAATATCCTCAACTCCCAGCAAGGAGTATTGGAGATCGAACAATCTCAACTCCCAGTATGGAGTATTGGGGATCGACCGTCCTCAACTCCCAGCAAGGTATATTAGCAATTGAACATGCTCAACTCCCAGCAAGGTGTATTGGGGATCGATGTTCTCAACTCCCAGCGAGGAGTATTGGGGATTGAATATCCACAACTCCCGGCAAGGAGTATTGGGGACTGAATGTCCTCAACTCTCAGCAAGGAGTATTGGGAATCGACGTTCTCAACTCCCAGCAAGGAGTATTGTGGATCGAACATCCTCAACTCCCATCAAGGAGTATTGGTGATTGAACATCCTCAACTCCCAGCAAGGAGTATTGGGGATCGAAGTTCTCAACTCCCAGCAAGGAGTATTGGGGATTGAACATCCTCAACTTCCAGAAAGGGGTATTGGGGATTGAACGTTCTCAACTCCCAGCAAGGAATATTGGGGATCGAAAGTCCTCAACTCCCTTCAAGGAATAATGGGGATCGAACATCCTTAACTCCCAGCAAGGTGTATTGGGAATCGAACATGCTCAACTCCAAACAGGGAGTGTTGTGGATCGACCTTCTCAGTTACCAGTAAGGAGTATTGGAGATTGAACATTCTCAACTCCCAGTATGGAGTATTGGGGTTCGACCGTCCTCAACTCCCAGCAAGGAATATTAGGGATTGAAAATGCTCAACTCCCAGCAATGAGTATTGGGGATCGAAGTTTTCAACTCCCAGCAAGGAGTATTGGGTATTGAACGTCCTCAACTCCCAGCAAGGAGATTTGGGGATCGACGTTCTCGACCCCCAGCAAGGAGTATTGCGGAATGAACATCCTCAACTTCCAGCAAGGAGTATTGGAGATCGACGTTCTCAACTCCCAGTAAGGAGTATTGGGGATTGAACATCCTCAGCTCCCAGCGAGCAGTGTTGGGGATCGACGTTCTAAGCTCCCTGTAAGGAGTATTGGGGATTGAACATCCTCAACTCCAAGCAAGGAGTATTGGGGATTGAACATTCTGAACTCCCAGCAAGGCGTATAGGGGATTGAATATTCTCAACTCCCAGCAAGGCGCAATGGGGATTGAACATCGTCAACTCCCAGCAAGGTGTCTTGGAGATTGAACATCCTCAACTCCCAGCAAGGAGTATTGGGGATCGACGTTTTCAACTCCCAGCAAGGAGTATTGGGGATTGAACATCCTCAGCTACCAGCGAGCAGTGTTGGGGATCGACGTTCTCAGCTACCTGCAAGGAGTATTGGGGATTGAACATCCTCAACTCCAAGCAAGGAGTATTAGGGATTGAATATCCTCAACTCCCAGCAAGGAGTATTGGAGATTGAACAATCTCAACTCCCAGTATGGAGTATTGGGGATCGACCGTCCTCAACTCCCAGCAAGGAATATGAGGGATTGAACAAGCTCAACTCCCAGCAAGGAGTATTGGGGATTGAAAATTCTCAACTCCCAGCAAGGAGTATTGCAGATCGACGTTCTAAACTCCCAGCAAGGAGTATTGCAGATCGAGGTTCTAAACTCCCAGAAAGGAGTATTGGGGACTGAACGTCCTCAACTCCCAGCAAGGAGTATTGGACAATGAACATCCTCAACTCCCAGCAAGGAATAATGGGGATCGAACATCCTTAACTCCCAGCAAGGAGTATTGGGGATCGAACATGCTCAACTCCAAGCAGGGAGTATTGGGGATCGACGTTCTCAACTCCCAGTAAGGGGTATTGGAGATTGAACATTCTCAGCTCCCAGTATGGAGTATTGGGGTTCGACCGTCCTCAACTCCCAGCAAGAAATATTAGGGATTGAAGATGCTCAACTCCCAGCAATGAGTATTGGGGATCGACGTTCTCAGCTCCCAGCAAGGAGTATTGGGGATTGAACGTCCTCAACTCCCAGCAAGGAGTATTGGGGATCGACGTACTCAACCCCCAGCAAGGAGTATTGCAGATTGAATATCCTCAACTCCCAGCTTGGAGTATTGGGGATCGACCATACTCAACTCCAAGCAGGGAGTATTGGGTATCGATTATCTCAGCTCCCAGCACGGCGTATTGTGGATTTAACATTCTGAACTCCCAGCAAGGCGTATTGGGGACTGAATATGCTCAACTCCCTGCAAGGTGTCTTGGAGACTGAACGTCCTCAACTCCCAGCAAGGAGATTTGGGGATCGACGCTCTCGACCCCCAGTAAGGAGTATTGCGGAATGAACATCCTCAACTTCCGGCAAGGAGTATTGGAGATCGACGTTCTCAACTCCCAGTAAGGAGTATTGGGGATTGAACATCCTCAACTCCCAGCAAGGCGTACTGGGGATCGACGAGCTCAACTCCCAGCAAGGAGTATTGGTGATTGAACATCCTCAACTCCCAGCAAGAGTATTGGGGATTGAACATCCTCAACTCCCAGCAAGGAGTATTGGAGATCGAACATCCTCAACTCCTAGGAAGGAGTACTGGGGATCGACCATCCTCAACTCCCAGACAGGAGTATTGGGATCGACGTTCTCAACTCAAGCAAGGAGTATTGGGGATTGAACATCCTCAGCTCATAGCGAGCAGTGTTGGGGATCGACGTTCTCAACTCCCTGCAAGGAGTATTGGGGATTGAACATCCTCAACTCCAAGCAAGGAGTATTGGGGATTGAATATCCTCAACTCCCAGCAAGGAGTATTGGAGATCGAACAATCTCAACTCCCAGTATGGAGTATTGGGGATCGAACGACCTCAACTCCCAGCAAGGTATATTAGTGATTGAACATGCTCAACTCCCAGCAAGGTGTATTGGGGATCGATGTTCTCAACTCCCAGCAAGGAATATTGGGGATTGAACATCCTCAACTCCCAGAAAGGAGTTTTGGGGACTGAACGTCCTCAACTCCCAGCAAGGTGTATTGGGGATCGAACATCCTCAACTCCCAGCAAGGAGTATTGGGGATCGACATTCTCTACTCATAGCGAGGAGTACTGGGGATTGAATATCCTCAACTCCCGGCAAGGAGTATTGGGGACTGAACGTCCTCAACTCTCAGCAAGGAGTATTGGGAATCGACGTTCTCAACTCCCAGCAAGGAGTATTGTGGATCGAACATCCTCAACTCCCATCAAGGAGTATTGGTGATTGAACATCCTCAACTCCCAGCAAGGAGTATTGGGGATCGAAGTTCTCAACTCCCAGCAAGGAGTATTGGGGATTGAACATCCTCAACTTCCAGAAAGGAGTATTGGGGACTGAACGTTCTCAACTCCCAGCAAGGGATATTGGGGATCGGAAGTCCTCAACTCCCTTCAAGGAATAATGGGGATCGAACATCCTTAACTCCCAGCAAGGTGTATTGGGAATCGAACATGCTCAACTCCAAACAGGGAGTGTTGTGGATCGACCTTCTCAGTTCCCAGTAAGGAGTATTGGAGATTGAACATTCTCAACTCCCAGTATGGAGTATTGGGGTTCGACAGTCCTCAACTCCCAGCAAGGAATATTAGGGATTGAAAATGCTCAACTCCCAGCAATGAGTATTGGGGATCGAAGTTTTCAACTCCCAGCAAGGAATATTGGGTATTGAACGTCCCAAACTCCCAGCAAGGAGATTTGGGGATCGACGTTCTCGACCCCAAGCAAGGAGTATTGCGGAATGAACATCTTCAACTTCCGGCAAGGAGTATTGGAGATCGACGTTCTCAACTCCCAGTAAGGAGTATTGGGGATTGAACATCCTCATCTCCCAGCAAGGAGTATTGGGGATCGACGATCTCAACTCCCAGCAAGTAGTATTGGTGATTGAACATCCTCAACTCCCAGCAAGAGTATTGGGGATTGAACATCCTCAAGTCCTAGCAAGGAGTACTGGGGATCGACCATCCTCAACTCCCAGCCAGGAGTATTGCGATCGACGTTCTCAACTCCCAGCAAGGAGTATTGGGGATTGAACATCCTCAGCTACCAGCGAGCAGTGTTGGGGATCGACGTTCTCAACTCCCTGCAAGGAGTATTGGGGATTGAACATCCTCAACTCCAAGCAAGGAGTATTGGGGATTGAATATCCTCAACTCCCAGCAAGGAGTATTGGAGATTGAACAATCTCAACTCCCAGTATGGAGTATTGGGGATCGACCGTCCTCAACTCCCAGCAAGGAATATGAGGGATTGAACAAGCTCAACTCCCAGCAAGGAGTATTGCAGATCGACGTTCTAAACTCCCAGCAAGGAGTATTGCAGATCGACGTTCTAAACTCCCAGAAAAGAGTATTGGGGACTGAACGTCCTCAACTCCCAGCAAGGAATAATGGGGATCGAACACCCTTAACTCCCAGCAAGGAGTATTGAGGATCGAACATGCTTAACTCCAAGCAGGGTGTATTGGGGATCGACGTTCTCAACTCCCAGTAAGGGGTATTGGAGATTGAACATTCTCAGCTCCCAGTATGGAGTATTGGGTTTCGACCGTCCTCAACTCCCAGCAAGAAATATTAGGGATTGAAGATGCTCAACTCCCAGCAATGAGTATTGGGGATCGACGTTCTCAACTCCCAGCAAGGAGTATTGGGGATTGAACGTCCTCAACTCCCAGCAAGGAGTATTGGGGATCGACGTACTCAACCCCCAGAAAGGAGTATTGCAGATTGAATATCCTCAACTCCCAGCTTGGAGTATTGGGGATCGACCATACTCAACTCCAAGCAGGGAGTATTGGGTATCGATTATCTCAGCTCCCAGCACGGCGTATTGTGGATTAAACATTCTGAACTCCCAGCAAGGCGTATTGGGGACTGAATATGCTCAACTCCCAGCAAGGTGTCTTGGAGACTGAACTTCCTCAACTCCCAGCAAGGAGTATTGGGGATCGAAGTTTTCAACTCCCAGCAAGGAGTATTTGGTATTGAACGTCCTCAACTCCTAGCAAGGAGATTTGGGGAATGACGTTCTCGACCCCCAGCAAGGAGTACTGTGGAATGCACATCCTCAACTTCCGGCAAGGAGTATTGGAGATCGACGTTCTCAACTCCCAGTAAGGAGTATTGGGGATTAAACATCCTCAACTCCCAGAAAGGAGTATTGGGGACTGAACATCCTCAACTCCCAGCAAGTAGTATTGGACATTGAACATCCTTAACTCCCAGCAAGGAGTATTGGGGATCGAACATGCTCAACTCAAGCAGCGAGTATTGGGGATCGACGTTCTCAACTCCCAGTATGGAGTATTGGGGATTGAACATCCTCAACTCCCAGCAAGGAGTATTGGGGATCGACGATCTCAACTCCCAGCAAGGAGTATTGGTGATTGAACATCCTCAACTCCCAGCAAGAGTATTGGGGATTGAACATCCTCAACTCCCAGCTAAGAGTACTGTGGATCGAACATCCTCATCTCCTAGCAAGGAGTACTGGGGATCGACCATCCTCAACTCCCAGCCAGGAGTATTGGAATCGACGTTCTCAACTCCCAGCAAGGAGTATTGGGGATTGAACATCCTCAGCTCCCAGCGAGCAGTGTTGGGGATCGACGTTCTCAACTCCCTGCAAGGAGTATTGGGGATTGAACATCCTCAACTCCAAGCAAGGAGTATTGGGGATTGAACATTCTGAACTCCCAGCAAGGCGTATAGGGGATTGAATATTCTCAACTCCCAGCAAGGCGTATTGGGGATTGAACATCCTCAAATTCCAGCAAGGAGTATTGGAGATCGACGTTCTCAACTCCCAGCAAGGAGTATTGGGGATTGAACATCCTCAACTCCAAGCAAGGAGTATTGGGGATTGAATATCCTCAACTCCCAGCAAGGAGTATTGGAGATTGAACAATCTCAACTCCCAGTATGGAGTATTGGGGATCGACCGTCCTCAACTCCCAGGAAGGCGTATTGTGGATTAAACATTCTGAACTCCCAGCAAGGCGTATTGGGGATTGAATATTCTCAACTCCCAGCAAGGCGTATTGGGGATTGAATATTCTCAACTCCCAGCAAGGCGTATTGGGGATCGACGTTCTCAACTCCCAGCAAGGTGTCTTGGAGATTGAACATCCTCAACTCCCAGCAAGGAGTATTGCGGATCGAAGTTTTCAACTCCCAGCAAGGAATATTGGGGATCGAAAGTCCTCAACTCCCTTCAAGGAATAATGGGGATCGAACATCCTTAACTCCCAGCAAGGTGTATTGGGAATCGAACATGCTCAACTCCAAGCAGGGAGTGTTGTGGATCGACCTTCTCAGTTCCCAGTAAGGAGTATTGGAGATTGAACAATCTCAACTCCCAGTATGGAGTATTGGGGTTCGACCGTCCTCAACTCCCAGCAAGGAATATTAGGGATTGAACGTCCTCAACTCCCAGCAAGGAGTATTGGGGATCGACGTACTCAACCCCCAGCAAGGAGTATTGCAGATTGAATATCCTCAACTCCCAGCTTGGAGTATTGGGGATCGAACATGCTCAACTCCAAGCAGGGAGTATTGGGGATCGACGTTCTCAACTCCCAGTAAGGGGTATTGGAGATTGAACATTCTCAGCTCCCAGTATGGAGTATTGGGGTTCGACCGTCCTCAACTCCCAGCAAGAAATATTAGGGATTGAAGATGCTCAACTCCCAGCAATGAGTATTGGGGATCGACGTTCTCAACTCCCAGCAAGGAGTATTGGGGATTGAACGTCCTCAACTCCCAGCAAGGAGTATTGGGGATCGACGTACTCAACCCCCAGCAAGGAGTATTGCAGATTGAATATCCTCATCTCCCAGCTAGGAGTATTGGGGATCGACCATACTCAACTCCAAGCAGGGAGTATTGGGTATCGATTATCTCAGCTCCCAGCACGGCGTATTGTGGTTTAAACATTCTGAACTCCCAGCAAGGCGTATTGGGGACTGAATATGCTCAACTCCCAGCAAGGTGTCTTGGAGACTGAACTTCCTCAACTCCCAGCAAGGAGTATTGGGGATCGAAGTTTTCAACTCCCAGCAAGGAGTATTTGGTATTGAACGTCCTCATCTCCTAGCAAGGAGATTTGGGGAATGACGTTCTCGACCCCCAGCAAGGAGTACTGTGGAATGCACATCCTCAACTTCCGGCAAGGAGTATTGGAGATCGACGTTCTCAACTCCCAGTAAGGAGTATTGGGGATTAAACATCCTCAACTCCCAGAAAGGAGTATTGGGGACTGAACATCCTCAACTCCCAGCAAGTAGTATTGGACATTGAACATCCTTAACTCCCAGCAAGGAGTATTGGGGATCGAACATGCTCAACTCAAGCAGCGAGTATTGGGGATCGACGTTCTCAACTCCCAGTATGGAGTATTGGGGATTGAACATCCTCAACTCCCAGCAAGGAGTATTGGGGATCGACGATCTCAACTCCCAGCAAGGAGTATTGGTGATTGAACATCGTCAACTCCCAGCAAGAGTATTGGGGATTGAACATCCTCAACTCCCAGCTAAGAGTACTGTGGATCGAACATCCTCATCTCCTAGTAAGGAGTACTGGGGATCGACCATCCTCAACTCCCAGCCAGGAGTATTGGAATCGACGTTCTCAACTCCCAGCAAGGAGTATTGGGGATTGAACATCCTCAGCTCCCAGCGAGCAGTGTTGGGGATCGACGTTCTCAACTCCCTGCAAGGAGTATTGGGGATTGAACATCCTCAACTCCAAGCAAGGAGTATTGGGGATTGAACATTCTGAACTCCCAGCAAGGCGTATAGGGGATTGAATATTCTCAACTCCCAGCAAGGCGTATTGGGGATTGAACATCCTCAAATTCCAGCAAGGAGTATTGGAGATCGACGTTCTCAACTCCCAGCAAGGAGTATTGGGGATTGAACATCCTCAACTCCAAGCAAGGAGTATTGGGGATTGAATATCCTCAACTCCCAGCAAGGAGTATTGGAGATTGAACAATCTCAACTCCCAGTATGGAGTATTGGGGATCGACCGTCCTCAACTCCCAGCAAGGGGTATTGTGGATTAAACATTCTGAACTCCCAGCAAGGCGTATTGGGGATTGAATATTCTCAACTCCCAGCAAGGCGTATTGGGGATTGAATATTCTCAACTCCCAGCAAGGCGTATTGGGGTTTGAACATCATCAACTCCCAGCAAGGTGTCTTGGAGATTGAACATCCTCAACTCCCAGCAAGGAGTATTGCGGATCGAAGTTTTCAACTCCCAGCAAGGAATATTGGGGATCGAAAGTCCTCAACTCCCTTCAAGGAATAATGGGGATCGAACATCCTTAACTCCCAGCAAGGTGTATTGGGAATCGAACATGCTCAACTCCAAGCAGGGAGTGTTGTGGATCGACCTTCTCAGTTCCCAGTAAGGAGTATTGGAGATTGAACAATCTCAACTCCCAGTATGGAGTATTGGGGTTCGACCGTCCTCAACTCCCAGCAAGGAATATTAGGGATTGAACGTCCTCAACTCCCAGCAAGGAGTATTGGGGATCGACGTACTCAACCCCCAGCAAGGAGTATTGCAGATTGAATATCCTCAACTCCCAGTTTGGAGTATTGGGGATCGAACATGCTCAACTCCAAGCAGGGAGTATTGGGGATCGACGTTCTCAACTCCCAGTAAGGGGTATTGGAGATTGAACATTCTCAGCTCCCAGTATGGAGTATTGGGGTTCGACCGTCCTCAACTCCCAGCAAGAAATATTAGGGATTGAAGATGCTCAACTCCCAGCAATGAGTATTGGGGATCGACGTTCTCAACTCCCAGCAAGGAGTATTGGGGATTGAACGTCCTCAACTCCCAGCAAGGAGTATTGGGGATCGACGTACTCAACCCCCAGCAAGGAGTATTGCAGATTGAATATCCTCAACTCCCAGCTTGGAGTATTGGGGATCGACCATACTCAACTCCAAGCAGGGAGTATTGGGTATCGATTATCTCAGCTCCCAGCACGGCGTATTGTGGATTTAACATTCTGAACTCCCAGCAAGGCGTATTGGGGACTGAATATGCTCAACTCCCTGCAAGGTGTCTTGGAGACTGAAAATCCTCAACTCCCAGCAAGGAGTATTGGGGATCGACGTTTTCAACTCCCAGCAAGGAGTATTCGGTATTGAACGTCCTCAACTCCCAGCAAGGAGATTTGGGGATCGACGCTCTCGACCCCCAGTAAGGAGTATTGCGGAATGAACATCCTCAACTTCCGGCAAGGAGTATTGGAGATCGACGTTCTCAACTCCCAGTAAGGAGTATTGGGGATTGAACATCCTCAACTCCCAGCAAGGCGTACTGGGGATCGACGAGCTCAACTCCCAGCAAGAGTATTGGGGATTGAACATCCTCAACTCCCAGCAAGGAGTATTGAAGATCGAACATCCTCAACTCCTAGGAAGGAGTACTGGGGATCGACCATCCTCAACTCCCAGCCAGGAGTATTGGGATCGACGTTCTCAACTCAAGCAAGGAGTATTGGGGATTGAACATCCTCAGCTCATAGCGAGCAGTGTTGGGGATCGACGTTCTCAACTCCCTGCAAGGAGTATTGGGGATTGAACATCCTCAACTCCAAACAAGGAGTATTGGGGATTGAATATCCTCAACTCCCAGCAAGGAGTATTGGAGATCGAACAATCTCAACTCCCAGTATGGAGTATTGGGGATCGACCGTCCTCAACTCCCAGCAAGGTATATTAGTGATTGAACATGCTCAACTCCCAGCAAGGTGTACTGGGGATCGATGTTCCAAACCCCAGCAAGGAATATTGGGGATTGAACATCCTCAACTCCCAGAAAGGAGTTTTGGGGACTGAACGTCCTCAACTCCCAGCAAGGTGTATTGGGGATCGAACATCCTCAACTCCCAGCAAGGAGTATTGGGGATCGACATTCTCTACTCATAGCGAGGAGTATTGGGGATTGAATATCCTCAACTCCCGGCAAGGAGTATTGGGGACTGAACGTCCTCAACTCTCAGCAAGGAGTTTTGGGAATCGACGTTCTCAACTCCCAGCAAGGAGTATTGTGGATCGAACATCCTCAAGTCCCATCAAGGAGTATTGGTGATTGAACATCCTCAACTCCCAGCAAGGAGTATTGGGGATCGAAGTTCTCAACTCCCAGCAAGGAGTATTGGGGATTGAACATCCTCAACTTCCAGAAAGGAGTATTGGGGACTGAACGTTCTCAACTCCCAGCAAGGGATATTGGGGATCGAAAGTCCTCAACTGCCTTCAAGGAATAATGGGGATCGAACATCCTTAACTCCCAGCAAGGTGTATTGGGAATCGAACATGCTCAACTCCAAACAGGGAGTGTTGTGGATCGACCTTCTCAGTTCCCAGTAAGGAGTATTGGAGATTGAACATTCTCAACTCCCAGTATGGAGTATTGGGGTTCGACCGTCCTCAACTCCCAGCAAGGAATATTAGGGATTGAAAATGCTCAACTCCCAGCAGTGAGTATTGGGGATCGAAGTTTTCAACTCCCAGCAAGGAATATTGGGTATTGAACGTCCTAAACTCCCAGCAAGGAGATTTGGGGATCGACGTTCTCGACCCCAAGCAAGGAGTATTGCGGAATGAACATCTTCAACTTCCGGCAAGGAGTATTGGAGATCGACGTTCTCAACTCCCAGTAAGGAGTATTGGGGATTGAACATCCTCATCTCCCAGCAAGGAGTATTGGGGATCGACGATCTCAACTCCCAGCAAGTAGTATTGGTGATTGAACATCCTCAACTCCCAGCAAGAGTATTGGGGATTGAACATCCTCAAGTCCTAGCAAGGAGTACTGGGGATCGACCATCCTCAACTCCCAGCCAGGAGTATTGCGATCGACGTTCTCAACTCCCAGCAAGGAGTATTGGGGATTGAACATCCTCAGCTACCAGCGAGCAGTGTTGGGGATCGACGTTCTCAACTCCCTGCAAGGAGTATTGGGGATTGAACATCCTCAACTCCAAGCAAGGAGTATTGGGGATTGAATATCCTCAACTCCCAGCAAGGAGTATTGGAGATTGAACAATCTCAACTCCCAGTATGGAGTATTGGGGATCGACCGTCCTCAACTCCCAGCAAGGAATATGAGGGATTGAACAAGCTCAACTCCCAGCAAGGAGTATTGGGGATTGAAAATTCTCAACTCCCAGCAAGGAGTATTGCAGATCGACGTTCTAAACTCCCAGCAAGGAGTATTGCAGATCGACGTTCTAAACTCCCAGAAAGGAGTATTGGGGACTGAACGTCCTCAACTCCCAGCAAGGAGTATTGGACATTGAACATCCTCAACTCCCAGCAAGGAATAATGGGGATCGAACACCCTTAACTCCCAGCAAGGAGTATTGAGGATCGAACATGCTTAACTCCAAGCAGGGAGTATTGGGGATCGACGTTCTCAACTCCCAGTAAGGGGTATTGGAGATTGAACATTCTCAGCTCCCAGTATGGAGTATTGGGGTTCGACCGTCCTCAACTCCCAGCAAGAAATATTAGGGATTGAAGATGCTCAACTCCCAGCAATGAGTATTGGGGATCGACGTTCTCAACTCCCAGCAAGGAGTATTGGGGATTGAACGTCCTCAACTCCCAGCAAGGAGTATTGGGGATCGACGTACTCAACCCCCAGAAAGGAGTATTGCAGATTGAATATCCTCAACTCCCAACTTGGAGTATTAGGGATCGACCATACTCAACTCCAAGCAGGGAGTATAGGGTATCGATTATCTCAGCTCCCAGCACGGCGTATTGTGGATTAAACATTCTGAACTCCCAGCAAGGCGTATTGGGGACTGAATATGCTCAACTCCCAGCAAGGTGTCTTGGAGACTGAACTTCCTCAACTCCCAGCAAGGAGTATTGGGGATCGAAGTTTTCAACTCCCAGCAAGGAGTATTTGGTATTGAACGTCCTCAACTCCTAGCAAGGAGATTTGGGGAATGACGTTCTCGACCCCCAGCAAGGAGTACTGCGGAATGCACATCCTCAACTTCCGGCAAGGAGTATTGGAGATCGACGTTCTCAACTCCCAGTAAGGAGTATTGGGGATTAAACATCCTCAACTCCCAGAAAGGAGTATTGGGGACTGAACATCCTCAACTCCCAGCAAGTAGTATTGGACATTGAACATCCTTAACTCCCAGCAAGGAGTATTGGGGATCGAACATGCTCAACTCAAGCAGCGAGTATTGGGGATCGACGTTCTCAACTCCCAGTATGGAGTATTGGGGATTGAACATCCTCAACTCCCAGCAAGGAGTATTGGGGATCGACGATCTCAACTTCCAGCAAGGAGTATTGGTGATTGAACATCCTCAACTCCCAGCAAGAGTATTGGGGATTGAACATCCTCAACTCCCAGCTAAGAGTACTGTGGATCGAACATCCTCATCTCCTAGCAAGGAGTACTGGGGATCGACCATCCTCAACTCCCAGCCAGGAGTATTGGAATCGACGTTCTCAACTCCCAGCAAGGAGTATTGGGGATTGAACATCCTCAGCTCCCAGCGAGCAGTGTTGGGGATCGACGTTCTCAACTCCCTGCAAGGAGTATTGGGGATTGAACATCCTCAACTCCAAGCAAGGACTATTGGGGATTGAACATTCTGAACTCCCAGCAAGGCGTATAGGGGATTGAATATTCTCAACTCCCAGCAAGGCGTATTGGGGATTGAACATCGTCAACTCCCAGCAAGGTGTCTTGGAGATTGAACATCCTCAACTCCCAGCAAGGAGTATTGGGGATCGACGTTTTCAACTCCCAGCAAGGAGTATTAGGTATTGAACGTCCTCAACTCCCAGCAAGGAGATTTGGGGATCGACGTTCTCGACCCCCAGCAAGGAGTATTGCGGATTGAACATCCTCAAATTCCAGCAAGGAGTATTGGAGATCGGCGTTCTCAACTCCCAGCAAGGAGTATTGGGGATTGAACATCCTCTTCTCCCAGCGAGCAGTGTTGGGGATCGACGTTCTCAACTCCCTGCAAGGAGTATTGGGGATTGAACATCCTCAACTCCAAGCAAGGAGTATTGGGGATTGAACATTCTGAACTCCCAGCAAGGCGTATAGGGGATTGAATATTCTCAACTCCCAGCAAGGCGTATTGGGGATTGAACATCGTCAACTCCCAGCAAGGTGTCTTGGAGATTGAACATCCTCAACTCCCAGCAAGGAGTATTGGGGATCGACGTTTTCAACTCCCAGCAAGGAGTATTATGTATTGAACGTCCTCAACTCCCAGCAAGGAGATTTGGGGATCGACGTTCTCGACCCCCAGCAAGGAGTATTGCGGATTGAACATCCTCAAATTCCAGCAAGGAGTATTGGAGATCGACGTTCTCAACTCCCAGCAAGGAGTATTGGGGATTGAACATCCTCTTCTCCCAGCGAGCAGTGTTGGGGATCGACGTTCTCAACTCCCTGCAAGGAGTATTGGGGATTGAACATCCTCAAGTCCAAGCAAGGAGTATTGGGGATTGAATATCCTCAACTCCCAGCAAGGAGTATTGGAGATTGAACAATCTCAACTCCCAGTATGGAGTATTGGGGATCGACCGTCCTCAACTCCCAGCAAGGCGTATTGTGGATTAAACATTCTGAACTCCCAGCAAGGCATATTGGGGATTGAATATTCTCAACTCCCAGCAAGGCGTATTGGGGATTGAATATTCTCAACTCCCAGCAAGGCGTATTGGGGTTTGAACATCATCAACTCCCAGCAAGGTGTCTTGGAGATTGAACATCCTCAACTCCCAGCAAGGAGTATTGCGGATCGAAGTTTTCAACTCCCAGCAAGGAATATTGGGGATCGAAAGTCCTCAACTCCCTTCAAGGAATAATGGGGATCGAACATCCTTAACCCCCAGCAAGGAGTATTGCAGATTGAATATCCTCAACTCCCAGCTTGGAGTATTGGGGATCGACCATACTCAACTCCAAGCAGGGAGTATTGGGTATCGATTATCTCAGCTCCCAGCACGGCGTATTGTGGATTTAACATTCTGAACTCCCAGCAAGGCGTATTGGGGACTGAATATGCTCAACGCCCAGCAAGGTGTCTTGGAGACTAACATCCTCAACTACCAGCAAGGAGTATTGGGGATCGACGTTTTCAACTCCCAGCAAGGAGTATTCGGTATTGAACGTCCTCAACTCCCAGCAAGGAGATTTGGGGATCGACGTTCTCGACCCCCAACAAGGAGTATTGCGGTTTGAACATCCTCAACTTCCGGCAAGGAGTATTGGAGATCGATGTTCTCAACTCCCAGCAAGGAGTATTGTGGATCGAACATTCTCAACCCCCAGCAAGGAGTATTGCGGATCTCCATTCTAAACTCCTAGCAAGGAGTATTTGGGATTGAATATACTCAACTCCCAGCAAAGAGTATTGGGGTTCGACATTCTCAGCTCCCAGTAAGGAGTATTGGGGATTCAGCGTCCTCAACTCCCAGCAAGGATATTGGGGATCGACGTTCTCAACCCCCAGCAAGGAGTATTGCAGATTGAATATCCTCAACTCCCATCAAGGAGTATTGGGGATCGACCGTCCTCAACTCCCAGGAAGGCGTATTGTGGATTAAACATTCTGAACTCCCAGCAAGGCATATTGGGGATTGAATATTCTCAACTCCCAGCAAGGCGTATTGGGGATTGAATATTCTCAACTCCCAGCAAGGCGTATTGGGGTTTGAACATCATCAACTCCCAGCAAGGTGTCTTGGAAATTGAACATCCTCAACTCCCAGCAAGGAGTATTGCGGATCGAAGTTTTCAACTCCCAGCAAGGAATATTGGGGATCGAAAGTCCTCAACTCCCTTCAAGGAATAATGGGGATCGAACATCCTTAACTCCCAGCAAGGTGTATTGGGAATCGAACATGCTCAACTCCAAGCAGGGAGTGTTGTGGATCGACCTTCTCAGTTCCCAGTAAGGAGTATTGGAGATTGAACAATCTCAACTCCCAGTATGGAGTATTGGGGTTCGACCGTCCTCAACTCCCAGCAAGGAATATTAGGGATTGAAAATGCTCAACTCCCAGCAATGAGTATTGGGGATCGAAGATTTCAACTCCCAGCAAGGAGTATTGGGTATTGAACGTCCTAAACTCCCAGCAACGAGATTTGGGGATCGACGTTCTCGACCCCCAGCAAGGAGTATTGCGGAATGAACATCCTCAACTTCCGGCAAGGAGTATTGGAGATCGACGTTCTCAACTCCCAGTAAGGAGTATTGGGGATTGAACATCCTCAACTCCCAGCAAGGAGTATTGGGGATCGACGATCTCAACTCCCAGCAAGTAGTATTGGTGATTGAACATCCTCAACTCCCAGCAAGAGTATTGGGGATTGAATATCCTCAAGTCCTAGCAAGGAGTACTGGGGATCGACCATCCTCAACTCCCAGCCAGGAGTATTGCGATCGATGTTCTCAACTCTCAGCAAGGAGTGTTGGGGATTGAACATCCTGAGCTACCAGCGAGCTGTGTTGGGGATCGACGTTCTCAACTCCCTGCAAGGAGTATTGGGGATTGAACATCCTCACCTCCAAGCAAGGAGTATTGGGGATTGAATATCCTCAACTCCTAGCAAGGAGTATTGGAGATTGAACAATCTCAACTCCCAGTATGGAGTATTGGGGATCGACCGCCCTCAACTCCCAGCAAGGAATATGAGGGATTGAACAAGCTCAACTCCCAGCAAGGAGTATTGGGGATTGAAAATTCTCAACTCCCAGCAAGGAGTATTGCAGATCGACGTTCTAAACTCCCAGAAAGGAGTATTGGGGACTGAACGTCCTCAACTCCCAGCAAGGAGTATTGGACATTGAACATCCTCAACTCCCAGCAAGGAATAATGGGGATCGAACATCCTTAACTCCCAGCAAGGAGTATTGGGGATCGAACATGCTCAACTCCAAGCAGGGAGTATTGGGGATCGACGTTCTCAACTCCCAGTAAGGGGTATTGGAGATTGAACATTCTCAGCTCCCAGTATGGAGTATTGGGGTTCGACCATCCTCAACTCCCAGCAAGAAATATTAGGGATTGAACATCCTCAACTCCCAGCAATGAGTATTGGGGATCGACGTTCTCAACTCCCAGCAAGGAGTATTGGGGATTGAACGTCCTCAACTCCCAGCAAGGAGTATTGGGGATCGACGTACTCAACCCCCAGCAAGGAGTATTGCAGATTGAATATCCTCAACTCCCAGCTTGGAGTATTGGGGATCGACCATACTCAACTCCAAGCAGGGAGTATTGGGTATCGATTATCTCAGCTCCCAGCACGGCGTATTGTGGATTTAACATTCTGAACTCCCAGCAAGGCGTATTGGGGACTGAATATGCTCAACGCCCAGCAAGGTGTCTTGGAGACTGAACATCCTCAACTCCCAGCAAGGAATATTAGGGATTGAAAATGCTCAACTCCCAGCAATGAGTATTGGGGATCGAAGATTTCAACTCCCAGCAAGGAGTATTGGGTATTGAACGTCCTAAACTCCCAGCAACGAGATTTGGGGATCGACGTTCTCGACCCCCAGCAAGGAGTATTGCGGAATGAACATCCTCAACTTCCGGCAAGGAGTATTGGAGATCGACGTTCTCAACTCCCAGTAAGGAGTATTGGGGATTGAACATCCTCAACTCCCAGCAAGGAGTATTAGGTATTGAACGTCCTCAACTCCCAGCAAGGAGATTTGGGGATCGACGTTCTCGACCCCCAGCAAGGAGTATTGCGGATTGAACATCCTCAAATTCCAGCAAGGAGTATTGGAGATCGACGTTCTCAACTCCCAGCAAGGAGTATTGGGGATTGAACATCCTCTTCTCCCAGCGAGCAGTGTTGGGGATCGACGTTCTCAACTCCCTGCAAGGAGTATTGGGGATTGAACATCCTCAACTCCAAGCAAGGAGTATTGGGGATTGAATATCCTCAACTCCCAGCAAGGAGTATTGGAGATTGAACAATCTCAACTCCCAGTATGGAGTATTGGGGATCGACCGTCCTCAACTCCCAGCAAGGCGTATTGTGGATTAAACATTCTGAACTCCCAGCAAGGCATATTGGGGATTGAATATTCTCAACTCCCAGCAAGGCGTATTGGGGATTGAATATTCTCAACTCCCAGCAAGGCGTATTGGGGTTTGAACATCATCAACTCCCAGCAAGGTGTCTTGGAGATTGAACATCCTCAACTCCCAGCAAGGAGTATTGCGGATCGAAGTTTTCAACTCCCAGCAAGGAATATTGGGGATCGAAAGTCCTCAACTCCCTTCAAGGAATAATGGGGATCGAACATCCTTAACCCCCAGCAAGGAGTATTGCAGATTGAATATCCTCAACTCCCAGCTTGGAGTATTGGGGATCGACCATACTCAACTCCAAGCAGGGAGTATTGGGTATCGATTATCTCAGCTCCCAGCACGGCGTATTGTGGATTTAACATTCTGAACTCCCAGCAAGGCGTATTGGGGACTGAATATGCTCAACGCCCAGCAAGGTGTCTTGGAGACTGAACATCCTCAACTCCCAGCAAGGAGTATTGGGGATCGACGTTTTCAACTCCCAGCAAGGAGTATTCGGTATTGAACGTCCTCAACTCCCAGCAAGGAGATTTGGGGATCGACGTTCTCGACCCCCAACAAGGAGTATTGCGGTTTGAACATCCTCAACTTCCGGCAAGGAGTATTGGAGATCGATGTTCTCAACTCCCAGCAAGGAGTATTGTGGATCGAACATTCTCAACCCCCAGCAAGGAGTATTGCGGATCTCCATTCTAAACTCCTAGCAAGGAGTATTTGGGATTGAATATACTCAACTCCCAGCAAAGAGTATTGGGGTTCGACATTCTCAGCTCCCAGTAAGGAGTATTGGGGTTCAGCGTCCTCAACTCCCAGCAAGGATATTGGGGATCGACGTTCTCAACCCCCAGCAAGGAGTATTGCAGATTGAATATCCTCAACTCCCATCAAGGAGTATTGGGGATCGACCGTCCTCAACTCCCAGCAAGGCGTATTGTGGATTAAACATTCTGAACTCCCAGCAAGGCATATTGGGGATTGAATATTCTCAACTCCCAGCAAGGCGTACTGGGGATTGAATATTCTCAACTCCCAGCAAGGCGTATTGGGGTTTGAACATCATCAACTCCCAGCAAGGTGTCTTGGAAATTGAACATCCTCAACTCCCAGCAAGGAGTATTGCGGATCGAAGTTTTCAACTCCCAGCAAGGAATATTGGGGATCGAAAGTCCTCAACTCCCTTCAAGGAATAATGGGGATCGAACATCCTTAACTCCCAGCAAGGTGTATTGGGAATCGAACATGCTCAACTCCAAGCAGGGAGTGTTGTGGATCGACCTTCTCAGTTCCCAGTAAGGAGTATTGGAGATTGAACAATCTCAACTCCCAGTATGGAGTATTGGGGTTCGACCGTCCTCAACTCCCAGCAAGGAATATTAGGGATTGAAAATGCTCAACTCCCAGCAATGAGTATTGGGGATCGAAGATTTCAACTCCCAGCAAGGAGTATTGGGTATTGAACGTCCTAAACTCCCAGCAACGAGATTTGGGGATCGACGTTCTCGACCCCCAGCAAGGAGTATTGCGGAATGAACATCCTCAACTTCCGGCAAGGAGTATTGGAGATCGACGTTCTCAACTCCCAGTAAGGAGTATTGGGGATTGAACATCCTCAACTCCCAGCAAGGAGTATTGGGGATCGACGATCTCAACTCCCAGCAAGTAGTATTGGTGATTGAACATCCTCAACTCCCAGCAAGAGTATTGGGGATTGAATATCCTCAAGTCCTAGCAAGGAGTACTGGGGATCGACCATCCTCAACTCCCAGCCAGGAGTATTGCGATCGACGTTCTCAACTCTCAGCAAGGAGTGTTGGGGATTGAACATCCTGAGCTACCAGCGAGCTGTGTTGGGGATCGACGTTCTCAACTCCCTGCAAGGAGTATTGGGGATTGAACATCCTCAACTCCAAGCAAGGAGTATTGGGGATTGAATATCCTCAACTCCTAGCAAGGAGTATTGGAGATTGAACAATCTCAACTCCCAGTATGGAGTATTGGGGATCGACCGTCCTCAACTCCCAGCAAGGAATATGAGGGATTGAACAAGCTCAACTCCCAGCAAGGAGTATTGGGGATTGAAAATTCTCAACTCCCAGCAAGGAGTATTGCAGATCGACGTTCTAAACTCCCAGAAAGGAGTATTGGGGACTGAACGTCCTCAACTCCCAGCAAGGAGTATTGGACATTGAACATCCTCAACTCCCAGCAAGGAATAATGGGGATCGAACATCCTTAACTCCCAGCAAGGAGTATTGGGGATCGAACATGCTCAACTCCAAGCAGGGAGTATTGGGGATCAACGTTCTCAACTCCCAGTAAGGGGTATTGGAGATTGAACATTCTCAGCTCCCAGTATGGTGTATTGGGGTTCGACCATCCTCAACTCCCAGCAAGAAATATTAGGGATTGAACATCCTCAACTCCCAGCAATGAGTATTGGGGATCGACGTTCTCAACTCCCAGCAAGGAGTATTGGGGATTGAACGTCCTCAACTCCCAGCAAGGAGTATTGGGGATCGACGTACTCAACCCCCAGCAAGGAGTATTGCAGATTGAATATCCTCAACTCCCAGCTTGGAGTATTGGGGATCGACCATACTCAACTCCAAGCAGGGAGTATTGGGTATCGATTATCTCAGCTCCCAGCACGGCGTATTGTGGATTTAACATTCTGAACTCCCAGCAAGGCGTATTGGGGACTGAATATGCTCAACTCCCAGCAAGGTGTCTTGGAGACTGAACATCCTCAACTCCCAGCAAGGAATATTAGGGATTGAAAATGCTCAACTCCCAGCAATGAGTATTGGGGATCGAAGATTTCAACTCCCAGCAAGGAGTATTGGGTATTGAACGTCCTAAACTCCCAGCAACGAGATTTGGGGATCGACGTTCTCGACCCCCAGCAAGGAGTATTGCGGAATGAACATCCTCAACTTCCGGCAAGGAGTATTGGAGATCGACGTTCTCAACTCCCAGTAAGGAGTATTGGGGATTGAACATCCTCAACTCCCAGCAAGGAGTATTAGGTATTGAACGTCCTCAACTCCCAGCAAGGAGATTTGGGGATCGACGTTCTCGACCCCCAGCAAGGAGTATTGCGGATTGAACATCCTCAAATTCCAGCAAGGAGTATTGGAGATCGACGTTCTCAACTCCCAGCAAGGAGTATTGGGGATTGAACATCCTCTTCTCCCAGCGAGCAGTGTTGGGGATCGACGTTCTCAACTCCCTGCAAGGAGTATTGGGGATTGAACATCCTCAACTCCAAGCAAGGAGTATTGGGGATTGAATATCCTCAACTCCCAGCAAGGAGTATTGGAGATTGAACAATCTCAACTCCCAGTATGGAGTATTGGGGATCGACCGTCCTCAACTCCCAGCAAGGAGTATTGCGGATCGAAGTTTTCAACTCCCAGCAAGGAATATTGGGGATCGAAAGTCCTCAACTCCCTTCAAGGAATAATGGGGATCGAACATCCTTAACACCCAGCAAGGAGTATTGCAGATTGAATATCCTCAACTCCCAGCTTGGAGCATTGGGGATCGACCATACTCAACTCCAAGCAGGGAGTATTGGGTATCGATTATCTCAGCTCCCAGCACGGCGTATTGTGGATTTAACATTCTGAACTCCCAGCAAGGCGTATTGGGGACTGAATATGCTCAACGCCCAGCAAGGTGTCTTGGAGACTGAACATCCTCAACTCCCAGCAAGGAGTATTGGGGATCGACGTTTTCAACTCCCAGCAAGGAGTATTCGGTATTGAACGTCCTCAACTCCCAGCAAGGAGATTTGGGGATCGACGTTCTCGACCCCCAACAAGGAGTATTGCGGTTTGAACATCCTCAACTTCCGGCAAGGAGTATTGGAGATCGATGTTCTCAACTCCCAGCAAGGAGTATTGTGGATCGAACATTCTCAACCCCCAGCAAGGAGTATTGCGGATCTCCATTCTAAACTCCTAGCAAGGAGTATTTGGGATTGAATATACTCAACTCCCAGCAAAGAGTATTGGGGTTCGACATTCTCAGCTCCCAGTAAGGAGTATTGGGGATTCAGCGTCCTCAACTCCCAGCAAGGATATTGGGGATCGACGTTCTCAACCCCCAGCAAGGAGTATTGCAGATTGAATATCCTCAACTCCCATCAAGGAGTATTGGGGATCGACCGTCCTCAACTCCCAGCAAGGCGTATTGTGGATTAAACATTCTGAACTCCCAGCAAGGCATATTGGGGATTGAATATTCTCAACTCCCAGCAAGGCGTATTGGGGATTGAATATTCTCAACTCCCAGCAAGGCGTATTGGGGTTTGAACATCATCAACTCCCAGCAAGGTGTCTTGGAAATTGAACATCCTCAACTCCCAGCAAGGAGTATTGCGGATCGAAGTTTTCAACTCCCAGCAAGGAATATTGGGGATCGAAAGTCCTCAACTCCCTTCAAGGAATAATGGGGATCGAACATCCTTAACTCCCAGCAAGGTGTATTGGGAATCGAACATGCTCAACTCCAAGCAGGGAGTGTTGTGGATCGACCTTCTCAGTTCCCAGTAAGGAGTATTGGAGATTGAACAATCTCAACTCCCAGTATGGAGTATTGGGGTTCGACCGTCCTCAACTCCCAGCAAGGAATATTAGGGATTGAAAATGCTCAACTCCCAGCAATGAGTATTGGGGATCGAAGATTTCAACTCCCAGCAAGGAGTATTGGGTATTGAACGTCCTAAACTCCCAGCAACGAGATTTGGGGATCGACGTTCTCGACCCCCAGCAAGGAGTATTGCGGAATGAACATCCTCAACTTCCGGCAAGGAGTATTGGAGATCGACGTTCTCAACTCCCAGTAAGGAGTATTGGGGATTGAACATCCTCAACTCCCAGCAAGGAGTATTAGGTATTGAACGTCCTCAACTCCCAGCAAGGAGATTTGGGGATCGACGTTCTCGACCCCCAGCAAGGAGTATTGCGGATTGAACATCCTCAAATTCCAGCAAGGAGTATTGGAGATCGACGTTCTCAACTCCCAGCAAGGAGTATTGGGGATTGAACATCCTCTTCTCCCAGCGAGCAGTGTTGGGGATCGACGTTCTCAACTCCCTGCAAGGAGTATTGGGGATTGAATATCCTCAACTCCCAGCAAGGAGTATTGGAGATTGAACAATCTCAACTCCCAGTATGGAGTATTGGGGATCGACCGTCCTCAACTCCCAGCAAGGCGTATTGTGGATTAAACATTCTGAACTCCCAGCAAGGCATATTGGGGATTGAATATTCTCAACTCCCAGCAAGGCGTATTGGGGATTGAATATTCTCAACTCCCAGCAAGGCGTATTGGGGTTTGAACATCATCAACTCCCAGCAAGGTGTCTTGGAGATTGAACATCCTCAACTCCCAGCAAGGAGTATTGCGGATCGAAGTTTTCAACTCCCAGCAAGGAATATTGGGGATCGAAAGTCCTCAACTCCCTTCAAGGAATAATGGGGATCGAACATCCTTAACCCCCAGCAAGGAGTATTGCAGATTGAATATCCTCAACTCCCAGCTTGGAGTATTGGGGATCGACCATACTCAACTCCAAGCAGGGAGTATTGGGTATCGATTATCTCAGCTCCCAGCACGGCGTATTGTGGATTTAACATTCTGAACTCCCAGCAAGGCGTATTGGGGACTGAATATGCTCAACGCCCAGCAAGGTGTCTTGGAGACTGGACATCCTCAACTCCCAGCAAGGAGTATTGGGGATCGACGTTTTCAACTCCCAGCAAGGAGTATTCGGTATTGAACGTCCTCAACTCCCAGCAAGGAGATTTGGGGATCGACGTTCTCGACCCCCAACAAGGAGTATTGCGGTTTGAACATCCTCAACTTCCGGCAAGGAGTATTGGAGATCGATGTTCTCAACTCCCAGCAAGGAGTATTGTGGATCGAACATTCTCAACCCCCAGCAAGGAGTATTGCGGATCTCCATTCTAAACTCCTAGCAAGGAGTATTTGGGATTGAATATACTCAACTCCCAGCAAAGAGTATTGGGGTTCGACATTCTCAGCTCCCAGTAAGGAGTATTAGGGATTCAGCGTCCTCAACTCCCAGCAAGGATATTGGGGATCGACGTTCTCAACCCCCAGCAAGGAGTATTGCAGATTGAATATCCTCAACTCCCATCAAGGAGTATTGGGGATCGACCGTCCTCAACTCCCAGCAAGGCGTATTGTGGATTAAACATTCTGAACTCCCAGCAAGGCATATTGGGGATTGAATATTCTCAACTCCCAGCAAGGCGTATTGGGGATTGAATATTCTCAACTCCCAGCAAGGCGTATTGGGGTTTGAACATCATCAACTCCCAGCAAGGTGTCTTGGAGATTGAACATCCTCAACTCCCAGCAAGGAGTATTGCGGATCGAAGTTTTCAACTCCCAGCAAGGAATATTGGGGATCGAAAGTCCTCAACTCCCTTCAAGGAATAATGAGGATCGAACATCCTTAACTCCCAGCAAGGTGTATTGGGAATCGAACATGCTCAACTCCAAGCAGGGAGTGTTGTGGATCGTCCTTCTCAGTTCCCAGTAAGGAGTATTGGAGATTGAACAATCTCAACTCCCAGTATGGAGTATTGGGGTTCGACCGTCCTCAACTCCCAGCAAGGAATATTAGGGATTGAAAATGCTCAACTCCCAGCAATGAGTATTGGGGATCGAAGATTTCAACTCCCAGCAAGGAGTATTGGGTATTGAACGTCCTAAACTCCCAGCAACGAGATTTGGGGATCGACGTTCTCGACCCCAGCAAGGAGTATTGCGGAATGAACATCCTCAACTTCCGGCAAGGAGTATTGGAGATCGACGTTCTCAACTCCCAGTAAGGAGTATTGGGGATTGAACATCCTCAACTCCCAGCAAGGAGTATTGGGGATCGACGATCTCAACTCCCAGCAAGTAGTATTGGTGATTGAACATCCTCAACTCCCAGCAAGAGTATTGGGGATTGAATATCCTCAAGTCCTAGCAAGGAGTACTGGGGATCGACTATCCTCAACTCCCAGCCAGGAGTATTGCGATCGACGTTCTCAACTCCCAGCAAGGAGTGTTGGGGATTGAACATCCTCAACTCCAAGCAAGGAGTATTGGGGATTGAATATCCTCAACTCCTAGCAAGGAGTATTGGAGATTGAACAATCTCAACTCCCAGTATGGAGTATTGGGGATCGACCGTCCTCAACTCCCAGCAAGGAATATGAGGGATTGAACAAGCTCAACTCCCAGCAAGGAGTATTGGGGATTGAAAATTCTCAACTCCCAGCAAGGAGTATTGCAGATCGACGTTCTAAACTCCCAGAAAGGAGTATTGGGGACTGAACGTCCTCAACTCCCAGGAAGGAGTATTGGACATTGAACATCCTCAACTCCCAGCAAGGAATAATGGGGATCGAACATCCTTAACTCCCAGCAAGGAGTATTGGGGATCGAACATGCTCAACTCCAAGCAGGGAGTATTGGGGATCGACGTTCTCAACTCCCAGTAAGGGGTATTGGAGATTGAACATTCTCAGCTCCCAGTATGGAGTATTGGGGTTCGACCATCCTCAACTCCCAGCAAGAAATATTAGGGATTGAACATCCTCAACTCCCAGCAATGAGTATTGGGGATCGACGTTCTCAACTCCCAGCAAGGAGTATTGGGGATTGAACGTCCTCAACTCCCAGCAAGGAGTATTGGGGATCGACGTACTCAACCCCCAGCAAGGAGTATTGCAGATTGAATATCCTCAACTCCCAGCTTGGAGTATTGGGGATCGACCATACTCAACTCCAAGCAGGGAGCATTGGGTATCGATTATCTCAGCTCCCAGCACGGCGTATTGTGGATTTAACATTCTGAACTCCCAGCAAGGCGTATTGGGGACTGAATATGCTCAACGCCCAGCAAGGTGTCTTGGAGACTGAACATCCTCAACTCCCAGCAAGGAGTATTGGGGATCGACGTTTTCAACTCCCAGCAAGGACTATTCGGTATTGAACGTCCTCAACTCCCAGCAAGGAGATTTGGGGATCGACGTTCTCGACCCCCAACAAGGAGTATTGCGGTTTGAACATCCTCAACTTCCGGCAAGGAGTATTGGAGATCGATGTTCTCAACTCCCAGCAAGGAGTATTGTGGATCGAACATTCTCAACCCCCAGCAAGGAGTATTGCGGATCTCCATTCTAAACTCCTAGCAAGGAGTATTTGGGATTGAATATACTCAACTCCCAGCAAAGAGTATTGGGGTTCGACATTCTCAGCTCCCAGTAAGGAGTATTAGGGATTCAGCGTCCTCAACTCCCAGCAAGGATATTGGGGATCGACGTTCTCAACCCCCAGCAAGGAGTATTGCAGATTGAATATCCTCAACTCCCATCAAGGAGTATTGGGGATCGACCGTCCTCAACTCCCAGCAAGGCGTATTGTGGATTAAACATTCTGAACTCCCAGCAAGGAATATTGGGGATTGAATATTCTCAACTCCCAGCAAGGCGTATTGGGGATTGAATATTCTCAACTCCCAGCAAGGCGTATTGGGGTTTGAACATCATCAACTCCCAGCAAGGTGTCTTGGAGATTGAACATCCTCAACTCCCAGCAAGGAGTATTGCGGATCGAAGTTTTCAACTCCCAGCAAGGAATATTGGGGATCGAAAGTCCTCAACTCCCTTCAAGGAATAATGGGGATCGAACATCCTTAACTCCCAGCAAGGTGTATTGGGAATCGAACATGCTCAACTCCAAGCAGGGAGTGTTGTGGATCGACCTTCTCAGTTCCCAGTAAGGAGTATTGGAGATTGAACAATCTCAACTCCCAGTATGGAGTATTGGGGTTCGACCGTCCTCAACTCCCAGCAAGGAATATTAGGGATTGAAAATGCTCAACTCCCAGCAATGAGTATTGGGGATCGAAGATTTCAACTCCCAGCAAGGAGTATTGGGTATTGAACGTCCTAAACTCCCAGCAACGAGATTTGGGGATCGACGTTCTCGACCCCCAGCAAGGAGTATTGCGGAATGAACATCCTCAACTTCCGGCAAGGAGTATTGGAGATCGACGTTCTCAACTCCCAGTAAGGAGTATTGGGGATTGAACATCCTCAACTCCCAGCAAGGAGTATTGGGGATCGACGATCTCAACTCCCAGCAAGTAGTATTGGTGATTGAACATCCTCAACTCCCAGCAAGAGTATTGGGGATTGAATATCCTCAAGTCCTAGCAAGGAGTACTGGGGATCGACCATCCTCAACTCCCAGCCAGGAGTATTGCGATCGACGTTCTCAACTCCCAGCAAGGAGTGTTGGGGATTGAACATCCTGAGCTACCAGCGAGCTGTGTTGGGGATCGACGTTCTCAACTCCCTGCAAGGAGTATTGGGGATTGAACATCCTCAACTCCAAGCAAGGAGTATTGGGGATTGAATATCCTCAACTCCTAGCAAGGAGTATTGGAGATTGAACAATCTCAACTCCCAGTATGGAGTATTGGGGATCGACCGTCCTCAACTCCCAGCAAGGAATATGAGGGATTGAACAAGCTCAACTCCCAGCAAGGAGTATTGGGGATTGAAAATTCTCAACTCCCAGCAAGGAGTATTGCAGATCGACGTTCTAAACTCCCAGAAAGGAGTATTGGGGACTGAACGTCCTCAACTCCCAGCAAGGAGTATTGGACATTGAACATCCTCAACTCCCAGCAAGGAATAATGGGGATCGAACATCCTTAACTCCCAGCAAGGAGTATTGGGGATCGAACATGCTCAACTCCAAGCAGGGAGTATTGGGGATCGACGTTCTCAACTCCCAGTAAGGGGTATTGGAGATTGAACATTCTCAGCTCCCAGTATGGTGTATTGGGGTTCGACCATCCTCAACTCCCAGCAAGAAATATTAGGGATTGAACATCCTCAGCTCCCAGCAATGAGTATTGGGGATCGACGTTCTCAACTCCCAGCAAGGAGTATTGGGGATTGAACGTCCTCAACTCCCAGCAAGGAGTATTGGGGATCGACGTACTCAACCCCCAGCAAGGAGTATTGCAGATTGAATATCCTCAACTCCCAGCTTGGAGTATTGGGGATCGACCATACTCAACTCCAAGCAGGGAGTATTGGGTATCGATTATCTCAGCTCCCAGCACGGCGTATTGTGGATTTAACATTCTGAACTCCCAGCAAGGCGTATTGGGGACTGAATATGCTCAACGCCCAGCAAGGTGTCTTGGAGACTGAACATCCTCAACTCCCAGCAAGGAATATTAGGGATTGAAAATGCTCAACTCCCAGCAATGAGTATTGGGGATCGAAGATTTCAACTCCCAGCAAGGAGTATTGGGTATTGAACGTCCTAAACTCCCAGCAACGAGATTTGGGGATCGACGTTCTCGACCCCCAGCAAGGAGTATTGCGGAATGAACATCCTCAACTTCCGGCAAGGAGTATTGGAGATCGACGTTCTCAACTCCCAGTAAGGAGTATTGGGGATTGAACATCCTCAACTCCCAGCAAGGAGTATTAGGTATTGAACGTCCTCAACTCCCAGCAAGGAGATTTGGGGATCGACGTTCTCGACCCCCAGCAAGGAGTATTGCGGATTGAACATCCTCAAATTCCAGCAAGGAGTATTGGAGATCGACGTTCTCAACTCCCAGCAAGGAGTATTGGGGATTGAACATCCTCTTCTCCCAGCGAGCAGTGTTGGGGATCGACGTTCTCAACTCCCTGCAAGGAGTATTGGGGATTGAACATCCTCAACTCCAAGCAAGGAGTATTGGGGATTGAATATCCTCAACTCCCAGCAAGGAGTATTGGAGATTGAACAATCTCAACTCCCAGTATGGAGTATTGGGGATCGACCGTCCTCAACTCCCAGCAAGGCGTATTGTGGATTAAACATTCTGAACTCCCAGCAAGGCATATTGGGGATTGAATATTCTCAACTCCCAGCAAGGCGTATTGGGGATTGAATATTCTCAACTCCCAGCAAGGCGTATTGGGGTTTGAACATCATCAACTCCCAGCAAGGTGTCTTGGAGATTGAACATCCTCAACTCCCAGCAAGGAGTATTGCGGATCGAAGTTTTCAACTCCCAGCAAGGAATATTGGGGATCGAAAGTCCTCAACTCCCTTCAAGGAATAATGGGGATCGAACATCCTTAACCCCCAGCAAGGAGTATTGCAGATTGAATATCCTCAACTCCCAGCTTGGAGTATTGGGGATCGACCATACTCAACTCCAAGCAGGGAGTATTGGGTATCGATTATCTCAGCTCCCAGCACGGCGTATTGTGGATTTAACATTCTGAACTCCCAGCAAGGCGTATTGGGGACTGAATATGCTCAACGCCCAGCAAGGTGTCTTGGAGACTGGACATCCTCAACTCCCAGCAAGGAGTATTGGGGATCGACGTTTTCAACTCCCAGCAAGGAGTATTCGGTATTGAACGTCCTCAACTCCCAGCAAGGAGATTTGGGGATCGACGTTCTCGACCCCCAACAAGGAGTATTGCGGTTTGAACATCCTCAACTTCCGGCAAGGAGTATTGGAGATCGATGTTCTCAACTCCCAGCAAGGAGTATTGTGGATCGAACATTCTCAACCCCCAGCAAGGAGTATTGCGGATCTCCATTCTAAACTCCTAGCAAGGAGTATTTGGGATTGAATATACTCAACTCCCAGCAAAGAGTATTGGGGTTCGACATTCTCAGCTCCCAGTAAGGAGTATTAGGGATTCAGCGTCCTCAACTCCCAGCAAGGATATTGGGGATCGACGTTCTCAACCCCCAGCAAGGAGTATTGCAGATTGAATATCCTCAACTCCCATCAAGGAGTATTGGGGATCGACCGTCCTCAACTCCCAGCAAGGCGTATTGTGGATTAAACATTCTGAACTCCCAGCAAGGCATATTGGGGATTGAATATTCTCAACTCCCAGCAAGGCGTATTGGGGATTGAATATTCTCAACTCCCAGCAAGGCGTATTGGGGTTTGAACATCATCAACTCCCAGCAAGGTGTCTTGGAGATTGAACATCCTCAACTCCCAGCAAGGAGTATTGCGGATCGAAGTTTTCAACTCCCAGCAAGGAATATTGGGGATCGAAAGTCCTCAACTCCCTTCAAGGAATAATGGGGATCGAACATCCTTAACTCCCAGCAAGGTGTAT